>NC_060120.1:77347951-77972951 GCF_021461395.2 Schistocerca americana
TGCGATAGCGTAACGTTTAAGGCGATGGGCTTTTATGCGAAAGGTTATGAGTTCAAACCTTGTGGGAAGTGTAGTATTTTCATTATTTAAAAACAATATCGAAGTGCGTTACTTCAAGAATTATATTCATTTGAATGCAATTTTTTTGAAATTTCTAGTGCTTTGTCTGTTTATTTAAAATAAAGCCAAACGTGCTCAGTGTAAATAAAAGTTTTGTTACAGTCGCGAAAGACGGAATATTTCTCAATATTACATATGACACCTATGTGGTACTTAAATGAGATATTGTTATAGAGTATATTTTATATGAAATTTAGGTACCTTGTCCACATTTCATTCTCAACATTGTGACAACTAAAATCGACCATACGGAAAGTATGCTCTATGGACTTTTACCTCTGCAAACTCTTCAAAATTTCGTGCAATGGATTACTATATTTAATGCTGCATAATAACTGCGTTGAACATCGAAACAAAATTAAGTCATTTATGAGGGGAAGGTATCAGTCAAGAAGATGTGTAAAAATCTAATTTTTGGGCCAAATAGGTTTTGTCAAAGCAGTCGGAACACGATGTGTCTGCACAGGTGAGCAGTGCAGTGATAAAATCGCGCACTGCGCGGAATGCGGGGAGCACGTCTCTGCAGCAGCGAAAGGGTTAATGAAGCCGTGGTGGCTTTACTTCATGAACTGCGCGCTCCCCCCTAAACGTAAGTTTGCGAACTATACTATACTATGGCGCTGCTTCTATTGGCGCGTGCGTCGCGTGCAACTGGCAACGCAGCAATCTCCCGCGTCTGGGCGGGCATGCGCGAGCCGCCAAGATAAAAGAATTGAACTGTAGTACACGATCTCGCCGGAACTGACTTCTCAGCGCGCGCGTCGTGGGCCTTCTGCGGCCTATATAGGGGCCGCCGCTTGTTCTGAGAAGACAGTTCTGGCGAGATCGTGTACTAGCACTCTCACCTGAAGATGGCGGCCAGTTAAACCGCTGAAATACTGTGTCAAGATGACGTTATGATCCGGCTGCACACCCTTGAAGAGTATTATCAGATATAGGGATGTTTATGGGTTTTTAGGACAGTGTTTAGGGTAGAAGGTACTGCACACGTAAGTTAGCTGATAAATTTTTCTTAACTTGTTTATGTGTTTAAAACAACATGAAACTAATGTTGGGGTACTAGTGGTACACGCGACACAATCCATTAAGTGTGTGGAGTAGGGGAGGGTACGTCGCTGCAAGAGTGACTGGAAATCTTAAAAGACAGGCGTGACCGTGTGCGCGCAACCTATTGTGAGGTTAGGAGCAGGTGCGCCTAAGCCAGGAGGGTGGGTCTCCCTGTCTGGCCAGAGCTGTGTCAGTATGCCGCACGAGCCTCGCAGCGTAATCAGTAGATGGCAGCACCCTTTGAGCCTCAGTGATTAGGGGACTCTCTGAGTCTGAGAAATACCACGACCGCAGGACACTGGTCAGACAAAGCCGTCCGCTGTTCAAGTGGGCAGGAAAACCCCCGCGTCCAAGTTGTTGGCGACCATAATGGGGAGGCTAACCTCTACGACTGAATTGAGTGACCAGCGTAGACATGAAATGAGACTAAAACCAGTAAAAACTGAACTCTGCTAGTTACAGAACAACCAGTAACATGGTTGCAAAGACAAAATTAAGAAGTATGCCTGCGAGAAAACGGGCTGCCAATACGAAAACTGGTTTTTAAGTTACTTCATGTTCAATGTTTTATGTATGTAATATAACGAACTTTGAAAATTAATATCTCTATAACACCTTAAGCGATCTTCACAGCCGAAGTGTCTACAGATAGGTCTCACTGACCTCTATCAGGCTATCACACTACTTTTCTATAAACTTTGCCTGTTTCAAAACTCGGAATGACCATTCCGCAAGTAAATACCTGTAATTTTGCCTAAATAACAGGTGAAACATTGGAAATAGCGGCATAATTATTAAGAAGACATAGATATGTATGTATGAATATACATAGTCTTAAACTGGAAAAAGCATATTCGTACCATCAGCTGTACAGTTTTATTCTCCATTTCTGTAGTTGCTTTACAATTCTGTAAGGTATTTTTGTTCTGTCATTGCAGCTATAAGAACGCGCGATTTTTTTTCACCAGAAGCGTTTCTCTTTACTGAGGTGAAGCGCCATCAGTGGTCTGTAATTAAATTATTTACATTTTGATTTGTTTTTAGATCGAAAAACAGTTTGTTAAGAATATGTTGATTTGTATTTATGGTGATTTTCGATTGATTTATCGAGAAGGTTATTTACACCTACAGTGAAAATGTACCTAATTCATTAAATAACAACTTACAAGCAGCCGGTATTTTCTGTTATTTGTCAAAGGCATTTGATTGTGTGAACCACAGAATCCTCTTAAATAAATTAGAATTCTATGGTGTCACGGGCAGTGCTGCAAAATGGTTCAAGTCATACCTCGCTAACAGGAAACAAAGGGTGTCAGTGCAAGGGACTAGTGAATTACGTCATCAGTCATCATCATCATCAGAGACACATTAAAACACCGGGTTTTTTGTTAATGAAGGTGTCTTCCAGTTCAGAAGTATTTTTGCTTCTGATGAAGGTATAATTAGATTTATCGAAACAGTGGTCAAGGATTTCAATAAATCTTTATTCTGCAACTGTTGGGTGTTATCATTCAGCGTGAAGATTTTCAGCAGTTGCTGCTTCAGCCATGTTTAAAATTTTGCTAATTATCAATTATTTAAGGAAAGAAATGGAAAATGAAGTATTTCACGCAACCATAAAACAATCAACATGAAAGCAATTATATAAACACTAAGATAAGGTTTGTAATAAAACAGCTGGTGTACAAAATTGATGTGTCCATATTTACAGTCCTTAGTGCTGCCATCTGGCGGACGCAACCTGATTCGTTTCATTCTCAGCCGCTATTACGTGACTGTTGTCTGCGCTGTTGTAGCTGTCACGAATCGGCAATTCTGTTGTGAATGTTTAATCTGTTATTTGTGAGTGTGAACTTCGGTAAGTTGCGGTTTCGTTATTGTTATTATCACGTTAATGTTGTATCTTGTTGTTTCTATTCTTTTCATGCTCTGGAATGACAATTAAAGTTAAATTTTCGGTAATATGATTTCGGGTTTCAATTCACGGGCTGTTCATTTTAGTTATGGGATACAAAAGGACAAAAACGTGTTTAAAGACTGTTCTCTAACAGGAAAACAAATAGTAGCTCTTCTCGATTTATAATTTACAGTGCTATTATTCCAATGTTTTAATTTTTAGGCACTATGTATGTTAGATAAAATATATAAATTTACTGCCTAACTACAGGATCACTTTGATAACGTAGATTTTCCCGGCGTATCAAATACTGATGATTTTGACGGGTTTGCAGCCGGGTTCCATCGTCCTGACGACAACATGATATTTACCGACAAGACATTGGACGAAGCCACTTTGTCGGTTTTGGAGAAAGGCTTGAATTTCGTTCCCACACCGAGGCATTTGCCTACTGTCGATATTGTTAGTGCCGTGGAGCAGGCCATCGCCCGTTTTCCCGAAGATCGGGCAGAAGAAATTAGACAGGAAGTGTCTCATCATCTTCGCCGAGCACCACCACCACGGAAAAACATTTCTTCTAGTGAAAGGAAGGCCATTCGGTCACTGAGGGAAGATAAGGATATTTTAGTTCTTCCTGCTGATAAAGGCAGTGCCACTGTTCTTCTTACTCGTGAAGATTATCTGGCAAAAAGGGCTTGTTTGTTGGAGGATTCTTCATACCGTAAGCTACGGAGCGATCCTACCAATCGGATAAAGCGGAAGACCATCTCTCTTATTAAGAAGAGCTCATTGCCTGAGGATATCATTAATAAACTTCATCCAGGGGCTGCAGTACCGCCCAGGTTGTATGGTCTACCCAAGGTACATAAACCTGGGGCACCTCTTCGTCCGATCGTTGGTAATCTGGGCGCCCCTACTTACAATTTGGCCAAATATCTTGCTTCTGTTCTGCAACAACTCGTTGGGAAGTGTGAACACCACATATCCAACTCGTCCGATTATATTCAACGCCTGACGTCTCTACGCTCTGGAACATCTGACCGTCTAGTGAGCTTTGATGTTGTTTCACTTTTTACTCAGGTACCTTTGGAGGAGTCTTTATTGCTAATTGGTCAGCTCTTGGATGACAAAACTAGTGAGCTGTGCCGCCATGTATTGACATCGACGTAATTTTTATTTAATGAAGCAATTTTTGAACAAACTGACGGTGTGGCTATGGGGAGTCCTCTTTCCCCTATCGTCGCCAATCTCTTTATGGAAGATTTTGAGTATATGGCACTTAGGACATCTTCTCTTAAACCAACATGTTTTTTGAGATACGTGGATGATATTTTCATCGTTTGGCCACATGGGATGGAATCTCTTCATCGATTTTTAGATCATTTTAACTGCCTTCATCCACGAATCAAATTTACGATGGAAATTGAAAATGATGGCAAATTACCTTTTCTGGATGTCTTAGTACATAAAAAAGAAAATAGGACTTTGGGCCACAGTGTATACTGAAAACCTACGCATACCGACCGCTACCTCCATGCCACAAGTTGTCATCCGCAACATCAACGCTTGGGAGTTTTACGCACACTGGTCAAGAGGGCTTATGCTGTTTCGGGCGCCGATAACTTGAAACAGGAGTTGGATCACCCTAAGGTTGTTTTCAGACAGAATGGGTATTTTGATCACCAAATTACTCGTGCTTTTCAATTTGGACCCCCACGAGTACCAACGGTGGAGACTTTGAAATCTGTTGCTTTTTTACCCTTTGTGGGAAGTATTTCTTCCAAAATTTCAAGAAACCTCAGGAAATATGATATTAAAAGCGTCCTTATGCCTTTGGGCAAAACTAGATCCCTTCTTGGATCGGTTAAAGATGATTTGGGACTGAGGAAGCCTGCGGTATACAGGATTCCCTGTTACTGCGGAAAGGGCTACTTTGGACAGACTATTCGTACAGTTAAAGATCGATGTGTGGAACATCAACGCCCTACACGTCTGCTCCAGCCGGAAAAATCAGCCGTTGCTCAACACTGTCTTAATGAAGGGCACTATATGTCCTTCAAAGAGACGCAATTTATTGCCTCGGCTTCCCGTTACTGGGATTGTGCATTGAAAGAATCAATTGAAATTCGTCTCTCTGATGATATTATTAACAGAGATAAAGGTTTTCCTTTAAGCAAGACGTGGAATCCTATTTTATCACAGATAAATCAACAACGGTCTGGTTCCCAACCGGCTGCATTTTAATTTTGCGATTCCTCGCTTTTGACAGTTTTCACCGCTGGCGCCGCTGCAATTCTTCGCCTCACAGAGGGTAACTCTTCCGTTGCTCGCGCACGAACAACGGCCAGTACCCGCAGTATAAAGCAGCCCCCGAATCTGAGGTCTCTTCAGTTCCGGCGTGATTGTGCACTCAATCTCACCTGAAGATGGCGGCCAGATGGTCCGCCGAAATATCGTGTTGTCGTCAGGACGATGGAACCCGGCTGCAAACCCGTGAAAATCATCAGTACAGAGCACTTTGGTTTCAAATTTCAGCCACATAAAAATGGAAAAAGAATTTACTAGAGGAGCTTTGTATGGAGTGATTAAGGAATCGTCTGCTACATGAATCGATGAGAAGTTGAATAAAATGGAAGATGGAGTCGCTGAAGTAACAAGATGCTCAAATTCTGAAAGAAGCTCGTTAAAACGTTCGCAGAGTCAATACAAATCCGAATTTAAGACAAGATGGATATTAGCAAAGAACGAAGAGAAGAGATTCTTAGAGAAAAATCATGATGGGTTAGCAGTGAGCATGAAGGTACCGACATATTTTTTCTCATCCTTGGGAAGGCCACAAAAAGATTTCAACTAGTCAAGTGAAAAGAGGAAGTGGAGGAATACTGAGGATCTAAGACAATCTTCTTGTCATCAAAAGCTGACATTTCCTGCCACTCCGAGTCAGAGGGCTGCTGGAAACCCTGACGTGGCTCACATGATTTAAAAAAATTACAGAAACTCCAACAAGGGCGACAAAACTGAATAAAGAGGTTTCAACGTGTGAAGAAAAGAAGGTAACCTAACTTACCCCTGAAGAAGCACTGGCAATTTTGTTAATGCAGAACTAACCAGAAAACAACATGAAATAATACAGAGTGCAAACAAAGCTATATACCTTTGCTACTCGTAGGTAAAAAAACCGAAGAGACAATGTTATGCAACAGAAGACTCGATTAACGTCACTGAAACCTTAGCTGAAACGAAACTGTAAGGATTATTAATCATACTGTATTGAGGTTGTTGCAGTATTTAGTGGAAGTCATACAAGGCATAGATTTAGAAGCAAATCACAGCTTCAAACTAATATTGAAATGGGGTTGCGATGGCTCTCAGCCATTGCAATTTAAGCAAAAATTACAGATCTTCTGTGACTGTGATGAAAATATTTTTCAGAGTTCATGTGTATCTGTTAAACTAGTTCCCTGCATTAATGTCACTGAGAGAATCACATGGCAAAACCCAACCCCATCCTCCCCAACATTCTGTCGACCAGTGCGCGCTCGTTTTGGTCATGAAACATCTGATGTTGCAAAGAAGAAGATTCAGTACACTGAGGAGCAAATGAAAGAGTTGAACGAAACAGAAGTGCCAACTGGTGGAGGAGTTTTAAGAAATAAATACACAATATTGCTGACAATGGTTGATGGAAAAGTGTGCAATGGTGCTACAAGCACAGCATAAACAGTGAGGTGTTATATCTGTGGTCTTTTGTCAAAAGATTTCAATATATTAGAAAAAAAGTGTTCCTAAAAACCCTGACACACTGAAAGTTCGCTCTGTCAGTTCTGCACACATGTATTCGATTCTTTGAGTCAGTGTTACACCTATCGTACAATATCCCAATTCGGAGAGGGCGGGCAAGGAGTGAAGAAGAGAAACGAATTGTAGTTAACACTAAAAAAAAATTCAAAGAATGTTCAGGGAAGAAATGGGACTCCTTGTTGACGTTCAAAAGTCGGGATTTGGAAATAAAAATGATGGTAACACGGCCAGATGCTTTTTCCAATCCTGAAACTGCTTCAGAAATAACTGGAGTTGATATAAGATTGATTAAAAGGCTGAAAGTTATATAGGAAGTAGTTAGCAGTTGTGCATGTAGTTGATGTAGAAAAGTTTCAAGCATATGCTTATGAAACATCAAGACTGTATGTGGAACTTTACAGTTGGCTCCCTATGACTCCAGGAAAGCATAAAGTTTTGATACATGGGGCGGCTGTAATTAAAGAAGCTACTGTACCAATTGGTCAATTATCAGAAGAAGCAGCTGAGGCCAGAAATTTTTACAGCAAGGCCAACAGAGAGATTTGCAACAGAGATGTCTTGTGCAGGCTTCTTCTTAGCAATGACCCTTATTTCAGCAGTTCAAGGAAAAGAAAAATGAAAAAGATTATACTGTATAGCAGTGATACATAGGAACCTCTTCTTCCAGAGATTGGTTCTTCTGAAAAAATCCAAGAAGAAAGTGGCCAGGAAGGTGAATTTCAAGATGAGTGCGAAGATCCGAGTTGTGAAGAATCAGCCTGAAGCTACTGACATTAAATCTAGATGTATTAAAACGTTTATTGATGTCCACAACTGAATAAAGTTTTATCCATTTCTATGGTTTCCAAAATTTTTTTAAACCTTTTCGAAGAAACAGCCAATATTTTCTTTCTACATTTGAAAGAGTAACTAGTAAAATAATTTTGTACTTTTACATTGTTTATGGAACATTAGTTCATAACATCCTTTTCATACTTATTAATCTCAAACCAGGAGCCATACAAAATTGTGAATGCATGTGAGTTTTACAAAATTAGAGTGGCTACTCTCAGCTTATGGGTATTATACTGTTACACAGATACCTAAAAGCAATCTCCATATGCTTTCCTGCAAAATATGATGACCTTCCCCCCCATGAACCATGGACCTTGCCGTTGGTGGGGAGGCTTGCGTGCCTCAGCGATACAGATAGCCGTACCGTAGGTGCAACCACAACGGAGGGGTATCTGTTGAGAGGCCAGACAAACGTGTGGTTCCTGAAGAGGGGCAGCAGCCTTTTCAGTAGTTGCAAGGGCAACAGTCTGGCCTTGTAACAATAACCAAAACGGCCTTGCTGTGCTGGTACTGCGAACGGCTGAAAGCAAGGGGAAACTACAGCCGTAATTTTTCCCGAGGGCATGCAGCTTTACTGTATGATTATATGATGATGGCGTCCTCTTGGGGAAAATATTCCGGAGGTAAAATAGTCCCCCATTCGGATCTCCGGGCGGGGACTACTCAAGAGGATGTCGTTATCAGGAGAAAGAAAACTGGCGTTCTACGGATCGGAGCGTGGAATGTCAGATCCCTTAATCGGGCAGGTAGGTTAGAAAATTTAAAAAGAGAAATGGATAGGTTGAAGTTAGATATAGTGGGAATTAGTGAAGTTCGGTGGCAGGAGGAACAAGACTTCTGGTCAGGTGACTACAGGGTTATAAACACAAAATCAAATAGGGGGAATGCAGGAGTAGGTTTAATAATGAATAGGAAAATAGGAATGCGGGTAAGCTACTACAAACAGCATAGTGAACGCATTATTGTGGCCAAGATAGATACGAAGCCCACACCTACTACAGTAGTACAAGTTTATATGCCAACTAGCTCTGCAGATGACGAAGAAATTGAAGAAATGTATGATGAAATAAAAGAAATAATTCAGATTGTGAAGGGAGACGAAAATTTAATAGTCATGGGTGACTGGAATTCGAGTGTAGGAAAAGGGAGAGAAGGAAACATAGTAGGTGAATATGGATTGGGGGACAGAAATGAAAGAGGAAGCCGCCTGGTAGAATTTTGCACAGAGCACAACATAATCATAACTAACACTTGGTTTAAGAATCATGAAAGAAGGTTGTATACATGGAAGAACCCTGGAGATACCAAAATGTATCAGATAGATTATATAATGGTAAGACAGAGATTTAGGAACCAGGTTTTAAATTGCAAGACATTTCCAGGGGCAGATGTGGACTCTGACCACAATCTATTTGTTATGACCTGTAGATTAAAACTGAAGAAACTGCAAAAAGGTGGGAATTTAAGGAGATGGGACCTGGATAAACTAAAAGAACCAGAGGTTGTACAGAGATTCAGGGAGAGCATAAGGGAGCAATTGACAGGAATTGGGGAAATAAATACAGTAGAAGAAGGATGGGTAGCTTTGTGGGATGAAGTAGTGAAGGCAGCAGAGGATCAAGTAGGTAAAAAGACGAGGGCTAGTAGAAATCTTTGGGTAACAGAAGAAATATTGAATTTAATTGATGAAAGGAGAAAATATAAAAATGCAGTAAGTGAAACAGGCAAAAAGGAATACAAACGTCTCAAAAATGAGATCGACAGGAAGTGCAAAATGGCTAAGCAGGGATGGCTAGAGGACAAATGTAAGGATGTGGAGGCCTATCTCACGAGGGGTAAGATAGATACCGCCTACAGGAAAATTAAAGAGACCTTTGCAGATAAGAGAACGACTTGTATGAATATCAAGGGCTCAGATGGAAACCCAGTTCTAAGCAAAGAAGGGAAAGCAGAAAGGTGGAAGGAGTATATAGAGGGTCTATACAAGGGCGATGTACTTGAGGACAATATTATGGAAATGGAAGAGGATGTAGATGAAGATGAAATGGGAGATACGATACTGCGTGAAGAGTTTGACAGAGCACTGAAAGACCTGAGTCGAAACAAGGCCCCCGGAGTAGACAATATTCCATTGGAACTACTGACGGCCGTGGGAGAGCCAGTCCTGACAAAACTCTACCATCTGGTGAGCAAGATGTATGAGACAGGTGAAATACCCTCAGACTTCAAGAAGAATATAATAATTCCAATCCCAAAGAAAGCAGGTGTTGACAGATGTGAAAATTACCGAACTATCAGTTTAATAAGTCACAGCTGCAAAATACTAACACGAATTCTTTACAGACGAATGGAAAAACTAGTAGAAGCCAACCTCGGGGAAGATCAGTTTGGATTCCGTAGAAACACTGGAACACGTGAGGCAATACTGACCTTACGACTTATCTTAGAAGAAAGATTAAGGAAAGGCAAACCTACGTTTCTAGCATTTGTAGACTTAGAGAAAGCTTTTGACAATGTTGACTGGAATACTCTCTTTCAAATTCTAGAGGTGGCAGGGGTAAAATACAGGGAGCGAAAGGCTATTTACAATTTGTACAGAAACCAGATGGCAGTTATAAGAGTCGAGGGACATGAAAGGGAAGCAGTGGTAGGGAAGGGAGTAAGACAGGGTTGTAGCCTCTCCCCGATGTTGTTCAATCTGTATATTGAGCAAGCAGTAAAGGAAATAAAAGAAAAATTCGGAGTAGGTTTTAAAATTCATGGAGAAGAAATAAAAACTTTGAGGTTCGCCGATGACATTGTAATTCTGTCAGAGACAGCAAAGGACTTGGAAGAGCAGTTGAATGGAATGGACAGTGTCTTGAAAGGAGGATATAAGATGAACATCAACAAAAGCAAAACAAGGATAATGGAATGTAGTCTAATTAAGTCAGGTGATGCTGAAGGGAGTTAGATTAGGAAATGAGGCACTTAAAGTAGTAAAAGAGTTTTGCTATTTGGGGAGCAAAATAACTGATGATGGTCGAAGTAGAGAGGATATAAAATGTAGGCTGGCAATGGCAAGGAAAGCGTTTCTGAAGAAGAGAAATTTGTTAACATCCAGCATTGATTTAAGTGTCAGGAAGTCATTTCTGAAAGTATTCGTATGGAGTGTAGCCATGTATGGAAGTGAAACATGGACGATAAATAGTTTGGACAAGAAGAGAATAGAAGCTTTCGAAATGTGGTGCTACAGAAGAATGCTGAAGATTAGATGGGTAGATCACGTAACTAATGAGGAAGTATTGAATAGGATTGGGGAGAAGAGAAGTTTGTGGCACAGCTTGACCAGAAGAAGGGATCGGTTGGTAGGACATGTTCTGAGGCATCAAGGGATCACCAATTTAGTATTGGAGGGCAGCGTGGATGGTAAAAATCGTAGAGGGAGACCAAGAGATGAATACACTAAGCAGATTCAGAAGGATGTAGGTTGCAGTAGGTACTGGGAGATGAAAAAGCTTGCACAGGATAGAGTAGCATGGAGAGCTGCATCAAACCAGTCTCAGGACTAAAGACCACAACAACAACAACATGATGACCTCATTTCTAAACATGACCAGGAACTGATCTAGAAACAACTTTGTCAGAAGCCCATACACGCACTAATTATAATGCTCAATACATGTTTACGCAAAAAGTAAATAAAATACCCATATAGATTCTCTATTAGTTTGCGAGAATTTCTTAAACTTTTCTACAGGAAATTATGGCAAATCAACAACTTATAAAATATTCATGAACTTTACATGGCATTGTGGTGCTCTAATTTATATATTCGTGTCATTGTATTGACACCTTAAGCTGCACAGTAAATTAACGGTACCTCATAAGCCTAAGTTGAAATTAAGACTCCAGAAGAACAGTAATTGTTGATTGTAGTGGCGCACACAAAGGCAGGCAGCCACGCATACTAACGAATGCACACTGGGTCTTCTCAGGAGCTTATATGAGGTGGGAAATGAATAATTAGCTTAAAAATGTCTGTGCGCCTTAAATTCCTACTGTGTCTGACACGCTTGAAACGGTAGAGAGCGTGGATCTGGGAGTGGTAAGAACCAAACTAAAAAAGACTTACCAGCATTTCACAGAGGCAAAAAAAAAATCACAAAAGATATTATAACAGCCATTACAAAATCTTTAAAAATTCCAGTCATTAAAGTAACAGAAATTACCAAGATATTTAAAGTTCTCACATGTGACTTTCAGGTATGATAAATATGATGAGAATCAATGTTAATAGGTCCAAAAGTTTCAGAAAAATAAGTCACAAAAGAGTTGAAAATAAATGGAACATTAACATAAGCTCAGTCATCATTCGGTCCCTTCGAATATAACAGATACACCATATGGCATGAACATTAAAAAGACATAACTACATAAAGGCACGCCAGCATATCTAACACGGCCCCTACAGCTTTAACTAAAAAGTAAAAGTTAGCTTGCCTTGGCACAGTAGTCTTGAATTTAAATAAATACTGTAGCAATTTAAAAGGAACTATAAATGACAAATGACTGTTAATTTTAACACATTGGCCATTACATGAATGTACATAATTAAAACATTTCCCTTAAATGAATAAACACAAACCAAAAACTTGAACAAAACGATGAACTTTAAAATATAGCTTAGGTTTACCTTTACCAGTAAGCTTAAAATAAATAAGGATTGTACTATTTAATTTGATAGGAATCAGGATGGTGAGTGGTAAGTAGCTGGGCACATTAAATGCAGAAACATAATTTAACACCATTTATTAAAATATTAATTAAAAGTACACTTGACCCAAAGCAATACGACGTTAATCTAGATGGAAAATTTAACATTTTCAACGTAATCCATGTCAATGTTTCTTGATATATAAATCATTGGACAAATGGTTAACTACAATGTTAAGATACAGGCTCACATAAATAATTTTTCCCCAACAGTCATGCTCATGCGACTCTGTCCCTAAACTGATTGACATCTAACAAGTTTTAAGTACAATGTCATGGCAGTTAACGATATTCATGAAGTACAGAAAACAAGTCACGATAATGCAGCTACATCGGTGCTGCCACCGCCCCAATACCCACATCAAAGATATCACAGTACTAAAATAGAAACAACTTTAAGTTATGAATTTAGAGGTAATCAAACTCTAGGCAAGTCTGACCAGTAACGGTTAACAGAACTAGATGGAAGAACTCCCAAGACAAAAACCATTGCTAAGACAAATCTTGAATTTACTTACCTTCTGCACAAAGCTGAAGACGAAGAGATAGAGAAAGTACGAGGGTCACTCCAAAAGAAATACACACTATTTTAGTAAAAATACATTTTTCATTCTGCATGTGTGAAAGTTTTACAGTGTGTAGATACATCCTTCCCGCTTGTTTTCAAAGTTAGTTCAACCTGTTCCCGTGAGTGGCGCCGTCACAGAATGTCTTCAAGATGGCTGCTACAGTTGACGTTCATCAGAAGCAACGTGCTGTCATAGAATTCCTGTGCTGTGAAAACGAGACAATGGGAAACATGCACAAGAGGTTGAAAAAGGTGTATGGAGATGCTGCTGTCGATCGCAGTACAGTTAGTCGGTGGGCAAGCAGGTTACGTGATGAAAGCGGGCACGGCAATATTGAGGATTGTCCTCGCAGCGGCAGGCCTCGTACTGCACACACTCCAGACAATGTGCAGAGTGTTAACGAATTGGTGACTGCTGACAGACGCGTAAAAGTGAACGATTTGTCACGCTACTTTGGGATAGGGGAAGGAAGTGTTTGCAGAATACTGGAAGTGTTGGCGTCAAAAAAGGTTTGTGCCTGTGACGCTAACGATTCAGCACATCGATGCGAGACATACTGCCAAGGAATGTATCAGCCAGACAAGTGCCATTCGTGTTCTGCATCGAGCGGATTTCTATCCTGATCTGTCACTACATCAGGCACTCGACGAGCGTGATTTCGAACGTAGTTGAGAATTTTGTCGGTTTACCCTTCAGCAACTGAGAGGTGACCCTACTTTTTACCAGCGTGAGCCCTTTACCGATCAAGCAACGTTTACTACCCACGATAATGCAACTTTGCATAGCATGCACTACTGGGCAGACGAAAGTGCACATTGGCTTCGTCAGATGCAACACCAATGAACGCCATCACAGAAAATTGCGTTGTGGGATCTTACTGCAGCTCAACCTTTCTAAATTGACAATCGTCCTCACACTTTCCGACGGACATTCTGTCGGTTCTTCTGGAAGAGGTACCACTGGATATTCGACAGTGCATGTGGCCCCAACACCATAGTTGCCCAGCTCACTCGTCCTGTGTTGCGACTCAAATATCGGATAAGAACTTTTCTAGACGTTGGATAGGACGAAATTCTGTTGTCAAATGACCTGCGAGGTCCCCTTTGACTCTTCTTAACTTCTTTCTTTGGGGAGCACTCAAAGATGCAGTCTATGACAAAGGTCCAACTATGTCAGACGGCGTGTGTCGTGAAACCGTCAACGATGCTCTGCCATATAACAGACAATAGTTACATCTGTTCATCGTCTTTTCGAACGGCGACTGCCAAGGTACCTTTCGGTCCATGCTCAACAGTGTGAACACATGCTTAAATAAAGGGTAAACTTATTTTTTTGAAAGACAAACTTCATGGTTCAAATGACTCTGAGCACTATGGGACTTAATTGTTGTGGTCATCAGTCCCCTAGAACTTAGAATTACTTAAACCTAACTAACCTAAGGACATCACACATATCCATGCCCGAAGCAAGATTCGAACCTGCGACCGTAGCGGTCGCGCGATTCCAGATTGTAGTGCCTAGAACCGCTCGGCCACTCTGGCCGGTGACAAACTTGATGTTATGCGATTTTGGTGCTTACCAAATCAATGTCACTAAGCTGTTTATTTCATTTACGTGTCTACGAAACTTCATTCCAATGTCAAATAAATCAACAGAGTGTATTGCACGTAGCTGGTAACACTGCCTTTAGACGCTGAAGTTCAGCACGAAACGACGTTTCTTTACGAAGAATATTTTGCGGTGTACAGATGCTCACCAAAGTGCTTTTAAT
The DNA here is from genome assembly GCF_021461395.2 of Schistocerca americana. NCBI lineage: Eukaryota > Metazoa > Arthropoda > Insecta > Orthoptera > Acrididae > Schistocerca > Schistocerca americana. The sequence goes on from NC_060120.1 coordinate 77,362,746, forward strand.
AAAACGTTTAGCTCAACGAATGTATCCCATATGATCAGAGCAGTGTAGGTACTCATCCGGCAATATTTATTTTACCTCTAAGAGGCACCCAGCGACGCACAAGAAAAGATAGGCCAAATCTTCCTTCTAACGCTCAGTTATTTAATACAGTAATTTCGTTTTGTAGCGTAGAAGACCTCTCTATTTTTGAAGAGTGAACAATTGATTTCTCTGTGTTAGCTCATGTAAATCTGGGAGGATACACAAATGTGAAATAGTTTTTACGAGCCCTTTATTATACGCTACATTCTGCCCTATGCCCTATTTCCATGTACAACATTCGTAGGTGAACCTGCATGTAGGCCTAAGTTGGGCCAGCGGAAAATAAAGCTCTATTCTCGGAGCACAGGCCTGCCTTACGGTATACAACTACGCACCCTTGTACGAGACGTCTGCTTGCCAGTGTCTGCTCCGCAAATGCCGTTTCCAGCAACCGTGCTCTCACATTCTAGCACATTATTCAAATTTTTTTACGACAGGTTTCTGTGTCATCGTTAACAGACGCTATATCACTTTAATTGTCCTATCAAGAGCAGTTATAAAAAATATACGGTTCCATTTAAAATAGCGTACTTGCTTCAGTATCTCAGTTGATACCAGCGCTAGAAACATTAACCACACAAAAACATACTTGCCCCTCAACGCTCTAACATTTGCCGAAAACCTCGTTTCGACATGTGTAACCGTTTGCGAAATAAAAGGCGTGTTATGCCTTACGGTACGCACCTTATATTGCAGTTACATTTATTTGGTCATTTCGTGACCTGTTGTTAAAATAACAATACAATATTAAACAAGCTATTATTAATCAAATTCACAAATTATGACAACATCCAGTTTTAAAATGTAACAAAAGTTACAGAAAATTATGTATTATTACCTCTGTTTCGAAGACCAAGTGTCATACTGTTTAGTTGGAATGTATTTTATTTTCATGTTTTACTCATAACAACTGGAAACTCCAGTGTAGTTATGTACAGTTTTTATTACTGACTGTTTGCATTACTAATCAAAGTACATCACATAGTAACTTCTGGACATTCACTCACTAGAAAGATTTGGTAAGGAACTGCTAGACTCTTGCTGCCTATGTACTATCAGTAACTGCGGAGGATTTGTAGTACTGGCACAACTTCAGATTAATTTTAAATAAACTCAACTGTAATTTATTATACACTGAGGTGACGTAAGTCACGGTGTGACGGTACGTCACATAAATGGACATTTGAAGAAGGGGGAAGGAAGTTTTTGTTGTGCGACTCGTGAATTATAAATTTTTTCAAGACTGTGTACGTGTGCGCGATCTTTCAGAAAGATTAAGAAAGTTAAATAATACCACCAAAAATCACAAACAGCACTGGCCGGAGTGGCTCAGCGGTTCTAGGCGCTTCAGTCTGGAGCCGCACGACCGCTACGGTCGCAGGTTCGACTCCTGCCTCGGGCATGGATGTGTGTGATGTCCTTAGGTTAGTTAGGTTTAAGTAGTTCTAAGTTCTAGGGGACTGATGACCTCAGCAGTGCTCAGAACCATTTGAACCATTTCACAAACAGCGATGTGATATAAAAATAAATGAACATTCTTTTTATTTGTGTAATGAAAATGAACATGACCAGAGACTATTGCTTTATTGAAGGCTCTCCTGTTTTTGTTTCGTGTAGAGGTAGGCCGTCATTGTAGCGCTGGATAATAATTAGTGTTAGTTTTTCTGTATTTTTGTAAAATATAATAGAAATGGTTATTAGAAAGTCTGTATTATTGACTTAGTTGTCACCTCTCATTATCACAACCATTAATTCTCATTAACCAGGTTTTTACAGAACTTCGTAGTGCAGGGAGATCATCTGCCCTAGCAGGATTTAGTCGGCCATTACGCTGATTATTATTTAATTAAAATTTCATGTCATAATATTAAATGTAAATGTGAGAGTTTTCTCTAACTTTATCTTATAATAGTTTCAGAGCTAACAGAGTATAAATAGACTTCGTTTATTAATATTTACAATACTGAATGAGTTCAGTATGTTTCGACTTTGGCCGCCTAACGGCAGGTGAGATTCTCTCCAGTTTTGGCTTGCAAATAATGAATACGAAATATTGAAAATCATTACATTCCGCAATATCTCAGTTAATTTTTGTGTAGTTTGGTACATAAATAACCAGTAGTCTATGAGACCCATACTAATAATTACAGTTTTCGTAAGAATACGTATATTTTCTTTTCTAAATAGCAGCGCTCACGCAAACTATTTATTAGAAGGCGGTGAGTCGCGCGTTGTGTTTAAAAAATATTATATCGTACGTACTTCGGGGCAGCCGATATCTGTACGAGTGTTATCGCGGTATAAGTTAATTAAAAGTCTCTTGCTAGCCCACAATATTTAAAGCCACCCCAACCTAAATCATAAAATATATAATTATAAAAAAACAAATATATAATCATCCCTTGATAAGGTGGCCCCACACCCACACACATATAAAGATAAACCGTGATAACGGGATACATCCTAATATCGACTCGGTCCACCTTTTGCCCAGCGGAGTGCAGCAAATCGACGTGGCATGGACTCAACAAGTCGTTTGAAGTCCTCTGGAGAAATATTGACCCATGCTTCATCTACAGCCGTCCATAATTGGGGAAGTGTTGACGGTGCAGGATTATGTGCACAGACTGACCTCTCGCTTGTGTCCCGTAAATGTTCGATGGGATTCATGTCGCGCAATATGGATAGCCAAATCATTCGCACCAATTGTTCAGAATGTTCTTCAAACCAATTGTGGCCTTGTGATATGGCCCATGTCATCCACAAAGATTCAGTCGTTGTTCGGGAACATGAAGTTTATGAATAGCTTTAAACGGTCTGCTCCAATAAATGATCCGTTCAGCTGGGCCAGAGGTGCAAGTTCATTCCATGTAAACGCAGCCCACATACATTATGGAGCCACCACCGGCTTGTTGGCCACTTGGATCCACGGCATCGTTGGCTCGGCGCCACACTCGAACCCTACCATCAGTTCTTATCAACTGAAAACGGGACTCATCTGACTAGGTCATGGTTTTTCCAGGCGTCTACGGTCCAATCGATATGGTCACTAGCCGAGGAGAGACGTTCGACTGCTGCCCCAGCCCATTACCGCGAAATTTCGCCGCATTGTCGTAACGGATACGTTCGTCTTATGTCCCACATTGATTTCTGCGGTTATTTCACACGTTGTTGCTTGTCTGTTAGCACTGACAACGCTACGCAAACGCCTGTGCTCCCGATCGTTAAGCAAAGGCCGGCGGCCACTGCGTTGTCCGTGGTGAGAGGTTGTAATGTTGATGCATTAATTTGTTCTGAAAGCGGTGCTGATATTCAAGACCATAAAAGCGGGTTAAAAGATGTGAGCTATCTGGGGAAGTTAACCATGCATTACTAAGCAACTGTTTCACCAGGTATCTAGTCTAGCTTACCAAGTTCCCAACCAGACTAACATTAATTATAATCTTTTAGTAGTCATCTTACGATAACCGGTGATATATATATAAAGACAATTTAAATAAAAAGAAATAAATCAGTTTAAATTTGGACATTTGTTTTAACATTGATCATTGTTCCATTAAAATTTCGGCATATTAAACTTGATTCATAATTAAACTGGTGCCTTATTTACGATTGTGAAAATGTGAGTTTGTAATCTTACGGAACACATCAAATATGGAGCCAAGATTGGGAGACTGCATACAACACTGCATTCATAAAATAACACACAAAGAACGTTGAAACATATGCAAGAGGAAATTAACCACAACCAACCGATTCAATTTTCACCCAAAGAAGTTACGTTCGTAGTGCAATCCTGTCCATCATGAAATTACCACACAGTGGTATACTAAATTCATACTAACTCTCTGTGAAATTTTCTCGAAAAGAATAGCTGAGGGCTACTTTGATGATTACACCACATGCTTCACGTGGTCAACTTGGTTTACACAAACTCCACAACAATTTTGATAATAAAAATAAATTACATCGAAACACAAATTACAAAAGAAAAACCTCGAACTGGTTACTATCGTCCTACTATTAACCTGATGGGTTAAACAATTGTATAAGCACGTGGTATTGGTCTCACAAAGTACACCCCATGTGGGTTGAACATAAAGAAAAGTTGTTATATTGAAAAATATTGTCAAGACGAAACGTTATAATCTCACGCACATACGCATTTAAGATTGATGATCTTAGAGTTATGGATCACCCACACGTGGTTCCACTTTACTCACAAAGTAGTGACAAAGCCGGAGATCTTACCACTTTAGACGCTCGCTGCGGACAGTCTGACCTGGTCCCTTCCTGAGGGTGGCTCACAAATACAAACGGAAGTGACCAGAGGGGCAGCTTCCTATACCAGCATGATAAGGGACGGACAGGATTATACTAAGCATAGAAACCTCTCTGCTTTTAGAAAGCGTAGCTACCTGTTCCGACGTTGGTCCTACTGTTCTCTACCAGACAGGCTTGTCTGCTACCATCAGGCATGCAACTAGAAATACATTTGCTCATTCATTCTTTCACACAGAAGGGAAGGGGGATGACAGTATCTTATTATATACAGTATATAAAAGAAAGTGGTTGTAGGTTCCATATGAGACTGTGTGACATGAATTAGAGATAAACTGTGTTTTAAAGTGTAGTAGTGTGACAGATCGTTCTGGTTTATGTGTAAAAGTAACACGTTCCACTGCTCAGTCTCCTCCCATATAGAGTCAGAAACACCACAGTAAATTTAGAAGAGTAATTTATGCCGTAAATGACAACAGATTTAAGAAATTAACATGAAAGGAACCGAACAGAGACCTTTCAAGGTAATGCCTGAAATTTGCTATTCTGGGCACAATCATGACACTGTGTGTTCTGGCGTACTGACAAGTACCGGCACAAAGATGAAGAACGTAAGACCAGAGAAGGCGTTGAGACGTCAGCCAATAGCCAGTTGACAAGGACCGCGCCACGACAGGAGCGCCCTCTACAAGAGGAGAATATAAGCGCCGCTTCTGCCAGCCTCGGCCAGACAGTACCAGCGCAGTATCAGCACAGTTGTAGACCGGCCCTCGCAGACCAGCACAGTTGTTCAAAATGGTTCAAATGGCTCTGAGCACTATGGGACTTAACTGCTGAGATCATCAGTCCCCTAGAACTTAGAACTACTTAAACCTGACTAACCTAAGGACATCACACACATCCATGCCCAGGGCAGGATTGGAACCTGCGACCGTAGCGGTTGCGCTGTTCCAGAGTGTAGCGCCTAGAACCGCTCGGCCACCACGGTCGGCAGCACAGTTGTTGACCGACACTACGACAGCAGCTATTAGTGATTCATATCAAATGCTTATATGGACATTGTCTCTTTCTCTTAGTTGTTCCTCGTTCTCTGTGTGTGTTTCCTGAATGGGAGCGAAGTCAATGTCATAATCGTTTAGAACCTTTTTCAGGACAGACAGACCATCCACCACATCGTCCAAGAGTGCGACAGAAGAGCATATAGTGGCAAGTTCAGTGATTTTCTAATGGCAACAGACGCCGCAAAAGACTTTATACATGGTCTTGATGTTTGTATTTAATTATATTGACCATATATAATCTTGATGTCTGTATTTAATTGAGCCCATTATCTGTATGTTTTATTCTGTTTTTTATGTATATCTTTGTCTAAAAATTTGTAAGAAGCGTAATATGATGTGCACTGCCATAAGCTAAATGAATAATAAATAAATGGACATTGTATATAGCGAAGAACATTACTTGTTTGCGTGTCGCTCAGCCCTTGCGACACCATTGTAAATTCAAAGTTAAGTACTGTCAATCTCCTTTATCGAAATAAAACTATTAATGTGATTTGCTTGAATTGTTATATAGCATTCCGAGAACGCAGCATCGTTTAGGCACCCTATACGAGACGGATGGGCAGGACCCCACACTGTGGAACTCGGAATATTGAATTCCCTAACGATTTCCAATATCGAATGTCCCATGCACCTAACTCCATCTACCATTTCGCGTTCAAAGTCTTTTAATTCCCGTCGTGCAGTCATAATCAGGTCGGAAACCTCTTCACATGAATCACCTGAGTGCAAATGACAGCTCCGCAAATGCATTGTCCACTTATAACTCGAGTACGCGATGCTAGCGCTGTCTGTATATGGGCATATCACAAGCCCAAGACATCTGTTATCTCGGTATGGGCCTGCACAGGCTTGATTTGTAAAATAGCTTCTTACACTTTACATGAACACATCAGTGGTTCAATTCTTATTAATCTTTTAATCCAGTGGAATTAAAACAAATTTTAACTCTTTCACTAATTCTCCTTGAATCATGATTTACGTTACACTGAGCTCTTTCCATCAATAGGATTTTTCTGGTGGATTTTGCTTTTCTGTATCATATTTGCAATTTCTGCAGATTCGTTGAATATTCGCCTTTCATATCGTCCACCTTAGGCACCACTGAGTTGTCTCCACCCTTCAGGTAAGTGTGCATGTTCCATCCTCAGGAAAAGTCCTCTATCTGGCACACAGCAACCAGCCCACTTACATTCCTTGCCTGCTCAGCTAACTGCTGTGAGCTGTCAGTTCACTGACCTTTACCTCTCGCTCTGTAAACAGGATTCTCATAATGTCACATATCCACATTTCGTATTTCAGTTGCCTGGTTAACTGCGATTTGTTGTCCTACCACATGTCGCTTATATAATTCAACCTGTACTTGCGACGTAACTAATGTAATAAATTTTATAATGACTGAATCAACATCACCTCAGGTTATACGTGATGCGTATGCCTAACCAAGACATGCAAGTACTTATTATGCATTAAATTAATCTGTAATAGAACAGTTCCAGCTCTGAACTTCTTAGTATGAACAACTTCAGCAACATGGAATTTTATATCTGCCCATTTAACTCTTTTAATTGATGTCGTTTCATTGTGTAAGACAACTCGTTGAACACAATTTCACACACAACACTTCACATTAATTGTGTGCCAGTTTCGATCACTAGTGTTGCCCTGTGACGATATCTGTTGTCGTGAGCAGTCTCTTGCACCAGACTTCCTGTGCAGCTGGTACTCCTCCTCCAACCGCCTCTGTGTACAGGCAACAGTGATCTGTGCAACCTCTCGTCAGCCAAATGATACCCTATCTAATATTCAAGGAAACGATTGTTCATTCTATTGACATTAAAATTACCTAAAGATGAGATGTCCACTGTTGATAATTATTTTAAATTTAATAAGCTAAACGTACCAGTGAAATCCCAAATGTAAAAATTTTAGTCTACTGAAACTGAATTCGAACAATTCGTTCTTGCATTCCGTATGTACTTATGATACCACGTAAATAATATGAAAACAAAAACTAAATCAATTAAATTAATTATTGACTGATCCCCACATAAATAACAACGAAAAAACTACTTTCAGCCCATGTAATGAGCTAACCACAAATCTGAACATAACATACTAACAATATAGTTAATTTATATATCGAAATGGATGCAAGTAATTCAACAGTATAACCTTAGTAACAAAAGATCGAATTGTCATTAAAATACCACTGCACATGACACCCCCACACACCCAGTGGAAGCTACAGATGTCATTTCGACATTATTGCCATCCACACATGCATCAGTAATGAAAGCCCCCCAGAATGTAACTCGTGATATAAATACACACATATTCTTCATGTAAACTAAATTATTTGAGTTATTCTACACCTTCACCCTCTTCCTGATGATATTCTAACATTTCACTGCTGTACAACAACGCAAATCATTTGGGAGTTCTTATTTAGAGTTATGGTAGTTTCCCAAAGGTAAACAGTTGTAATTAGAGACAATGATAATTAAATACTGAAGCAAGATAAATTTTACACCTCTTCCCTCGCTCTTTTCACTTCTCAACGTACAGTATTTATTTGCTATACTACATACATCTCATCATTTCCTTCACTTTCTCTTTGTAAGTGTGCCATTATTTTGCCTCCTGTTAATTTCCATTTGAAACTTATCTTCTTCCTTTATGCAGCTGATATTCTTCCTTTAATCCCTAGCATGTAAGTCTAAAACTCTAATCTTAACAATAATGTTACAAGTATGGTTAGACTTGAAATCCATCCTCAAAATAATGTCTATATACACTCTAGTTACCAAAGAACAAAAAAAGTTTTCACAGTCTAAATACAAAGTATTCTTGCTTAACTGGTTTACTTCAGGCCTCAGTTACTGTTTTCATTTCTGCACCAGTCATGTGTAGCTGCACCTGCTTTTTATTTGGTGCCAAAATGATTCTGATACAGCTGTCAAACTAGATCCAGAACCTAAATGGGCAATATTCTACACTTCTCCCACTTCCTTCTCCACAGCACACTACACTGTCGACATACTGACCATATGTGTGGAAAGGCTTTAGTGTTTACACGAAGCTGAGTTCTATACCAGCTGTAGCACAGCTACTGGCAGGCCTCCCATGCTGGACAGGCCTCAGTGGCTGAAGGACATGAAGAGTGTCCCACAATGTTCTATCTATTTCATATCCATCCCATATTCCTCTCCCTGTTGCGAAACTGTCATGGGATCCGTGCTGAGGGATGTGTGGCACATACGGATGATGTCTCAAGAATGGAACCTGAGGAATATCAGGCTACCTCCCCGAGTATTGAACCTCGCGGATCACGGGACTCCTTGTGATTCAGTAAGGGCCTTCTTCTCATGGGATCATAATGGAGAAGACAGAACAAAAGAAACCAGAAAGTGAGGGACTTGATGAGATCTTGGGCAGTCAGGCATCGGGCCTGGAACCAACGGAAGGTGTTTCTGCAGCTGGATTTGGAGACACACCAATCCATGAAGTGGAATCGTCACCGAGAAATTAAACCACGTCAAGATGAAACCCATTTCTGAAGCTCAGAAGAGAAAATTTCTCAAAGAACAAAAGGAAAGATAAAAAAATGACTTTCTAAAAAAAAAAGGTGGAAGTAAGTGAAAGGTCTGACCATAAAACCTCAAGGAAACGTGACTGTCTCAGAGTGAAGGAGGCAAATAGACACATTCTGACAGGGAAAAGACAGGGAAAAAGAGAAAAAAGGAGGAGTCTAACAATCCAACATCTAGGGGTAAACAGATCCAGAAAAAGCACAGGCAAGAAATAGGGAAACAGACCTATAGCACTGACGACGCGAATTTCAAGATGACAGTTACTCAACCACCTCACAGAACATGGGGCTTACGTAGATATTGAGAATATTAAGTTTGTTTGTGTGGCCATCCTCCGCAGCAAGCATATCAATATTTGTTTTGTAAATAAAACTGCCTTTTCCTGCTGCTGGTTACTTTATTTATCCCAGACGAGTTTCGCCTTCTCCTGTTCTAAGGCATCATCAGTGGGATCTACAACGATACAGTTTTGTCAGTTTTAGATTATTAAACAGTTCACGTCGCGATTTTTTGTAAAAATGTAATTACTTACGATTTGCTGATCTCACATCGGGTCTGGAGGTCACGCTAACACTTTTATTACTGCCATATAATCACAACTTTGTGTTCTGGCCTTCCTAACACTATTCACCATATTTCTCACTCTTTTTTTGTGGAGTAGTGTTGTTCTTTTGTCACTCGATACAACAATTTCGCCAGACACTGCTTTTCACAACGCAAATATTGCGACTCCATTACGTGTTTCCTCCTCTTTGGTATGTTTACATGTTTGTTGCCATCCTAACGAAGTATATGTTCGAGACTAACTTCATGATGTTTATACCGTGTGTGTGTATGGGCGATAGAGAGAGAGAGAGAGAGAGAGAGAGAGAGAGAGAGAGAGAGATAGAGATAGAACCGAGGATTTTTTTTTTTTTAAAAAAAGCTTTGGTGACAGCTGATTTGACTTTTCGTTTCAATATTCTGTGGAGGGGTTCATCTCTGAATGAGTGTAAAGATGTTGGGTGCTATTATTATTATATTGGACAGTATTATCACACTAATCCTTTTTGGGAGCGGTATTTTATTATTTTATCTGTTAGTGTAAATAATGAATTGCTTAGCATGTGTACTTGGTTATTCAACAGGATTATCCCTTCTGCTTTGGTTTTCTGTATGTGGTAATTTTTTTGCATGGTTAGGAGATGTTTCGTATTGTTGATTCTAATTATTTTCTCTTAGGTGTTCTGCAAAATGTGGATTGGTTTTATTTCCAGGCTCTCATGTGTTCTTTGTATCTGACATCAAATGTTCTACCTATTTGTCCTACGTATCTGCCTTCACAAGTGTTACCCTGTAGTTAATACACTCCTGGAAATGGAAAAAAGAACACATTGACACCGGTGTGTCAGACCCACCATACTTGCTCCGGACACTGCGAGAGGGCTGTACAAGCAATGATCACACGCACGGCACAGCGGACACACCAGGAACCGCGGTGTTGGCCGTCGAATGGCGCTAGCTGCGCAGCATTTGTGCACCGCCGCCGTCAGTGTCAGCCAGTTTGCCGTGGCATACGGAGCTCCATCGCAGTCTTTAACACTGGTAGCATGCCGCGACAGCGTGGACGTGAACTGTATGTGCAGTTGACGGACTTTGAGCGAGGGCGTATAGTGGGCATGCGGGAGGCCGGGTGGACGTACCGCCGAATTGCTCAACACGTGGGGCGTGAGGTCTCCACAGTACATCGATGTTGTCGCCAGTGGTCGGCGGAAGGTGCACGTGCCCGTCGACCAGGGACCGGACCGCAGCGACGCACGGATGCACGCCAAGACCGTAGGATCCTACGCAGTGCCGTAGGGGACCGCACCGCCACTTCCCAGCAAATTAGGGACACTGTTGCTCCTGGGGTATCGGCGAGGACCATTCGCCACCGTCTCCATGAAGCTGGGCTACGGTCCCGCACACCGTTAGGCCGTCTTCCGCTCACGCCCCAACATCGTGCAGCCCGCCTCCAGTGGTGTCGCGACAGGCGTGAATGGAGGGACGAATGGAGACGTGTCGTCTTCAGCGATGAGAGTCGCTTCTGCCTTGGTGCCAATGATGGTCGTATGCGTGTTTGGCGCCGTGCAGGTGAGCGCCACAATCAGGACTGCATACGACCGAGGCACACAGGGCCAACACCCGGCATCATGGTGTGGGGAGCGATCTCCTACACTGGCCGTACACCACTGGTGATCGTCGAGGGGACACTGAATAGTGCACGGTACATCCAAACCGTCATCGAACCCATCGTTCTACCATTCCTAGACCGGCAAGGGAACTTGCTGTTCCAACAGGACAATGCACGTCCGCATGTATCCCGTGCCACCCAACGTGCTCTAGAAGGTGTAAGTCAACTACCCTGGCCAGCGAGATCTCCGGATCTGTCCCCCATTGAGCATGTTTGGGACTGGATGAAGCGTCGTCTCACGCGGTCTGCACGTCCAGCACGAACGCTGGTCCAACTGAGGCGCCAGGTGGAAATGGCATGGCAAGCAGTTCCACAGGACTACATCCAGCATCTCTACGATCGTCTCCATGGGAGAATAGCAGCCTGCATTGCTGCGAAAGGTGGATATACACTGTACTAGTGCCGACATTGTGCATGCTCTGTTGCCTGTGTCTATGTGCCTGTGGTTCTGTCAGTGTGATCATGTGATGTATCTGACCCCAGGAATGTGTCAATAAAGTTTCCCCTTCCTGGGACAATGAATTCACGGTGTTCTTATTTCAATTTCCAGGAGTGTATATACCTGCTTTCTGGTATGTGTCTGTTTTTTGTCAGTTTTGGGTTGTATTTTTGTAGAGAATTCTCTGTTGTGTATGCTATGATTATTCCCTGTCTTTTGAAAAAGTTCGTGATTTTATGGGTGAGTTCGTGTTAGTATATCATCGTGTTCCATATTGGGCTTTCTCTCATCTTTTTCTGATTATCCTGTGTAGTCGTTATGGCACTGCATGTTTGTGTTTGGTTCTCAAATGGCTCTGAGCACTATGGGACTGAACTGCTGAGGTCATAAGTCCCCTAGAACTTACAACTACTGAAACCTAACTAACCTAAGGACATCACACACATCCATGCCCGAGGCAGGATTCGAATCTGCGACCGAAGCGGTCGCGCGGTTCCAGACTGTAGCGCCTAGAACCGCTCAGTCACTCCGGCCGGCCTCTGTTTGTTTCTGTTGTGTTGTTGACTGTGATTTGCAGCTTTCTGCTTTTATTTTCCTTTTAATTTCGTTGTTTAGCTTTGTGACTGTGTTATTACTGTAACCATTATTTTGTGCTATCTCCATTATTATGTCCATTTTTTTGGCAGCTTTCTTTGGTGATTGGTACTGTGTTGAGTCTATGGAGCATGTGTCTAAGTGTGGCTTGCTTTTTTGCGTGTGGGTGATTCGAGGATTGGGGAATGATAATGGCCGGCCGCGGTGGCCGAGCGGTTCTGGGGGATTCGGTCCGGAACCGCGCCACTGCTACAGTCACAGGTTCGAATCCTGCCTCGGGCATGGATGTATGTGATGTCCTTGGGTTAGTTAGGTTTGAGTAGTTCTACGTTCTAGGGGACTGATGACCTCAGATGTTAAGTCCCATAGTGCTCAGAGCCATTTGAACCATTTTTTGAATGATAATGTCCATTTTGTGGGTTTAAGATAAATTTTAAACATGTGCCTATTGTTTTGTTTTTTGATTGTTATATCCAGAAAGTTAAATTGGTTGTTCTGTTCTCTTTCAATTGTGAATTTTATATTTTTATGTATCTTGTGGATTTCAGTACGTAGTTTTTCAATCCCCCTCCATGAACCATGGACCTTGGCGTTGGTGGGGAGGCTTGCGTGCCTCAGCGATACAGATGGCCGTACCGTAGGTGCAACCACAACGGAGGGGTATCTGTTGAGAGGCCAGACAAACGCGTGGTTCCTGAAGAGGGGCAGCAGCCTTTTCAGTAGTTGCAGGGGCAACAGTCTGGATGATTGACTGACCTGGCCTTGTAACACTAACCAAAATGGCCTTGCTGTGCTGTGCTGATTCTACGGATCGGAGCGTGGACTGTCAGATCCCTTTATCGGGCAGGTAGGTTAGAAAATTTAAAAAGGGAAATGGATAGGTTAGAGATAGATATAGTGGGAATTAGTGAAGTTCGGTGGCAGGAGGAACAAGACTTTTTGTCAGGCGAATACAGGGTTATAAATACATAGTCAAATAGGGGTAATGCAGGAGTAGGTTTAATAATGAATAAAAAAATAGGAATGCGGGTAAGCTACTACAAACAGCATAGTGAACGCATTATTGTGGCCAAGATAGACACGAAGCCCACGCCTACTACGGTAGTACAAGTTTATATGCCAACTAGCTCTGCAGATGACGAAGAAATTGAAGAAATGTATGATGAAATAAAGAAATTATTCAGATAGTGAAGGGAGACGAAAGTTTAATAGTCATGGGTGACTGGAATTCGGTAGTAGGAAAAGGGAGAGAAGGAAACGTAGTAGGTGAATATGGATTGGGGGTGAGAAATGAAAGAGGAAGCCGCCTGGTAGAATTTTGTGCAGAGCATGGTTTAATCATAGCTAACACTTGGTTCAAAAATCATGAAAGAAGGTTATATACATGGAAGAACCCTGGAGATACTAAAAGGTATCAGATAGAATATATAATGGTAAGCAGAGGTTTAGGAACCAGGTTTTAAATTGTAAGACATTTCCAGGGGCAGATGTGGACTCTGACCACAATCTGTTGGTTATGAACTGTAGATTAAAACTGAAGAAACTGCAAAAAGGTGGGAATTTAAGGGGATGGGACCTGGATAAACTGAACGAACCAGAGGTTGTACAGAGTTTCAGGGAGAGCATAAGGGAACAATTGACAGGAATGGGGGAAAGAAATACAGTAGAAGAAGAATGGGTAGCTTTGAAGTTGTGAAGGCAGCAGAGGATCAAGTAGGTAAAAAGACGAGGGCTAGTAGAAATCCTTGGGTAACAGAAGAAATATTGAATTTAACTGATGAAAGGAGAAAATATAAAAATGCAGTAAATGAAGCAGGCAAAAAGCAATACAAACGTCTCAAAAATGAAATCGACAGGAAGTGCAAAATGGCTAAGCAGGGATGGCTAGAGGACAAATGTAAGGATGTAGAGGCTTATCTCACTAGGGGTAAGATAGATACTGCCTACAGGAAAATTAAAGAGACCTTTGGAGAAAAGAGAACCACTTGCATGAATATCAAGAGCTCAGATGGAAACCCAGTTCTAAGCAAAGAAGGGAAAGCAGAAAGGTGGAAGGAGTATATAGAGGGTCTATATAAGGGCGATGTACTTGAGGACAATATTATGGAAATGGAAGAGGATGTAGATGAAGATGAAATGGGAGATATGATACTGCGTGAAGATTTCGACAGAGCACTGATAGACCTGAGTCGAAACAAGGCCCCAGGAGTAGACAACATTCCATTAGAGCTACTGACGGCCTTGGGAGAGTCAGTCCTGACAAAACTCTACCATCTGGTGAGCAAGATGTATGAGACAGGCAAAATGCCCTCAGACTTCAAGAAGAATATTATAATCCCAATCCCAAAGACAGGAGGTGTTGACAGATGTGAAAATTACCGAACTATCAGTTTAATAAGTCACGGCTGCAAAATACTAACGCGAATTCTTTAGAGAGGAATGGAAAAACTAGTAGAAGCCGACCTTGGGGAAGATCAGTTTGGATTCCGTAGAAATATTGGAACACGTGAGGCTATACTGACCCTACGGCTCATCTTGGAAGCTAGATTAAGGAAAGGCAAACCTACGTTTCTAGCATTTGTAGACTTAGAAAAAGCTTTTGACAATGTTGACTGGAAGACTCTCTTTCAAATTCTGAAGGTGGCAGGGGTAAAATATAGAGAGCGAAAGGCTATTTACAATTTGTATAGAAACCAAATGGCAGTTACAAGAGTTGAGGGGCATGAAAGGGAAGCAGTGGTTGGAAAGGGAGTGAGACAGGGTTGTAGCCTCTCCCCGATGTTATTCAATCTGTATATTGAGCAGGCAGTGAAGGAAACAAAAGAAAAATTCGGAGTAGGTATTAAAATCCATGGAGAAGAAATAAAACTTTGAGGTTCGCCGATGACATTGTAATTCTGTCAGAGGCAGCAAAGGACTTGGAAGAGCAGTTGAACGGCATGGATGGTGTCTTGAAGGGAGGATATAAGATGAACATCAACAAAAGCAAAACGAGGATAATGGAGTGTAGTCGAATTAAGTCGAGCGATGCTGAGGGAATTAGATTAGGAAATCAGACACTTAAAGTAGTACAGGAGTTTTGCTATTTGGGGAGTAAAATAACTGATGATGGTCGACGTAGAGAGGATATAAAATGTAGGCTGGCAATGTCAAGGAAAGCGTTTCTGAAGAAGAGAAATTTTTTAACATCGAGTATAGATTTAAATGTCAGGAAGTCGTTCCTGGAAGTATTTGTATGGAGTGTAGCCATGTATGGAAGTGAAACGTGGGTGATAAATAGTTTAGACAAGAAGAGAATAGAAGCTTTCGAAATGTGGTGCTACAGAAGAATGCAGAAGATTATATGGATAGATCACATAACTAATGAGGAGGTGTTGAATAGGATTGGGGAGAAGAGAAGTTTGTGGCACAACTTGACTAGAAGAAGGGATCGGTTTGTAGGACATGTTCTGAGGCATCAAGGGATCACCAATTTAGTATTGGAGGGCAGCGTGGAGGGTAAAAATCGTAGAGGGAGACCAAGAGATGAATACACCAAGCAGATTCAGAAGGATGTGGGTTGCAGTAGGTACTGGGAGATGAAGAAGCTTGCACAGGATAGTGTATCATGGAGAGCTGCATCAAACCAGTCTCGGGACTGAAGACCACAAGAACAACAACAAGAGTTTTTCAATATTTATTTGTGGTTCATCTATTAAGCAAAGGATGTCATCCATATACCTGAACCAATATAACATGTTGCATTCTTCTGCTACTAATGTGGTTTACAAAAATATTTGCTAAGGCTCATGAAATTGGGGACCCCATTGGCAATCCATCTTCTTGTAAATTAAATGTCATTATTGAATTGGAAGTAATTTTATTCTGTTATGAGCTTTATTAATGTATGTATTTCCTCAATCTGTTCATCAGGGAGTTGACTGTAAGTTTTCAGGTTCTTAGTTATGATTTCTACTGTTTCTGGTACTGGTACGTTGGAATACATGCTTTCTATATCAAATGAGATTGGTGTTACTGTGTCTGGGATTTGTATATCTTTTATTTGTTGTATTAGCTGTGTAATGTTTTTAATGGTTCTGTTTTCTTGTACTTTGAAATTTTCAGACAGTAATTTTAACATTTATCTTGCAAGCTTGTAAGTGGCGATTTTCTGAAATCCTGTATTGGCCTTACAGGACAATTCAGTTTGTGGATTTTTGGTTGGCTGCAGAGGACTGGTGCAGCGGGATTGATCTGTGTCAACTTCCTTTCCTGTGTTATCCAGTATGATGTCAATATTTTTCTGAGTGGTTTTTACTTTTGTCTGGAATCTGTTTGTTGGGTCTGATTTTAATTCCGTAATGTTATTTTGTAAGATGAGTTCTTGTGTTTTTTCAATGTATTGTTCTTTGTCTATCTGAGCCGTACACGGCTCGTGTTCATGCCATTTATTGTTTGTCACCCTCTATTACGGTACTGACGCCTCGTTTTCTTATTCCACTTACTGGCGTCGCTAACTTCCTGCCTTACTTGCCCATGAGCGGCAGTAGCAGCAGCGCGCATCGACAAGTGCACTCTCGTACCATCTCTGGAACGACCGACAGTAATTCCGGGTCGTCGTGTGTCTGGCAGTCAGCTGGAGTTGGAAAACGGCAGAAGTGCAGTCAAGGAGGGAGCCCCAGTGAGGGTGGCACAGCCAGTACCAGTGGGGACGACCGTTGGTTGGTCGGTCGGTCGGTCGGTCGGTTGTCTCATCGACGACGTGTATCTGGGTCGGTTCCTTCCTGTGCAGAGATGTCGGTTGTGCTACCTCTGCATGGTTGGGTCGGAGCCCGTGTCTCCGGGACGTCGTCAGTCCGAAGGAAGAAAGTCAGTTCGAGGCGGACCAGCAGTACAGTCGGGGACGGAGCCCCAGTGAGGTGTTGTTGGTCGTTGTGGGCGCCAATATTCTGTCTGTTGTTGTATTGAAATCTTGTGGTCGTTTGGCTGGTTGCGTCGAGCGGAACTGATTTGATTAATCGGTCGGTCGGCGGTCTGCCTTCCGATTAAGAGATTGTTGGTCAGGCTGCCTGTCTCGCCTAAATGGACGTTAGTGTTACAATTCCAGATTGAAAAAATGGTTCAAATGGCTCCGAGCACTATGGGACTCAACTTCTGAGGTCATTAGTCCCATAGAACTTAGAAATAGTTAAACCTAACTAACCTAAGGACATCACACACATCCATACCTGAGGCAGGATTCGAACCTGCGACCGTAGCGGTCTCGCGGTTCCAGACTGCACCGCCTAGAACCGTCCAGATTGACCCTTGGAACTTCTGAGCGCTGTTCCGTGTCTGTTACATAGTAACGTCCCTGTTTGAGTTATTTGGGTGATGTGTGGCCTTCAGCCGAGTTTTAATATATCTTGAATTAATGTTCTTGTCTTGCCCTTAAGACATACGGTTTTGATGTTACGTATGGGGCCCTCAGCCGAATTTGCTTCAATTGTTTTAAGATTAGGCCTTCTGCCATTGGATTGAAACACTTCTTTTTGCTTAATATGCGGTCTCCAGCCGAGTTCCATTAAAATTAAAGTGCTAAAGCCTTCAGCCTGTTTAGATTGAAGACTTAGAAAACATTTTGGCGTGGCACCTCCACAAGAATCTTCTATGTCAATTTCTTATTTAGGCCTTGCGTGTTGGGTTTTGAGTGTGCCCTTCAGCCGATCTAAAGTTAATCAAAGGAGATCCATTACAACTTTGAGTGTTTGCATTCTAATGTAATATTGTGTGTCGACAAATAAAGTTTGTATGTTGAGTGCAACTGGCAGCACCCTCATTTTGGCCCCTCTCCACAACCTAATCCGCTCTGTCCTGCTAGCTCAGACGTTTAACTATCAGTATACTGTGTTCCCTTTGTCTGCTTTTGAAATGATAACATTTTAATTTTGAAGTTTTCTCCTAAGTTTTCTGAATGTTGCAGATTCTGTGTTTTTGTGTTGTGTTTTTGTACTGGTTACTATATTCTGGATTTCTTTCTTTACTAATTGTCTAGTTAGTCCAATGTTGACCTTTCTGTTTTCATTGGTATCTTCCCTTGTCAAAACCCTTTCTGTTTCTATAATTAGATTTTCTAAGTAATCTTCATCTATTTCTAAATTTCATCGTATTTTAATCCTTTCTCCAATAGCTGTCTTTCTTTACTTTTTAACTGGGTGTCCGTAAGGTTCACTAAGCATGGGTAGAATTTGTGTGTGTGTTCTTGGCTGTGTGTAATGGTATTATGTTGTGACTGGAGGTTTTTGAGTTGGTTGATCTTTCTTCTATAAACTGTTCCTATTATTTATACAGCAGTTTTTGTGTGCTTTTCGACCTTGCTGAGAATATTGTCGGAGTCGCAAGTCCAGATTCCATATTCAGGAGGATCTGTCTGGACAAAGGTGCTCAAATCTTTGTCTAGGATGGGACAGTGGATTAACTTATGGAGATAGTGCCCAGTTTATCTCTGTGGGGTAACACAAAGCTGCAACTGAGTTCATCAAGAGCACAAAGACGTCAATTTGGATACCGAAATTTTTAAAGGGTGCTCTTCCAAAACCGTTGTTCGGCAAAGTATGACTGCAGGACGAGAAGTTCTAGACAGAAGACTGGAGGGTAATCAACCAAAAGGTGGTACCGGATGGCCAAACAGTTCTGGTGGAAGTTGGTGAAGAATTTCTAAGGTCAAGGCGTGGATAATAGCTGAAACCTTATGTAGGTATCTCACATGTTACCATCAGGGTAATCAAAGACATCGGAAACGACAATGGTGGCAAGATAGAAGCTGCAAGAACTGCACATAAATCTGTAACACAATAAGGGCGCAACTGCCCCCATGAGTGTTCCTTTGAGAAGACAGGAGGTGGACGTGGTCCTGATTAAGGTAGCGTACTTGTATAAGGCGGGCATTTCAGTCCTTGGAGGAACTGTAAATAAGTTGATTTATGCAAGAAATCATAAGAACATGCATTTCTGTCAAGAATGGAATTTCATTCATGTTTATGAAGGAATTGTGTTCCATGCACTTGGTAACTACCAGGAAGAAGCAGCGAAAGGATGGTAACAAAATGGTTCAAATTGCTCTGTCCACTATGGGACTTAACATCCATGGTCATCAGTCCCCTAGAACTTAGAACTACTTAAACCTAACTAACCTAAGGACATCACACAACACCCAGTCATCACGAGGCAGAGAAAATCCCTGACCCGGCCGGGAATCGAACCCGGGAACCCGGGGGATGCTAGCACCAGTGTCAGCTTTCTTTCCTTATGAGAACAGCACTCCTCCATTTGAGCAAGTGGGGAGACCGGTAGACAGATGTTCACAGCTGAATGAACTATTATTGGTTTGTTGTAATGCTACAATCGACAAGATGGTGTGGGAAACCAGCTACGCCAACGGCAGAGGTATCTTCTCGAATATGTACTCGAGAATAGCCTAGAGATTCTGAATAGGGCCACAGAGCCGATCTTCAGAAACATAAGAAGAGAAGAAGTTACTCACACAACTTTAGGTCCAACGTTATGTCCAGTAAAGTCAGACAATGGCATTTGGCATTTGACCCATCCTCGTCTGACTGTATGCATATCAAGTTTGAAGTTGAAATGTGAGATAAACAGACCATGACCCATAGGAATCCTAGGAAAGCAGAATGATACTGAATAGAAAAGACCCAGACACACACCTAACCTATGTTAGAATCTCAATAAGTAGATTTGGGCAGAAATGGCAAACGAAGTGGCGTCTGCCGTTATGACCTCGTACTTGGAAAAGTGTCCTGTCACCAAAAAGTGCATAAACAGGAATGTACCTTGGTGGAAAAAAACTTGGAATTGCAAAGGAAGCAGTTAAGAAGACTGTTTAATGCTGAAAGAAGCAAAGACAATGGGAAAAATATAGGAAAGTTCTTGCCTTGCTGTCAAGCAAGCGAAACTGCTACCCTGGAAGGTATTCTGGGAAGAGACAGAGGTTACAGTTACAGGCGCCAGACATCATAATCTTCATCAGAATACCAACCGATTTAGAAGGCACTCTAAGGAAGAAGGATAGTGAGTATAAACGGAAGCGCATGGGATGCTGGGCGTGCTCCTCAAGACTTACTTTCCTCAGTGCATTCTGCCAGATAATGCAGAGCAAGATACAGTCGCTCGGAGATACTAGTTTACAGGAAGACAAAGGGAAAACTGGGAATCTGCAAGAGAATGTGTCAGTTTTCAAAAAACTCTGTGGGTGGTGGGAGCGTTTGATGTGTTCTAGGCACCAGACTCGAACAGAATATTTCCGGCTCTACTGCAACAAGCAGGAAAGGGAATAAATAGATCCGTATAATTTATAAATTATACAGCGCAGACAAGCAGTCGTCCTTTTTTTGTAGGTTTTATTACGCAAATCCAGATTTCGGATAGTGCCAAGCCAATATCAATGCAACATTTTCTAATTTCGATGCATGTTAGTTCCCTGTTGTTCGGGCGTCAGTCATAGATCTTTGAATACTCTGTGTTAGTTCCCTGTTGTTCGGGTGTCAGTCACAGTTCTTTGAATACCCTGGCTGTGACTGACGCCCGAACAACAGGGAACTAACATGCATCGAGATTAGAAAATGTTGCATTGATAATGGCTAGGCACTAGTCGAAATTTGGATTTGCGTAATAAAACTTACAAAAAAAAAAAAAAGGACGACTGATCGCTGCGCTCTATAATTTATGAATCACATATCAGTCGCTGAGTGCACCCACTTTCCCAGTGGAGGGTAATCTGATGAAGATTCCTATAACGGCAGTTCAGAGCCAACCTAGCATAAGGAGGACAGACAAGGCTGTTTTTGTTCCGAAACCAGGGATAATTGATCATACCAAGACTAACAGTATGAAATCTGTTAGATTGTCCTTATTTCTCATAAAGACATTAGAGAAAGTGGTTACTGTACATATTAGGGAAGGAAGCGTAACTGAGGTTCCTCTACATCTAAACCAACACGTATATTATCCAGGCAAAGCATGTGAAACAGCACTTCATCAACTTTTTGGGAAGGTCGAAAAATCATTATAGTTTTAGGAAGCTGCTCTATGCATCCTCCCGGACATCAAGGGATCTCTTAGCTATACAACGTTCAAAGCCATGTTTAGAGATGCAGAAGAATATTGCATTAAGTTCACCATAAGTAGGCGGATTAAAACCATCCAGAGTAAACGAAATGTACAATCCGCAATGTGGAACGAGAAAATGGTGATCAACACCACCAGAGGTTGTCTGCAAGAAGTGGTCCTGGCCCCACTACTGTGGAACCTAATGATGAACAAACTGACCAGAAGAATTAAATACTAGAGGTTATTTTTGCCAAGGATACGCATACAGTTTATTCGTAGCAAATTTGCCAGTACTGTAAGAATAACGAAACAATGCCCACTGAACATAGTAAAATTGGTACAGGAAACATGATCAATGGGACGGTTCCACGAAAAATGTTGTAGTACCATTCAAGATGAAACATATCCGGGATGTGTATTGAAATCTCAAGCTCTTCGTCAAAACTCTACCAGTACAGACTAGAGTGAAATATATAGGGGTAATCCTGGATGTGAAACTATCTTCGACCCCACACATAAAGAACGTATGTTCCAGGCCAAAAGGTGTTCTTATGTACACTAGAAAGACCTGTCCTAAAAGCTGGTTTCTAAGTCCCAGGAGAATGTACTTGATAAACACCACTGTAGTAAGATCTATTATTAATTAACAAGGTAGAAGCAACACATGATGGCCATTTGGGAGAATATCAGAGTGGGTTTAGAAAGGGTAGATCTACCTCAGAAGAGAGTTTCAACCTAAAGTCTACATATTTGCAAGCTCTAAAGACATGGTTGTCGCATTTATAGATTTTAAAAAGGCGTTTGACGCAGTTCATAGGGAAGCATTATATAAAGTTATCCGAAAATTTGGCACTAAATCGGAACTAGCAAACCTTATTCGTGAAACGTTCACAGTCTCCAAATCAGAAAAAAAGTTTCGGGGTAAAACATCTAAGGTATTCAAAATAAAAACAGGTGTAAGATAAGATGAAGGCCTATCTCCACTCGTCTTCAAATGCGTCGTAGCGAAAATAATAGGGGGATGGAAACAAAAATTATAAGAACATAAGTTAGCATAAGTTAGGCTGGGGACTATGAACAAACGTACTGAAATTCACTTTCTAGCATTTGCGAGTGATTTTGCCATTCTATCTAAAAACCTAACAAATGCAGAAATAGAGATCAATCTCAAAGAAGAAATACCAACATAGCAAGTTTAAAAGTTTCGGTAGAAAAAAAGAAAATTTATGACATACTTAAAAATGCTCCAGAAATTCTAGTAACAGATATTGGCCAGTAAGACAGGGTTAATAAATTCAAATACTTGGAAAAAATTATTCAAGAGAATGGCTTAGAAAAATTCGTGGTAGAAGAAAGAGTATGTAAAATGGAGAGAGTATGGTACAACCAGGAACATTTACAACAGAAGGTCTCTGCTTGAATATTTGAAAATACTCCATTACAACACAGTAATAAAACCAGAATGTCTTTAAGAAAGTTAATGTTTAGTACTGAATTACAAATTACACAAACTTGAAGTAATAAATGAAAAGCACCAGTTTGCTTTTGTTCTACAATATTACTTCTATTGCGTTAACCGCTTTTCGGCTTACAAGACCATCTTACAAACTCAGAAATGTCTGAAGATGGCCTTGTAAGGCAAAAACGGGTTATTACAATAAAAGTAATATTGTAGAACAAAAATACTGGTGCTTTTCATTCATTATAATGTTGTTCTACCAAGAACCGACGGAAGATTCCGTTAAAATAACGAACTTGAAGTCTTAGAAAGAAGAATCGTTTGAAAAATACTGAGTCAGCTAAGAAATACAGAGGTACGGAAATTAAGAAATAATGAATAAGTATATCACAACATAGAAAACATAACTGAAACGCTACTAAAGAGGCGACTGCTATTTTTTTGGGCATTTGTACAGTAACAGGTTTTTAAATATCAAAGAAGTCAGCAATAGCCTCGATTCAAGAAGTTAGGAAAGATTTGGAAAGAAACAACACAAGTGAAAAGACACTACGGGTAAAATACTTTTTAAGAAAGAAGTGTTATAATGGAAGGATTCCAAGACGGGGGAGAGAGAAAGACGGGTTTAAAATGATCTAAAGAGAGAAAACGGTCTCATAGTGAGAAGATGAAAGAATGCTGGAGGATGAAGAAAGAAGAACAAAGGAGACAGCATTGGACTTGGCGCATGGACCTTAGATGACCCAACGGATAAAGAAAAAACCAGAAAAAGAATTTTTTTTCGAGCAGAACGCCGGAAGCCGTTGTCTCCACAGGCACCTTCAAGAGAGCACATATCCAACTGACATTGTTTCATCAAATTGTCCGAAAAGCTATTGGTGTTTCTGTACAAACACCTTTTCTCGCTCTCTGTAACACACAACATCCGGATCGTACTTGTTTGCAAGTTTCTTTGGATACTGCATAACAAGGGGAAACGTTTTTCACACGTGGAGCAAATGAACCGCTCTTTCCATAATCCTTCAAATTGTGTGATGACCTGGCCGTATGACACCGGCTGAGGGTCGAGTGAATGCCCCAAGAAGACGATGTTTTGCAACACCCAATGCTGACAATCACATAAAGGTTCTGGCAGATAGCACCAATTACTCTGTAAGAGGAAGCAGCGGATAAAAATGCCTATATTCTGTTCCTGCTTCTGACTGGTGGACAGGCAGATAGAAAGTGGATGGCAGTCCTCGTATGGTGAAGAATTCGTGTGACTTCGCGACCGGAGGTGGTGTGTTCCTGGACCATATCACAAGTAGTGAGAATGACAGCTTTCCTGTAAACAGATCATTTGTTACAGTGCGGTAGACCGAGGGAATTCGAAAGCTCTTTCCAGTTCACGAACGTGGATTTCGGGTTCAGTCATTCCTATTTTGTTGACGAGTGTTGCTGTTTAGCAAGTGTGCATACGCCCGAATGGGCAGAGACCTAAAATTAGGATGTGAAGTCGAATAGCCAGCCGAACCGCGGTAGTTTACCGAACGAGGCGTATTTGCAGACATTTTCATTGAAGCCAATAAATTATTTTCGTTTCCGCGGAAATTTAAGCACGGCGTTTTTGTGTGACTCCTTTCCTACATCTACATCTACATCCATACTCCGCAAGCCACCTGACGGTGTGTGGCGGAGGGTACCTTGAGATTGTCGGTATGCCTCTGTGTGGGCTCTAATCTCTCTGATTTTATCCTCATGGTCTCTTCGCGAGATATACGTACGAGGGAGCAATATTCTGCTTGACTCCTCGGTGAAGGTATGTTCTCGAAACTTCAACAAAAGCCCGTACCGAGCTACTGAGCGTCTCTCTTGCAGAGTCTTCCACTGGAGTTTATTTATCATTTCCGTTACGCTTTGACGATTACTAAACGATCCTGTAACGAAGCGCGCTACTCTCCGTTGTATCTTCTCTATCTCTTCTATCAACCCTATCTGGTACGGATCCCACATCGGTGAGCAGTATTCAAGCAGTGAGCGAACAAGTGTACTGTAACCTACTTCCATTGTTTTCGGACTGCATTTCTTTAGGATTATTCCAATGAATCTCAGTCTGGCACCTGCTTTACCGACGATTAATTTTATATGGTCACTCCATTTTAAATCACCCCTAATGCCTACTCCCAGATAATTTATGGAATTAACTGCTTCCAGTTGCTGACCTGCTATATTGTAGCTAAATGATAAAGGATCTTTCTTTCTACGCATTCGCAGCACATTACACTTGTCTACATTGAGATTCAATTGCCATTCCCTGCACAATGCGTCAATTCGCTGCAGATCCTCCTGCATTTCAGTACAATTTTCGATTGTTACAACCTCTCGTTATACTACAGCATCATGCGCAAAAAGCCTCAGTGAACTTCCGATGTTATCCACAAGGTCATTCATATATATTGTGAATAGCAAAGGTCCTATGACACTCCCCAGCGACATACCTGAAATCACTCTTACTTCGGAAGACTTCTCTCCATTGAGAATGACATGCTGCGTTCTGTTATCTAGGAACTCTACAATCCAATCACAAAAATGGTCAGATAGTCCATATGCTCTTACTTTGTTCATTAAATGACTGTGGGGAACTGTATCAAACGCCTTCAGGAAGTCAAGAAACACGGCATCTACTTGGAAACCCGTGTCCATGGCCCCCTGAGTCTCGTGGACGAATAGCGCTAGCCGGGTTTCACAAGATTTTCTTTTTCGAAACCCATGTTGATTCCTACAGAGTAGATTTCTAGCCTCCAGAAAAGTCATTATACTCGAACATAATACGTGTTCCGAAATTCTACAACTGATCGACGTTAGAGATATATGTCCATAGTTCTGCACACCTGTTCGACGTCCCTTCTTGAAAACGGGGATGACCTGTGCCCTTTTCCAATCTTCTGGAACGCTGCGCTCTACTAGAGACCAACGGTACACCGCTTGTAACACCATAGCTCTAATGCTCTACTGCCTTTTTTTGTTCTCTTTAATGTTACATCGTTGAGTTTCTGTAAATGTTGTTAGATTGAATCGATAACACAGAATTATATACTCCTTTCTCTGTAAAAACTTTGATGTCATGGTTTGATTCTATGCAGTGTAGTATATCTGACGTTTAAATTCTTTGTTTCATGTGGAGGGAACGAAACGTAACGTATATAATTGCAATTTTGTTTAAATAATTTTTTTTGTAGAAATACCAATATGTGCAAATGTTCTGTTTTAATTAATATGTTTGGCTGTTGTTATGTAATTGCTAGTCCTCACTTAGGCTTCTTAGTTATTTTTTATGTAAAAGGTGTTGTGGTTCCCCTCGGGAACCGAAGCTTGCGGCGCGCGCAAATTGTGGTTGGCCTAGGTAGAAACGGTGGAACTGAGAGTCAGTCGGGGACGAGCTACCAAACTGTCAACTGCTCATGTAAAAGTTGTGTATTGTGCTGGTGCCGAGAGAGGGTTTTCGTGCCACTTTCCAATGTCTCGGATGGACAGATAAAGAGCTAGAACTATTCTGGAATTGGCATCTATTATAGCCACCAAGAAATGACAGGGTCCAGCATTTCCACCTGCTAATCCACCCACCGACATGCCCTCGCCACCACGTTCCGCAATCACTGAAAAAGGAACCAAGGAATTGTAAATATGTAATGTGAAGGATCAGCTCATCGGATATTTTAGTATGCGCAAATATAAGGTAACTGATACTCGAACTCTTATACCTACCTTGATTTTTTATCCCTTGTCACACAGCCACTTAGGGTCCTTCCCATGTCAAAAATGCTTACCGAGTGTCCATATTGTGAAAATAGGAAAGCCCAGTGTTTTACTTATTAATGCCACTTGCACATCGGAAAAAGAAAGTTAAAGTTTATGTAGCGGAACTCAGGAATATAGTAAATGATGCTTGTTGAAAATAATATTTCTATTAAAACTGTTTATTAATATTTTGTTGCCAACTTCTAAAGTGAATGATCTCAAAACTGTGGCTTATAGAGTTTTGAAAATTAAATGATCACAGTACAGCCTGTTTAAAATCACCCAAAGGTGAGCTATTGTCTTATAACCACGTCAAGTTGTGTTCTATTGCAGTACAAGTTGAGAAATATTACTGTTGAAAGTTACATGTTCATGCTTGACAAGGGCTTGTTTCTCTCGTGTATTGAAAGTGTGTTTAGTTTGCTCTGCTACAGTGGCCAAGATTAAGGGGCCCCCTCCATTGAAAGTAGTTCAAATACACAAAGTTACTTAATTATAGAAAGTTTCAATTACTCTTGCTATTCAAGTGAAATTCTGTACAATATTGGGTTCCTCTTGTGTATTAAAAGTGCATATTAATGGTGTAACAGGATCAACAGTTTCCCTATTGTGCCCATGCTAGATAACGATTAATAGAAGGACCACCATCCATGAAAACAATAATTTCTTTATTCAAAAGACAGTGAGAAGTAATCTAATGAATTCTATTTATTTCTATATTCAAAAGACAGTGAGAAGTAATCTGTTAATGAATTCTATTTATTTTTCATTCTAAGTAGAAAGGTGTTTAGTATTGAGAGACTTAATCGATGCACAATAACTAATTTTTCTGCGAAACATATCCATATTTCATAACAGATAGGAATATGTTTGAAAAGTAATATTGAACCTATGTCGAATTTACGATTCTGCAGTGAATATTAATAGTAACATTATCGAGACCATTCAGTTTGACTAAGTCCTCAATGTAATAGTGTGTTTCGTTATCTGTTATATTTATGCAAATAGTTTGTTCGGATCTGTTAGCTCTAACCTTAACGTGAACATACTGTATGCAGGTGCGAGAGTTCATTGCACTCGCTTGTGGCAAAGTATAGGTTGTGTTTGCCCAGTAAAGTTACTCATACCTATTTTCTTGAACAAGAATGTCAATCATTCTCTTGCCTAATTAGGCTGGCTACCGTTTTCTTTATTCTTTGAACTGTGTAGACAGGTAAAATATTGTTTGTTACTGTTTAAATACTTACGTAATTCTGACTTTCACTTCCGATAAGCCACCTCCGTTAGGTACAACACGATCAACATAACAAAATTCCTCTCAGAGGGTACCACTGCTCTGTTGCTTTATACCATAAATGCTTTAACAAGATAGTTTTATCGGACGGAAGTGTTATACGCTGCAAGAAGGGGGGCAAGTTTTTTCGCGTACTCTGTGTAAAATCGAACTGGTACCTCATCAGGTCCAGCAGCCTTTCCTCTTTTGAGCGATTTTAATTGTTTTTCTATCCCTCTGTCATCTGTTTTGATATCTACCATTTTGTCATCTGTTCGACAATCTAGAGAAGGAACTACAGTGCAGTCTTCCTCTGTGAAACAGCTTTGGGAAAAGACATGTAGTATTTCGGCCTTAGTCTGTCATCCTCTGTTTCAGCACTTAAGACCAAAATTTCTTAGGATTTTCTGCTAAATCAGTACATAGAACTTTACTTTCGAATTCGTTGAACGCCTCGCGCATAGCCCTCCTCACACTACATTTCGCTTCCGGTAATTTTTGTTTGTCTGCAAGGGTTTGGCTATGTTTGTTTTGCTGTCAAGTTCGCTTTGCTTCCGTAGCATTTTTCTAACTCGGTTGTTGTACCATGGTGGCTCTTTTCCATCTCTTACGATCTTGATTGGTACATACTCATCTAATGCATAGTGTACGATGGTTTTGAACTTTGTCCGCTGATCCTCAACACTATCTGTACTTGAGATAAAACTTTTGTGTTGAGCCGTCGAGCACTCTGAAATCTGCTTTTTGTCACTTTTGCTAAACAGAAAAATCTTCCTACCTTTTTTAATATCTCTATTTACGACTGAAATCACCGATGCTGTAACCGCTTTATGATCGCTGATTCCCTGTTCTGCGTTAACTGTTTCAAATAGTTCGGGTCTGTTTGTCACCAGAAGGTCTAATATGTTATCGCCACGAGTCGGTTCTCTGTTTAACTGCTCAAGGTAGCTTTCAGATAAAGCACTTAAAAAAAAGTCACTGGATTCTAGTCTCTGCCACCCGTTATAAACCTTTGAGTCTCCCAGTCTATAACTGGTAAATTAAAATCTCCACCCAAAACTGTAACATAGTCGGGAAATCTCCTCGAAATATTTTCCAAATTTTCCTTCAGGTGTTCTGCCACAACAGCTGCTGAGCCAGGGGCCTATAGAGACATCCAATTACCAAGTCTGAGTCTGCTTTATCCGTGAACTTCACCCAAATTATTTCACGTTTCGGATCTCCGTCAATTTCCTTCCGTACTATTGCACTTTTTATCGCTATAAATACGCCTTCCCTCTCCTGTTGACTTTGAATGTATTGTTCGGGTGTTTATCATCGGAAGTTGTTAGAAGCCAGCTGGAGACGGTGCATGACGTATTTGCGGTGCATATATTCCAGTCCACTGACTGGACCTTGAAATCTCGCTGATAGTAGTTAGACAGCTATTGCTACTGCAGTCTGAAGTCCGAGGATTGGTTTTGTTCAGCTCTCCGGGCTACACTATCTTGCAGAAGCCTCTTCATCTCCGAATAACTACTGCAACCTACATCCTTTTGAACCTGCTTACTATATTCATCTCTTGGCTTCCCTCTATAACTTTTACAACCCATCGCTTTTTTTGCTCAAGTTGTGCCACCAATATCTCTTCACCCAATTCTCTTCAGTACCTCTTCATAACTTAAATGTTCTTGTCATTTAATCTTCAGCAATCTTCAGTAACACCACATTTCAGAACCTTTTGTTCTCTTCTTGTCTGAACTCTTTATCGCCCACATTTCACTTGCATATAAGACTACATTCAACAAATACCTTCAGAAAACACATTCTGTCACTTACATATATATTCGATGTTAACAGAATTCACCTCTTTCCAGTTTACATTTTCTATCCTCTCTACTTCGGCCATCATCAGTTATTTTACTGCCCAAGTAACATAACTCATCCACTACTTTTAGTACCTCTTTTCCTAATCTAGGTAGCACAGCATCGCCTCATTTACTTCGACTACATTCCATTACTCTTGTTTTACTTTTGTCGGACTTAAACTTATAGCTCCCTTTCAAGACAGTGTACCTTCCGTTAAATGGCTCTTCCAAGTCACTTGCTGTCTCTGACTGAATTACAGTGTCGTCGGCAGACCTCGAAGATTTTATTTCATGTCCCTGAATTTTATTCCTTCTCCAAATTTTTTCTTTGGTTTTCTTTACTTCTTACTTAATATACAGATTACCACCTGGGTAGGCTACAACCCTCTTTCATTCGCTTCTCAACCATTGCTTCCCCTTTATGCCGATCGTCTCTCATAACTGCCGTCTGGTTTCTCTCGGTGTTGTAAATAACTTTTTGCTCGCTGTATCTTGCTCCTATTACATTCAGAATGTCAAAGAGGATATTCCAGTCAGCATAGTCAAAAGCTTTCTCTAAGTCTACACAAGCTATAACCTTACGTTTCCATTTCCTTAACCTCTGCCGCGCATGTTCCTACATTTCTCCGGAATGCCAACTGAGTTTCCTCTAGGTCGGCTTCAACCAGTTTTACGTTCTTCTGCAGCCATGACTTACTAAACTGCTAGCTCGGTAATATTCAGACCTGTCAACACCTGCTTTCTTTGGAACTGGAATTAATGCATTGTTCTTCAGGCCTGACCGTATTTCGCCTACCTCCTGCGTCTTGCACACCACTTGGAAGAATTTTATCATGGCTGGCTCTCTGTAGGTAATCAGTAGTTCTGACGGATGTCGTCTCTCCAGAGGCCTTGTTTCGACTTTTTCAGTGCTCTGTCAAATTCCTCTCGCAGTATCGCATCTTTTAGGTCTACTTCATATTCCATATCTATGATATTGCCTTCAAATTCATTTCCCTTGTGTAGCCTCTCTATATGGAACCAGCTGCTTTCTTTATTTTTTTTTTTTTGTTTTCGGTTGTTTTCTTAGTATTTGATTTCCATCTGAGCACGATATTCATACAGCTGCTTTTTTTTCTTTTTCGTTTTCAAACGACTATTTGATTTTGCTGTAAGCGGTATTTATTTTTACCCTATTTATCTATGCTTTATGTCCTTGCATTCGTCGTCCAGGCATTCCGGCTTAGCTTTTTCTGTCAGTCTCTCTGTCTCTCTCTCTCAATCTTTTTCTTTTTTTCTTTTTTTTTGACGTTTTTGTTCCATTTCACTTCTTCATTTGCTGCATTTTTATGTTTTCTCGTTTTCTCAGTTATATTCAATGTCTTCTGTAACATTCGAAGATTTCTACTAGATCTTGTCTCTTTACGTAATTGATCCTCTGCTGCCTTCTCTGTTTCATCTCTCAAAGCTATCATTTTGCATCTGCTGTATTACTTTCACCTGTTTCGGTCAATTGTTGCCTTATACTGATTCTGAAATTGTCAACAACCTATGTTTCTTTCAACTTACACAGGTCCAATCTACTTAATTTCCTAACTTTTCGCCGTTTCATCAGTTTTCAGCTGCAGTTCGTAACCAATAAGTTGTGGACAGGGTCCACATAGGCCCGTCTTACAGTTTAAAATCTGATTACGAAATCTCTGGGTTACTCGCATCGTTGGTTGATTGGTTGATTTGGGGGAAGGAACCAAACAGCGAGGTCATCGGTCCCATCAGATTAGGGAAGGAAGCCGGCTGTGCCCTTTCAAAGGAACCATCCCAGCATTTTCTGAAGCGATTTAGGGAAATCACGGGAAACCTAAACAAGGGTGGTTAAACGCGGATTTGAACCGTCGTCCTCCCAAATGCGAGTCCAATGTGCTAATTACTGCACCACCCCGTCGGATTTCTCTCATGTAATCACTCTGAAACCCTACTGTGTCTCCAGATCTCTTAGACTTATGCAAGATTCTTTCGCGATTCTTTAACAAAGTGTTACATTATGCTCTATGCAAAATTCTACCAGGCGTCTTCCTCTTTCATTTCATTCCCCCGGTCCACATTCACCTACTATTTTTCTTTCTCTTCCTTTTCCAACCATCGAATTCAATTCCTCCCCCCCCCCATCCCCATCACAAATTTTTCCCTCTCATTAACGAACTGAATGATTTCTTTTATCTCAACACACATTCTTTCTGTATCTTCTTCACCTGTGGAGCTAGTTAGCACACAAATTTGTACTACATCGGTGGGTGTGGGCTTTGTTAACTTCGCTGATCATGCTAGCTTACCCGCATTCCAATTTCTTATTTGCTGTTAGATCTGCTCCCGCATTACGCGGTTTTATTTTGTATATGTAACACTGATAGCTACACGGTTTTAATGATTGACAGTTTGGTACTGAGAAGCTTAACCTCGTCTCGCGGGTGAAACTGAGGGTTGAAACCTTTGTTTAGAATAATCTTACATGTGTAGCAGTGTAGTTATCCGAATTGACGAATAAACCTTTCCGATGAAGTCTGTAGAATAATAGGTCGTGCAATTTGTCTTCCGCTCCGCACATCCCCAGGAGTGTGTGGGTTCGGGCCACGGCCGCGACTGTGATTTACAGCGACGACGACGAAGCTCGGAGGCCAACACGATACGAACGTTTCAGCCTCACAGTTAGTCTGTTAGAAGAGCTATATGACTGGAGTGTGCAGTTGCGTACGTTCACGTCAAGCAAGTTGTAAGAAAGAATTTCTGAATTTGCCAAAATAGTGGAACAACAGGCTGACTTTATTGGTCACCTTGCAGTAGAAAGAGTGATGGCTTTGTCTAAAAACTTTCTTTCAGCAACTCATTTTTCGGAATAACTTGTTTGTCTATCATCCATCTTCGTACATTTTTATTGCTCAAGATAAATTGTTCCTTATGCTCTGAGTGATCTAAAATTATGAGAAAAATTCAAAAAATTCGTGATCAACAGCACCTGATACGTTTTTCATTGAAATGCACGCAATACACTAGAACTAATTTGTTTCTCTGGTGATAATGAAAAAATGCCTGACAGAATAATTACGTTTAAGACGCCTGGCGGCGCCATAGTGGTCACTGAGCTGATATGTCTTTATTTAATGTTTTTGCTCCTTGAATTGATACGTAGTTTGCAGCTATTAGGGGAGAATATGCAGACTGCTTCTTAAACAGCTTCATGGTAGTACAAGTACACATGTTGCATTAAAAATCGATAGAAACTACTAACTGCAGTCGATGAATGATGCAAATATCGTGCAAATGATTGACATTAATGTAGTCTCGTATCTGCTGATAATTCATCTTACTGTAGCAGATACTTTAAAAATTATTTATTTTGTTGTTTATACCACTTTTAGTGTTTTGCTATTGTGGGCTTCGCTGCAAGCTCGTAACTCAACTATCTCATACATACGTGTTATTATTATCATATACTCCAATCTTCCGACAAGCTCCGCAACTATTTCTCTAGCAGTTCCCTTTTAGAGCTGAGTCCTCTAGTGCTGTATTTTTACGCACTAAAAACCGTTTGCCACGCGGGGTAGCCGAGCGGTCAGGGGCGTCTTGTCACGGTCCACGTGGCTTCCCCCGTCGGAGGTTCGAGTCCTCCCTCGGGCATGGGTGCGTGTGTCGTCCTTAGCGTAAGTTAGATTAAGTACTGCGTAAGCTCAGGGACCGATGACGTCAGCACTTTAGTCCCATAAGCCCTTACCACAAATTTCCAAATGTTTCCAAAAAACATTTAGTTTTGTCAAATTTAAATGCCTGAATATGGAAACGCCTCGCTTGTTAGTAAAATAGCGTTTCTTGTTTACTTCTCACGATGGAAATTCTAAAGGTGTTCATAGTTTGTCTGCTCTTGATGAAAATTGATAATTTACTCAACTGAATGCGAAGCCTACTTCACTAATTAATTATTGCGTCGCAACAGAAGATACAAACAAATATTGTGTTCCTTAATTATAGATACTTATTTATAGATTCTTCCGTTACTTCTTCGTAGAAGAGTTCGATATTTAAGGTTAAACAATATGTACACTGTTTTGTTATTTCGAACTAGTTTTCGGTTCATTAGACAGTTATTTTCTGAAGATGGCCTAATGAGCCGAAAACTTGTTCGAAATAAATAAAAATCAGTAGAACAAAAACAGTGTGGTTGTTATTTAATCTTAAATAAAATCTTTAGATTCTTATAAAACGCGGGCCATATTAAAACAGAAGTTGCGATTGTACTAGGCACTGTTTTTCACTGTCAAGAGTGTTATGCAGCTCGTGATGTGAGATCGGCAGTTCCTCTTGTATGTGAGTACTGGGGCCGAATGTTGGTGCGGAATTTTCAGGCGCGTGTTTACTGTAAATTACTTTACGATCCCCAGAATCAGTACCTGTCGACTACGTGACAAGCGCACAGACGACCCCTAAGATATCTGCGCCCGCGGCTGTAACTCGTATTGTTTGCACCGGTGGCGCCTCAGCGGCGAGGAAAAAAACTAATTGCCGTTGACGTATCCGGCGCGCTGGTGACAGCGCCGCGACGTCCCCCTCCCCTGCTACCCGTCTCCCCCCCTCCTTCCCCCCACCCGCCCCCTCTGCTCACCACCGCCCACGCCGCTGCCATCACGTCAGAGCTGGTTTACTGCTCGGGCCGCGCAGCGCCGGACACGTGCGCCCCCGCTACTGGGGAAGCTGGCCTTCCAGTAGCCACTCGGTGCGTCTCTGCTGTGAAACACCGCCGTTCTGCGTCACTGGACCCTCCACTGCAATCCCACAGACTTACAGCTCAAGTGTTTTCTTTCGACTAGCAGATCTAAGTCAAGATCCCTTTACAGACACATATATCCCAAATGATAATGCTGCACTAGTCTTTCGTAAACAGCATGCGTTCTGACAGTAGAATGAACATCTAGGTGATTACTCTGCTATTCACAATAAAGTGCCTGGCAGAGGGTACAAGGAACCACCGTGAAGCTGTCTCGCTACTGTTCCACTCTCGAACGGGCGCGGGAAGAAATAACACTTACATCCTTCTGTCCGAATCTGATTCCTCTTATTTTATCGTGACGATTATTTATCCCTATGGAGATGGACACCAACAGAATGTTTTCGCAATAGGAGGAGAAAACTGGTTATTGAAATTTCATAAGAAGATCCCATCGCAACGAAAACGCCTTTGTTTTAATGATTGCCACTCCAATTCACGTATCATGTCCGTGACACTACCTCCACTGTTTCGCGACAATACAAAATGAGCTGCCCTTCTTTGAACTTTTTCAATGTCATCCGGCAGTCCCACCTGATGCGGATCCCACACTTCACAGCAATACTCCAGAATATGGCGGACAAGCGTGGTGTAAGCAGTCTCTTTTGTAGACTTGGTGCACTAGTAGATAGTGTCGGAAATTCCATGCGGCTTTTCGCGGATGATGCTGTAGTATACAGAGTAGTTGCAGCATTAGAAAATTGCAGCGAAAAGCAGAAAGATCTGCAGCGGATAGGCACTTGGTGCAGGGAGTGGCAAGTAACCCTTAACATAGACAAATGTAATGTATTGCGAATACATAGAAAGAAGGATCCTTTACTGTATGATTATATGATAGCGGAACAAAAACTGGTAGCATTTACTTCTGTAAAATATCTGGGAGTATGCGTACGGAAGGATTTGAAGTGGAATGATCATATATAATTAATTGTTGGTTAGGAGGGTGCCAGGTTGAGATTCATTGGGAGAGTCCTTAGAAAATGTAGTCCACCAACAAAGAAGGTGGCTTACAAAACACTCGTTCGACCTATACTTGAGTATTGCTCATCAGTGTGGGATCCGTACCAGATCGGGTTGACGGAGGAGATAGAGGAGATGAAAAGAAGAGCGGCGCGTTTCGTCAGAGGGTTATTTGGTAAGCTTGATAGCGTTACAGACATGTTTAGCAAACTCAAGTGGCAGACTCTGCAAGAGAGGCGCTCTGCATCGCGGTGTAGCTTGCTGTCCAGGTTTGGAGAGTGTGCGTTTCTGGATGAGGTATCGAATATATTGCTTTTTCCCTACTTATACCTCCCGAGGAGATCCCGAATGTAAAATTAGAGAGATTAGAGCGCGCACGGAGGCTTTCAGACAGTCGTTCTTCCCGCGAACCATACGCGACTGGAACAGGAAAGGGAGGTAATGACGGTGGCACGTAAAGTCCACTCCACCACACACCGTTGTGTGGCTTGCGGAGTATATATGTAGATGTAGATGTAGATGCACCTTCTAAGTGTTCTGCCAATGAACCGCAGTTTTTGGTTTGCTCTACCCATAACATTATCTATGTGATCCTTCCAATTTAGGTTATCTGTGATTGTATTCCCTAAGTATTAGTTGAATTCATAGCCTTACAATTTGTGTGACTTATCGCGTAATCGAAATTTGGTGTATTTCTTTTAGTACTCATG
Source organism: Schistocerca americana (assembly GCF_021461395.2). NCBI lineage: Eukaryota > Metazoa > Arthropoda > Insecta > Orthoptera > Acrididae > Schistocerca > Schistocerca americana. Next base: position 77,398,909 of record NC_060120.1, read on the forward strand.
TCAATAACTCCACACTTTTCTTTATTCAGGATCAACTGCCACTTTTCGCACCATACAGATATCTTATCTAAATCATTTTGTAATTCGTTTTGGTCATCCGATGACTTTACAAGACGGTAAATGACAGCATCATGTGCAAACGTCTTAGAGTGCTACTCACATAGTCTCCTTTGTCGTTAATATAGACCAGGAACAATATAGTGCCTATAACACTTGGCCGGCCGGTGTTGCCATGCGGTTCTAAGCGCGTCAGTTTGGAACCGCGTGACCGCTACGGTCGCAGGTTCGAATCCTGCCTCGGGAATGGATGTGTGTGATGTCCTTAGGTTATTTAGGTTTAAGTAGTTCTAAGTTCTAGGGGCTGATGACCTCAGTAGTTAAGTCCCATAGTGCTCAGAGCCATTTGAACCAACCTATAACACTTCCTTGGCGAACTCCGGATACTACTTCTCTTTTACTCGATGACTTTCCGCCTATTACTGCAAGCTTTGACATTTCTGACACTAACTCACCAATCCAGTCGCACAACTGAGGCAAAATTCTTCCATAGGCACTCAGTCTGATTAGAAGATGCTTGTGAGGAACGGAGTCAAAAGCCTTCTGGAAATCTAAAAATATGGAATCACTCTGAGGTCCTCTGTCGATAGAACTCATTACTTCATGAACATCAAGAGAGTGCTCTACCACTTGCCCGCGAAAGGCAAAGGTTTCGAGTTCGAGTCTCGGTCCGGGACGCAGTTTTAATCTGCTAGGAAGTTTCACATATTTTGTTGGTCGTGCGGTATCTTGAAACTTGAAAAAAGGGTAACGTCTTTTGCATGGAACATGTAGTACTTGCAGATAAAATGTGGTTCTTTAAAGTCTTAATCATTTTATCCGTCGTGAAACTGGAAATTTTCATAAGCGGCTTCCATTTTTGATAATGCTTAATGTTGGAACACGTGAAGCAATACTAACCTTACGACTTATCTTAGAAGAAAGATTAAGAAAAGGCAAACCTACGTTTCTAGCATTTGTAGACTTAGAGAAAGCTTTTGACAATGTTAACTGGAATACTCTCTTTCAAATTCTGAACGTGGTAGGGGTAAAATACAGGGAGCGAAAGGCTATTTACAATTTGTACAGAAACCAGATGGCAGTTATAAGATTCGAGGGGCATGAAAGGGAAGCAGTGGTTGGGAAAGGAGTGAGACAGGGTTGTAGCCTCTCCCCGATGTTATTCATTCTGTATATTGAGCAAGCAGTAAAGGAATCAAAAGAAAATTTCGGAGTAGGTATTAATATTCATGGAGAAGAAGTAAAAACTTTGAGGTTCGCCGATGACATTGAAATTCTGTCAGAAATGGTTCAAATGGCTCTGAGCACTATGGGACTCAACTGCTGAGGTCATTAGTCCCCTAGAACTTAGAACTAGTTAAACCTAACTAACCTAAGGACATCACACACATCCATGCCCGAGGCAGGATTCGAACCTGCGACCGAAGCGGTCTCGCGGTTCCAGACTGCAGCGCCAGAACCGCGCGGCCACTTCGGCCGGCGAAATTCTGTCAGAGAAAGCAAAGGACTTGGAAGAGCAGTTGAAAGGAATGGACAGTGACTTGAAAGGAGGATACAAGATGAACATCAACAAAAGCAAAACGAGGATAATGGAATGTAGTCAAATTAAATCGGGTGATGCCGAGGGAATTAGATTAGGAAATGAGACACTTAAAGTAGTAAAGGAGTTTTGCTATTTAGGGAGTAAAATAACTGATAATGGTCGAAGTAGAGAGGATATAAAATGTAGACTGGAAATGGCAAGGAAAGCGTTTCTGAAGAAGAGAAATTTGTTAACATCGAGTATAGACTTAAGTGTCAGGAAGTCTTTTCTGAAAGTAATTGTATGGAGTGTAGCCATGTATGGAAGTGAAACATGGACGATAAATAGTTTGGACAAGGAGAGAATAGAAGCTTTCGAAATGTGGTGCTACAGAAGAATGCTTAAGATTAGATGGGTAGATTACCCAACTAATGAGGAGGTATTGAATAGAATTGGGGAGAAGAGGAGTTTGTGGCACTACTTGACCAGAAGAAGGGATCGATTGGTAGGACATGTTGTGAGGCATCAAGGGATCACAAATTTAGCATTCGAGGGCAGCGTGGAGGGTAAAAATCGTAGAGGGAGACCAAGAGATGAATACACTAAGCAGATTCAGAAGGATGTAGGTTGCAGTAGGCACTGGGAGATGAAGAAGCTTGCACAGGATAGAGTAGCATGGAGAGCTGCATCAAACCAGTCTCAGGACTGAAGACCACAACAAGAACAACAACAATTCTGTTTACTAGTTACTGGTGTAGGGTAGGGCAATAATGTGACAGATAGACGGTTAAGTTCAATACTGATTAAATTTACTGTATTCCAACGCTTTTAAATTTCAGTAGACTATAGATACATGACCATGTTCTACCTTGGAAAACGTTCTTACCTTAATTTTCAGGTGTAATTTTTATAATTCATGAAAAACACTGCTGCACGTAGAAAGTGACTCCCATGACTTAAAAATGGAATACGAAAATGCATTAAACTTATATTAGGAAGCTGGTTAGAGGCGAAATTTCGAGAAGTGTCGCAAGCTACAACACTCTCCCCTCCAAAACTGACAACTAGCTACTGCAAAATCGTACACATGAAGAGAAATGACATACTGGTATCACCCTCCTTGTATGCTGAATCCTCTTTCATCCCATGAAAACAGTAACTTTACACTTTCTGATCAAAAGTATCCGGACACTTATTACTGAACATTAGTGTGGAGTGTGCTCACCCTTCGCCTTAATGACATTTTAATCTCTGCTAGAGATACTTTCTGAGGCTGTGATGCGAGTGGTAAGGTGCTGGTACAAATTAAATAACGGTTTATTTAATTTCAATATGAGCCAATATTTATTTTCCCTTTTGTGTTAACAACATCACAATAACACAATGCCTCCAAAATAACAAGTTAAACAATCCACCAGTATAAGTTAATAAAAATACATAGATTAAGTCAGAGACCGATCACTTCACAAAGAGAAGATTCAATATTCACATACAAGTATTATCTAGCTCCCATTCTGTATACCCACATAAACTCAATGAAAGCGTAACTAATACACACGTTAGAGATGACGAAGTAAATTCTCAGATGCGCCAAAGAAACAACTGTACATACACCTTTGCTTTAGTTGCTTCCACAATTACAAAACAACAGAGATCTTAATCAGGTATACACTGAAAGTTGTTTTGCCCATACAAGACAGACTGAGCCAAGTAAGTCTTAACCTTCAATATTTATCCTAAGGAGTACCAAGGTTTACATAAAACAAAGAATGAATACCAAAATTTCACAATAAGAGATTTACGCACTTTTACAATTTACGTCTCCCAATGCAATTCCAAGCACCTCTGGCCTGATTAGCAATGAGCTCAACCTTTCGCTTCCCGGAGCCTGGAATAGTGCGCGCAGCCCATCTTCAGTCTCATCAAAGAATAATAACTAAGTACCAGAATGAGATTTTCACTCTGCAGCTGTGGCTAAGCCATGTCTCCGAAATATCCTTTCTTCCAGGAGTGCTAGTTCCGCAAGGTTCACAGGAGAGCTTCTGTGAAGTTGGGAAAGTAGGAGACGAGGTACTGGAGGAAGTAATGCTGTGTGGACGGGCGTGAGTCGTGCTTGGGTAGCTCAGTTGGTAGAGCACTTGCCCGCGAAAGGCAAAGGTCCCGAGTTCGAGTCTCGGTCCAGCACACAGTTTTAATCTGCCAGGAAGTTTAATAACTAAATAAATTCAAAAGCCTTGGGGAGTGCACATAGAATCCAACCTTAAACGTATACAGCAACAATTACACATCAGCACTCAAAAGATTTCGTTGGCATTTCTGTACACTTCACAGAAATAACCCAGACACAATCATTCTCGGCAACAAACTTAAATAATTACCAATTACTGGCCACTTTTAACAGTTCACAATTGTTAATAACTACCCTTTTAGCTACTTTGAACAAAATACGTCAAGAGCATACTTCAGCAAGCACTGATCAAACAACAATACAAAGATGAACAAAATAGTTAGTACAGCCAAGACAGAGACACAGGCAAGCAAATTATGTTAAAAACAAACGAAGCCAAAATCTGTCAGAAACGAACAACGACACCACACAGTGCGGATCTCGGTACGGCGTCAAACAGAAATGAATGCGCTCTGGTAATTGTAATAATCGTCCACTTACCACTACCTTAAACCTGTAACACAAACTCTTACACGAATAAATGCGTCTTCATTTATCAGTATTCTTACAGTGTTCTCGGCACTGAATGGAGTGAGACTCCCCACAGGCCTCACATGTGAACACCAACTGCCGACTGGCCCCGGCCGCACACACATCGTACAGCAGCGCCGCAGCGTTCCAAGACAAACCCAGCCTGCAGCACACTTCGTCCACGAGCCACGCTTCCTGGGGTCGACCTCCTTCCAAATCCAGCACGGCACGCCTCTAAATACTATTCTAATCGGCCTCCACTGGCGTCCCCCGGCGTAACTAAAATGCCCCACCCAACCTATTCACTGAGTACGTACGCGAAGTATCGATATCGAACTAACACCATCTGGCGGTTTCGCGCGCACGGTACACTTTCAGTGATGTGTCCAAATGCCTGTGGAGGAGATGATCGACTCTAGGATTTGGAGCGAGGCAGACGTTCTAACTCATCCCAGAGGTGTTCCACTGGGTTCATGTCGGGACTCTGGGTAGTCCTGTTCGTTTCAGGAATGTTACTGTCCACACACCATTGTATCACAGATGCTGCTTTATGACAGGGTGCAGCATCATACTGATACAAACGATCATCGTTTCCGGCGTCGCTGTTTACAAATGGTTCAAATGGCTCTAAGCCCTATGGGACTTAACATCTGAAGTCATCAGTCCCCCAGACTTAGAACGAATTAAACCTAACTAGCCTAAGGACACCACACACATCCATGCCCGAGGCAGGATTCGAACCTGCGACCGTAGTAGCAGCGCGGTTCCGGACTGAAGAGCCTAGAACCGCTCGCTGTTTACACCACATTGACTGCAGAAATGTTGGGCTATGACGAGCTGCTCGACCATCCTTTTGGTAGCTGGACTTCACATAACACTCTAGAACTCACGAGTGATTCCTTCCGCTGATTTCATGAGAACTTCTACGCCCACCCTCCGCATTGCTCTACGATTCCTGCCCGCCAGTATACACTACGCTCAGTAGTTTTGGTAGCTGGACTTCACATAGCACTCTAGAACTCACGAGTGATTCCTTCCGCTGATTTCATGAGAACTTCTACGCCCACCCTCCGCATTGCTCTACGATTCCTGCCCGCCAGTATACACGTCTTTTTCCTAGTCTTGGTTTAGCTGTTGTTGAACCTACACGTTCCTACTTCATAATAATATCACGAACAGTCGACTTGTGCGCTCTAGAACGTGCTGTATTTGTTACTCAGCTGATACGCAGTGACTAGTATACATTCGAAGTCACAAAGCTCTCCAGATCTACCCATTATGCTGCTACTGCTTCTCTACTGACCACAAATTACTCTCCGCCTCCTTTTATACTCTGGTGACATCTAATGGTCAGTTCCTAACTACACGAGGGAGAGTGGATACTTCTGATTCACGGTGTTTCACAAGTCAACCTGTATCTTCCACATTAATGAAGGGGTGATGTTCAACTCCTGCATCAAAACTAAGAAGGATACCTGCAGATAGTTGATTCATGTGGTTGCAGACAGGGATCTCCTGGATGCACCTCCTCATTCATTTTTCTACAACTGTGGGGAGCAATTTTCGTCGAGGGTGTAGCAGCGTTCCTCGTACAGATCAAAGCATTCGGTGATGGCAACCGTAGTTTCAAGTAACTGGTGGTGTGTTTGTGTGTTACTAGAAATCCGTAGGTTACCCTTGTGTGCTCTTTCAAAGCATAGAAAGCATCAACAGAATTCAGCACGTAGTCAACATAAGTTATTCATTATGACAGCTGAGAGACAATTGCTCCACATGTGTGTTTCTGGTCTGTCTTTCGGCTAAATTGGTGTATCAAGCCATTCTGGATTCAATTGATGGTCTTGGTGATTAACAAGAACGTGTAGAGTTTTCGCATTCATTCTTGATGTAGAAATAGAAAATAACTTCATAACTTCCTTTCCTGTTTATTATTGAGTGGTGAAGCTATGTTCCACTTGGGTGGAAAAGTGAACCCCTACTACTTAAGGATACGGCGAATACGATAGCCACACACCGTGTTAGAGTACGAAAATATTCTCGTTTCCTACCGTTTCCCGAGAAATGAATACAGCCCCTTCTGCTTTGATGGTAAGCGGGTTACGAAATCACCTCCTTGGATATGTATGAGATCTGGATTTTTCCACCATTAGGACGACATGACGAAGGTTTCATTTCTCAACAGAACGGAACACAACCGCAGTGTCACCTGCAGGTAAAAACTGCAGCAATAGACAGGCAGTGGGTAGCGTGCGAATCTTACATTGCACCGCACGACGCCGTCATCAACCGGAGAAATGTGCTAACTCCAGGGATGCTGGCAAAAGTATGGGAAGAGTTTGGCTATCGCGTCGATGTCCGTTGTGGGACCGGTGAACGATACAATGAACATTTTTCTTGTTGTGGTCTTCAGTTCACAGACTGGTCTGATTCAGCTCTCCATGCTACTCTATTCTGTGCAAGCTTCCACACCTCCCAGTACCTACTGCAACCTACATTCTTCTGAATCTGTCTAGTGTATTCATCTCTTGATCTCCCTCTACGATTTTTAGCCTCCACGCTGCCCTCCAATACTAAACTGGTGATCCGTTGATGCCTCAGAATATGCCCTATCAGCCGATCCCTTCTTCTAGTTAAGTCGTACCACAAATTTCTCTTCTTCCGATTCTATTCTATACCTCCTCATTAGTTATTTGATCTACCAATCTAATCTTCAGCATTCTTCTGTAGCACCACATTTCAAAAGCTTCTATTGGCATCTTGTCAAAACTATTTATCGTCCACGTTTCACTTCCATACATGGCTACACTCCATACAAATACTTTCAGAAATTACTTACTAAGACTTAAATCTATACTCGATGTTAAAAAATTTTTCTTCTTCAGAAATGCTTTCCTTACCATTGCCAGTCTACATTTTATATCCTCTCTACTTCGACCATCATCAGTTATTTTGCTCCCCACACAGCAAAACTCTTTTACTACTTTAAGTGTCTCATTTCCTAATCTAATTCCCTCAGCATCACCCGATTTAATTTGACTACATTCCATTATCCTCGTTTTGCTTTTGTTGATGTTCATCTTACATCCTCCCTTCAAGACACCATGCATTCCGTTCAAATGCTCTTCCAAGTCCTTTGCTGCCTCTGACAGAATTGCCCGCATCTCGTGGTCGTGCGGTAGCGTTCTCGCTTCCCACGCCCGGGTTCCCGGGTTCGATTCCCGGCGGGGTCAGGGATTTTCTCTACCTCGTGATGGCTGGGTGTTGTGTGCTGTCCTTAGGTTAGTTAGGTTTAAGTAGTTCTAAGTTCTAGGGGACTTATGACCACAGCAGTTGAGTCCCATAGTGCTCAGAGCCATTTGAACCATTTTTTCTGACAGAATTACAATGTCATCGGCGAACCTCAAAGTTTTTATTTCTTCTCCATGGATTTTAATACCTACTCCGAATTTTTCTTTTGTTTCCTTTACTGCTTGCTCAATATACAGATTGAATAACATAATGGACGGGGTACAATCCTGTCTCACTCCCTTCCCAACCACTGCTTCCCTTTCATGTCCCTCGACTCTTATAACTGCCATCTGGTTTCTGTACAAATTGTAAATAGCCTTTCGCTCCCTGTATTTTACCCCTGCCACCCTTAGAATTTGAAAGAGAGTATTCTAGTCAACATTGACAAAAGCTTTCTCTAAGTCTACAAACGTTAGAAACGTAGGTTGGCCTTTCCTTAATCTTTCTTCTGAGATAAGTTGAAAGGTCAGTATTGCCTCGCGTGTTCCAATATCTCTACGGAATCCAAACTGATCTTCCACAAGGTCGGCTTCTACAAGTTTTCCCATTCGTCTCTAAAGAATTTGTGTTAGTATTTTGCAGCCGTAACTTATTAAACTTATAGTTCGGTATTTTTCACATCTGTCAACACTTGCTTTCTTTGGGATTGGAATTATTATATTCTTCTTGAAGTCTGAGGGTATTTCGGCTGTCTCATACATCTGGCTCACCAGATGGTAGAGTTTTGTCTGGACTGACTCTCCCAAGGCCGTCAGTAGTTCTAATGGAATGTTGTCTACTCCCAGGGCCTTGTTTCGACTCAGGTCTTTCAGTGCTCTGTCAAACTCTTCACGGAATTTCATACCTCCTATTTAATCTTCATCTACATTCTCTTCCATTTCTATAATATTGTCCTCAAGAACATCGCCCTTTTATAGGCCCTCTATATACTCCTTCCACCTTTCTGCTTTCCCTTCTTTGCTGGGTTTCCATCTGAGCTCTTGATATTCATGCAAGTCGTTCTCTTTTCTCCAACGGTCTCTTTAATTTTCCTGTACGCAGTATCTATCTTACGCATCGTGAGATAAGCCTCTGCATCCTTAAATTTGTCCTCTAGCCATCCCTGCTTACCCATTTTGCACTTCTTGTCGATCTCACTTTTGAGACGTTTGTATTCCTTTTTGCCTGCTTTAGTTACTACATTTTTGAATTTACTCTTTTCATCAATTAAATTCAATATCTCTTCTGTTACCCAAGGATTTCTATTAACCCTCGCGTTTTTACCTACTTGTTCCTCTGCTGCCTTCACTATTTCGTCTCTCAAAGGTACCCATTCTTCTTCTACTGTATTTCTTTCCCCCATTCTTGTCAATCGTTCCCTAATGCTCTCCCTGAAACTCTGTACAACCTCTGGTTTAGTCAGTTTATCCAGGTCCCATCACCTTAAATTCCCACCTTTTTGCAGTTTCTTCAGTTTTAAGCTACAGTTCATAACCAATAGATTGTGATCAGAGTCCACATCTGCCCCTGGAAATCTCTTACAATATAAAACCTGGTTCCTGACTCTTTGTCTTACCATTATAAAAACTATCAGATACCTTCTAGTATCTCCAGGCTTCTTCCATGTGAACATTAGTGAAAGGTAAATGAAAATTTGGATCCTAAACGTAACTAGTATCTCCAGGCTTCTTCCATGTGAACATTAGTGAAAGGTAAATGAAAATTTGGATCCTAAACGTAACTCTAAAATGCATCCCACGTTTTTCCGTGGCTGCATATATAAATATACCCTCAAATGAGACGGTTCTATTGAAAATATGAGGTTTGTAGTCCTGTAGTTTCTGTTGTAAGATGTAATGTCGTGAAATCGAATAAATCATTTTGAAACACTCAATGTACATTTAAGACACTGCAAAATATGTTCAACCCCTTAGGCACTGAATCCTCTAGCCCTTTACAAAACTCATAAGTGATAACTTTCGTTCCTGTGGACATAACAAATCAGTTAAATAATCTTACCTCTAAAGCAGCAACGGTGGAATGCGATATATTCCGGTCTCTCATGAAAAAAATGTGAAAGCTAGCTACAGGATCAGCAGTATGCTGGCCATAATACTTGAAATGCGCATGAAATTCTTTTGACCGATAAACGAGAACATCTAAGAAAATCCAACATCTGTGAAAAATGTATTACCTGGACAGGGAGGCGGTACTGATTGTGGTGAATTACTAACACTGATATTCTTAGCAAAGTTATTTTGCATGTTAAATTTGTCTTTTCAAAAACATCTGACAATTGAAGTTACATTGACCAAAAAACATATTATATTTACTAATTCATCCACAAAAAATTGAGATTTTTACAAATATTAGATAACCTCACTAAACCACTATAAATGCAAATCATCAAATTACATATAGCTCTGGTAGCAATTCTTAGAAACATTACAAAAGTGAAATATCTAACTAGCCTTTTTATAAAATCAGTTTACGTGCATTCTGAGGTTACTCAACAATTATGAATTATTAGCCAACTCATCTGTGCTAACGCACTGGCAAAATGAAAATCATAATTATTTAACATCTTTATCTTGCCTGAACGAAGACTTCTGCTTCCATCTTCAACAGTATTGACATACCTACAATAATCTAACACTTGGTGGTTTCACAGAGCACACCGCAAAAGCTGCCTCCTCCATCGTCTTTCCGTCACAGACAACTGCCTACAACTGTGCGCCCAGCGTTCTCTTACTCCAACACTACGATCTCAGACCAGGAGCAGTATCTTTGACTCTGCGGTCGTGCACAGTCAGCGATCCGCTTTATAAAGCCTATCAGAGACATACATCGTTTATATTATCACAGTTTCAATTTAGTTTACATTGATATCCTTATCATATTCGGGTGCCACATACATGTGTGCCCAAGTAACTGCTTTCAAGAGCTATGAAGAGACATTTACAAAATCGCGTTGTAGACATGCGAAGTGGCTGTGACCAGCGCATAGAAACTCCCCGGTATCATCTCACACAGTGTCTATAGTAGAAGTGCATATAAGGTTTCGTTTTCAATAGAAAATTGGAAAAATAAACACATGGGGAGAAATGTTGGGTTTGTCAGCTAGAAGTCTCATGAAACTAAATGCAACACTTTTAGTTTGACTGACCTATTTACTGAAAGCTTCGCTTATAATTTTACAGACAATATTTATTACTACTCTTCTTAAAGATGGTGGTCAAAACGTACGACACGTGAAGATAAGCACCGACGTCGCGTTTGAAACAAAACTCTTCTCTTATCATCTCACTTGATCTGTTGACCATTAATCTTTATCTCTCGCTCCTCGACCGCCCCCCTGTCAGATCGTACACCTTGAACTAAAAGGTGGCATTGTAATACCGAGATTTCCTTTCAATATTTTGATGCTGTAGCAAGATGTACAATAAGTAATGAAAATTCTCCCGATGTTTACGATTGTTAAATCAAAATACAAAAAAAATCATTTCACTGGTATGTGTCCTACATAAATTCCTAGCGAGATATTATTTCGTGGGGGTATGTGTCGTCTATGCAACTAAATGAAGGCAGTCTGTTGCCATACGCGTTTCGCTTCATTTATTTGGGAAGCATCGTCAGTAGCCTGAAAGACATGTTTCTTTTTGTACATACAATAAACGTATTAGTTGCAGACCATTCAAAGCTGTGCCATCGTACCAGAGGTCTACACAAGTTATGCAACTGTATTTAGTAACAATGCTAATAACGTAACTGAATTATTTACAAAAATGAGATGCGGTTTTACAGCAGAAGAACCCTGAGAGTGTAACATACCTCCCTGGGGCATGCTTGAAGTTACTTGTACATCTTTCGATGACTCTCTATCCAAGATAACACGCTGCAACCTCCCTATCAACCACAAATTTCATTTGATAACCCATATCATAGTAGTTCCGTTATTAAGTATTTGTATGCCACTAAGTTTGTTTTGTATGAAAACTGTGACCTGGCCTACAACTATTTCAAGCTATATCACTGTGACAGACAATGGCTGGTGGAAGTATGTTATGAAAATAAAATTTGCTTTTCAGGAGACAGGAAAATTAGTTATGGACTAGAGTAGATGTTGTACAGCAGTACATGCTTCAGACTTTTGCCTTTAGCCAGCCCTGTACTAGAAGTTTAATACAATTTCATACTCCATTTTTAAATGATAGCATCCACTTTTTAAGAGCTGTGGTGTTTTACAAAAACCAAAAAGGGTGCACCGGAAAGTTAGCGTTTTTTCTAATGTAAAACATGTCCCAAGGTACAGCATCGTCGTGTATCTAGGAACAAATATTCTATTCACATTTAAAAGCACTGCAATCAAGAAAATCTTATCAACAGTGCATTTAATCGACCTATCTGTTATATTATAACTCTACTACAAGCCAATAGTCAGTGATACCAAATTAAGAAGAAGTATTATCAAAAACCAGTTACAAGTTAAATACATTTTGAAACAGAACCTGTTGGAAAGAAAAACATGTTTTATAATAGTCTAGACTCATCTTAAAATTCTGTACCTGAAAATGTAATAACCGTACATGTCTAAAAGAAATGCCTCATTTTGATCGTGCAGCCACTGTGAATCCAGTCAAATGGAATAAATGGCATCTGCTGGTCGGCATTGATTTAAATCAATAGCGAAAGTTGAAAATTGGTGCTGGACTGGGATTCGACCCCAGGTCTACTGCTTACTAGATAGATGGAATGACCACTGTGCCATCAATACATAGTGGTCATCACAACTGCATGGACTGCCTAAACACACATCCTGTCAGACTCAAATTCTCAGCTTATTCCGATGGACTTAAATCTATGTCTACTAGCAGCTAATGACATAATGGCTTCATTGTCAAAATATGTCTATTATTTCTGATGAGAATAGACACCACCTGTACAGTTAAGGTGAGGACAACCACTTGATCACTTCAGGGTAGATGCACACCATGCTAGAACTCTTTCAGCAATTGGCGAACTGCTGTGATTAATTAGGATAATGGACAAGCGGCACTACATCTGTAGTGTGCAGCTAAACTGAGGATTGGGATCTAATGTGAGGTGTGCTGGGGTAGTCTGAGCACTTGCGATGGCAACTGGGTCCGGATGGGGCAGTGGTCTGCCTAGTAAGATCTGCGTTGAGGATTAAAATTCCGGTCCAGCAAAAATTTTCAACTTTCCTCATTGATTTCCGTCAGTTCCCACGAGCAGCTAATGTCGTTAATACCTCTGTTTTTTTCAGTAATACGCCCTAAATGGGATATATTATACAGTACATACATGTGTAGACTGCTAAATATTTACAAATGCTACACAAAACACAGCCTCATGTCTAACAACAACAAAAACTGTACAAAAGGTGGAAACTACTTGAGGCGGTTTTTAGTGCACATTCCTTCATCCGATTCTAGTAATATCAGTCACTAGACTGAAGTATTGACCAAAACTCCTAGGTACACTACACTCCAAGTACAACATTCTGCCCTTATAAATGATATACCATGTCAATAGCCAACAGCATAGTCAGTGTCGTTTATAGATGATGCTAAATAATAAAACTCCTACTTGCAGAAGATAATGGATCTGATTTATAGTACAAGGATTCTGTGCAACAGGAAAACAGGCAGATCTATTAGATAAAATTGTACAATGATATATGAGAAGAAATGGTGGAGATGAGCAATAGTGGCACAAGAACAAATGCCAGACGCGATATAATCATAAAATTAGGGAGCTATAATCTTGAACAAACATCTTAGACTTCCTGGACTTTAGTTAGATGATCATTTCTAACAATGTGTAGCCTCAAATGTAACATTGTAACAATGAAACCATTTTACAGCTCAACTCAAATGTGCATACATTGATACTGTCTGAGGAAATGCACGTTTCTTCCCCCTCCCAAAAAAGAACGAAAATAGGTTAATAAAGTTTAAGACAGGGGATGATACAGGAAGATTAATTTTAAAGGATTTTGTCACATCTAACATTATATATACAGGTTGACAATTATTGAACTATATGAAAAATACGTTTCAAACTATGGTGTGCACACACTTTATTGAACATTTAAACGTTACTAAAGATATTTGGATTGCCATATTGGCGATGATGTGGTGCAGACAATAGCGAATTTCTGGATGATCCGCTGAAGTGTCGGAACATCGATGTTGTCGATGACCTCTTGAATAGCTGTCTTCAGCTCAGCAATGGCTTTGAGGTTATTGGTGTACACCTTGTCTTTGATGTAGGCCCACAAAAAGGAGTTGCATATGTTCAGATCTGGAGAATATGAGGGCCAATCGAGGCCTATACCAGTGGCCTCTAGGTACCCCAGAGCAGAATGTGGTCCCCAGAGTGCTTCTCCAGAACATCAAGGCCTCTCCTGCTTCGGTGCAATCGAGCTCCGTCTTGCAAGAACCACGTCTTGTCGAAATCAGGGTCACTTTAGATAATGGGGATGAAATCATCTTCCAAAACCTTCATGTACCGTTTGGCTGCACCGTGCCACCAAGGAATATCGCACCGATTATTCTGTAACTGGACATTGCATACCACACGGTCACTCGTTGACGGTGAAGAAACTTCTCGATCGCGAAATGCGGATTCAGCTTTCCCAAATGCTCCAGTTTTACTTGTTAATGAAATACCCAAATTAAAGAGTGCTTGGTCACTAAACGAAACCACAATAATTCCCGTCATGCCCTGCGGACAATCGTGTAGTTTGAACATCCTAACACGAACCATTCAGAAGTTCAATAAGTGTCAAGCTGTAGATGAGTGAACGTTCAGCACTAAACAGAGAATTTTCTAATTACTGAACTAGAAATAGGAATAATTTTCATAGAGAAGCCAGTAGCAAGGTTTTAATAAAAAAATTAAGCTATATCTACCTAAAATAATCTTCAGTCCAATGCCTGAAGAAATAAAGATTATGAAAACGTCAGGTACTTTCGAGGAAGACTTGAAAAATATGTTAATTGGTAACAGTTTCTATAACATTTACTTACACATAAATTATTCACATTGACATTGTTAAAGACTATGTGTGATGTGATGCGCTGTGACTTTCATAAAAAGATTGTTTCTGTAAAATGTGAGGAGTAATGAAACATAAATTACAACTTAAGATTTTCAGTTTTTGTGCATAATTGAAGATACAATTTCCTTCCAAGTTATCTTGCCTAAATTTCGTGTGGTTTTTTCTGTTTCTCACTGACTTCCCCATTTCATTACACAAAATGATTAGGAAATGAATGTACTTTATTACTAATGTTTACTTATTTTTCTGTATGACAGCAGTCTGCCACACTGGATTACAACATCCTTTTATCTTACATCTCTAAGCGGTATGCTATATAGAAGAAACACTTCTTGCCATCTTTTAGGTCTCCTATTATAGTAAATTATTTTACTATACGATATTATCATGCTTACTATTCTATTTTAGTTTATTTCATTTCATACAGTCCACCTCCACTGAACTTTAACAATGTGTGCTCAATGAAAGTTGGAACTGTTAAATACGTTCTTTTGACACGTTATACTGCGTAATTTCTCTTTTTTATTTCACTTTTAATTTTTATTCTGTCACCTAAACTACCAATTGTTAGGCTGTACCTTAAGTTTAATGATATTACATCACGTACGTATTTTAGACATTTGAAAGTGGCGACACAGCCAAACCTGTAACATAGTGAACACTACCAAAAACTAGGATACTTTAAGGCAGGTAATGTCAGACACTGAGGTAGATTATTTCCATTCATGACATGTGCTTCGGTTGTGGACTCTTCTGCAACTTCAAAATTAGCTTCTCGACCCAATGCTGTGCTGTCCACAGCGTTACAGATTTTAACACACTCTGTTCCATAGAGCCTGAAAGCCTGATACTGACTTAGGTAACAAGGTGGTTTTGATAGAAGGATGTTGTAATCACAGAGCACAAGAAAATTTGCAGGTTGTTCAGGCTCCAGGAATGATTTTATTCTTTTATGACCAAAGACATTTTCCAAGATTAGACATGAAGATAAAACATATGATCAGTAACAAAAAGGGCGAATACAGGATGTGTCATACGCTTAAACCAAAAGAGTATTACATGTTTGTACTTATTTTATGCCATATACGCGTAACACATACACTTCGATTAACACTACTGGACGTTAAGAGATTTCGTTTTCGTAACTAGCTAATCTTCTATGAACTTTTTATAGTGACATTAACGAAGATATAACTTTATACAGTTAACCAGGATAATATTAAAGAAAATTTCCTACTCTGTCCTTCCAAAGCTGAACGCTGTGAACTTTATACATGATCTAGTCACACGTTCTTTCGATATCCCGAAATATGCAAAAGATAAGATCTGTTGTACCCTCCAAATCAAGTTCAGTGTTTCCCTGTAGGTGCGTACTGCAGAAGGCCAAAATACTTCAGTACATGTCCGACATTAGCCTTAGGCTACATCTCCCCACATTTCACTAAAGATCTCTCTTCGTTATGGCATCGAGTCGAAAAGGCTATGATTCCGTATTTAGCGAATGGCTTACTTTGTTTCACTTTGTTTCACTCTGTCCTTCAAAATATGAACGCTGTGAACTTCACACATGTTCTAGTCACACGTTCTTTCGATATCCCGAAATATGCCAAAGATAAAATCTGTTGTACCCTCCAAATCAAATTCAGTGTTTCCCCGTAGGTGCGTACTGCAGAAGGCCAAAATACTTCAGTACATGTTCGACATTAGCATTTGGCTACATCTCCCCACATTTCACTAAAAGTCTCTCTTCGTTATGGCATCGAGTCAAAAAAGCTATGATTCCGTCTTTAGCTAATGGCTTACTTTGTTTCACTTGTTCTAGTGCAACGTTTCAGCTGCCTTTGCTACTGGATGGACATGAAGGGGTAGTTGAAAGCAGAAAAAACCCCAGAAGTGTCCCATGAGTGACTTACCTGTTGAACATCCATGTTAGTCTAGAACTGTTTTCGCTCACTGCAGGTGACGGTGTCTTAGGTATTAGGTCAGGAGTATCTTCATTTAGAGAGTGAATGTACTTCGTGGTACAGCTGACGTCAGAGAAGTGTGGCAGCAGATAATAGGACAACAGTTCCCGAATCACTATTATGACAATAGTCGATTTAACGTTCGACACCTCACCACTGCGGTGCATAGGAGGTCTCTTTCATATTGTTTTGAAGTCACTTTTCATTTCCTTTGATAAAAGTATGCAACAAATGCATGTTTTTACAAATAAATACATTACACAGGCAGGAGTTCACTGGAAAGAGAAATACATAAACTAATTATTGTCCTATATTATCTATTGCTTCATCATAGGATGACATTTAGCTTCAATGGGACCATATGCTCTTGAATGCAACGTTTGGCGCTAAATACAATGATACACAGTCTTCAATACGTGTCTACAACTCTAATGGCCTCTCTGATTACCACCTTCATATAAATTAATTCCCTTCAGTGTTAATTTTTATGCAACATAATCTGATGTGTCATTACTAATATTTTTACTCCTATGTCTCAGCTAGAAAAATATATATGAAGGTATTGCCTATGTCCATGCCACTGTTACTCTGTGCTCTAGGTGGAATGGATATTGTCTGTATCATTTTTGAAGTGCCATGCAGACCTGTTAAATCTCTTTTGTATTGCGGGTCAGTCTAAGAGCTAATAACCCCACAAAAAGTTATATTGATGTCTGTGTCATAGACTGAGGAAGGTACAGTAACCAGAGTCTAGAGAGAAATTCTGCATTCTGAACTGAGAATGCTGTAAAGCACTTTGGTTAAAAGAGTTTCTTCTAAAATTCGAACATCAGATATTTGATATATACAACTTCTGATATATCAGTATAGTTGAATAAAACATTAAAGCAAGCCCATATGTATACGACCTCTTCTGATATCTGCAATGAACTCCCTCCATAAAAATCAGATACGATGAAAATCTCTGAAGAGATTTTAGTACTGCTAACACAGAAAAAAAATCAAAACAAACACTAGGGATATGGTGTGCAGAGACATCTTGCATTCAGGATGAAACAAAAGAATAAAACCAGACAGTTAGTATGAAGACAACCGTATAATCTACATACAAAAATTAAGCGAATGTGATAACAGTGGTCAGTTAGGAATGACAAGCTCATGTGAAATATATTCTAAGATACGTGTGCAGTATTCTGCTACTGCCGTGTAACTTACATGCTGGAAAGGTGGTGAGATAAGTAAGACAGCATAGTCCCATTCATGGTAAAATGGGTAATATCTAAGAACTGTTATATGAATTGGAAAACAGTGCAGCCACAGAAATGGGGTTAAGAATTTGCAGTTCCAAGATGCAGATTATCCGACATGACAACAGCAGCTGCTTAAATATCATAACTCTGCAAGATACATTACGCAAAGTAAAATTAAATAAATGAAAAATGAAATAAAATAAAAAAATGTTGGTTTCTTCTGAGAAAGATGGTTGAAGCAATGACGAATTCTAAACCATATAAACAACAAACTTTTGAGCAAACCATATCAGTAAATATTTTTTGAAAAACTAAAAATAGTGTAAGTTTTCGCTACTGATCTAGGTAACACAAGAGGAAAGAAAGAGTTACACTTCATCCCTCACAAACCACAGAGGTTAGTACTCTAACTACTCGTGTTCTTACGGGATTCAGATCTAATCTTTACCGACATAAGGTACAACAAGAAAAGTTTAAGCAAAAGCATTAATTGTATAACTGAGAAGTCAACTCATATAGTTGTGAGAGTTTTCTGTAGATATCATAGTATTGATTGGATATTAAGGCAGTGGTAGTTTAATGCTTGTAGATGATGGAACTAAGAGTTTTCATTTTCTGTTGCCACTCCAAGTTAGGTGGTTGGGAGTAGTCTTACAAGTAGTGATAGTATTGCCTATTACAATGGCTTATGATTTTTTGATAATATATGCAACCTTCACAAAAAAATCTCTATGCAAGTATATTTTAAATAAAGGGAAATCCTTACCTATAAATGTAGAACGTTGTCACAACACGATAGTAGTGGATGCGTCTAACGTAGCTGGAGTTTTTCAGGTAGAAATTGCGGATACGTGGGAAGAATACGTTGAAGGCCTGATTGGGGATGAGGGCTTGGCTGATTACGCGACAGAAGATGAAACAGAGTTCTATAACGATAAGACATGAGATCCAGTATAAGAATCATAATTTAAAAGAGCTTTGGACGATTTAAGATCAAAAAAGGCAGAAGGAGTAGATATCATTCCATAGGAATATCCAAAATCTTTGAGCGAAACCGCGACATAACAACTATTCACCTTGGTGTGTACGATGTGTGTAACCGGAGGTATACCATCAGGGTTCCGGGAAAAAGTCATCCACACAATTCCGAAAGTAGCAAGAGCTGACAAATACGAGAATTGTCGCACAATCAGCTCAACAGTTCATGCATCCACCTTGCTGACGAGAATAATATACAGAAGAATGGAAAAGAAAATTGAGAGTTCGGTAGGTGGCGATCAGTTTGTCCTTAGCAAAGGTAACGGGATCAGAGAGGCAGTTCCGATGTTGCGACTGATAATGGAAGCAAGGCTGAAGAATAATCAAGACACGTTCATAGGATTTGCAAGCTAGAAAAAGCGTTCGACAGAGTAAAATGGTGTAAGACGGTCGAACTGCTGAGAAATATAGGGCTAAGCGATTGTTATATGCACAAAAACCAGGAGTCATCAATAAGAATGGAAGACCAAGAACAAAGTCCTCGAATTAAAAAGGGGTAAGAAAGAGATGTAGTGTTTCGCCCCTACTATCCGATGAATACATCGAAGAAGAAATATTGCAAGAGTGGGACTAAAAATCAAGATGAAGGGATATCAGTGATAGGATTTGCTGCAGATATTGCTATCCTCAGTGAATGTGAAGAATAAGTACAAAATGTGATGAATGGAATGAAAATGTAATAAGCATAGAATATGCATTGAGATTAAATCGAGAGAGTAATGAGAAAGAGCAGAAATGAGAACAGCCAGAAATTAAACATCAAAATTGGAGATCACGAAGTAGATGAAGCTAGGGTCTTCTGTTACGTAGGCAGCAAAACAACCTATGACAGGTGGAGCAAGGAGGACATGAAAATTAGAGTAGTACTGGCAAAAAGAACATTCCTGGCTAGAGAAGTCTACTTGTGTCAAACAAGGGCCTTATCTATACTGTTCCTTATCTATACAGGGTGAGTCACCTAGCGTTACCGCTGGATATATTTCGTAAACCACATCAAATACTGACGAACCGATTCCACAGACCGAACGTGAGGAGAGGGGCTAGTGTAATTGTTTAATACAAATCATACAAAAATGCACGGAAGTATGTTATTTAACACAAACCTACGTTTTTTTAAATGGAACCCCGTTAGTTTTGTTAGCACATCTGAACATGTAAACAAATACGTAATCAGTGCCGTTTGTTGCATTGTAAAATGTTAATTAAATCCGGAGATATTGTAACCTAAAGTTGACGCTTGAGTACCACTCCTCCGCTGTTCCATCGTGTGTATCGGAGAGCACCGAATTACGTAGGGATCCAAAGGGAACGGTGATGGACCTTAGGTACAGAAGAGACTGGAACAGCACATTACGTTCACATGCTAACACCTTTTTATTGGTCTTTTTCACTGACGCACATGTACATTTCCATGAGGGGTGAGGTACACGTACACACGTGGTTTCCGTTTTCAATTACGGAGTGGAATAGAGTGTGTCCCGACATGTCAGGCCAATAGATGTTCAATGTGGTGGCCATAATTTGCTACATACTATTGCAACCTCTGGTGTAATGAATGTCGTACACGACGCAGTACATCTGGTGTAATGTCGCCGCAGGCTGCCACAGTGCGTTGTTTCATATCCTCTGGGGTTGTAGGCACATCACGGTACACATTCTCCTTCAACGTACCCCACAGAAAGAAGTCCAGAGGTGTAAGATCAGGAGAACGGGCTGACCAATTTATGCGTCCTCCAGGTCATGCTGATACCACATACGTCGACGCGTTTCCAGTGGGACATTTTCGAGCAACGTTGGCAGATCATTCTGTAGAAACGCGATGTATGTTGCTGTGCTCTCCGATACACACGATCGAACAGCGGAGGAGTGGTACTCAAGCGTCAACTTTAAGTTACAATTATCTCCGGATGTAATGAACATTTTACAGTGCAACAAACGGCACTGATTACGTATTTGTTTACATGTTCAGATGTGCTAACAAAACTAACGGGGTTCCATTTATAAAAACGTAGGTTTGTGTTAAAAAACATACTTCCGTGCATTTTTGTATGGTTGGTAGTAAACAATTACACTAGCCCCTCTCCTTACGTTCGGTCTGTGGAATCGGTTCGTCAGTATTTGATGTGGTTTACGAAATATATCCAGCGGTAACGTTAGGTGATTCACCCTGTATAAACGATTTTGGAGACAATCTGAGCACCCGTCTTCGGTTGTTTGTAGATGACGTTGTCGCTTATCGACTAATAAAGTCATCAGAAGATCAAAACAAACTGCAAAACGATTCAGAAAAGATATCTGAATGGTGCGAAAAGTGGCAATTGACCCTAAATAACGAAAAGTGTGAGGTCACCCACATGAGTGCTAAAAGGAACTCGTTAAACTTCGGTTACACGATAAATCAGTCTAATCTAAAAGCCGTAAATTCAACTAAATACCTAGGTATTACAATTACGAACAACTTAAATTGGAAGGAACACACAGAAAATGTTGTGGGGAAGGCTAACGAAAGACTGCGTTTTATTGGCAGGACACTTAGAAAATGTAACAGACCTACTAAGGAGACAGCCTACACTACGATTGTTCGTCCTCTTTTAGAATACTGCTGCCCGGTGTGGGATCCTTACCAGATAGGACTGACGGAGTACTTCGAAAAAGTTCAAAGAAAGGCAGCACGTTTTGTATTATCGCGAAATACGGGGTCACAGAAATGGTACAGAATTTGGTCCGGAAATCATCAAAAGAAAGGCGTTCTTCGTTTCGACGGAATCTTCTCACGAAATTCCAATCACCAACTTTCTCCTCCGAAAGCGAAAGTATTTTGTTGACACCGACCTACATAGCGAGGAACGATCACCACGATAAAATAAGGGAAATCAGAGCTCATACGGAAAGATATAGGTGTTCATTCTTTCCGAGCGCTATACGTGATTGGAATAATAGAGAATTGTAGATGAAGATGTAGATGTTAATCTTAGGAAGACGTTTATGAAAAGGTACATTTGAAGCCCATCATTGTACAGTAGTGTAACACGGACTGTGGGGAAATCGAAAAAGATAAGAATCGAAGCATTTGAGATGCGCGGCTACAGAAGAATTCTAGTTAGTTACATGTTCCATAGATCATTTTATCGATTCTTTTATCGAAACGATGTGTCAATAGAATAGAAAGAATGCTGACATTTTGGCGTTTGATGAAAGAAAGGTAAGGAATAACGAGGTTATCCACAGATCAGCTTGGAAAGAAATATGTGGAAAACACTGACAAGGCGAAGGGACGTGATGATAGGACATCTGTTATAACACCAGGGAATAACTTCCGTGGTACTAGAGGAAGCTGTAGAAGGTAGAAACTGTAGAGGAAGACGGAGACTGGAATACATCCAACAAATAATTGAGGACGCAGGTTGCACGTGGTACAGTGACATGAAAAGGTCGGCACCGGAGCGGAATTCATGGCCGGCCTCATCAAACAAAAATAAAAATAGCAACAGAGCACCGTACTATCTTTCGGATTTTGAGAATGGTTGAATTATTGGCATGAAAGACACGAATTATCATACTGACGGACTGTAAAGGAAGTTGGCTGTAGCGTAATGACCGTAGAACGGGTGAGGACGAGATGGACTCAGCAAAACAGTGTGGGAAGACGAGTAGATGTGTGTCCTTTCAGAAAAATTGCAACATGTGAAGACAGAAAGACTGTTCGACTATCTCTGATAAACGCATAAAAGATGACAGTTCAAATCCAGAAAAACCTTTCGTGCAGAGGGTTACCACGAACCATCGGTAACAGATTTACTGGTAGCTGGGTTAAGATGACGAGTTGCCGTGCGACGCTTCCGCCAACACCGTATCACAGACAACAGAAACCTGCATGGTGTACAGATAGAGTTAACTGGGATAGTGAGTGGCACTCTGTGGTGCTCAGTGATAAACCTCGCATCTGTTTGTGGAGGTCGGACCTACATCACCGTGCTGGTAGGGAACTGATGAAAGTTCTCGTGAACGATTCTCCAGAATGATACTCAACAATTCCTGGACTCACTGTGTCAGAGCTGTAGGATATGGCAATCCAGACTTATCTGGTAATTGTCGAAGGGAGACTGAATGGTCGCCAGTGTGCCAGTATTGATAAATCATACACTTCATTGACGAGAGCACCAAGTCTGATGTTCTAGCAGAATAAGGAAAGGCTCCACACAGCATTTTCAGCCACAGATTCCTCGCAAATCGTATGGATCCTTGACTGTCCCGTCTGGTCTCCTAATTTGTCAGCTGTGGAGACTGTCTGTGATGTGAAGAGATTTATAGTTTAATATCAACCACCAGCCACAGATCTTCACGAACTGTAGTCTCCCATGTTTCAGACATGGCAAGAAATTCCTCAAAATGATGTTCAGATGCTGCTTATTTCCGCATCTCAATATCAATGAACAGATGAGTGTATTTGTGCCTGTAGGGTTGCAAGTGCTACTCTGAGATGCAGAGGTTAGCACAGAAGAGGAATTCGTGGCGGGCTGCATCAAACCAGTCAGAAGGCTGATGACTAAAAAAGAAAAAAGGATTCAAAGCTCACTGTGATGTTGGTCACGGTCATCAGTTCCGAAGAGATTCAAAGCATAATCTTTTAACATCTCCAGTGTAGTGAACATCTCCATAAAGTTGGATAAAGTTCCAGCTGGTGACTCATGGGGTAACACATTCCGTTTTCGTGAGGGCATTCGTAGGTTTAAAGTATGTGGATACTGTGCAACACATATTGTACTACAGAACACTAATGAAACAATCAGCTTCGCTCATAGCCTAGGTTTCTGAAGTAGTAACCAGTTACTACTTATATTAGGTTGGTGCATATGTTCATAGCATTTTTCCATAACACAGCGTATATGCATAACAGACACTTTAGTTATGAATGATACGTTCTCCTTCACTTTTTTCAATAGTCTGCCAGCACTGGAGTAATTTTTCAATTTCACGACTGTAGAAATCACGTGGTTTCGAAGGCAAGGACTCGTCGAGTCAGGTTCTTATCGTATTTCCATTCGGAAAGGAAATTTTTGAAGGATGTTCAATAGAGAGCGGAAAAGGTGAAAATCAGAGGGCGCGAGATCAGATGATGAACAAGATGGAGGCGGAATTATTATCTTTTAGAACGAGAAAACATTTCCCTGCCGTGCTCTGTCCAATGAAATTATCACCATACAAGGCACAAATATTTCTCGCTACCTCCACTGCTGTCAAACCTATATTCAATTCAAACACCAGTTGGTGCTCCATTTTATAGCGTCCATAGCTCAACTCACTATCTCCAAACGTCAAAATGGTGAAATGTAAACTCAAATAGCAACTACAAATAAAAAATGACATTCGATAAATAAACACATAGCTACCGGAATACCAAAAGGCCAAAAAAACCTGTTAACTTATAGACCATTATAATAGTTCATCACTACACATTTTGTAGACACTGAATAATTTTCAACTGCTGGTTCTTTGGCACATACTTACATCAGGAAGACATTGTAACAAAAAGAGTACATAAACATTCTTATTCATATTCATTTTACTGTTATACAGGATTCTTGAGACCATATAACACATTCCACTTTAAAATAACATTAGTATGCTGTAATTGCTAATGCAAGGCTTTCTATTAAGTGAAATATGGAGACCATTTCAGTCGGAATATGAAATGTTCGTGAGGCATTCAAGATTTTCCTTTTTGAGAACGTTTGAAGCATTACCTAACGGCATCTAGAGAAGAAAATGTGCTTAGACGTAAAATATAAATAGCTTCTTTTCATCAAAATTTTAGTGCAATATCTTTGTATTTTCTTTGATCCTGGAAATAACTGGTTACTTGTTCTCTGTACTCATTGTATATGTTGTGACCTTTGACTGCTGCAGTTCAAATACAGTCTACTTCCCCTCAGTTATGAATTTCACATATTTTAGCAAGTTGAAGCTACTTTAGAATAATAACTTGCCATACGCAACTGCATTGATAAATTATTGCAGCATTGTACAAATATCTATTTACACCAAGAGAAGTAATCAACAAAAACTCACTTCTGCACTGTAATATAGAACAACATGTCTGACATTTTAAGTGGAGGACTAACATAGGTGCTTGACATAATTGCAACGTCTGAGGCTGTGTACATGGAGTCCAGCAACACATACTCGACCTCTAGACCTACCTGTCCTTACCTGTGATGTCATTGTTCTTACACTGCTCTCCTACCTGCCGGAACCTTGCTTAAATACAAGAGTGCTTGGACGGAATCAGTATGTAACTGTCTGGACTTGTGTGAAGTCAGATAAGCCACTTTACTGACAATTTTCTTATCAAAATCCTTGTGGCCGACATTGGTTCCTCCATGGGAAACTGTTCCAGAACACTGTCTGAAGTAATTCTCACTTTATTATTACTCTTATAAAATCAGTTTTGCGAATGGATTATTATTCATTCCATTATCGTTCATGCCTTAGACTCATTGCCAAGGATTTATTAACTTGTCAAATCTTGTCTCATTTTCAGTTTTTGCCCTTTGTATTTTTGCATCAACTTCCAGAAAACTATCTGACTCTTAAATTCCACCATATTGACTTAATGCCCTTGGGTGCTCACTGTTAATCCCCCTTCCCCATCACCCATCCACCACACTCATTGCGATAGATGGCTGTGGCCTCCACATGCTACCATGGGTTCTGATTTCAGTACTTAGTTATAACCGAAATATTCATTATCCATAGCATTGATCACCATGCTGTTTTCACCAAACACTCTTACATAAATGCTCACATCCAGACACCTTTCTTCCAGACTCTTTCTCCTGTTAATCAATTCTTATGCTACCAGAGACAAGTACAATGGGAAAGACGGAGGTCAGTGATTGTATCTATAACTAGAACATCCCAAGTGTAGCTTCTGTAAAAAAAATGCTGGCATGATTTCTTTGTAACAGCAACAAAAATACTTTGAATTTCTACTTCATAAATTACATTAAATTATGTTAAATCTGTTGTATTCATTTCAGTTCTGATTTTGTAGAAACTGAAAGATGTAGACACAGAGTCTTTCTCTCTTTGCATGATTCTTATTGCTTGCTGTCTGTTCATTTGCCTACACCCAGGTTTCAAACTAACATGCATAGCATAATTTGTACAGCATAGAATTGATATGTATTTGTCATTAATTTGACTCATGATAATGTCAGTTCTTTACTGCATCATTTAAAAACAGGCAACTAAAAACTTTGACAGGTATGTTCACAACACCAGGGTATTCCAGCACCAAGTATATGCTTATTTTCTTTGTTATCATTGCCTTGTTTAAATGCATTTTGGTTACATGAACCATATTCAATGTTTCATACCTTCTTGACTTTTCTTTATCATTTCATATCATTATATTATTACGTTTTGTAATTAATGTCACTATAACCATATAAACTAGCAAATATTTTATTAAGAGACTAGGTGCCACTACTAACATATTGATTGCTAATTATAGCTTCTTGTTTATCCCACTGAGTCTAGGATGTCCATTAGCACAGTTAATATAAAGAAGTGTAATTACTACAGAATTTCACAGCATATGTAAAAATTAATGTGTTCATCTAATTAATTTATATGATGGATGAATAACAATGAAAACAAAATCAAACAATTAGTGAAAAAAGGGAGCACAGCCACCAGCTGAATAAAAGACATCACAATTGCTTTGGGTAAACAGAACAAATATGGCTTAAGTATCATACTTCTCCATTTATTGGAATCTAAACATTAGTAAGTGAGACATAGATTCAAATATGTGTTCCTTAACTGGTGTGCATTTTAAACAGGGTCATGTTTCTTTGAAAATTAAAGAAAGTTATTGGCCCTCTCAGAAACAATACAGGCACTTCTGTACTTAATAGTATGTTCAGCACTACAACCGATAATTTCCGTAGTATGGCACCTAACATATTAATTACCTCAAATGTACTGCTATATAGTGTTGCAAAGCACTTATAAAATGCTGTTAGAACAGATTTCAATGATAACAATTTATTTGATGCAAACTATTTTTTCAGTTTTTAGCAACATTATCTACTTAAGCTTGGTCATTCATAAAGCAAATGTAGCATAATTAATTGATAGACTGTATTTTTTGTTACTTTGCTAAACTAATAATATCAATTTCATACATTCATTCAACAGATACTAATAATGTATGGTTCTACAAATTTTTTTCATGTCAGTAAAATGTATATTAATAACTAACTTACGACATTATTTCAGATTATTGACATTTTGCTAAATTTATCTTATAGGAACAGTTTGGTTACCTTATTTGGTCTCAGAACAATACTAAATGTTGTATTATGTAATTTAAGAATTTTATCAGGAAGATAGAGTACATTTCTGGTTGATGAAGACTCATAAACAAAGTTGCTGAAACTTGAGTTCTGGGACCTCTGTTGGTACTGATATCTGCAAATTGGTGCTGCAGTCTGTAAATAACATTCACAAAGTTTTGTTTAAATGGTAAGTCAGTGTTATACTACAAAAATAAATAATGTTCATTAATACATTAAATTAAGTTGATTTCATTTCTGAACAGAGTATTTATCAGTAATGTCAAGCTTTGTAATGATGAAGAAATGTTTATAAATAGACAAGAGCCCCATTTGAATGTAAATTTGTGATAATTATAGAGTATTATTTTTTATTAATGACTCTTTCTGTTTGTTCAGTAAAAAAACTCAGAGTACATATATTGTTCACAGAGATCAGTTTTGTGTAGTTTTAAAAAACAATTACATTTACAAAAAAATTCTATGGAAATTTCATAAGCTTCATGATGCTTGATGAATGAATGTGAAATAAACAAACAAGATTTTAGAAAGCAAGCTTGTGTTATTAGTTCATGATAAAGTCTTTCAAGAAGTTCCACATATAACAAAAAGAAGCTCACTGGTCTGTACACAGTTCTTACAATACATCATTAGTAGTATACCTGGCACAAAATACTTATTTACTTAGTTATTTGACTGAAGTGAATGTACTTGATATGTTTTGTCATACATCTATGAAGTTGACAGAAATTCATCAGTACAATCTTAAAATTTTTCAGAGGCTCTGGGTCAGGTTCTTTAGAGAAATTGGTTGATGTCAGGACTTGTAATTTTATAATCTCCTTTCTTATGACTAGACCATGTTTGTTTAGTTTTATGAGGAATTTTACTTCGTTTTATGAATTAAGCAACCTTTGTGTATTTGAAATTGACAGCAGATGTATCACTTCAGTAGTAGCTCTTGACCATAGTTTCTGTCTTCAGCAACAGTTGTTTGCAACATTGTTCTGGGTTCACTTCAATCATCACACATCTACTAGATAAGTATCAAGAAGTCTCAAGGAAATAGTGTTCAGCAGTTTGTACAGCTGTTAGTTGATGATTTTTCATCACTGTGACCTTTAATGAAGAGCCATACCACAGTGGTAGTTTATTTGAAGACAAATGGTTGATGATGGTAACTTTCACGAGCCAACACCATAATCCTAAGAGTCAACATTGGTTTACAGAAATCAACAACAGTTTGTGAGACTAAGTGAGGTTATTCAACTATGTTTCATTATGTGATACAGCACTGCATGTGTGATGTAGAATAGTTACTGCTTGTCTTCACATCTTATGTACAGTACGTCAATCAGTTTGATCTAGTCAACATTAGATTGCAGTCTTTATGTGAATAATACAATGACCACAGTAGACTATTTACACTGCATCATACAGAAAATAAGACATCACTTTATTTTTAATAGTTTTCAGAGATGTTTCATGAATAACATTGAAGCATCCTTGTACTGATTAAAGTGATGGACTGAAGCACCAGAAAAATGCTTCTGAATTGCTTCATTCTCTTTTTCTCTTCTCTGATGTATTGTGTCATAATAAGGCAAAGTGTGTATTAAGAAACTGTGCTTTGATCCCGTATTTAGTTTCTGTAGCAGAACCATATTTTTGCAGAACACTTGAAAAAATATCACAGTCTTCTGTTCACCTATCTGTGAAGAGATTTTTTGGTTGTTGAGCTTTAGGCAGCTAAGTAACATTACAGTTAGGTATCTAGTCGATGTGATATAGTGCAGATGTGTATTGTTAATGTTGTAGATGTATGTAATTCAGTGTTTTTTCCCTTTTCAGGCATCGTCTTGCGTTTATTTACAGAGAAAACGAGATACTTCTTATTGTACCGAATTAATTCCTATATAGCGTTCATTACACATACTCACTCATGAAACTACATTTACACTATAGTACTGCCAGCACATAAATTTCTAAAGGTGTAAATTGATTTAATAATATTTAATGTAACTGTATGTTAGTAATTTTAAGATAACTTCTTTATCATACACCGAAAGTCACTGGTAATTTTAAGAGAAATTTTCGGCCAAGTTAACATTTTGTGGTAGATAAAGTGGATTTATCTATTTTAGATATACTTGGACGGATACTCCAAATAACTGTACCTTTGTTAAGTGCCATATGGCGCCGAAACTATTCTAAAAACAAGAATACAGGATCTAGTTGTTCCTCTGCAGCTTCAGTTTATAATTTGTGATTTTTTGTTCTTTGGATTTTAAAGAAAGATGTTGTAGTTGAGCTTAGAATATATTTTTGGGACTTGTGAAGAGATAGAGAGTACAGGTATGTGATGTTGGCTATTTAACATTCTATTCTGTAGTGACTTACATTGTATATCACAGTTGCCTAACATGTCTAAAAAATGGCAACCATGATAATACAGCCATCGTAGAATATACAGTGTGTAATCCTACAGGCACGACAACTACAGTAATGTCATAGCATCACAACTGTGCCCTTAGTCGCTTATTTTATACTTAAGACGATCTGCTGTTATTGTGACTCATTTCATCCCAGTATTAAGTGGCTTAACATGGTGGCTATTTGTATATACAATCGCTGTAGAGATTTAGTATAGTTTCTCCAACTTTAATCTTAACTTGAAAACCAGTACTGGTTGTTGTAGAAAATTTGTCCTTCTAATTGCTCCCATTCTAGTATTAGCGGTAACAGCAATAATACTTTTATTCATCTGTGAATCACTTTCACAGTGACGTTTGACATGTCATTGTATCACAGCTTTAGAACAGAAAACCTAATTTATATATACAGACAGTAACATTCTTATGGGTCTCTTTTGATAAGGGTGGTGGCGTTACATTATAAACCATCCTGGCTTTCACTTGAAGTAGATTTAGAGAAACCGTGGGGGACTGAAGCCAGGATGAATGGATAGAGAGTCAAGTCTCCATCCCCCCTCTCACTACCTCCAATACATTACTAGTAATTGAAAACAGCACAAACTAATCAAATTCATCCCCAGTGTACCGTACTGTTTTGCCTATGCATTCTCCCAAAGATGTTCTTATGTAAAAAGCTACTGCTACACTGTTCATTCATTTCTCAAAAGCAGTCAATGCAAACATTACATACACTACAAACGCTCTACAGCCTGTCATTAGGACTGTGACTATGATGGCTGGATTCCATTTCATGTCCCAAAAATTAACAGGAAGATGTTTAAAGTTAGCATTGCTCCATAATGTGTGTGATATGAGTGTTCAGAAAGACTTCTCACTCCTCAATAAAGGTAAAATTTTGATATATTTCACCTTCTCAATACTTGTGTGTGTATAAGTGTGTGATGGATGAAGAGTTTAATTTGGACACCATCTGTAATTTTGTCGTGTATGGAGTAACTCCTTATTTCCTTTTGGATATGGGGTAGTAATTACTGCTTATCATATGCACTAAATAGAGCATTTGGGCAAGATGAAATAGTTATGAACTGATACTGAAATATTTTTTTACACACTCATTTTTTACACAGTCTTGGATAGTCTTATTTGTACAGTTTCACAGTGAGTATATTTCAGCCCTGAAATGCCATTCTGGAAAAACTATAAATATCAAGTTATAGCTACCATAACCCCTTCATCGTAGGTAAAACACTTTGCATTTGCAGTAATTTTAGATGAGAATTTTGGTGTACTTGAGAAGTCATCACATTCGACGAACAGAGAAAATGTTCTGACTGATTGTAACTTGAATCCCTTCAATTTTCTTAAACGTAGTTTCATACGCAAGTGTAATTTAAGACCCAGATTATGTTTTTTATTTCGTAAAATAGGTGTCTCATCCTGTATTTTTACATCCAGGTGTTTAATAAAAACTCTCTACTGTTTGCGTTTCATTAGAGTAGCATTTCCTAGTTTGTCAGCAACAGGATTCTCTTATCTCTCCCAGAAAATGTTGTTAATCGTTTTTCCCTTTGTTAAAATACGTACTAATGTTTGGAACGACCACCAACTTCAACATATTGATTCGAGTTTTATTTCGTTTCTGTCTTAAAATTCTACATCTATGTTAAGTCTAATTTAAGATACCAATTGGAGTGTTAGTTACTTGTACTTTATATGAATAGTAATTGTGATCTTTCGTTATAAAATAGAAATTGTCAATTAATTTACAAATGAGGTACACTATTGCAGTGAAATGTATAGCAGTACTGTGAGCATTTACATGACGGCGCTAAACTCGAGTTACATTATTTTTCTGGCTAAGGTGTTTTACGCTGAACGCCATTGCAGTCTCTCTCTTTCCCTTTCTCGTTCTCTTTCTTTCTCTCTCTCTCTCTCTCTCTCTCTCTCTCTCTCTCTCTCTATCACTCCCTCCCTCACTCTCTCTAACGCTCCCTCTCTCACTCTCTCTATCGCTCTCACTCTCTCTATCGCTCTCTCTCTCTCTCTCTCTATCTATCTTTGTTATGATAAAAGGATTTGTCTGAAGTCAGTTTTATGTTTTACTGCACTTTGCACTTAACAAAGAAAGTGGCAAAAATTTTTATGGTTAAATACTTTACGCGTTTCTATTTCCAATACAGTATTTTATAGTGCTGTTTTGTTCACTACAAATTTCGTGAGGGGTTAAATGTTATTTGAGGCTTTTGTCTGTGTGCCTGTCTGTAGAGAACCATCTACAAGGAATTCTAGAGTCGACACCATGTATCCTCTCTACAATACACTTTCCTCCACAGTGGATAAAAAAAAAACCTAAAAATATGTCACCAAGAATTGTTTCATGTATTGTTTTTTCTCATGCTTTATTTCTAGAGGATTGCTCAGTTCTTATGCGACATACAGTTGGCTGTATTGTGTTGTACTAACTTCTGTGACAGCACGTTTTCTGAAATTCTGTTCATAATTTTCAACAAAGTGTTTTTAAATTGTTAAGTGTTGAAGTTCCTACATTAGGCTTGAATATAGTAACTGCATCGTCAGCAAGAAGAAGTGTTTCATCTCTTTAGGGTTTACTATCACAGATTATTTGCACATAACAAGAACAGGAGTGGACCCAGTATCGATTTCTGTGGTACATCCATAATGATTAGCATTTCCCTGAATATGCAGTTTCGGTCCATACACTCTCTGGTTTTTTTTAACATGATCCCCTGCATTTTCCTGGTTAGATAGGATAAAAAATTACCTGATAACGTAATATTCCAGTTCCTGTAAGAGCATAATGTGAACTAAAGAATCAAAAACCAAATTAGTCGATATTTAACCACTAACAGTTTGCATGATCTGTTTGGGAGTGGAAAAATGGCACAAACAGTTTGGTTTATTTTCGAAACAGACTGAATTACATTTTCCATATTTGCCTTTTATCAGATTTCAAGAGATATAAAAGCTATACCTGACAAATATTTATCAAGGTTACCCATTCATGTAAAATATATCGTGCTCTGTGTATCAGAAGGATATTACATCAGCTGTTTGACACACCTTCACGTATAGTTTTCATTTTGGGCCATCTTTGGAGAGGATCATTATCAAGTGAATTGCAGCAATGTTGAATACTGGTTCAGTTTTCGTAACTGTTGAAATTTAAGGAGAGCAGTCGTTATGTACGTTGAGTATCTTTGGATGAATTTTCGTTGGAGATAAACTGCCTGAGAAAACAATATGATGATGACACAGTATTCCAGTTTGAGTATTTGAACGAACTACGTACTACTTTACTACTTTAATAATAAGTGTAAACAAAATTATTGTGAAAATGAGATTGTGACTAATGTCACCTCACAATTTGTACACGTTAAAAACGATGAAAACAAAGTTCCGTTTATACAAGTGCCGTATCTGTGCAAGATCCAGATGTTTTCACGTTGCCTCCGTTTTAGGATCAATCACGTGTTATACATATTTGTAAAGCCCAGTCAGAAAGGAAAGAAAGAACAGAGACTTTGAAGAGATTTCACTTCAGTCAGATCCTTGTTCTCCGTGGAGTTTGAAGCGTGGGGGTTTACTTCTAACAGTTTAGTGTACATGTATATTGAGGTTAAAGATGTGAGAATGTGTCTGTCCTAGTGCAAAATGCGAATCCTGTTTTGATTTTGTTAGCTGGAAAAGTCATTCAGGTGACAATCATCTCTCAGTTACTTCGGTCAATGACACAAATTTCGTTCTTGAAGCCGAAGTCCGGCTTGCGAAATAGATCTCAAGACGTTGAAAGGTATGGGCGACTACTCTGTATTACTGATATACAAACAGACTAGCGGGATGGCGTTCAGCAACGCAATCACCTCTTCATATTTCGCTGACAAGCGCTTTACGGTACATGGTGATCCTGTTGAGGCTTTCAAGCTCTGGTTATATTAGGCTGCTGTATGCTATGAGGAGGGACTACTTACACTTGTTTCGAGATACAAGAGTGCTCGTTTTCGACGTGATCATTTGAACAAACTGTATTTACTTAGGTTTTTAGTATTCTTAATAACATCTTGGTGCGCTGATGCTTCTGAACTTATTGAAAGACTCTCACGAAACATGAAAATATCACAATAATCAAAACACTGGTCTCACTTGCTCGAAGAACGTAATTCGCTGGGCGCTACCTTGCGAGACAAGGAGGTGCGCGAGCCTTGGATCGAATCCACTCGGCGCATTAACGACAGCTGATTTGCTACAATGCACAACTTGACTGT
The DNA here is from genome assembly GCF_021461395.2 of Schistocerca americana. Taxonomy (NCBI): domain Eukaryota; kingdom Metazoa; phylum Arthropoda; class Insecta; order Orthoptera; family Acrididae; genus Schistocerca; species Schistocerca americana. The sequence continues at coordinate 77,432,849 of NC_060120.1, forward strand.
AGTTTTCCGGCGGTTTTCTGCGCTCGTTGACGAAACTGCGTTGATCCTTAATATCCACCTAAATATACGGAACAAATCAGTTAATTTCAAACTGAACCAAGGTCTGAATTGAATATTCTAGTTGTGCGATGTCTGAAATGAGGTGCACGTGCCACTTACGTCTGTAAACTGGTTGTACTTCGCAGCAAAAACAAGGGATGTGGCAACGACATTGGTGCCACTACCTTGAAAAACAACACTCAATCATCTGTAATATTTTCCTGTCAGACATTACCACCGTTCACTTGTTGTCGAAGACGGAACATGGCTCATCACAGGGGCTTTCAGAGATGCATTTCATCCAAGCTTCAGTGGGATGTACTGCACGGAGGCGAATGAATACACACAAAGAGAAGTTTCGCCATAGGTGTTACCCTACTAGAAGAAATTCGTCACCATGAATGTAAACTTACGAGAAACTTGATCATTCAAAGCACAGAGGCTCTCGATAAACAATCTTTCACATCGTAGAGATCGAGAATGATGTTGGGTCATCTGCAAAACGATTCATCACTAAGCACCTGCAGTGACACGCACGCATCGAGAAATACAACCTGGCCAGTACACGCGTAGAAGAACTTACGTACGTATCATAAAAAATGTGCTTATAGGTTTGTAACAATAGATCCATTCGCTCATTGGACTATCTATGCATACACTGGAACTGGTGATCGTCGCTTTGAACGGATCTTGCAGCCGTATATTGTTACATGGTGCAATTTGTTTTGGCCAATTTAAAACAAACCTAACAACCAATTGCTGACCTATAGTTTCGTATCTCAAAGCAAATCCAAGAGAAAAAACGGTATAATATTTACACTAAAGATTTATTAAAAGCTGTATACTCAGGATTTTATTTACCTCGTCTTGTCTATACGAATGAGTAGGTAGCTGACAGTTTAAGTTAGCTGACATGTTAGATAGAGTAGTACCAACATGTAGAGCATGCAAGCATCAATATGTCTAGACATGTCACTGTCGATACGATATTCCTTCTCCTTCATGTTTATATGATTGATTTGGTAACCGATAGATGAAGTTGGTAGAAACGTTAGATATAGCACTACCAGCGTGGTGATCATCCAAGTGTCAACGAGTCCAGACATGTCATTACGAAATATAATATTTCTTCTCTTTCCGGGAAGTACTACCTGCTGCTATGACTAGGTTCTTTATGTTGTGGCATACTAAAAGAGAAAAATGAATTTAAAATTGACCTGGGAAAGAGTAATTTTTCCCTAAGGTTATCAACTTTCATGTGTGTAGACGATAATTATCCACAAAAATTTACCAGCACTTAACAATAATGGACATAGCAATTTCAACACTGTTGAACTCAAAACGTCGAAGAAAAAGTATATTATTTGAAATAAAATTCTTTTGAGTGTTAGGCCACGTAATTATGAAATACTAAAACAACTACTGCGGTGACGTTTCGGCCTTGTTTGAATAGGGTATCCTCAGGAGGACTAAACCGAGGAGGAGGCTTTATACGATTTTCAAGTTTCATAACGATGCGATATAACAAACAAAATAATTTTATTCGAATTTATACCAGTCGTGGAATCCTTTTTATTATTTTACTTTACTTTACTTTGTCTGAAATAGGCACTTGGTGCTAAGACACATGAGAAAAATAAAGGATGTATACTGAACTTTTATGGCAGCGCAAACAAGATTAACGACAGTTTTGTGATAAAAATTTAGATAATCACAGAATAATTAGTCCTTGTAATTTGGGTCAGTCAGGCACTCGAGCTCCTCTGCAATGTGTCATTTGTACCTACTGTTGTTTACTCTTCCACCTGGAGAAGTGGAAGACTCTTGTGACCGACTCAATAAAACTATTTCACAGGGAGCGTGTCACAAGGTACCTCATTAAACAAGTCCACTGGTGCAAGAATTGTACTCACCACGCTGAAATTGTGGAAGTCGCCACCCAAGCTCTCAGAAAGGAAAAATTGTGACACCATTACTGTACCGCTCGGACTGTGGAATTGCTAATATGATGGAAAAACCAGAGCAATGATGTCATGGATGACCAACAGCCACGGTTAACGCGTCGATTGGGGAGGGGGCAAAACTGCTACCATTCAGAAACGTAGCATACCAGTCCACCTAGAATACATACGGCCAAATGTAGATACCTACTCTCAGTAACCACGTCCCACTAGCCACCTGGGGAGGTCTACGGCCATGCTGAGCCGAGATGAGTGCACAAGCTTCCATCACTAGACTAGCCCCAAGTCACCCCCCGTGCTGAGTCTGGATGCTGCTGCTGACCTGCCGCTTGACCACTCATGGGCCATCTACTGGGTGACTGTCATCTGACCCGAGTCGCTCTCTTAGTGGACCAGGGTTCAAGCATGGGCCGTTTGGCTGCCCGGCCATCACCTCTCGAGCAGGTGAAGTCTATCGCTATTCATTGCCCCGAATGGTCATACATTGTTGCTGCTCACCATCAGTACAAGCCACCGCCATAATCCAACCTTGGGGCCACGGTTTGACTGCGACTGGTCAAGTTCACTTTGTGCTGAGCGACTGGGGGTTGCAGTGCGCTGTCTGATGTGCGATGCAGAGCATTCCACTCTGCTCCTGAAATAGTGTTAGAGCCGCCATGCTCATGGCAGCACCTTGCTGTCTGCTGGCATCGCCTGGGGGAAGACATAGCGCTGTTGCTGACACCAGCACACGTCTCCAGCAGAGGCCACCATATGTCACAGAGAGCACCAACCGACTTATCTGCTGTTACAGATTATTATGAAATAAAGGGATTTTTCCGACCCGTACTGTAATCACCTGACTCGTGACACCACACCATTTCAGACATACTGATCACAACCAGTCTCACCACCCACCGTAGCACTCACTCACCCCCGCCACAACACTACCGACAAAGTAGCTTGTAAATTAATCAGAAAGGGAAAAAAAGCTGATCCACTTTTAGTGTGTACCGGTTCTCATTAAATCCTAGCTGTCGCCTTTGTTGCACATTATCTCAGTCTAAATTGAAAGTGCCGTCAATTTGTTATCATTTTGTAGGGAAAACTGAGGGGGATGAGGGATGTTTCAGTAGTGTTAACTTCTCAAGGAAGTGATCCGCTCAAGTTTGGCAATTTTAGAAACAGTGCTTCTTTTTAAATTCATTGAGACAGTTTTCAAAGAGTATGACAGACATAATACAGCAATTCTACGTAAAGGGGGGTAGGACGTCAAACGGGCCGACTTGGAGCAGGAGAGGCACCACAGGACATTTTAATTTCCACTGTCCATACTTTTACAAATAAATTCATAAAACTTTGTCAGCATGGCCAGGAAGGATTCAGGATTCACACTCGTAGCAGCGGAAGTTCAAAAACATAAAAAAATAATTTTTTTAATATGTGAAATTTCATCATTTTTTCACTTACTATTGGCTGCATTTGTTGCTATAGGTACACTTTTCTTCATAAGTTACAGAGATTCTTCGATGAATTTTGCACAGCATACATACCATACTCACAGGTGTATGAAACCCTAGAACCTATTTAATTTATGAAAAAAAATGAGTGAGCTGTTATGTTTTAAACTTTATTTTTAGAAAAATATCAAATTTTGTAGTTAATTATCTCAATTTTTACCACAGTTTTTAATAGATTTGGAAAATTGTAGAGCTTCATACACCTGTAAGCATGGTTTGTATGTTGTGCAAAATTCATCAAAGAATCTCTCTTACTTGTGAAGAAAAATGCGTCCATTATAATTATCCGGGCTGCTATGCCGTGGTCGGTTGATGAATTCTGAGGTGATTCCCAACGTTTCGTCTCCGACTGCGGGAGACATCTTCAAGGGGGTCCGTAGCTTGATGGAAGGTCCAACACACACACTGGCTCGCTACTGACTGTGTGTTGGACCTTCCATCAAGCTACGGACCCCCTTGAAGATGTCTCCCGTAGTCGGAGACGAAACGTTGGGAATCACCTCAGAATTCATCAACCGACCACGGCATAACAGCGCGGATAGTTATAATTGACATGATATTTCCGGCCGTGAAAGTTTACATTGAAGAAAAATGTACCTATAGCAACAAATGCAGCCAACAGTAAGTGAAAAAATGGTGAAATTTCAAATCTAAAAAAGTGTATTTTGTTATGTTTTTGCACTTGCACAGCTATGAGTGTGAATCCTGAATCCTTCCTGGTCATGCTGACAAAGTTTTATGAATTTGTTTGTAAAAGTATAGACAGTCAAAAATAAAATGTCCTTTGGTGCCTCTCCTGCTCGTCTTACGTCCTACCCCCCTTAAGGCAACCGACCCAACAGCAGGTTACCGAAGATGGTTGCTTGAAATTAATGAATAACTTCGTAAGTCTACATTAGCTCTGGGTCGTGAAGTGTTGTAGCAACTGCATTAAGCTGTAGACAGCACTGTACTTCAAAATCGCACTAGAACAAGCTGTCCTGGAGAAAACGGTCGTTTCAGTATCGTAGGTAAATAACACAAGAGAAACCGTGGTCGGCGTTCTGTCATTCCTCGCAGCGCTTCTTTGACGGTAGGTGTTGCGGCGGTATTACGCCAAGTACACGCGAAAATGTAAGATGTCCCGGCTCTACGAACGGCTATCCGTTCGCCCCCCCCCCCCCCCCAAACCCCTCCCTACAGAAGGGTGAAAGCACAAAACGCAAAGCGATGCGGAGCAGGTAGGCAGCATGTGCGAGAAAGAAGGCAAAAGAGCCAGCAGAAAGACGGCCGCAGGCGGAGAGGGTATGGAGAGGAGGGGGGGGGGGGGTTAGGGGGCGGAGGAGGGGAAGAGGTCTGTGCCGATAGTGCTGGCGGCTGTCAGCTCCAGCGCCGCTCGCGTGCGTGCGTCTGTGTGCGTGTGTGGGCGTGTGCGTAGTGCGTAGGCGGCCTGCAGACGCCGCCGCCGCCGCCGCCGGGATTCGATAACAATTAATGCAACAGCGCGGCAGCCCCTCAGCTGCGCCGGATAAGCCGACGCTGCTATGCCCCGCCCAGAAACAGGTCCCCCCCCCTTCCCCTCTTCTTCCCCTTTTTTTCTATCTTGACTTTTTTATTCCTCCGTATATATTTGTTATAGCATCAGTATTTATTGGGAAAACCTCTGTATGAAAAGCCCTGCGTACATATATCCATATATCGCTTCGATTCCGAATCCTTTGAGAGATATTTACTATCTGTATCTTCGTGCGCCGCCAGCGGTGCTTTTTATTGCGAAAAAAAAAAGAAACCGTAGTCTTTTTTTCTGCCCCGTAGCTACTGTGAGTCTGGCACTTTAGTGAAGTTCCTGCAGTAAGAAGTAAGTGACGTTTGCGGCTACACAGCTCGAAATACTCCGTTTATTTAGTGGGTAACGAAAGCATACGTGTAAACATTTGAAGTCTTCGCTACCCTTTCAGATTCACGGATTTCGTTTCCGAATCATCTATGGACACTCGGCGAATGGACTGTATTTCATTTGCAATACATTTTAATGCACTCTCGTTCGATGTGAAACATCACACTCTGATGAAATTTCGGGCAAAATTTTTGCCGACCTTTCTTCCGAGTTAAATATTTATTCGTCCAGCACGTGTTTTTCAAGCGTTAGTAGTGACATAATTATCTGGTGTGTAATTTAGATACTGTTGTGTTCTATAGTTCATGCTCTCGATAAGTGCAATTATGTAGAAATGAGAGGAAATTACACAGCTTCTTATCAGTTTTTATGTGGCTGCGTACATACCATTTACAAGATTGTAGATAACTACTTATTTCGGCAGGAAAAAGCCTTTCTGCATCTAGAGCAGTGTTTACCAACTTTTCTGAGGCCATTACCGCTGAGTGCAGTCACATCATAACTGGTTGCCCTACCTCCAACGTCATCAACGTTAGTCAATAACTAACAATAAAAATAAAAAGGAATTTTGTATGCACACTTTTATGTTTAGAATGGCAGTAGTTTCTGCATGGTTTTATTATATAATGAACTAACGTTCTGCTTATTTCTAACAACCTCTTTTTATAGAACGCCAATGCACTTATCGGTGCATCGCGAGTCCTACCTAAATTCCGCTTCAGAAAAGATACTATGGTGTCACCGCCAGACACCACACTTGCTAGGTGGTAGGTTTTAAATCGGCCGCGGTCTGGTAGTATTCGTCGGACCCGCGTGTCGCCACTGTCAGTGATAGCAGACCGAGCGCCACCATACGGCAGGTCTAGAGAGACGTACTGGCACTCGCCCCAGTTGTACAGCCGACGTTGCTAGCCATGGTTCACTGACAATCACGCTCTCATTTGCCGAGACGATAGTTAGCATAGCCTTCAGCTAAGTCATTTGCTACGACCTAGCAAGGCGCCATCACCAAGTATATTGAAATGGAGATTATATCTGTACAAGAGCGATTTTATACAATTATGGATTAAAGTTAAGTATTCCAGAAGCTACGTACTTTCCTCTGCACCACTTCCCTTCCCTGGCGACTCTTGCTTCATCCACGCTATGCATTTTAAAACCTACATTATATGATTATTTAAGTGTAAGCGACCCGTGACCTCTCGTGTCTTCTAACACAGCAACTGCATTTCTTTTCGTTCCTTACCCTCATTTATCTTGGTACCTTCATTGTCAGAAAAAGTAAGGTAAGGTAAGGTTACAGATGTGAAAATTACCGAACAATCAGTTTAATAAGCCACAGCTGCAAAATACTAACACGAATTCTTTACAGACGAATGGAAAAACTAGTAGAAGCCGAGCTCGGGGAATACTGACCTTACGACTTATCTTAGAAGAAAAATTAAGGAAAGGCAAACCTACGTTTCTAGCATTTGTAGACTAAGAGAAAGCTTTTGACAATGTTGACTGGAATACTCTCTTTCAAATTCTAAAGGTGGCAGGGGTAAAATACAGGGAGCGAACGGCTATTTACAATTTGTACAGAAACCAGATGGCAGTTATAAGAGTCGAGGGACATGAAAGGGAAGCAGTGATTGGGAAGGGAGTAAAACAGGGTTTTAGCCTCTCCCCGATGTTATTCAATCTATATATTGAGCAAGCAGTAAAGGAAACAAAAGAAAAATTCGGAGTAGGTATTAAAATCCATGGAGAAGAAATAAAAACCTTGAGGTTTGCCGATGACATTGTAATTCTGTCAGTGACAGCAAAGGTCCTGGAAGAGCAGTTGAACGGAATGGACAGTGTCTTGAAAGGAGGATATAAGATGAACATCAACAAAGAGCAAAACGAGGATAATGGAATGTGGTAGAATTAAGTCGGGTGATGCTGAGGGAATTAGATTAGGAACTGAGACACTTAAGGTAGTAAAGGACTTCTGCTATTTGGGGAGCAAAATAACTGATGATGGTCGAAGTAGAGAGGATATAAAATGTAGACTGGCAATGCCAAGGAAAGCGTTTCTGAAGAAGAGAAATTTGTTAACATCGAATACAGATTTAAGTGTTAGGAAGTCGTTTCTGAAAGTATTTGTATGGAGTGTAGCCATGTATGGAAGTGAAACATGCACGATAATAGTTTGGACAAGAAGAGAATAGAAGTTTTCGAAATGTGGTCCTACAGAATAATGATGAAAATTAGAGGGGTAGATGACATAACTAATGAGGAGGTATTGAATAGAATTGGGGAGAAGAGAAGTTTGTGTCACAACTTGACTAGAAGAAGGGATCGGTTGGTAGGACATGTTCTGAGGCATCAAGGGATCACCAATTTAGTACTGAAGGGAGGCGTGGAGGGTAGAAATCGTAGGGGGAGACCAAGAGATGAATACACTAAGCAGATTCAGAAGGATGTAGGCTGCAGTAGGTACTGGGAGATGAAGAAGCTTACACAGGATAGAGTAGCATGGAGAGCTGCGTCAAGCCAGTCTCAGGACTGAAGACCACAACAAGAACAAGGTAAGGTTCCACCTTCTGGGACAAGCGAGGTGACCCGGGCCTGACCGAACGCCGTGTCGCCCTCTGTCAGTGGCTTGCTTCATTGGATGCGATATGGAGAGGCATGTCGTCAGCACGCGGCTCTCCCGGTCGTAGTCAGGTTCCTAGACCATCGCCGGCCGGTTTGGCTGAGCGGATTTAGGCGCTTCAGTCTGGAACCGCGCGACCGCTACGTTCGCAGGTTCGAATCCTGCCTCGGGCATGGCTGTGTGTGATGTCCTTAGGTTAGTTAGGTTCAAGTAGTTCTAAGCGTAGGGGACTAATGACCTCAGATGTTAAGTCCCATAGTGCTTAGAGCCATTTGAACCATTTTTGTTGAATGGTTAGATGGTTGCGTACTACAGGTTTTTGTATTATTGTGAAGGCATTTTCACAAAACAAAGGTGAGTGGGTAACAAAGAGAAGAAATTGCATTACGTATTACTCTGTGGCATACTACCCTAGAATGTGAGTCTCTTACACCAAAATACTCAAAAAACATCTTTGCACGATCTCCGAAACTTTGTAAGTGAATTTCAGGCTCAACCTGTATATCCATGGGGGTGATTATCAAAGACGTACGATACTGTAGTGCCTGTTTTATCCTGAATTACGATGCAAAGTTCCTCTGGACATGCCGCGTTATCGTATTTATCCGCCGACACCAGGCAAGCAACTTTCAAGTAAAATGTCTCACCTTTACGGGAATGCACGTAATGGATGTACGAATGGTTCAGACCGAGCGAGGTGGCGCAGTGGTTAGCACACTGGACCCGCATTCGGGAGGACGACGGTTCAATCCCGTCTCCGGCCATCCTGATTTAGGTTTTCCGTGATTTCCCTAAATCGTTTCAGGCAAATGCCGGGATGGTTCCTTTGACAGGGCACGTCCGATTTCCTTCCCAATCCTTCCCTAACCCGAGCTTGCGCCCCGTCTCTAGTGACCTCGTTGTCGACGAGACGTTAAACACTACCCACCACCACCACCACGAATGGTTCAAATGGCTCTTAGCACTATGGGACTTAACATCTATGCTCATCAGTCCCCTAGAACCTAAAACTACTTAAACTTAACTAACCTAAGGATATCACACAACACCCAGTCATCACGAGGCAGAGAAAATACCTGACCCCGAATGGATGTACGAGACAGGTCGTAGACGCATATTTGACGACATCTGTAAGTTTGGATCTGGCCGTCAGTCGCGATAAGCAGAAATGCCGGGATCGAGCCCCGATCCAGCACAAATATTCATTGTCGTCATTCCATTCTACAGCTGATGGTAGTTTTTATTCGCTGTGCACAGCATTTTTCTTTGTGCCAGATAGATTCACTAGAGAAAGATTTTCTTGTCTTCTATTGCATTTGTGAAGATCTCTACTGGCGTCACCGAACGACGTGGTGCAGCGGTGAGACAGAGAACGTGCGTCTGGGGACTGGGGTTCAGGCTGCTATCCGGACATCCTCATGCGGCCTTACCTCGGTTTCCCTGGACTACTTAAGACAAATACCGAGACAGTTCCTTTGAAACGCCGCCGATCTCCTTTCCTAGCCAAGTCCGATCAAAGCTTGTGCTCAGTCTTTACTGACCTCTTCATCGGCAAACCCTACTGTTTCTTCCTTTGCTGTTCAGAAAACATTTCGTCAGGCAATAAATGTACTGCTAGTATATAGTTAACGTTCTTAACTATTTATATACATTTCTAAAGGGTGCAACAACCTGAAATCTAATTAGTTTCTTTTGGGCGATAAATACTGGAGTTGGAGGAAAATGTGGAAACACGACGAGAGTGCACGCGTGAGCATGAATGCAAGTGCCGGCCAAGCCCGCTTTGTTTCATTTGACCACGAACGGCATCTGTTCAGCGTCCTCAATATCTCGCAAGTGTCACTGGTAATCAGAACAGTGTTCTCTGTAGTTGTGAGCGCATTTGTCGGAGCTGAGTGAATTCGAACGTGGCAGATTGTTGGTGCTCGTTTGCTGGCCGTTTTCGAAATCAAGATAGCCAAAGTATCTCATGTCTCAACGGGCATCGTACCGAATATTTATACCGCATACGGAGAAAGCACAAAAACATTATCCGCTAAGTCACAACACGGATGAAAATTTGTGTTGAGACAATTATTATTTATTTCAATATCTCTAGTTTCTGCTACCAGTCACTTTTTATTTTATGCTTAATCTAACATAATGCAACGCGTTTCGAATATGTTCTGTTCATCTTCAGGCGCTTATACATACATACATACATATAGAGAAATGTTACTTAAAAATATACAGTCTTAAACTAGATTAATCTAGTTTTTTTTCACTGTAGCTGCTGGAGTGGCATTTGGGGGGAAGGAGAGGGGCAGTGTATGGCTAGAAATCGAAATCAGTGATGTCTTCTGCTGGTTTTCTTCCTTGTGGTTGACTATGTATATCACAGCAATTTCATCATCTTGCTGCTTCACATGCATCACTGGTGTAATGGCGGAGCTGTTGAATGACATTACACTGTTGCACATTATATTTTGTCATTGATTGCCAACGTAATTGAATGCACAAATTGCTTCGGTGTTATATGTGTATAACATCGAAGCAACGGGTTCCCTTTGTACATTACGTTCCGATGATGTATTTCGGATATTCGCGATAATTCACATTGTAAAAAAAACTGTTCATACTAATAAAAGTCAAAGTACTGAAGAGAAAAGACATAACTAGATTGAATTAGCTACTGGAGTCAGCATCAACACAGTTATTGATGGTTTAAAACATTGTATCATTTTAAGTCATTTCAAATGAGATTTTACAAGTCATTGTACAATATGTGGAAGGGGGGGGACTAGTGCATCAGTGGCCTATCATCAGTATCATTTGTAGTCCATTGGTGAATTGTGTCTGCAAAATGAATGTATATCTCTTCATGTGTGAGAGTGATTACGTGGGGCCAGCCTTAGTGACCGAGCGGTTCTAGGCGCTACAGTCTGGAACCGCGCGACCGCTACGATCACAGGTTCGAATCCTGCCTGGGGCATGGATGTGTGTCATGTCCTTAGGTTAGTTAGGTTTAAGTAGTTCTAAGTTCTAGGGGACTGATGACCACAGCAGTTGAGTTCCATAATGCTCAGAGCCATTTGAACCAAGCCATTTGAAATTTTTTGGGCTGTCAGGGCTGTCAGCTGTCTGACATCGTCATCGTGAATCAGTGTTTGGATTAGTTTCCTACTCACTGCGACCCTTTAGGAAGCCAGGGCTTTCGGCACTATGACTAAAGAAGACGAATAGGAAAGTTTTCGCTACCTACAGGTTCCTGCATGTGAAGATGAAAAGAGAGAAACTTCGTATCAAGATGCAAGTGCTAGTTCAAGATCAACCTGAGAAGATTTTACCAATGCAATTCACAGAAGAAGCTGTCCGTCTTAAATTACAAAAGTTCGTTTCATAGAGTTCTGTTAATGAATCCTGAGATCAAAAATTAACGTAAGTGAAGTATCACTGAAGCGATGGTGAATGGCACGCATGTTGTACAGAGACGTTGGCCTAATTTGTGCCTAGAAGGTTGAATTCGTCCCGTGCGACCTATTTGTATTCTTTTTTACATGTACTGTAGCTGCCACCATAAAAAGTTTGCTGGTACTCTGCTTCATAGCAGTATCTTTTTCGTCACTTCCTGTTCCTTTCGTGTACTGTCCGATCAAAAACAGACCCTCGATGATGATGTATGGTTTGTGCGGCGCTCAACTGCGCGGTCATCAGAGCCCGTAAAGTGTCCCAATTGTTACACAGTCCAAATGTTTTACACAGTCCAATCCAGCCACTGTCACGAACAATGATAATGAGGATGAAATTATGAGGACAAACACACACCCAGTCCCCAGTCGAGAAAATCTCCAACCCGGCCGGGAATCGAACCCGGGACCCCGTGATCCAGAGACAACAACGGTGTTGTTGTTGTTGTGGTCTTCAGTCCTGAGACTGGTTTGATGCAGCTCTCCATGATACTCTATCCTGTGCAAGCTTCTTCGTCTCCCAGTATCTACTGCAGCCTACATCCTTCTGAATCTGCTTAGTGTATTGATCTCTTGGTCTCCCTCTACGATTTTTACCCTCCACACTGCCCTCTAATGCTAAATTTGTGATCCCTTGATGCCTCAAAACATGTCCTACCAACCGATCCCTTCTTCTAGTCAAGTTGTGCCACAAACTTCTCTTCTCCCCAATCCTATTCAGTACCTCCTCATTAGTTACGTGATCTACCCACCTTATCTTCAGCATTCTTCTGTAGCACCACATTTCGAAAGCTTCTATTCTCTTCTTGTCCAAACTATTTATCGTCCACGTTTCACTTCCATACATGGCTACACTCCATACAAATACTTTCAGAAACGACTTCCTGACACTTAAATCTATACTCGATGTTAACAAATTTCTCTTCTTCAGAAACGATTTCCTTGCCATTGCCAGTCTACATTTTATATCCTCTCTACTTCGACCATCATCAGTTATTTTACTCCCTAAGTAGCAAAACTCCTTTACTACTTTAAGTGTCTCATTTCCTAATCTAATCCCCTCAGCATCACCCGATTTAATTTGACTACATTCCATTATCCTCGTTTTGCTTTTGTTGATGTTCATCTTATATCCTCCTTTCAAGACACTGTCCATTCCGTTCAACTGCTCTTCCAAGTCCTTTGCTGTCTCTGACAGAATTACAATGTCGTCGGCGAACCTCAAAGTTTTTATTTCTTCTCCATGGATTTTAATACCTACTCCGAATTTTTCTTTTGTTTCCTTTACTGCTTGCTCAATATACAGATTGAATAACATCGGGGAGAGGCTACAACCCCGTATCACTCCTTTCCCAACCACTGCTTCCCTTTCATGCCCCTCGACTCTTATAACTGCCATCTGGTTTCTGTACAAATTGTAAATAGCCTTTCGCTCCCTGTATTTTACCCCTGCCCTCTTCAGAATTTGAAAGAGAGTATTCCAGTTAACGTTGTCAAAAGCTTTCTCTAAGTCTACAAATGCTAGAAATGTAGGTTGGCCTTTTCTTAAACTTTCTTCTAAGATAAGTCGTAAGGTTAGTATTGCCTCACGTGTTCCAACATTTCTACGGAATCCAAACTGATCTTCCCCGAGGTCCGCTTCTACCAGTTTTTCCATTCGTCTGTAAAGAATTCGGGTTAGTATTTTGCAGCTGTGACTTATTAAACTGATAGTTCGGTAATTTTCACATCTGTCAATACCTGCTTTCTTTGGGATTGGAATTGTTATATTCTTCTTGAAGTCTGTGGGTATTTCGCCGGTACCCACCAGAAAACGAGCTGCGGACAAAACAGTCATATGATGTCACAAATGCACGATGTTCTCTAATTTGGCCACCATGGTCATGGTACGAGACGCCGCTCTTGACTATCGGTTTAAGGAGATTGAACATCTAAGGTCACCAGTCTCGTATTCACTTGCCAAGACGGAGTTAGTGTAACTTATCAGTCTGTATGCAGAGGGAATTTATGTGTAACAGTGAGTAGTTTGTCCATATGTTTGCGTAGTGAGTATCTAAGGCAGGACGTGGGTAGCAGCCCAATATTCGCCTAGTGGCATGTGGGAAACCGCCTAAAAGCCAGTTTCAGATTGGCCGGCACACTGGCGCTAGTCGTTAATCTGCAGCGTGGATTTCAGTCAGTGCTGGCGCGCCTCCCCTTATCCAGGAAGCGGGCACTTCAACGCGCACAGCTGTATGTTCTGGTATCGTGCGAGATGTTTATCAGAGAGAGAGGGAGCAAGAAATTTATTTACTCGTCTTCCAACTCTGCTCTAGTAATTCTGTTGTCTTTCTTGTAGCAACTCCTACTGAACACTGATGATCATTTCTCAGAAGGTATCACACTTACGTAACAACCACGTTACCAGGTGTGAAGTTCTATTTTGAAACTTCCCTATCTCTGTGCGGTATTTCCACATTGTAACAGTCCCACACTGACCAATCATACTCACGAATCAGTCACAGGAGAATTTTTTAATTGATCGCCAACGCGGACTCCTCTGCTTTCTTTTATACTAAAATAGTGTTGTCGTTCCATCTGACAGTTGTGACACAGTGGTTTGCGATATTGCTGCCAAGCATAATCCCTCCTTTCCTTTTGTAGGTGAGTGTTTGATCAGGTAATACAGCTGACATAGATTTTTCTTTTTGGGGGGAGAGAGATGGATAATTGTTTCTCTAGGATTCACTTCTCTTGAATAGTGTTACTATTTGCCCTTGTCGCATTAAACTGCTAGACGTATTAACGATCATATCTTAATTTAGTTCGTTTATAGACAGATACGAAAACAGTATATTAACCTTCCTATCCATAGCACTTGACACTTTACATCTTTGCCCACCAGTGTAAATCTATATTAGTAGCTAAGCGTACTGAAACGTGCGGAAACATACGTGTCTTTTTTCCCTAAATGGATGTTTAGTTCTACCTTGATGTGAACCCAATGAAACTGTAGATAAATTCCGGGTTACACAAAATAAATTTGCGTCTAGTTGCCAAGGACATCGGAATGGATAGTGATGTTCCGTTGCCCACTTTAATGGCTTCAGTTAGTTCAGTTTGTGTGCATCTGTGATACTACATTAATTCATCATATTCAGCAGTATAATTCGTTATATTTGTCTACATGCGTTGAACGTTATCAACTAGTTCAAAATCAAATAGTAGAACTCTTACTTTCTTCTTAGCGTGCGTGGCTGGATTAAAGGAAATTTAAAATTTCAAGTTGCACATTACTGTGGCTTACATTACTAGCGAAACATACTTCGTTATCACAGTAAGTCTTTTCAGTTTATTTATTATTAGCTGTTTGACTTGAATGCAACCCTACGCGAAACTCTTAGAAAGTTTTGCCTTTAATTTCAATAGCCTATCAATCAGTGGAAGATTTCGAAAATCTGTTTATGAATGAAATAACGAGTAAAATTTGTTTTGCGTTACGTTGCATTAATACTTGTTCCATAGATCATGAATACGAAATTTCGTAATAATGTGAACGTGACATTTTAATATAAGGTTTCTTTGCATCATATAATTAATTTTTTTCCAATTAATACTTCATATCCAAAACTTCATCTAGTGAGAAGAAGGAGTATTCATTCAGCAGTTCTTTTAATCTGTTTTTAAATGATTGGTTATCTATCCTACCTTTAGTGCTATCTAGTAAATCACCTAGGACTTTTGTGGCAGCATAATTGCCCCATCTGTCCCAAAGTCAAATTAAACCCAGAATATAGAAGATCATCCTTTCTTCTAGTGTTGTAGCTATGCACTTGGCTATTATTTTTCAACTGGTATGGGATATTAATAACAAATTTTATAAATAAATTTATGTACTGTGAAAGTACAGTGAATATCCCTAGTTCCCCAAATTAATGTCTGCAAGATGACTTCGGTGCTCGACAGCTATTATTCTGATTACCCGCTTTTGTGCAATAAATACTTCTTCTCTTAATGATGAATTACAACAAAATATCATGCCATATGAAAGCAGTGAATGAAAATCGGAGTATTAGGCTAGTTTACTGATAAGTTTTTCACCGAAAATTGCAATAACGCTAATATTATAAGTAGCTTTACTCAGACGTTTCAGCTGATCATCAATTTGTTTCTTCCAGTTCCATTTCTCATCCGTGCACGCACCCAAAAATTTGAATATTCTGTCTTAGGAATAGACTTCCGTTCAAAGTCCTATTTATTAGTGGGGATATACCATTTACTGTACAGAACTCAATATACTTCGTTTTCTCACAATTTAGTGAGAATTCATTTTCGGACAAGCACTTAATAATTTTCTGAAAGACATTACTTACAATTTCTTCAGTTCATTCTCGTTTGTTGGATGTGTTTACTGCATTTTTATCATCAGCAAAAAGAACTAGCTTTGCATATTCATGAATATAGAGTGGCAAGTCAGTATATTAAGAACAATATTTATCATAAAAAATTTTGCCCTTCGGGTGATACGAAAATCAAGAGAATGGAATGTAGTGAGCCAAATTTCCTACAGATATGACACATAAATGTCTTCAAAAAAAGGTTGCATATCCTCTTCGCTACTTATAAACTTTGTATAATTCGTAATTTATGAACGTCGTATGTAACAGATTGTAACTGAAAACCAGCAAGCTACTGAATTTTCACATTAAGGTCGAAGAAGTAGCTACGTTTACAGCGCTGGAAGGACATACAGACACAGAGTAAGCATTTCGAACATCCCTGCTTGGAGAATGTAAGAGAAAGGTGGTGATATATATTGAATAATAAATTATTATGACAGTGAGGAAAAACGATTTATTTGGCCGTAAATAATTTCGAGTCGAAGCCCAGTTTCAAATGGCAAATATTTCCCGTCACTTTACGTTTGTATTAAATGCATACACAAAAATTCAATAAATCTGCTTGTTCCCAATAGAGTATGCAATTTTTTCGAGAAACATATTTTGTCAGTTAAAAGTGTGCGTTGGTGTAAAACTAGAGTAAAGTAGTTCATTTTGTGAAACAGCGACTAGGATAATGGTATTTGTTGCTAAATTTCGAACATTAATGAATTACCCCGTCGCACGGACAAAAATTTAAGACATTCCGATATGCACTGATAATGTGACGAAGGATAAGAAGCAGCCGCAAGGAGCAGTTTCTCGCCACAACGAGACTGGACATTCCTGAGGCAGAGTCTCGCAGAAGACAAGTGAGAGAGGCGAACTGCTGCTACAGTCTTGCTGTCCTCCCCCCCCCCCCCCCTCCCACCTCCTTTCATCGTCACACCCGTCTTCGCGCCACTCTCCCACTCCTCGTCACAGCCACCACCCCCCTCCCCCCTCTTCCTCCAGCTCCAGATCGAGCTCCTTGGGAGGTTGGAGTCTCCCTCTTTCTTGCTGCAGCCGTCTTGGGCTCCACACCAGGTGCGCCGTCTCTATTGCATGTTAGTGCAGCTTTCTCTGCCGCTAAGCCAGAGATTTTAGTCTTATTTTCGTAGCTGATGATTTTGTTTCTGAAGTACGTTTCAAACAATTGTGAGACGATTATTCCACATTGCCTTTGCTATAACTAACTTTAGAAGCAATCCTTGTAGGTATTTTTTGGGCAAAAAGACATAGGATGCTCATATCCACTTTCAGTATGAAACGAATAGTAATCAAATTCAGGATAAGTTTGTACTGATATCAGTAATAACTACTGAGAAAATTTGTTTCTAATTGTGTCGAATCTCACCCAGTTACTGTAAAGCGGTTAGTGTTGCACAGTAGAACTCGGATACGTATATTTCGGTAAGTGGCGTTCTTTGCCTCCTTTCTTTGTTGAGGCTGTCTGTGACAGACCCCGAAAGCGGTGCTCCCTCCATAACGCATAAGAATACGCGTAACTTAATAATTTCTTCCTATATCTAAACGGCATTTATTGTCATTACATTTCGATCAAATGCAGTTTCAAGTATTTTAATAACCTATTATGTTATGCCGAATAAGCAGTTATAAAGGCACTCACAATTTTTAATCAATGGCAGTTTTCAGAGGAGGTCACATCTCAGTTTTGTATTTCCTTAACGAGTTCATTATCGTTTTATGCAATTATTTACTACTTTCTCAATAAAAATTAAAATGTAGACAGTTTTTTTATTATTCATTAAAGGATGAACAGCCTCTTACTTTTCAGTAACAGAGAGACATTGGTTGTTCCCGAGCGGTATTACCAAAGCGCAGCAACACGATTTATTTTCATACTCCTATTTCCCTTCTCCATATCCACAATGCCTTTATACCCTCAGACGGCATGTCTAGTCGATAGTCAAGCACATGCCACAAACAGCTGTCTCATTCAAGTTTTCGTTTACTTGACAACGTGAAACGCTATACCTCAGATATCCCTTGCGTTCTGCAGTGGGATTCATTTAATTGGCGTATTTAGAGTGCAGCGCAAGTGCAAGTGTGCATGTTTTTCAAAACAGGGCATAATCGTAATCATCCGTAAGAGACCAAGGGTCAACTGTCTGTTTGTTCCCGAACAGTAGGCACAGTAATCTTTCGGAATGAGGAAGTTGCACAGAACAAAAAATGAGAATTAGAAGCAATATTCATTTTGCTTTTAATAATATGCATGGGTCTTTAAAACATAAGAGAGAAAGTCTGTTATGAAGTAGCCTACGACGTCTGTCGGACTGTGTTTTTAGTGCAGCAGAATACTAACACTGAGGAAAATGCTCTCTCACAGTCGTAATACGTTAGTTACTGTATGTAACAACATTAATACGGACAGCTGTGAAATGTGTATTGCAGTAAAGTCTAATAGTGAATGGTAGGACAATGTGTGTACGGTTTTATAGTGTTATCGTGTAGAATGTGAAATGATCAAATAATGGGAACTTCTGGTAACAATACGCAAAAATGGTACGTTGGGTTGCAGGCACGCACAATTAAAAGACACTCGTGTAAACCTTCGGCCATAGCCTTCGTCAGTGAAAGAGGCGCACATACACACACACACACACACACACACACACACACACACACACACGGCGCCTACTCCAGCATCTCGGGCAGGAACGCCATTGCATTAGATTTCAGCTAATGCACTCCGGCCCGAGATGCTGTAGTTGGCGGTCTTGTGTGCGCGTGGTGTGCTTGCTTGTGTGTGTGTGTGTGTGTGTGTGTTTCACTGACGAAGGCTGTGGCCGAAAGCTTTATGTGAGTGTCTTTTAATTGTACCTGTCTACATTGTAGAATGTTTGATGAATAATTCGTGTCTTTACAAATTACTTAATTTACGTGTAGCTGATGCAACAAGAAATTATCTATCCAGGAGATAAAAATGATAGAATATACTGATGAATAAATGATAGTGATCCTTCAGCTGTATACAACACGTAGTTACCAGTCATATTTGGGTATTAGGCTGAATCAGATGTGTTGTAACTACAGTGTACAATCAGTAAAATTGCAGAGCAATGGCATCCAAGGAGCACTACCATGTTAACAACAGGGTAATTAACGAATTTTACATCTTTAGTGTTTTTACTTTCTCAGCTGTAGCTATTTGACAACGGTAAGGACATCAGAAGCTGGGCAAGAATGGGTACAAATATCAACAACATAGTATCGGACTCGATGAGTGATACAATTACTCACATTTCTGGAACGAAAACGAAGCAAAGCAATGAGAGCAGAACTTCAGATATTTTAGGGAATAACACAAAAGATAGTGATAAAAACGGGAAGGAACGTGTAGGCGGAATGGGAAGTAAGAGAACGCCAAACCGAAGTAACAGGTGAAAGGACTAATCCAGCGGGTGAAAGGATCTCGGAGAGATTACGAAAGGGATGGAAGTTGAATCGTATTTCACTGTAAAGATGGCGAACATTTCCCAACCTTTCCGTAACGAAACCAAATTATTAATTCGATACGGTGCCTGTGAAAGTTACTAGGAAAACTAAATGAAAAACTGTTTCGATATACGGTGGAGTACTTCTTTCTTGATAAGAGAAAATGGTTCTGTAACAAATTTAGGGAAATAACTTCCCTCTTGCAATTTTATCGAACCGGGAATGACACAACAAGATGCTGAACCGCTATACATTAACAAAACCGTACGAAAACTGTTTTGATAAGCGGTGGATTACTCCTATCTTGTTAAGAAAAAAATGGTTCTGTAAAAAAATAGGGAAATGACCTTCCTCTGCAAGTTTACCGTACTAGGTATAACTCACCAAATGCTGAACAGGTACACAAGTATAAATGTAACGGAAAAGCTGTACATTTACGGAACGACATTCAGTAGCCGGCCGTAGTGGCCGTGAGGTTCTAGGCGCTGCAGTCTGGAGCCGAGCGGCCGCTACGGTCGCAGGTTCGAATCCTGCCTCGGGCATGGATGTGTGTGATGTCCTTAGGTTAGTTATGTTTAATTAGTTCTAAGTTCTAGGCGACTGATGACCTCAGAAGTTAAGTCGCATAGCGCTGAGAGCCATTTGAACCATTTGACATTCAGTATGTACAGCGAAAGTTCGTAAAAGGAGCACTGCATTTCGTCTCTATACTCAAAGATTGCCCCATATGTGGCTGAGTATTAACGAACGGATCCTAACAATAATTTAAACCATTTAAAAAAGAATCAGTTAATTGAAAATATGTTATTATGTCTGTGTGAATAAACCTAAGATAAAATGCGTGAAGACTGTAAGGATGTGATATGAAACACAATTCTAAAATCGGTTAACATGTTAAACAGACACGAATAGAACGAACACAGGCAGTATTTTTCCTTTGATATTAACAAAAATGGTTTGAAAATTTTAAGAGGAAGATTGCGTCTGTACATACGATTAAATATTATGAGAAATATGAAGAAGCATTTCTTAAACTGTCAGGTGCCATTAAATCTAAGATCGAATGAGCTACCATATATATGATTCAACGAACCACGTATCTGGCTACACCTATTTTCGGAATGAGAGCTGTACACCTTTTAGGTGCAGAAAACCTGGTAAACGCCGTCAACATCTCGTGTTATAAAATGAATGTGAAACACGAACGACCGCTATCAAAAGTAGAAAGGAACAGCAAGAACAAAGTTAGGAGATAAGAACAAAATAAAGACTTGAATAATGATGGATTACATTTCTACCATTGTTTACTTTTTGTGTAGGTAGATATTTCCATCTTTAATGAGACGCCTGAATGAAATTTATTGGAGTTTTAACAAAACTCACTTAGAGGAGGATGAAGAACGAAATTGACCATAATATTTTTAAGGAACCGTTGTGGCATTTGGACGAAGTGACTTGGGAAATCATGGAAAATAGTCAGACCAAGACTTCAATCCTCTCCTGCTTCAGTCAAATCTGTGCAAACTGTTTAAGGATTTTGTTTCATTCAACTAAAGAAACACTGATAAATTAGCTCTGATAAATTGGATAGAGTCTACTAAGATAGAATGCAATAAAAATAAAATGTGGAATGGCAGAAAAATCAGTTTAATCGATAATCCAGAACAGATTTTAACTGGAAAGACTTTCATATTTTCGTGTGTTATTTCGACAGTGTGGATTAACATTATCATTTTCAAAACCATATCAGTGCTTATGCGGAACCATTAAAATTACAGTTTATGCAAAGCAGATAGCGTCGGTTTGTGCAGCCGCCAGATAACTTTATGCGGCAGATTGTAGGAAACTTTAGCGAACAACCATACTCAGAAGTACAAGTTGCATGATCTGCGTTTCCGTGCTGCTCGATACATTCGTTACAGATAATTGGTTACTCATGAAATAAGTTAATCTACGTATCAAAAGAAACCTGCAATACGTTGTAGATCATCAGTACATACGAGAAAATTGCTTTAGTAGATTGGGTAACACTGTATTTCAAAAAACTATTTCCAGTACATGCATAAAGGTAAGTAGTTCGTCTGTGTTAAATCGTCATGAAAAAATCTTATACGCATTTATTGAGGAGCAGCATGCGATACAGCCATCGTAGACAATCTTTATGTTGTAGTCAACGAGAATAAACAAGAGATATTCAATTACTTACAAACATCCTGAGAAACAAAAAAAAGGAACAGAATATCTAAAAAAGTCTAATTGTTACTGAACTCTAACACAGGAATATTTCTTATCATTAACGCTTCCTATCATAAAACTAAATTAAATTCTTTAGCTCTGGAAACGAAATATTCTTGAAATAAGTAATATATGAAGGGTGCTCCACAAAGAAAGCAGCTTCTGAAATGCCTGACATTTCCGTTCTCGTAGTTTAGGAGCAGACCTAGTAACTAAGCAGTAAGTTGCACGATTGTCATCTGTTTCCTTTGTTGTTAGTAATAGAGCACTTCATGATGGAACAGTGTATTATCATAGTGAAAACTTAATACAAATGTGTGATTATTGTGCAGAGATTGTTTGCAAACTGCGTTGATTGTTTGGTGAACGTAATGCTCTGAATATGTCAACTGTGATGAGACTGATTGCTAAATTTCAGTAAACGTTAAATCCTCGGGGCGTCTCCGTGTTAGCCGCTATGCAAAAACGAACACCGCCATCATGAGCGATAAAAGCTGCTATAAGTCCAGTAAAATCTATTCGTCGACTTTCACAACAACTGGTAGTTTCCGGAATCAGCGCGCATCAATTTCTGAAAGAAGATCTGCATCTTTGGGCATATAAAATCCAACCGACACAAGAAATGCAGTCATAGGATCACGAAAAACACCGAGGATTTGTCCATTGAGTGCTTGCGAAACAAAGAACGGACAACAGACTCGTTAGGGAAATAATGTTCGCTGATGAGGCTTACTTTCTGTTGAACAGTATGGTGAATGAGCAAAACTGCAAGATCTGTGCTACAGAAAACTATCGAGTGGTTATGGAGAAGCTGTTACATTCACAACGAGTGGCTGTGTGGTGAGGCATTTGGCATGAGCACGTTAAGTGTGGGGTACTCCTTCGAAGACAGCGTTGAGAAACGCATAAACAATGGACGACGAACGCTAGCGCGATGTGTTAAGGCAGCTTTTGTGGTCTGAACTGAATATTGTGAATGTTGAAGAAGTTTGATTTCAACAGGATAGCGCAGCCCTTCACGTATCGATTGGAACTATGCACTGATCATGCGAGAGGTTCGCTGACCGAATTATTTCTCGCAACGTTGATGTGAACTGGCTGCTCAAATCTTATGATCTGACATAAAGTGATTTCTTTCTATGGGGATATTTGGAATCTCTTTTGTATGTCAACAAACAACGATCATTTCCAGACCTCTCAGCCGTAAGTGATCCCGTAATTTCAGAAACGTTTTGGAAAATTTTATCGAAGTTTGTCTGGCCAAAGTCGAGGAGGGCATTTGAGTATTATCATATTTCATATATAATCACAGATACAATGCAATAGTTCATAAATTACTGAACTTTATCAATGACTGTGCATTCAGAAGTTGCGTTCCTTATCTATATCTACATCTACGTGATTACTCTGCTACTCGCAATAAAGTGCCTGGCAGAGGGTTCAATGAACCACCTTCATGCTGTCTCTCTACCGTTCCACTCTCGAACGGCACGCAAGAAGAAACGAGCACTAAAATTTTTCCGTGCGAGCCCTGATTTCTCTTATTTTATCGTGATGATCATTTCTCCCTATGTAGGTGGGTGCCAACAGAATGTTTTCGCAATCGGAGGAGAAAACTGGTTATTGAAATTTCATGGGAACATCCCGTCGCAACGAAAAACGTCTTTGTTTTAATGATTGCCATTCCAATTCACGTATCATGTCTGTGACACTATCTCCCCTATTTCGCGATAATGCAAAACGAGCCTCCCTTCTTTGTACTTTTTCGATGCCATCCGTCAGTCCCACCGCATGCGGATCCCACAAAGCACATCAATATGGCGGAGCAGCGTGGTGTAAGGAGTCTCTTTGCTAGACCTGTTGCACCTTCTAAGTGTTCTGCCAATGAATCGCAGTCTTTGGTTTGCTCTACCCACAATATTATCTATGTGATCGTTCCAATTTGGGTTATTTGTAATCACCCTCCAAATATAGGCCTTCAAAACACACACTTTAGGAGAACACATATGACGGGCAAAGACATGTTATGACGTCGTGCTTACAATGAATCACAAATATGAGGAAATGATAAGGAGAATTGGATTGAAGGAAGCAGCTACCGGAAGAATCGAAAGAAGACGTATATACGAAAGAAGACGTATACACACCGTCGGAAAAAAATGCCACATCCTCAGGGGCCACGCCATTTTATTGACAAGTGAGGTCACAGGTCATCATTGTAGATTGTAGAAGCTAATGATAAATTGCAGCCTAATGAAACACACGTGGTGAAGTAAAAGCTGCCCCAGCAGTCGTATCAATACAGAATGACCCCCTTCCTCCCCTCCCCCCCCAACTTCCACGCCTCCGGTGGCAACGCAGGTGTCTGTTCTTCCAAAAAAATGCGTATAAAGGTGCCAAACGGCATCCAGCGCTAGATTGTTCCAAGCGCCTTGCACTTTTGTGGCCCTGGAGAAAGTTCCCGCTCCATGTCCCATACGTGCTGTTCAATTGGTGACAGATCTGATAGTCTTGCTGGCCAGGACGCTTGTTGGACGCCACGTAGGGGCGGACGTGGGCTGTTCTGCTGAAAATGCACATTACCTTTCTAGTGATAGCACTGGGAGAGTAGCCTGTGCAATGAAGCGGACGCTGTTTTCTCTACCCTGCAGAGATCCCAAATGCAAGCGCGAGTTGTAACTGGTGGCTCCCAACACTATAAAGCCTATCCGAAAACTACCTCGAGCAATTAAACAGAGAACCGACTCGTGGAGATAACATCTTGGACCTACTGATAACAAACAGACCCGAATTTTTCAACACAGTAAGCGCAGAACAGGGAATCAGTGATCTTAAGGCCGTTGCAGCATCCCTGAGTATGGAAGTAAATAGGAATACAAAAAAAAAAAAAAAAAAAAAAACGGAAGGAGGTTTACCTGTTTAGCAAGATTAATAGGAGGCAGATTTCAGACTACCTAACAGATCAAAACGAAAATTTCTGTTCCGACATTGACAATGTTGAGTGTTTATGGAAAAAGTTCAAGGCAATCGTAAAACGCGTTTTAGACAGGTACGTGCCGAGTAAAACTGTGAGGGACGGGAAAAACCCACCGTGGTTCAACAACAAAGTTAGGAAACTACTGCGAAAGCAAAGAGAGCTTCACTGCAAATTTAAACGCAGCCAAAACCTCTCAGACAAACAGAAGCTAATCAGTGTCAAAGTAGCGTAAGGAGGGCTATGCGTGAAGCGTTCAGTGAATTCGAAAGTAAAATTCTATGCACCGACTTGACAGAAAATCCTAGGAAGTTCTGGTCTTACGTTAAATCAGTAAGTGGATTGAAACAGCATATCCAGACACTCTTGGATGATAATGGCATTGAAATAGAGGATGACACGCGCAAAGCTGAAATACTAAACACCTTTTTCCAAAGCTGTTTCACAGACGAAGACAGCAATGCAGTTTCTTCTCTAAATCCTCGCACGAACGAAAAAATGGCTGACACCGAAATAAGTGGCCAAAGAATAGAAAAGAAACTGGAATCACTCAACAGAGGAAAGTCCACTGCACCTGACGGGATACCAGTTCGATTCTACGCAGAGTACGCGTAAGCCGTGTACTGCAACTCTCTAGAGGAACGGAAGGTTTCAAATGATTGGAAAGAACGCAGGTAGTTCGGCTTTTCAAGAAGGGTCGTCGAGCAGATGCGCAAAACTATATTCCTATATCTCTGACATCGATCTGTTGTAGAATTTTAGAACATGTTTTTTGCTCGCGTATCATGTCATTTCTGGAAACCCAGAATCTACTCTGTTGGAATCAACATGGATTCCGGAAACAGCGATCGTGTGAGACCCAACTCGCTTTATTTGTTCACGAGACCCAGAAAATACTAGATACAGGCTCCCAGGTAGATGCCATTTTCCTTGACTTCCGGAAGGCGTTCGATACAGTTGCGCACTGTCGCCTGAAAAAAACAAAGTAAGAGCGTACGGAATATCAGACCAGCTGTGTGGCTGGATTGAAGAGTTTTTAGCAAACACAACACAACAAGTTGTTCTCAATGGAGAGACATCTATAGACGTGAAAGTAACCTCTAACCTGCCACAGGGGAGTGTTATGGGACCATTGCTTTTCACAATATATAGAAATGACCTAGTAGATAGTGTCGGAATTTCCATGCGGCCTTTCGCGGATGATGCTGTAACATACAGCTAAAAGCAGGAAGATCTGCAGCGGATATGCACTTGGTGCAGGGAGTGGCAACTGACCCTTAACATAGACAAATGTAATGTACTCCGAATACATAGAAAGAAGGATCCTTTATTCTATGATTATATGATAGCGGAACGAACACTGGTAGCAATTACTTCCGTACAATATCTGGGAGTATGCGTACGGAATGATTTGAAGTGGAATGATCATATAAAATTAATTGTTGGTAAGGCAGGTGCCAGTTTGAGATTCATTGTGAGAGTCCTTAGAAAATGTAGTCCATCAACAAAGGATGTGGCTTACAAAACACTCGTTCGACCTATACTTGAGTATTGCTCATCAGTGTGGGATCCGTACCAGGTCGGGTTGACAGAGGAGGTAGAGAAGATCCAAAGAAGAGCGGCGCTTTTCGTCACAGGGTTATAGCGTTACGGAGATGTGTAGCAAACTCAAGTGGCTGACTCTACAAGAGAGACGCTCTGCATCGCGGTGTAGCTTGCTGTCCAGGTTTCGAGAGGGTGCATTTTTGGATGAGGTATCGAATATATTGCTTCCCCCTACTTATTCCTCCCCAGGAGATCACGAATGTCAAATGAGAGAGTTTCGAGCGCGCACGGAGGCTTTCAGGCAGTCGTTCTTCCCGCGAACCATACGCGACTGGAACAGGAGAGGGAGGTAATGACGGTGGCACGTAAAGTGCCCTCCGCCACACACCGTTGGGTGACTTGTGGAGTATAAATGTAGATTTAGATGTAGATGTAGGTGGGACCAGTGTGTTGTGGGCGAACGCACTCTGGAATAGGCCTACGCAGTACACCCATACGCCCATCAGTTGCATAAGAACAGAGCCTACTCACATCACTGGAGACAACGGAGCGCTACGCCGCTCACCAGTCAACTTTTTCACGACACTAGGGTAGCTCCGCTTAGCAGTGTCGTGGTGTCACTGGTAGTCGGGCCAGAAGCACATGTGATATTACTCCCGCTGCA
The DNA here is from genome assembly GCF_021461395.2 of Schistocerca americana. Classification (NCBI taxonomy): domain Eukaryota; kingdom Metazoa; phylum Arthropoda; class Insecta; order Orthoptera; family Acrididae; genus Schistocerca; species Schistocerca americana. The sequence continues at coordinate 77,459,570 of NC_060120.1, forward strand.
TGCAAACCGTCCCCAGCGGTCCCTGTTGATTCAGAAGGAGCATTGAGTTCCCAGATTTTGTCCCTGAATGGTGTTCAGTCGGCCACCGCTGCTCTAACAGTGCATCGACCCTGACTTAACTAGTGTGCCATGCGAACGTCCAGGACGGGGTGTACAGATGTGGGGATGTTCTACGCACCACCGTTGAAAGCAGTGAAACAGCACCGATTTCTATCGTCCAACGTATACGCACCCGTCGAAACATCCATCCAGCTTTCCACAGGCCCACAACGCGATCCAGTTCAAATGGCTGAAGTTATTCAGCGGGAGAACGTACTCGTCGCTGGGATATGGTTGTACCTTAGATTAATACTCTAAACACTGTTCGCCTCTGAACTCAGCACAGTTACTGGCTGCAGAGTCAAAACAGAGGGTGCTCAGACAGAATTATTTAGCACAGTCTGATCGCCGATGATAGTGATAAATGAATCACTAACACCACAACCCCTCAGTACGCACATACTACATCCCGGTCGCACTGAACAGAGTCTTTGAGGGTGTTACGTGGATGGCAGAGGGGTGCAGGAAGAGGGTGGAGAGAAAGACATATGTAGAGAGAGAGAGGAGAGAAGAGGCCAGATTAGTCTATTTGTTTGCTTTCAGACAGATGAAAGAGCTATAAAAACACTTTTATCATACCTAAAAAATATCTCATAATATTCTTTACGAGGCAGAACACGTCAGTACGTAGATGAAAAAGTCTTCAGCAACAAATAAAAGAGTGTTAGGCGACAAGGATGAGTCACATATGAAAATAATTGATCATCACAATGAAAACTTAGTGAGTTTGAAACCCAATAAATGCAGTAGCTACTTTCAACGCAGGTGTAAAATTTAGCATTATGACGTAAAGAACGTTTCTGTCAGTGGCAGCGCAAGAGACATTAAAGTACGCGTATCTGTGATAGAAAGCAAGTCTGTTAAGGTGGAATCCTACCTGAAAACAGGACGTCAAGAATAGGACGGAAAATCAATCATTGCTACGTGCGACGAATAACAAATTTACGTGTGGTGGTTTCTAGATACGATAAAGATTAGAAATTATGAAAATATGACATCGTAGAGGAATATCTAGCTATTTATCCTAAATTACCTTGCGCTTGTGCATTACTCAAAACTTGTCAATTCTGCGAACTAATAACTAGTACATTTGCTTATTGAGAGTGCAGTAACACACTGAGATACGATATTATGCACCACATCACGGACTTCACCTGAATCATTCCTTCGTTATATTCTTTTTTCTACAACTACTAAGCCCTCATAGACGTGGAGGACAATATCTCTGTAGTTCGTATACGTAACAAAGCTATAACAAAGCAATTCCAGCGGCATCGACCTTGTTAGAGACGGAGCTCCAGTTCGAATTAGTCGAGGATACCCGAAGAAGTCAAGTTGTTTCAGAAACCAGCCCACTATTCGCATGAAGTCCTTTAAAGAAATTCAGAAGAACGAATAACTAGAGTTGAATTTGAATCCTCTTTCTCCCGAAAGAGAAACCAATGTCGTGCTTGCCTGGCGCTGTACATAAAAACTGGCAAGAGAATCGAAATCTTACGCAAATAAAAAACGGATCAATCCACATCGTGTGCCTATCATTGAGAAGGAATAAACTTTCACCAACCTAAGGCAAATGTTTGAAGCTACTAATTTCAAGTGTTGATGGCCAATCGACACGAAGTTACGATAATGGATATAGAAATAAAGTTCGATAACCGTTACTACAAAGTGGACATGCTAAAAATACTAGGATCGTCAGTGACTTCAGTATCTAACGAACAAAAAAATGAACTCACAGACTTTAAAATAAATTCCGACTCGGAGTGAAGATGTTGGTAGAAAAGCACAGAGAGTAGATAGGAATCGCAAATGAACGCACTGAAATGAAAAGAAATTCAAGAAACATGAGGAAAATAAGAGAACAGTTTAACAAAACGGTTTCTTTTTCGTGCAGTGATTACAGAGCAGCGAGTTTCCTGGATTTCTTAATAAGGCTAGTGAAACGAACCAAATGGTAAGTACCGGTACACTAAATACCTAAGCTCGTACTAAAGAGCTGAGTCAGACCCGCCGGGATAGCCGAACGCATAGACGGCCGATTAACGCCGTACAGAGACGGCATGGTCACTAGTATGCGTATAGTGCACCTGGTACACCCTGATACGGGGACGTGCGCACTGTGGTACCAGGTTGTAAAAGGGAAATATGTGACACGCTCCAGGTTACATACAATTCAAATGAGACATACGTCACTATGCCCGCAGTGTAAAGTTATAGATGCAGATGAACTTCACCTGATACATAGGCCTTCAGAGACAGTGTAGAGTTTGGTCCAACATGTGATGGTCTTCCTCTTGAGGGTGCTGTCGAAAGTAACTGAACCAGGGTACTACTTCGAACTAAGAACAGCGCAGTGACTTGGATTCCGGGTCTGACTGTACTTTAACCTCTCGGAGAGGCCGGTAAGAATATGCTAAGCTTTTGGGCCTGAACGTCACTAACTGAGTTTGCAAAATCCGGGATAGCTAACATATTACGCAAATTTTGTATACAGTGCCTTGCTTCGTCCCCCACCTATGTGGAGTTTACCTGGTACGAGAATGTAATTACTACATACGATTATTCTGAGCAAGAAAGAACCGGGTCAATGGAGGGGATCCGCCAGCATACGTGAAGACGTGCCCAGCTATAGCCCGAGGTACAACAGGGTCGGCAAGAAATGCGTCCACAGAGAGCGACATATTGCGTTATTGTTTTGTACTGAAACAATCTATTTATGTTTATTATTTATTACACCATTTACGTCAAAAAGAGAAAAAAGTAGTGCTGAAAAAGTATACTTATTTTCGTTTTCAAGAAATATTTTATTTTATGAAGAAAATCGTCTTTTTTTTTCAAACAATAGAGATTTTTAATTGTTTCATCATTGTATCTGGTACTCTTTACTCATGTAGTAAGCGTTTATTTTTTGTTTGTTTGTTCTCTACAAGGAAGACTTCCTTCTTTATTAAAAAAAGTAAGCAGGAGAGCCCGGGTTCGAATCCCGGTCTGGCAAAAAAGGAGTCACGTTAACGCGCCGCTTCTGGAATTCGGGGAGGCGAACTCGCTCCAGACCTAATTCGCCTCGAGGATTAACGAGGAGGACGGCTAAGCTGGCCAGCCTGGATATGGTTTATAGGCGGTTCTCCACATCCAGCTAGGTAAAATCCGGGCTTTTATCCACATTCCACTTCAGATACACGCCATGCAAACATTTAGAACACGTTCTCGCACTCCGTCACGGGGGAGTGGTAGCGCCAGGAAGGATATCTATCCACCAACTGACAATGACATTGCCAAAACCCATACAACAATGTCGGCCTTGCGCAGAAACGGGAACAAGCAAAGGAGAACAAGGAGAAGGGACTGCAGAGCTGAGTCAGGTCACAGTATAAGCCAACCTCTGGCATGGATTACCTGGGGAAGGAGTTCAGTGAAAGCACGTCAACCATCCTTTAATATGTGCATAACATCAGTGTGCGAGATCGTTTTGAATCAGAGGATAGTCACTGGAGGTATCTGGAAGAGAACACTGCGCTGTGCTTCAACTAAACATTACACTTCATGAACGTGACCAATTGTGAGTCATCACTAATCAGAAATATATAACAGACACCATAACAGCCGCACTGCGATTCAAGCAGCTTCATACAGGTCATATTGAAGATGAGAGGAAATATGCTTTGTCTGTATATTTGCAACGTGCAGAAACATGTAACAACAAAGCATGGAAAAGTAGTAGTTTACGGACCTCATATACATTTACACGAAATAAGAAGTTACATGATGCAGACTGGTCATACCAGCCTTTTCATATCAGTAACTAAGAATATAATATTTACAAGTAAGTCGTTAGACTACATTACGGGCTGTGAATATTGTACAAGAAGAATAAATAAAAAGAAAGTAAACCGACGGGAGAGCCTTTGCTTACAGCACGATATCGCCTACAGCACCTCTGAGAGCCTCTGATGAGTTCGTGACCACATCGGTTGGACCCTAGACTACTAGGAAACCATGGACTGGTCAGATGAGTCCCAATTTCAGTTGGTAAGCGCTGTTGGTAAGGTTCGAGTGTGGCGCAGACACCATGTAGCCATTACCCCAAGTTGTCGACAAGGCTTACAAAGAATAGACCTCTGTCCTCTGGTCCAATTGAACCGATAGTTGTCTGGAAATGGTTATGTTCGGCTACTTGGAGACCATATTTCATGGACTTCATATTCCCAAACGTCAATGGAATTTTTTGTGGATGACAATGCGCCATGTCACCAGGCCACAATTTATTGAATAACTGTAGTAGTAATTTCAAATTTCAGCCTCGATTGGTTTGAAGCACATTCTGGACAATTCGAGTGAACGACTTAACCACCCAACAAACATTTATTGGACATAATCAGTAGGTTAGTTTGTGCCCGAAATCCTACACAGGCAACACTTTTGTAATTTTGGACGACTGTAGAAGCAGCATGGCTCAATATTTCTGCAGAGGACTTCCAACGACTTGTTAAGTCGTTGGAGTTGTTGCACTATGCCGAGGAAACGGAGGTCCGACACGATATCACGAGGTTTCTCATAACTTTTGTTACCTCAGTGTAAACAGGCTGCATTACTTAGAAGTTAAACACCTGTTCGGATAGCGGAACGCGCTGAGGCGCCCGCTTTCGGGACACGATTTGACGCACTGGCGGATTAATGACGAGGACCGTATGAGCCTGGACGTGGCTTTCCGGCACGTCTGGACTGGTACCCACGTCCCTCCTCAGATACACGATTATGCAAATATTTCGAAAACGTGCTTAGACTTGAACATGAGCAAGCGCCAGACACAGACCGATGGGATACAGGATTCCGTCCAAGTGGAACGTTGTGCAGTCTGGAAGGACATGTGGCTAAACATCGCCACTAACATGGCAAATCCGAAATGAAACATCGATTACGTGGAGACACGAGATATCCCTTGGAAGAAGAAGAAGAAGAAGAAGACGAAGAGGAAGAAGATTCCTTACAAGTTAAATTTCAAACAATGTGCTACAACTAAAAGACGCTGAGTGATGAAATCCCAGACAGGTCCAACAAGCATCATTATACATGTAAATTGGCTATGTGGGAAAAAGGCGGGCGTACCATGCTTTGCAGCCTGTGAGAGTGGATTGTCCTCTTGGCTTACACTTCGTGGAGTGGATGCACATAAATATACCACAGATGCTACTATCGAGAGTACCTGCAGTTCACAATGGTAAGGGGTTCCCGTTGTATCCAATGCATGTCGAGGCCAGCACACCAGGTGCTCGTCCAGTACGACAACGGATGACAGACCCTGGTGACACTGCTTACTTTCATGGCACGTCAAGCAATCTTTCTCGCTGTATGCCCAGTGTGAAACGTGACTCATCGGAAAAGACGATTTCTTATTTCTTGTCAGGCGACCCGCTGCCGGCTATACGAGCATATCCCTTGTAGGGGACGCGATTTTTGTTTCCTGTGAGGGGCGTCCTACGTCAAGACAATGCGTGTACACAATGCACAGACCATGACGACTACGGCGACGAAATAAGGCGATACCTAATGGTACACATGGAATTTAACACAACACCACACTGCAGGAGCAGTTCGGTCGTCAGTCGTAGCCTTATAAATGATAGGTCTATTACAGTCTATGCTGATGTAGACCACTAAATCGTTTGCAACTTATCAGGGTGTCTACAATCCAGGTACGTCACTCACCTCCGTAGTAGCGTACTTTGTGTAGTAGCTCTTGAGATTTACAATCTGATAAGCACCGCGAAGGCTGCCTTACCACTTGTCCACGTTCAGGCTTCCTGGCTTTGTGAAAAATGATACAGCAAAACCGATCTCTCCTTAAAAAAATAGAAAAATAAAAACAGTAAAACCGATCTAAGGAAAAAAAAATTACATTGCATTACAAGTCGCATATGAATGAACTTGTGCAGCACAGGGCAAAACTACGACGAATATCAATTAAACACGTTTTGACATTATCATCGACAACCCAAAGAATGTTTCTGTATAACTTTTAACATCTCAATTTGACGTTAATCACACGATCATTGCCAGAAATTAATGGACCAATTTCTTATTTTTCATTCTCACACTAACCTATGTCAATTGTGCCCAGAAGCTGCAACAGCAGTAGTAGTAATGGTAGTAGTAGCAGTAGTAATGTCATGCATCCATGGATCATTTTGAGAAAGTTATAAGGTATGTCGTGGTATTATAGTTTAAGAACAAAAACGGATAAGCTATGTAAAGGCAATTAAATATTTACAGATATAGTTTGACAAGGATGAGACGAATTGAGTCAGCATCCCTCCATAACGGCTGAGACGTCGAGTTCAGAAAGTGAATATCTGAATTATCCTCTTTAGGCTGAGTTCTTTTGTTAGAACATAAAAAGAAAACATAATGTGGTTTTGAATGACAGAGACGGTTTACCATTACTATTTGCTGTGCTGAACGCCTACTTCGCGTTATCTAGTACGTATTCATTCACTGTAGAGAACACAGTGCTTAGGAGGTACTTTTTAACTGCTTTTTTAAACAAGTTTGTTTTTACACCGTAATCTCCTTAGACAGTTTAGTGTACAATTTTATTTCTTGACAGAAAAAGCAGCTTTGGCCTTTCTGTTCATTTCTCGGAAAACTTAAATTCAGGTTACGTTTTGTTTCATGGTGTTGAACAGAGCTATGTATCCATTAATTATCGAAACTATTTCTGAAGTACTTAACTAGAGCGACACTTGTCACAACTGACGCCAAACTGAATTCGTTGCCAAGTAAAATCACACCATTAAAGCGATCTAAAAGACGTAAGTTGTATTTGAAGGAAACCAAGATTTACACGGAAAAAGTGACGTTTAGAGTCGCACGTGCTCCTTATACACACCCACTTTCTTCATCGCATATTGGGATTTGCAACAATAGTTACTGAGCTACACAGTTAAACCAGTAGCTAAGATCGATGGGACGTCTGTTTGGCAGACAACAAATAATCTTCAACACGAATCAACCGTATGCAGAACAGGTATGGAATCTAATGGCTATATTAAGGATCTGCTGATGAAACAGCAAGGTTGTTACCTACATAGACATATCACAAGTGTGAACATGTAAAGTTTTGTTGCACCCAGACCTTTGTGAACAGCAATTGAAAACAAATTACACTCACGAAAATGGAAGCTGTTACATCAGAAACGCCTTGATCTAAATCTGCCAAACTGACATTCCAGTTTTTCCATGTCCGTGGCATATACTGGTTAAAATTTCATCGTTATGAGAGATATATTTCAGCATTTTCACTGCTAAGAAAGTCATTTCTACGTATGAAGAATTGTATGTGACGGCTCCTGGTATGGGGCTAACGTTTCTGGAACGAAAGGCAGTAAATTCAGTTAAATACCTAGCTGTGAGGAAGGGGCGTGAGTCGTGCTTGGGTAGCTCAGTTGGTAGAGCACTTGCAAAGGTCCCGAGTTCGAGTCTCCGTCCGGCACACAGTTTTAAAACTGCCAGGAAGTTTCAACTTTAGATTTCTCCAGAATTATCAATGTACTTACTAATACCATCCACTGGACCGTTAGGAGATTAGTCATTCACAATATGGATGGAAATTTCTCAACATAGCTCCAGTTTGTATCAGGTAGCTGGGATTTATTTATCTGTTATCTGGACTTTAATTTCAGCAGAAATACTGTTTTTAAAAGCTGGTGAAATGATTTATGCTCGAGGAAGTAGATTAAAAACACAACATGCCAAAAAATATTCTTTATATTGTTTAGAAAATAAGTTTTGAAACAGATAATTCTTTCATTTACATTATCTGTATTTTGAGTGATATTCTTCTGTCTGTTTCTTCATATGGTGTAGTATAAAATTTTTCTTTTTCCTAAAAGTTCTCAGTTTATATGTAAAATAATGTATAATTTAATTCGCTTTTCCTAAATTTTTTATTAATTCATAAAACCCACTCCCCATAGTTTGTAAATAAACGTGCAGGCACAATTAAAGTGAATTTTAAAACTAAATTTCTTTGCAACGATATATCGAAACAACGACATCTTTCATTCGAATAATAGCCGATGTCTATATTTAGTGAGTTGGATTCCGATATATCGAATATCGATATTTAGTTTTCGATGTGCTGTCTCTATGTTTCCAGGAGCTTCGTCAGAAATATCACTCCAGAAATTGAAACGGTCACTAGTAGTAAAGGGGTATACAGACATTTGTTACCAACAATGTAGTGACAGAATTACGCAACATGTAACTTAAACCGAATCATCATACGTACTTCTGACCTAGAATCGCATCTCACATAATTAGCAATCATCAAGGAGGACAAAATACGTGAGTAGTAACTTACAGAATAAGTCATCTAAAGTCGGAGTACTGTAGTATGGGAAGAAAATAATGGTATAGTTGTGGGAGGGCGTTCATTCGACGAACTAAATGAGATGATATAAATTCTTTCATGGTCTGTAGAAAACACCACTTGATGACATCTAACATTTTGTTAAAAAACTGCAGACAAAGTATACATATCTGTAAAAGGTAGAGAAGTAAGAATATTTCGGTCTGAATACAAGAACATACCGAGTTGAGAATTCGGATCATAATGTAGTAAAACAGGTAAGAAGGTAAGTATCGAACAATAAATAAATGAGGTGTCATGCGAGGGAGGGTGACACCACTAAAAAATGAAATTATTTAATTATGGTGTTGAAAATTCAGAAGAAAGAGACGGATCATCAGATTCTGAAAGAGAATGTTACTGTGCTAAAGAAAGAGTGATTTAATGTGCCTGAGTACTTTCACATTATTAATGTGACATATTTTGAACTTGCAAAAGGAAACAATACAAGCGAAAATGTAAAATAAAGCAACAGTGGTCGGAAGAATGCTTTTTACCGATGAGAAATGAAAGATGTCTAGAAATCCGATTATAATGTTGACAATGAAATTCGACAACATGTATCTTAATTTATATGATCTACATAATATTAATAATGTAGCAAAATCCAAAAAGAGAACTGTATATTCAAAAGAAATCAATCTAATAATGAAGCAGAGAAAGTCGAATCATTTGTACTAAGCTACAGAATACAGTTGAATAAATCAGGCGGAGGAACGAGAGGGAAAAAAGTGTATAACAATGCTTGTAACTCTATTATCCCTAGTGTTTAATATTTGTAGTGTTCAGAGAGATTGAAAAGTGAGGTGTGACAGTCAGTTATCTGCGAAATCATGGATGATTTTCACTCGGTAGCATAAAATAAGGTCAGGGAAGGACAAGTCAATGAAATACACAGACTACCTAGACTTAAATGTGAGCAGATGAAAGTCTCGTTAAACATTATAAAATGATACGACAATGATAACCTGCTAGAAGTCCGCGACACAGGTGTTCCAAAACATGAATTAAAATGTTTTAATTATTCATTATAATAATCTCTGTTGGAAAATCTCATAGATTAATAGTAGTTTCTAGCATTAATGACCTTCCTCGGATGCGATTAATTCCAGGTTGCGAAAAATTAATTTTTTCACACTCATGACATCATATCTGAACATCATCGTTAACTGGTCGAAACTAGTAATCATTTCTAAAAATATACAAATGACACTTCAAATAATTACCCGCCAGGGTAGCTGAGAGCGCTAATGCGCTGCTTCCTGGACTCAGGTAGGCGCACTGGCCCCAGATCGGATGCGCCCGGCGGATTTCCAGCAGGGACCGGTATGCCTGCCAGCCTGGATGTAGTTTTTAGGCGGTTTTCTGCATCCCACTAGGTGAATACTGGGCTGGTCCCCACGTTCCGCCTCAGTTACACGACTCACAGATTTTGCAGACGTTAGCACTATTTCATATCTTCCACTAGATGCAGACAGCTGGGGTACACTACTTCTGTCCTTGGAGGGTTTGTGTTGGCAGCAGGAAGGGCATCCAGCCGCCCCTCGTAACTAACACTGCCAAACCCGTAATAACAAGGTCGACCCCTCTTTGAAGCGTGACAAGGCCCAAAGAAAGAAAGAAACAGACTTCAAACAATTATTTTAAAAACTTATAGAGTTGCGACTTGTCTCACGATAATAAGTCAACACAAGAATTATAGCATTTCTGCTGCACTGAGAAACAAAATACACAAAATGTCGAATCAGAGGCTTCAAGTATAGGTTCTCAAATGGAATAAGCTCTCCTGGTCACAAAATTTCGCCTTTAGATAAGGAAAATCTTAACACACACAAATAGTACAACTAGTAAGTCGATATGCAAACATCCAAATAAGAACAAATGATTAAATTTCTAAATTTGGGGCTTTGAAATAATACAGGGTGATTCAAAAAGAATACCACAACTTTAAAAATGTGTATTTAATGAAAGAAACATAATATAACCTTCTGTTATACATCATTACAAAGAGTATTTAAAAAGTTTTTTTTTTCACTCAAAAACAAGTTCAGAGATGTTCAATATGGCCCCCTCCAGACACTCGAGCAATATCAACCCGATACTCCAACTCAATGCACACTCTCTGTAGCATATCAGGCGTGACCGTTTGGATAGCTGCTGTTATTTCTCGTTTCAAATCATCAATGGTGGCTGGGAGAGGTGGCCGAAACACCATATCCTTAACATACCCCCATAAGAAAAAATCGCAGGGGGTAAGATCAGGGCTTCTTGGAGGCCAGTGATGAAGTGCTCTGTCACGGGCTGCCTGGCGGCCGATCCATCGCCTCGGGTAGTTGACGTTCAGGTAGTTACGGACAGATAAGTGCCAATGTGGAATTTGCAGCTCTCTGCTAGCTCTGCGAGTCGATTTTCCTGGGCTGCGAACAAATGCTTGCTGGATGCGTGCTACATTTTCATCACTCGTTCTTGGCCGCCCAGAACTCTTCCCTTTGCACAAACACCCATTCTCTGTAAACTGTTTATACCAACGTTTAATACACCATCTATCAGGAGGTTTAACACCATACTTCGTTCGAAATGCACGCTGAACAACTGTCGTCGATTCACTTCTGCCGTACTCAATAACACAAAAAGCTTTCTGTTGAGCGGTCGCCATCTTAGCATCAACTGACGCTGACGCCTAGTCAACAGCGCCTCAAGCGAACAAATGTACAACTAAATGAAACTTTATAGCTCCCTTAATTCGCCGACGGATAGTGCTTAGCTCTGCCTTTTGCCGTTGCAGAGTTTTAAATTCCTAAAGTTGTGGTATTCTTTTTGAATCACTCTGTACATTCAAGGCTGTGATGGAAAGTAGTACCTCTGAATTTCTTATTCTGTTCTCAATACCGGTTGAGGTAGTAAACGACATGCATAATACCAACCAACTTGGATGTTACTAGATCGACTTTCGCGCTTCGTTGACAGAAGTTTCAACCCTAGCCTCTAGTAGGCTCCGAGTTATTTCGTGTAACATGGCTGTGTGTAACGTAACTATGTCGGTTGGTGAGAAACAGACCCTCAGAAAACCGAAAGCTCGAAATCGAAGAGTTCGCCCACACATGAAGCACACCCACCTTTAGGGGGACAATTCCAGACCACACGTGGGATCAGCGACGTCTGCAACAATCCGACGGCTTGGGTTCACTGTCACCGACTTTCTCCATACAGACATAGCCTAATCCAATTTTCATCTGATTCCAAAACTCAAAGAACACCTTCGAAGAATTCGCTTTCATTCTGCAGTGACGATATCAACAAACTGATCTCTTGTCGGGAGAAATGTGTTCGTCGCCAGAGTCACTACGTTGAAGAAAAAAAAAATGTCGACATCAACAATAAAGTTGTAGGATGTTAACAAAGTTTGGTCCAATTTTTAAAAATTGAAGAGTTTTCACATAAAATATTCGGAGGCATTACTTTTCAGCACGCCCGCGTATAAGATTTACTAGACAATATACGGGTACGCGGTAAAACAGTACAATAAATAAATAACTGTACATGATAAATAAAAAAGGTAATATGTCAAACATTCTCCTCCAACTGCGGAAATATTTTGTTCACGCCCGCCTACATACGGAGAAATAATCATCATAAGAGAAATCAGAGCTCGTAATCGAAGAGTTCATATTCTCCGCCCGCTGTTAGAGACTAGAACGTAGAGAAATAGTGTAAAAGCGGTCAAATGAACTAGCCGCGCCACGCAGGATTAGCCGTGCGGTCTATGGCGCTGCAGTTGTGGACTGTGCCGCTGGTCCCGGCGGAGGTTCGAGTCCTCCCTCGGGCATGTGTGTGTGTGTTTGTCCTTAGGATAATTTAGGTTAAGTAGTGTGTAAGTTTAGGGACTGATGACCTTAGCAGTTAAGTCCCTTAAGATTGCGGACACATTTGAACTATCCGCGAGGATACTAATTTTGAATTGCAGAGTGATCATATAGATGTAGCTGTAGTACTTAATTATATTATATAAGCTGCTTGTTGGCGGTAGTTTATTTCATGGAATTAGTTTCGGGTGTTGCCCATCGTGTGTGGTATTTGTACTGCAAAATACAAGTGTCTGCTAAGTGGATTGCTCACAGTGTATGCAGTCTTCTATACGTACGTCATTTTTTATTTTTTCGATTCATTGCAATGTGAACTGCCTTATACGTAACGTTCCCTAGCGTATGCCATGAGAGTGTTTCGTTATCAGAATAACATGTATTTTTTTTTTACGTAGGTAGCTGTAAGTGGTAGTTGCTGTACATGTGGAGATTATATTTTGTTGTCCATCACAGAAATGTATATATATTGTTAGCAGGACAAAGAAACGTATTGTCATTAAAATGGTCAAGATGTTTCATCATATATGTGAGAATTTCAATGTCTTCCAGAATATTTAGTAAGCTGCGCTACCACGCTAACCAGCAACATTTACTTCTTATTTGAAGCTCCCATTCTAGTTTTAGAATACTACCCCAGTTCCTAAGATGAAACGCTACCTGAAGATTGTTCCTGAAAGAAGATGCAACATTATCTGTTAACTTGGTCGTATCACAACATGAAGCATTTCATTGTCAAAGAAAAACTCGTTAACAATGACGCTAACGATGACGATGATGACAATTCCTATAATTGTTATGGAAATGTACCTGACTAATAAGTGCTATTAAAGTCATAATGTACTGACAGTCTGACATCTGCTAAGTGAATTGCTTTGACTTTTACAACCAGTTTCGGACTTTCAGATCATCTTCACGTACCTGAAAATCAACGTATATGAAGCGGCCTTACTTCATAAAACTTAGTTCATAAACATGTAGATAATGATAACCGATTACTGTAGAACATATAAATGAGTTATACTTACAAAAACGTCACCAAAAATATCACCACAGTGTACTCGTGTTCATATTATGATTATCAAACATGTTTGTGAACTCAACCTGTATTGTAGGTTCCGTAAAATTTCATTTGAACGGAAATTGACTCCTCGGCTCCCCTTCCTCAATAACCCCCCGCCCCCAACAACCCTTCCCCCTCCCCCCTCCCCCCTCCCCCCCTCACACACACAACAAACACATTTTTTTTGACCGAGCGAGGTGGCGCAGTGGTTAGCACACTGGACTCGCATTCGGGAGGACGACGGTTCAATCCCGTCTCCGGCCATCCTGATTTGGGTTTTCCGTGATTTCCCTAAATCGTTTCAGGCAAATGCCGGGATGGTTCCTTTGAAAGGGCACGGCCGATTTCCTTCCCAATCCTTCCCTAACCCGAGCTTGCGCTCCGTCTCTAATGACCTCGTTGTCGACGGGACGTTAAACACTAACCACCACCACCACCACATTTTTTCTACTCGCCATCTGAATTTCTCGTCGTGGTCTTTTAACGAGACGTATGCAGGAGGAGGTAAAAACGTACATTTTGCGTTTTCTGTATTTTTCGTTTCGTATAAATACTCATAAGAGTAGAAAGCAGGATACTGTTCTACAGCGTAATACCTTACAATATCACGAACAAGAGAAGAACAACAACTATGTTTTTAGCTCTATAAGTAATATCATTAGCATGCGGAAGATTTTTCATTTTAAAACCTATAGGGGTCACACATAAATTTCTCAAAGATACAGACAACAGGATACCATTAAGAGCAACGAAAGCAAATACCTATTTATGACAATAATTATTAATATTCTCAGTGAGCTTTCTGATATCAAACGGAGAACCATTATAACACACTGGTCTGCAAACCAAAGTGATGAGCCAGATAAAGTAATATAAAGTATTGACTACACGGTGGAAACGAATGAAGCGCGGGATTATGTTAAGAGAGGTCTTACAGTCGCGCACAGAAGAGTGGACATCACATGGCATGAGTTCAACTTGACTGTAGCTCCAAACATGAGGCAGTTGAATGAACGAGAATGGGAGTGCATTTCAGTCAACGAGCAGTTTCGGTACATTGTGATGGTTTTCATATCACAGCATGACCCAGAGACAACATATGGATGACTTCACAAGGACAAGAATTATCGGAAACTGGAAGATGGAGGAAGTGTGGCGACTGCAGCCAAGGAATTTGGTATTTCTCACTGCATTGTTTCGTGCACATGGGGAGCGTTCCGGACTAAGAGCACTGCTGCCCGAAGGACCGGAGGTGGTTGATCACCGTCAACTGCAGGATCGGATGACCGCTATATTGTGAAACAGACAAGAAGGAATCCACGTCAAACAAAGGGTGCAAGTGCAACCACATTTAACAGAACAGCAGAACAACTAGTACGTTGTGTTCCGTCGACACCCGAACGTCGGCGGCACCTTTTCGATGGTTCCAAGGGCATAGGGGCTGGACCAACGAAGAGTAGGGTCGCGTGATCTCCTCGGAAGAGAACAGATTCAGTCTGAGTAGTGATTGAGGGACTTCCCTTAGTTGGTTAAAGGTGGGAAAACGTAACGCACAAAGGAACATCTTCGAACATGCCCTTTGGTGGTCCTGGTGTTACGGTGTGGGGAGTCATAATGTTGTATGGAAGCAATGACCTCCAAATCTTTGATGTGGTACACACTCTGGGCAATATTACTGTGACACTCCACTCCTCCCTCATGTTTGACTTTTCAGGGGTGCATTCTGAACTGACTTCACTTCTTGGAACAAGAGGATTCTACATCTACATCCATACTCCGCAAGCCACCTGACGGTGTGTGGCGGAGGGTACTTTGAGTACCTCTGTCGGTTCTACCTTCTATTCCAGTCTCGTATTGTTCGTGGAAACAAAGATTGTCGGTATGCCTCTGTGTGGCCTCTAATCTCTCTGATTTTATCCTCATGGTCTCTTCGCGAGATATACGTAGGAGGGAGCAATATACTGCTTGACTCCTCGGTGAAGGTATGTTCTCGAAACTTCAACAAAAGCCCGCACCGAGCTACTGAGCGTCTCTCCTGCAGAGTATTCCATTGGAGTTTATCTATCATCTCCGTAACGCTTTCGTGATTACTAAATGGTCCTGTAACGAAGCACGCTGCTCTCCGTTTGATCTTCTCTATCTCTTCTATCAACCCTATCTGGTACGGATCCCACACTGCTGAGCAGTATTCAAGAAGTGGGCGAACAAGCGTGCTGTAACCTACTTCCTTTGTTTTCGGATTGCATTTCCTTAGGATTCTTCCAATGAATCTCAGTCTGGCATCTGCTTTACCGACGATCAACATTATATGATCATTCCATTTTAAATCACTCCTAATGCGTACTCCAAGATAATTTACGGAATTAACTGCTTCCAGTTGCTGACCTGCTATATTGTAGCTAAATGATAAAGGATCTTTCTTTCTATGTATTCGCAGCACATTACACTTGTCTACATTGAGATTCAGTTGCCATTCCCTGCACAATGCGTCAATTCGTTGCAGATCCTCCTGCATTTCAGTACAGTTTTCCATTGTTTTTTGGATTTTCGGCGAATGGATTGGGTTGCCTTAATACCCCGATCCTCCCGCCGTAGGCTCGAGTCCTCCCTTTGGCATGGGTGTGTGTGTTGTTCTTAGCATAAGTTAGTTTAAATAGTGTGTAAGTCTAGGGACCGATGACCTCAGCAGTTTGGTCCCTTAGGAATTCACACACATTTGAACAATAACTCGACGTAAATGCTATCGAGCAGGTGTGTAATGGGTTGGATTAAATATGTCTACATGTACTATCGGGCATCCACCAGTCGTTAACGGCGATATGGAGAGATGGAACAACGCCTTACAAGAATAACTCCTTACAAACCTTGTGACGAGCATGGAAGCACGTTGTAGAGCATGCATTGTTATCTGTAGTGATCACACACTCTATTAACGTACTACTAGGTCCCAACTATTGTAATTTCCAAGGGACCATTATAAAACACGGTGACTCCTGTGTAATTATTGTCTTTGAATACATGTGTAATATCTTTTAGTCTCATTACCTAATTCCTTAAGTTACGTTTTGCACTAAGCTACAGTAGTTGTTTCTATGAATGGTCCAAGTTCCATCGATTAATATTACTTGACGGTGACAAATCTTGTGAAAGCTACTTTTTTTAAGTTTTGCACATCAGCGTAAAAAAATAATAGTTTAAACCTGATGTAACAGTATTATCCATATGACTTAAACTTTGTATTTTCAGCTTAGTGGAGCAGTTCCCTCTCTCCTTATCCTTCCCTGTTTGATGACCTCAAGCCACAGGAAAGATAATTATCAAAATCTGAACTGTGAAGTCATCCAAAATTCTAGTTGGAAAACCACACTCTTTGTTATACTTCTCAATTGGTCACGTCCCCACTTTGTTTTTGAACTGAAAACTCTAATATTCACGAGAAACTGCTCTGAAATTAACCTGAACCGACAAAATTGTGTATATATTCTCTGAAACTTCAAAGGAATCAGAAAAAGTGACAAAATTTCTCGAATCACACACAATACTGTTAACAATTGCATGGACACTGGGGGGTTTCACCATACATCTACCCACTTTTGAGTATAACCAGTGTCTCTTAATACTACGACTCGTAGCAATACAATATCAAAAAACTTTTATTACTGGGTAAAGAGTCACTACGTGATTTGACAGCTGACATTCATAATTCCAGCTCACGTCAGGAAAAGCACCAATACGGGAATAACAGCTTTTACATTATTGGTCAGAACGCAAGCAATAATGGCAGTCGCCGTAATTTTCGCGCGAAGCCATATTTCGCGACAAAATACTCTTATTAGTTACTGTCATATATCTAGTCTCATAACAATACATAAAACTACATAAAATAACTACAATAATTTTGACATGCCTGGAGAATTAGTCCCAATGAGAGGAAGAAGTTTATATTTACTGGTGTTTCAACAATGACTACCAGGCAACTTTTAATTCACTGATTGCAATTTTATTTTCGTTAGCAGAAAGCAAACAAAGAATTTAATTAAATAGAGTCTGTAATTCTTATACTTTTAATAGAGAAAGAAAGTTTCTAGGTCAGGGGATAGCGTTCAGCGAAATCCCTTAACTTTTTGTTGCATACGAAGCGTTGCGTTAGGCAGCACGATGTCGGCGGGTTACGATGATGAGAGCAGGATATAGGCAGTTCCGCTGGTTAATCTTCTCCGGCGAAATGCAAATAAAGTTCCGGCACAGCTGTATCATTAACCCCGTGGTGATTAACAAACCACAAGACGCCAGTATACGAACGTTGTTGACATGTCCTCTCTTTCAAAGTACATGACGTAGACATCGCTCGTTTTTACACTTTATGCACTGTCCGTGACGCTATAGTCCATAATTACACGGTTCGTCACATTCATTTAGTCTTATCCACAAATACACAGTTCATAGAATTGTTCGTATATGTGAAGCACACCGTAAACAATGTCCACTCTGTTGTCGCATTTCAAACTTCGACAACGTCTCTGAAAGCCATTTATATTGCACAGTTAATTAGTCTTCACTTTCATGGCTTGGTAGAATATGATATACAACAGTTCCACCACCTAAAACCAATACCAGCAAAGTTCATTCGAATAAAGGCACAGTTCGTGTCGGCCACAACAAAGTAATGTTAGCGGCACTTTCACAGGCCGGTTTATTTGCTCTTAAAGCTCGCTGGCGATGGCATTACATACCGCAGTGTTAAAGAGAATTAACAATCTGATAGTTCGGTATCACTGTCCATGCAATTACGTATGCTTTTCATGGAACACAGTACTATTTTTCCTGCGCACGCTTCACAGACACGCCATCCACCATCCCCTCTACTACACAACAACCTTTCAACTCTCGATATCACTATCCCTATCCCCTGTCTATAGATGTTATATCGTTATCGTAAATTACATAAACTTTTATAAATGTTATTGACTGCATTTTTCGCAATTAATAATATTCCAAAAGAGGACTTTACAAACTTTACCACAGGTACAAAGCAAGAAACATATTTATCCATTGGCAAACGAAATAATCACAGTTACATCTTTACATTTAAAAACTACAGTAGAATGTTACATAATCACAATTAAAAATGCCCATATGAACAAACGAAAATGAATAGAAATCTAAAGAAAATCACGAAAAAAATTTTATAGGCGTAATTAGCAATGCCTTCACACCTGTCCCTCCACTCCATTACCAATTTGCAATGAGTCGTTGAACATTCAGTTTATGCATCTCTGGATTATCAGTCGTTGACGGTCGGTGTAAAGTTCACGGTGTGACAAGAGAAGGTGTGACATTAACCACATTGTAGTAGTTGAGTAGTTGTAAATGACTCTCCTTTACTGGTCATGCCCCAAGGTTGTGGTTTCCGTCACACCTTCCCCCTTCTCTGATAACGCAGCAAGGCCATGTTACCTCAGCCCCCGCGTCAGGTAAAATTTATGCTATCTAAAGACTTGGGAAAAACCTCTGAGTTGCAAGCGCATTGCTGTTGTTGTGCGTAAAAATCGGAAATGTGAGGACTGGTTAAGTTTACGTATAAAATCGCAGAAAAATTACTGGAATTTCAATTTTTCCGACTAAAAATGATGGCAATGGACCGTGAAAGGTAGACATCAGGGCTGGTTTTTAAATTCTGGTAGAGGAATGATCTGTAAATTGTGATATTCGTTAGCTTTTTCAGTTTTTTTACCATTTTTCTACTTTGACGCTGTTACATTGGCTTACTTCCGTTTCGGGTAGTGGAATCTGCTTCCAGTGACCGCTGTTTTCTGGCGGTCATGTAATTTGGCCTTTTTTTTTTTGGACTCATTCGTAACTTCTCTTGATTTCACATGTGCCTCATTACTTTTCGTGATCAAGCACCAATATCTCAAGTTCAAGGACGTTTTCATAAATTATACTCTTGCCTTCATTTGCACAATCATTTTTGCAGGTGTAGCACAAAAATAAATACTACTTTGTCTTTTTCTTTCAGAATTCTGGAAAAAGACTTCCTTTTGTATTCATGCTTTCGCACCACATCGCAAACAGAGAAGCACAAAACGCAAACCAACCTCTCCACTCTCCACTCTTTCACAAAGACACGCAACAACTCACGTACCCACACACACACACACACACACACACACACACACACACACACACAAAAGCACGCACGCACATACACACACACATTACTGCAGACATATGCTCCAACGAACACACCTTATGTCCACGTAAGGGTCTTAATCAAATAACCAGGATTTACCCTCGTAGAGAACATACCATCATAGTACAGAAGTAGATATGAATGTACAGAGCATATCGTCGATGATGGGATCCTATATTTATGTAGAAATGAACAGCATAACCGGTAACCTTCAGAAGTGAAGAACAGCGTAAATTAATCTTAGAAATAATGACGTGAACAAGCACACATTTTTTACAGCGTACTCTGAATAACAATATTTAGCTAAGTTCGATTACCACTGGGCGTCAACGGAGCGTCACGGAATGGCAAGGAACTCACTTTCAAATGGTGGTGAGTTTGCACTAGACGGGACATCAACATAACGTCACGATACTCAGCTCTACACTGAAAGGTGGAATGTTATGAGGGGTCGCACGTCTTACGCTATTCTACCAGTATTAAGGAATTAGAAATAGTAGTTTGTCAGTGATGCGAAAGGGAAGCTATTGTTCAAAAATTTCAGTACGATGGATGAAGTACACTGCCTGAGGAAAAAAGGCAAGGATCCAAAATAAATGGTCGGACGACAATGTAAACTTTGTACACATATACACCATCAGTGGGTACCTAGAGGATTAGAGTTACAATTCTCTGTGGCAGGGAGAGTGGCCAACAGAGTGCGTTATTGTTGTTTGTGCTTAGTAGTGTTAGCAGGTCTCAGAGGGTATGTAACGGTTGTCATATGATGAGCGGTCATTGTGAAGGACACGAATAAAGTGCGTACTTACATGAGACAGCGTTATCAGCTCATGATAAAAGTTTGAAAAGTGCCTCAATGTGGGACTCCTTCTTGCCAGCTGGTCGAATCGTGCAATATCCAGATTTGTGGGGCATTCGGAAATGACAGTGGCCCGATGTTAAGCCGTCGGCACACGGATCGTGCTGTCGAACGTCAACGTTGAGCGTGCCAAGTTGAACGTGCTGCTGAACGCTCAGGAACGATGAGACTCCTGCATACGCTACATGGGCCCCTACGTGCTATACGCGATCGCAACGCACTCCGGCGGCAGTTGAGGGATGTTTCTAGTTAGTAAATCACACTGTTTACTCAACGGGCGAACGTAAAATTTCCACGTTAGCTCTATTAAAATGCACATTTCCTTCATCGTCCGCGAAAAGGAAAGTACCATGTCCAATCAATAAGGATACAGGCTTATAAAAGTTCCGTTACAAACAATGCGGTACAAATTTGGAATACTTCTCCGCATAAGATAAACGTTATTTCATCATTCCCACATTTTAGTAAAACCCCAAGGTCAGTCTTACTTGATCACTACTCCTACGCAGTAGCAGAATCTTTGCAACATGTGAATTACGAAGCGTAAAAGAAAAAGGAGCAAAATATCTTTATACAAGTAGCGCAAGCTGTCCTGTAGATTAAGCCAATCGAACAAAGTCACCCCTCAAAGAAAGGTGAGCGTATATTTACATAACATCAAATATTATAACATATACTTATATTAAACTAATAATAAAGTATGAGAACCTAATAAAAACGCGAATGTTAGGAAAAAGAATTTGGAAGTCCTACGACGCGAACCACCGACCAAACCTACACTGAATAGTGGAAAGAGACGCTACTCATTACGCTATACCAACCAGTCGTTAAGTGCACTTAGCCATATTGTGTTACCCTTGCTAAAAACGTTAATCGTAGATAATTATGTTACTAATTGAAATTTAATTATAACAAATTGTACCAAGAACAATGCGTTTTGCGTGGATCTTCAGTGTGTCGCTGCCTTCATATAGCATACTCTCATAATACGCAAGTTACAATAATTCTTTTGCCACGAACGTCATGTTTCTCATTATTTTATTAGAACGAATCACACAATTAACAACGGGTTTCCCAGTGCTTCTCAATTTGCTGGTGCTCAGAAACGGCATATATACATATAGGCTTGAGATGAATGCCAATATGGCGCCTCACAACTCTGTACTGAAGCGAGACAGCGTGCGTGTGACGTAGGTGGCGTTGTGCCATCTCATTGGTCAACGCTCAGACGCACGCTCAGAATATCTGACACGCCAGATATTGCTCTGCACGTTCGGAAAGACTCCCGAACGTGCTATTCCACGCTATGACGTCAGAAACTCGGCACGCTCAACGCTCAACGTTCGGATGCACGGTCCGTGTGCCGATGGCTTTAGACTGAATGGGCACTAGAGGACACCTATC
Organism: Schistocerca americana; assembly: GCF_021461395.2. NCBI lineage: Eukaryota > Metazoa > Arthropoda > Insecta > Orthoptera > Acrididae > Schistocerca > Schistocerca americana. The sequence goes on from NC_060120.1 coordinate 77,481,455, forward strand.
CTCATGGTCAAGGTTCCTGTTAAACCACATCTGACCACCACAAGGGAGCATCACCAAACTACGAATCGGGCGTATCATAACCCCTCCACATCTTCGCCTGGCGACAGATAACAAGTAATAATGTACTTCCTGCAACATTCTGTGCCATCCAGCACGACTGGTCAAAAACTAGCAGTAGCCAGACTGCTCACTTTTATTTTATATTTTTTGTGTATTAGATCCTTTGCTTGTGCCACCTATTTTTGTACTATTTGGGCACATATATACACACAATATAGGTGTTTTTCTATCCTGGGTATTGTAAAACCTAGATAATTTTTCGATTCCCTCCCTCTGGCCTCGCTTATGGACGAACAGTAACAGAGAAAATGAGACGAGTCCTTACACAACCTTCTCAGTATGTCTTGAAAAAAAGCAAAAAAAAAAAAAAGTAACATAAATATTAAGAAGATATAAAAGCAAAAAATTCATTGTTATACAAGATGGATCACAGCCGGAATAGGTTAACTCCTAGTTCCGAGACGATGCCGTTGGCATTGTCACCCCCTTCAATGCCCGTGTCGAAACACTCTTCTCAAGGAGCCTTGACGATGCCGTTGCGCTGTGTTCCGCAACGTAGACAGACTGTACGAATACAGTCAAATGGGAACCATCGTATTTTTGCCGTTCCGTTCCATTCCGTTGCGTGAATCATCGCTTGTATAGCACGAGGCAAAGAAAATGGTTGTGTTACGGTATGCTGATAACTTTTATTTCGGCATTGTCTAATTACAAGTGAATGAAACACAATTTTTGTGCCAAACGAGTTTCACCTTTATTCTTTGCAAGGCGTCGATGGTGTAATATGTACATTTTTTGTCCTATTTAGTTCACATTTGCGACTTCGTATACAGAGGCTAGTTCACATTTGCGACTTCGTATACAGAGGCTATAAACAGTTTTGGCACTTCTCGCTTTTCTGTGATGGAGTAATAATTTAAATTCCTTCTTGTAGATTTCGTGGATGTTTATCTACATTCTGTTCCTTTGCTATCGCTGTTCTCCTCCATATAGTGGCATTTAAAATTCACAGCAGTAGTATCTGAACACCCGGTTTTGATATTTAGTTCCGGCTGGTGTTGCCAACTGTCGAATGTTGTTACCAACTACTTATCGTGTTGCTGTGATATCTGAGTTTTTTTGTGTGTGTGTGTGTGTGTGTGCGTGTGTGTGTGTGTGTGTGGGGGGGGAGGGGGGGTGGACTTCTACTATGATTAGTTGTGGGGTATCTTTTTCCTTCTCTGTTTGTCATTCTGAGTGTGAGTGTGTGTGTGTGTGTGTGTGTGTTTGTGTGTGTGTGTGTGTGTGTGTGTGTGTGTGTGAGAGAGAGAGAGAGAGAGAGAGAGAGAGAGAGAGAATGTTTCAAATGGCTCTGAGCACTATGGGACTTAACATCTGAGGTCATGAGTCCCCTAGAACTTAGAACTACTTAAACCTAACTAATCTAAGGACATCACACACATCCATGCCCGAGGTAAGATTCGAACCTGCGACCGTAGCGGTCGCGCGGTTCCAGACTGAAGCGATAGAATCGCTCGGCCACAGCGGCTGGCAGAGAGAGAGTGAGAGAGAGGTTTCTTCTGCGTATTTTAATATCTAGTTCGATGTTTGTACAATGCTACTGCATTGTAACCTTGCTGCTCAAGTTTGTATATTCCTGATTCCTGGAAGTTGTCTCTCTTGATTGTTCGCTAGCTTAAGTCTGATTAGAGCGTTAGGACGGTTTCATAAGCTACTTAGAAGCCCTGTTTCTTTAGTGTATTTGCCACTCTGTACGTAAATTTGTGTGTGTTAGTGTACCATCGGCTTCTTTTCTATGTGGTGTTATCATTGCCTATGTGTGTTGTGTGTGTTTAATCAAGAAACAATAGCATGTCGTACGGCTTTGATGGAAATGCTAAGTGAAGCTCGGCAAAGTGGATGGCTGGAGACCCTAGAGAGGATGTATATGACACGTACTAGCAAAATAGCCTGGAATCTCATTAAAAAAGTTCACGGTTACCCAAATGGTCCCAAACTGTCTGCCGCGGTAACGCCTAATTGAGTGGCTCATAAGCTGCTCCTGAATGAAAAGACTAATACAAAACAACAGAAAGTAAAAAATTAAGAGGACTTTAGAATCAGAAACTAATAGGTTTTTAACAGGCTTTACAATGAAGGAATTCAGCAAGGATCTCAGCAATATGAAGAGCGGGAAATTAGCTGTGGTGGTTCAAATGGCTCTGAGCACTATGGGACTTAACTTCTGAGGTCATCAGTCCCCTAGAAATTAGAACTACTTAAACCTAACTAACCTAAGGACATCACACACATCCATGCCAGAGGCAGGATTCGAACCTGCGACCGCAGCAGTCGCGCGGTTCCGGACTGAAGCGCCCAGAACCTTTCGGCCACCACGGCCGGCTAGCTGTGGTGGATGACATGTGTACGGAGCAGATCAGACACTTTGGGCCAGGCACAAAGACCTGGGTCCTGCGACTCTTCGATCAATGTCACGAAACATGTAAGATCCCCAAGATGTGGAGGAAGGCAAGGATAGTTGCACTCTTGAAACCCGGGAAGACACCTGATTCACCAAAGAACTATCGCCCAATATATTTCCTGTGTCATCTTCACAAACTTTATGAGAGACTTATTCGAAATCGTATGACAGACTATATGGATTTGAAACTTATTCCTCAACAAGCTGTTTTTAGACCTGGAAAATCATGGTCTTGCCAAATTCTATGCTTAACAGAACACATAGAGGAAGGATACGAAAATAAAAAGATAGCAGGTTTAGCCCTGGTCGACCTTAACTCTGCTTATGATACAATTATCCACAGACTGCTGCTCCAGAAGCTCTATAATGAACTAAGAGACTATCAGTTTGTTAAAATTATCGAATCACTATTACAAAATAGACAATTTTATGTTGTCCTCACTGGGAAAAAGAGCAGATGGAGAAACCAGAAAACTGATCTGGCACAAGCAAGCGTTTTGGCGCCCTCCCTATTTAATATGTACACCAACGACCAACCAATGCCTAAGCATATTAAACATTTACTTTATACGTATGGCCTGGTAATTACAGCACAGGGGAGGACCTTTGAGGATTTAGAACAGAATCTGGAGAAAGCTCTCAGAGAAATGTCAGAGTATTATAAAAACAACTTTCTTAAGCCAAACCCGTCCAAAACAAAAGTCAGCGCCTTCCACCTTCGATCCTGGTAAGCTAACCGTAAACTTAATGTCTCTTGGAATAATACCACATCTTCGGGTTCTGACATGTTTCATGACATTGACTGGAGAGTCGCAGGATCCAGTTCTCTGTGCCCGGCCCAAAGCGTCTGATCTGCTCCGTGCACTTGTCATCCACCACAGCTACTTTGCCGCTTCTCATATTGCTGAGACACTCGCTGAACTCCGTCATTGTGAAGGGTTTTAAAAAGCTATTAGTTTCTGATTCGAGAGTCTTGTTAAATTTTACTTTCTGTTGTTTTGTATTAGTCATTCCATTCAGGAGCAGTTGATGAGCCACTCGAGGAGGAGATTAGTGTTTTAACGTCCCGTCGACAACGAGGTCATTAGAGACGGAGCGCAAGCTCGGGTTAGGGAAGGATGGGGAAGGAAATCGGCCGTGCCCTTTCAAAGGAACCATCCCGGCATTTGCCTGAAGCGATTTAGGGAAAGATGAACCACTCGATTAGGTGTTACCGCAGTAGTGTGTTTGGGACCATTTAGGTATCCGTGAAGTTTTTTAATGAGATTCCAGGCTATTTTGCTGTCATGTGTCACAGCCATCTTCTCGAGGATCTCCATTCATCTATATTGCCGACCTTCATTTTGCATTTCCATCAAGGCCGTACCACATGGTATTCTTTCTTGATTAAACACACATATGCAATGATAACACCACACAGAAAAGAAGCAGATGGTACATTATGCCGGTATCCTCCAGTGGGGTGCTCGATAGATCTCTCACCTTACAGGTACCATTGCAAAAAGACGCGACAAATGGTAACTGCCTGAAATAATATTTTGCGGAAACTGGGTAACAGCAAATGTAGTGATAAAGCCACGCGGGATTAGCCGAGCGGTCTTGGGCGCTGCAGTCATGGACTGTGCGGCTGGTCCCGGCGGAGGTTCGAGTCCTCCCTCGGGCATGTGTGTGTGTGTTTGTCCTTAGGATAATTTAGGTTAAGTAGTGTGTAAGCTTAGGGACTGATGACCCTAGCAGTTAAGTCCCATAAAATTTCACACACATTTGAACATTTTTTTGGGGGGTGATAAACCTTCCATATTAAGAACCACCGCACAAGCCTTATGTTTCTCTACAGCCGAATATGCCTGCCCAGTATGGTCCAGATCAACCCATGCGAAGAAGGTCGACGTAAGCCTTAATGAAACATGTCGATTAACAACGGGGTGCATGAAACCTACCTCCCTACCAAAACTATATAGAGCTGCCGGGTTTGCGAATCCCAACTCTCGGAGAACATCACATGAATTCAGAGGGAGGCTCAGACAAACTATTGAGGATCGGCGTTCCTTTTTTTGGCAGTGAGTGAAAACCCCGGGCGATTGAGATCCAGTGAGAGGTTCTTAGCCATGATAATAGAAGAACCACCAGCTGATTAACCACCTGCACAGGAAGTGCCCAGCGGATTCAGCATAAACTGGAAGACATGGAGGACACTGAACAGAATAAGGGCAGGAATGGCCCCAGTGAACACAAATATGATTAGGTGGGGTCTTGGAACCACGGATGATAAGTGTGACTGTGGCGGTGTGCAGGATCTGGAGCACCTGCTCGCCTGCCCAAACTGCCCTTATAGGTGCAACCCCAACGATTTATGGCTGGACAAGAAACAATCCTTCGACGTGGCCCTACACTGGGCTGAAAGATAGTGACCTGGTTTCCGGACACGAAAAAGTAAGTGTGGGTGTTTGTGGGTTTGAGGCTTGTGAGTCTTCCTGCATTCTGGATATGTTGTGTTTGTTTTCTTCAGCCCATTTTTACCTTATTAAACCCTCAGTATTGCCGAGGCTGTCCGACAGTCGAATAGCACCTCAGCTTTGTTGTTAATGAGGAAATCCTGCCTGTAGCTGAAATGTATGCGATCCATTATGAGATTTTCACTCTGCAGCGGAGTGTGCGCTGATATGAAACTTCCTGTCAGATTAAAACTGTGTGCCCGACCGAGACTCGAACTCGGGACCTTTGCCTTTCGCGGGCAAGTGCTCTACCAACAGAGCTACCGATGCACGACTCACGCCCGGTACTCACAGCTTTACTTCTGCCAGTACCTCGTCTCCTACCTTCCAAACTTTACAGAAGCTCTCCTGCGAACCTTGCAGAACTAGCACTCCTGAAAGAAAGGATATTGCGGAGACATGGCTTAGCCACAGCCTGCGGGATGTTTCCAGAATGAGATTTTCACTCTGCAGCGGCGTGTGCGCTGATATGAAACTTCCTGGCAGATTAAAACTGTGTGCCCGACCGAGACTCGAACTCGGGACCTTTGCCTTTTGCGGGCAAGTGCTCTACCAACTTTTTTTTTTTTTTTTTTTTTTTTTTTTTTTTTTTTTTTTTTTTTTTTTTTTTTTTTGCGGATACGAAGTCTGACGCCTTATCCATTTTTTTATTTTTTTTATTTTTATTTTTTATTTTTTTTAATAACATTGTAAATTTATCCAAAGTTCATCCAATTACATGTATTTTTCCCATTATATCAATTGTAACTAGTAAAGAAAATTGTGTTAGAAATAAAAGAGTGACGAACGGGACTCGATCCAGCGATCCAGTGATTACGGAGCTTGAACGCTACCCAATTTTTATTTTATTTTGCCTTTCGCAGGCAAGTGCTCTACCGAGTTTTTTTGACAAACAAAATTAGAATGTACTTCCGTAGCAACAACAGAACAAGAGTTCCTTCTATACTATGAAATAGAATTTGAAACCAAGACTGTGATGATAGATAATAAAGAAAGAAAAAAGTAACCAAATCCCGCACGCCATTCCATGTGCATGGCCCGTCTGCGTACAGATTCCATGTTCCAAATTGGTACAACATTTCGCAGCGTGTGGAGCCCCATGAAGGCGGTCATCCTCTGCCCGGTACTCCCCAACTGTGAGGGGGGTTATCGAAGACACTGCGCAAATAGTTCGCAAATAGTTGTCGGTATCGGGGTGTACACTCAAGTGTGCTATGACTGTCCTGGAGAAATTGCCAGTAATCAAGCACCATCTTCTCATCATCTCGAAAGAGGTAGTATATGGACATGCCTTTAAACCATGTGAGAGCGTGAGTCTTCGCAGGTGGGAAATAAGTATCCTCTGGACAAAGGAGGAGCCGTGGCTCAATTGTGCGAGGCGCGATACGGAGGTAGCAGGCGAGGATCTTCTGCACTAGCAGCCATACCTCTAACGCCGATCCACATGTTAAACGGTGTTCGTCAGTATCCACGAGGTGGCAACGTGGGCAAAGGGGGGAATCCGCCATCCCAATAGCGTGCAGCCTTTGTCGTGTTAGAATCTTCCCGTTCACCACCTGGTACCACGCGGCTCGTACCCGCGTGGGGAGGAACGACTTCTGGACCGCTCTCCACACTGCAGGCCATAGGGTCGTAGGGCTCTTCCTCTCAATCACATTGCGAGGGATTGACCTTAGCAGCAGTCTGTAAAAGTCTCTCGCCTTGGGAGGGCGAGTGTTGGGAAGGTCTGGGTGCACGTAACTATACTCAAGAATAAATGCCGAGAGGTGCGTGAGTGAGGGTGTAATGTGCGCAACCGTGACAGGTGGCATAAGAGACGCCGGCAGCAATTCCTCTAACAAACGACCCGTAAGGGAAGCATCTTGGTGGGTCCACAATTTCATCATTGTGCACAAGTATAATGCTGTAGCCCTCGCTCGTACATTTATAAGTCCCAGTCCGCCATCAAGCGGAGGGAGGGTGAGTGTTTCGTAGCGGACTTTGAATAGGTGTCCGGCGGTAAGGTAATATCCAAACGCTGCTTGCAGTCTGTGTGCCATCGCTGTCGATATCGGTAGGACCTGGGCCATGTGGATCATCTTAGTCGCCACGTGAAGGTTGAGGTATTCCACACGCTGTAGGAGGTCCATCCGTCGAAGTAAGTTCCGGCGAACTTCTGTGCGTATTGCCTGTAGTAATCGTGCATAGTTCATGGCAGCCGTGCGGCGCACATCCTGTGTAAATGTTATGCCCAAGAACCGGATCTTGTTAACTAGTGGGAGTGGGGCTAAAGCGTCCTCCTGTAGACCTCTCCCAATCGGCATCGCTGCCGACTTGGCCACATTCATGAGGCTGCCCGCTGCCAAACCATAGCGATTGACCCATTGTATCACCGAGCGTACCTCGTCATCAGATCGGACAAGTAATAGAAGGTCATCAGCATATATTCGGCACTGAAAGGTATGATCCCTCAATGAAATGCCCGAGAGCCTGTTTTTCAACCCTCCGACAAGTGGTTCGAGTGCGATCGCGTAAAGAATCATGGAGAGTGGGCATCCTTGGCGAACTGACCGTCGGATCGGAAAGGGACCCGCAATCCGTCCATTCACCAGTACACGGGATGCAGCTCCACGGAAAAGGCGCTGAAAGATGTCGATAAAGTCAGGCGGGAAGCCCATGCAGGCCATTACGGACAGAAGGAACTTGTGGTGGACTCTGTCGAAGGCGTGGTCGAAATCAATAGAGATCAGAGCAGCTCGAAGGCGACAGGATGTGGCGATGGCTATTAAATCCCTGCATTCACTGGTTGCCGTTTGCATGTTGGTCACTCCGCCCTGTGTCGTTTGCTCCATTGAGAGGAGCAGGGGCAGAACCTTCTTTATGCGGTTGGCGAGTAATCGGGCGAAGATTTTATAGTCCGAGTTAAGCATTGTAATGGGCCTGTAGTCCTCGACCGTCCGACCTCTGGAAGGCTTGTGTATCGGTATAAGGAGACCGGCCACGAATGCAGGTGGCACGTGGGAACCAGGGGTCATCAGTTCTTGGTACATGATGATCCATCGGGGCATCATGAGATCGCGGAAAGTACGATAAAACTCGAGCGGCAGTCCGTCTGGCCCGGGAGATTTGTTGAGTGCTCCCTTGTTAAGCGCGTCTTCGATGTCGTCTCTTGTAATTCCACCTAAAAGCGTCGCCGCTGCTGCATTGTCGAGGGTGTGCGACACGTGCTGCAGTATGTCGTGATCGTCCGCTCCCTCGTTCGCTGTATTCACATCGTCGTAAAACCGGCGATAGTGATCTGCGAAGGCTTCTGTAACCGCCGCCTGAGTTGTTACGACCCTACCACCCGGCAAGACGAGGTCCGTGATCAGCTGCTGTCGGCGTCGGCGGCTGTCGAGCACGATGTGATGCATAGACGGGTTTTCTCCTTCCACTCGGTCTTGACGTCGCGATCGCACTACGACCCCCTCCAAACGTTTCCTCGTAAGACACAATATTTTACCTTTAATTCGGCGGCTTTCCATTTGTCGGTTTGGAGATGGTGGTTGGCTGTCGAGTTCGCGAAGCATCGTGTAATAAAAGTCCAATGTGTGACGATGCCAAGCTGCGGTATCTTTTCCGAATTGTGTTAGCACACGCCGAAAAGCTGGTTTTGCACAGTCCACCCACCATGCTAGAGTCGATGGGTATCGGGGAAGACGACGTTCGCAATCCAGCCAAGTGTTGGCGATAATCTGACGGCATTCCGGGGCTTGAAGATGTGCCACATTTAGCTTCCAGGGTCCTCGGCTGCGCCATATCCGCTGCTGTTGTAGAGTGAGTGTGCATATGAAAGCGCTATGATCGGAGAAGGCAAGCGGCCAACGTTCGGCGTCCAATACTCCCGGCGCTAGAGCTCGTGAGACATAAATGCGGTCTAGGCGACTGGCTGAGTGACTAGTAAGGTATGTCGGCCCGGGACGGTCACCGTGCACTGTCTCCCACGTGTCGGTAAGAAGCAGGTCTCGAACCAGGAGCCGAAGTTCTTGACAAGTCGAGAAATGTGGGACTTGGTCTTTGGGGTGGAGCACACAGTTAAAGTCGCCGCCGAAGATATATTGATCGACGCGGCTGATGAAGAGGGGGGCGATATCCTCCGAGTAGAACAGCGATCGTTCGCGGCGTTGGTCAGTTCCTGATGGAGCGTAAATGTTAATGATGCGCGTGCCCAGTGCTGTGATTGCCAGCCCCCTTCCTGACGGAAGGTAAGTCACTTCTTCGATGGCAATGCCGTCGCGCACTAGTATTGCCGTACCGCTGCCATTCCGGTCCGCCGGTGACACATATGTCACATAACCGTAGAAAACGGGGAGGGCCGCTATATATACTTCTTGCAACAGGGCAATGTCAACATCCGAAGAACGAAGCATCTCACGCAGCAACTGGATCTTCACTGCCGTTCGTATCGTGTTGAGGTTAAGCGTGGCGATACGATAAGCTTGTTGACGAACCGCAGGTGTTAAGGTATTCATTAAGACTGGAATTACCTATGACGCTTCTGACTGTATTGACACCTCCGCATCCCTCCAAACCTCACCTGCAGGCTGTTCTAGAGAGCCGGCGCCAACGCCGTGGGCCCTGTTGGCGTAACTTGCATGGTTCCTTCGTCGTCGTGGTCATCCGCCCACGTCGGGGAACTGAAAGCAAGATCGGCTTCCCTAGCGTCCTTAGGACACGGCATTGGTGCTTGCACTCCAGAAGGTGGTGGGCAGCATCTGTCCTGCATCTCGGCATCCGATGGTGCCACTGTAGATATATGTGGTTGGTCCTCAGTATCGTTCGATGGTGCCACACTGTAGCAAATGGCGGCTGCCTCTGTGGTAGCGTCGTCATTGAAGGTGGAATCGTCATCCTCTGGAGGCGGTGTCGCATCCCGTTCGGAAGTTGCTCTACGCCTCCGCTTCCGTCGCTTCGGAGAGCGTTGCTTCCTGGTGTGTTCTTCTGCGTCAGACGATGGCAAAGATTCACGACGTTCCGGCACAAAGGCAGCCGTAGGCACAATAAGCGAATCGACGGCCATGCTATCTTCCTGTATGTTGTTATCCGTCGACGGAGGCGGCGGCATCGGAGTTGAATCCGTAGCTTGTGGAACGGGTGTGGCATCATCGCCCTGTATTGGAGCATGGAGCCGCGACACAGCAGTGGATGTCGGCTGTCGTGGTGAAGTGGTAGCTGTCGTGAGGGCTGCTGCATAAGTCACAGGAAGCAGCGTCGGCTGCGATGGCGGGTCCGCTTCAGCCGGCGGCAGTTGAGTGATGCGACGTTGCATACATTCTGATCTGAGGTGTCCCTCCTTCCCACAACCAGAGCAGGTCTTCGGTTGCCCATCGTAGATGACGATGGCACGGCAGCCACCGATAGTCAGATATGAAGGGACATGTCGTTTAAGTTCGATTCGGACCTGGCGGACGCCGTTCAGCACAGGATATGTCTGGAATTGCGTCCATTTTTCCGCAATATGATCATGGACCGTGCCGTAGGGGCGCAGCGCTGTCACGACGTCCTCCGCCGGTAGTTCGAAAGGAAGTTCGAAAATTCTGATCGTGCGAAGTCCCATGCCAGAATAATCGACGTGCACAGTCCCCACATTGCCATCAGCATGGCAGAAACGGAGGCCCTGTTTCGTGTCCCGAAGGATCCGTTCACATGTTGCGTCGTTGATGATCTTCACATATACGATACTGCTCACAATGGACAAGTGAATGCCGAGAATGTCGCTCGCTGGGATTTTAACTTCTTCTCGTAGAAATCGTTCGACTTCGAGTGCTTTGGGCCGTGCAAATTCGTTGCGGAACGTAAATTTGAGCGTCGATTTTCTGTATTGGTGCGCCATAGTGATCTATATGCTGAGTACGGCACGCGCGAAACGGCCGAGTACTATGTAAACAACACGAGCGCTCGCTCCGCGGCAGGAACACAAACAGCGCGTCCTCACCGCAGCACAGCCAAAGGCCAACTAAGCTACCGAAGTATGACTCACGCCCGGGCGTGAGTCGTGCTTCAGTGAGCACTTGCCCGCGAAAGGCAAAGGTCCCGAGTTCGAGTCTCGGTCGGGCACACAGTTTTAATCTGCCAGGAAGTTTCATATGCGATCCATTGATCTGAAGGAATTACATTTTCCTGGATACATATGAGTCTCAACTTTATCTTCGATGAGGATAGAAGCTGAAGCAATCAACTAAAATTTGTGCCACAACCAGGACGTGAAGCAGTGTCTTCTGTTTACTGGGCAGATGTGGTAACCACGACAGCGTTGTGCTACCAGTGCAGCATTTACTACTGTAGTACAATGTCTTCCCTAACACAAACTTCGAGTAATACCTTCATCCCATTTTAGTTAGTCCATTCCTGTGTGGTGGTGGTTAGAACACCTGTCTAACAAGCAGGAGACCCAGCTTCAGGTTATAGCCATCGCACAAACTTTAAATCACTCCTTCAGCTTCTATTGTTATCGAGGATAAAGTTGAGACTCATTCACCGCCGAAAGTGCTGTGTTTGCTTTTTATTTGTGTTTCGATTTTTCAAATTGAGTCTATGTGCTACATGTGCGTCACACCCATTATTCCTACCTATTTGTGTGATTTTACTCATTTCTCTTTCATAATTTATCTTTTTGGGCGTAATCCTCTTTATTCTATATAACGTGTATCTTAGTGGCGCAAGCTTCTGGCTGTGGGTATGATTAGATGTGGTATGTATTATTGTGTCTGTAGCTAAAACATCTACGACTACATATATACTCCGCTAGCCACCAAGCGATGTGTGGCGGAGGGCACAATACGCGCCGAAGTCATATTCCCCTCCTCTGTTCCACTAGCGGATCGCGAGAGGGAAAAACAACTGTCTGAACGCCTCAGTACGAGCTCTAATTTCCCTTACCTTCAATTGGTGATCATTGCGCGGTTTGAAAGTTGGTGGTAATAATATATGCTCTACATCCTCGGTGAAGATCGGATTTCGGAATTCAGTGAGGAGCCCCTTCAGTTTATCGCGCCGTCCATCTGCAAGAGTGTCCCACTTCAAACTTTCTATGAGACTTGTAACGCTCTAGCGATGGCTAAATGTACCAGTCACGAACCTTGCCGCTCTTCTTTGGACCTTCTCAATCTCTTAAATCAGACCCAACTGGTAAGGGTCCCATACAGACGAGCAGTACTCTAAGACTGGACGAACTAACGTATTGTAAGCAATTTCCTTTGTTGAAGGACTGCATCGATTGAGGATTCTACCAATAAACCGCAATCTAGACTTTGCCTTACCTGTTACTTGTGTAATCGGATCATTCCATTTGAGATCATTTCGAATAGTCAAACCCAAATACTTCACGGATGTTACCGCTTCCAAAGACTGGGCATTTATTTTGTACTCGTACATTAATGGGGATTTTCGCCTTGTTATATGCAGTAGGTTACACTTACTAATATTGAGAGATAACTGCCAGTCATTACACCAAGCATTTATTTTCTGCAAATCCTCATTGATTTGTTCACAACTTTAGTGTGATACTACTTTCCTGTAGACTACAGCATCATCGGCGAACAGTCTAATGCAGCTGTCAATACTATCAACCAGATCGTTTACGTCAATCGTAAAAAGCAGCGGACCTATTAAGCTGCCCTCGGGCACAACTGAAGTTACGGTTGTTTCTGTCGATGTCACCCCATTCTGGACGACATAATGCTCCCAGTCTGTTAGAAAACTTTCTATCCAACGGCATATGTCATCAGATAGACCGTAAGCGTGGACTTTTTCGACCAAGCGACAGTGCGGAACTGAGTCGAACGCCGTTCGAAAGTCAAGAAATATGGCATCAACCTGAGAGCCGGTATCCAGAGCCTGTTGTATATCATGCACAAAGTGTTGTGGACTGGCAAGACAGCCAATCCACTAGGAGGAAGCCGAAAGGCACGCGTTTAAGCTCACGCAGGCTGGCGTGAGGTCTGGAACAGGTAAAGTAATTGAGACTAGCAAATAAAGTACGTAGCTGCTGGAATACTTAACTTTAATCCATAATTGGTGAACATCGCTCTTGACAGTACATGTTTTACAGCATCAATAGTAACTGGTAATGGCGCCTTGCTAGGTCGTAGCAAATGACGCAGCTGAAGGCTATGCTAACTATCGTCTCGGCAAATGAGAGTGTAATTTGTCAGTGAACCATCGCTAGCAAAGTCGGCTGTACAACTGGGGCGAGTGCTAGGAAGTGTCTCTAGACCGGCCGTGTGGCGGCGCTCGGTCTGCAATCACTGATAGTGGCGACACGCGGGTCCGACGTATACTAACGGACCGCGGCCGATTTAAAGGCTACCACCTAGCAAGTGTGGTGTCTGGCGGTGACACCACACAAAGAAAGCCAGCTGTGTCTCGCATGACCATTGTTTCCTAAAACCGTACTGGTATCTGCAGATGAACTTCTCAGAGTCTAGAAAGGTCATTATGTCTGAACACAAAATATGTTCCATGATTCTACAACAAATCGATGCCAGTATTCTGAAATTTTCTTTTATCATGTTATTTTAAGAAAATTTATTTGATATTCTTTCCATTTTTCAAGTATGAATTTGTTATGTTGATGGATTAAGTTGTTCTGAAAGCGGTGCTGATATTCAAGATAATAAAAGCGGGTTAAAAGCTGTGAGCTATCTGGGGAAGTTGTCCTTGCATTACTGAGCAACTGTTGCACCAGGTATCCAGTCTAGTTTACCAAACTGCCAGCCAGACTAACATTAATTATGATCTTTTAATAGTCATCTTACGACAACCGGTGATGTATACACACAAAATAGAATTTAAATAAAAAGAACTAAATCAGTTTATATTTAGACATTTATTTTAACATTGATCATTGTACCGTTAAAATTTCAGCATATTAAACTTGATTCACAACTAAACTGGTGCCTTATTTAGGAGTGTGAAAATGTGAGTTTGTAATCTACGGAACACATCAAATATGGAGCCAAGACTGGAAGACTGCACACAGCACTGAATTCATAAAATAACACACGAAGAACGTTGAAACATATGCAAGAGGAAATTAACCACAACCAACCGATTCAATTTTCACCCAAAGAAGTTACGTTCGTAGCGCAATCCTGTCCGTCATGAAATTACCACACACTGGTATACTAAATTCATACTAACTCTCTGTGAAATCTTTCAGAAAAGAATAGCTGAGGGCTACTGTGATGATTACACCACATGCTTCACGTGGTCAACTTGGTTTACACAAAGAGTGTAACTCCAGAATAATTTTGAAAATTGAAATAAATTACATCGAAACGCAATTTACGAAAGAAAAACCTTGAACTGGTTACTATCGTCTTACTATTAACCTGATGGGTCAAACAATTGTATAAGCACGTGGTACTGGTCTCACAAAGTACACACGCCAGGGTTCCCGGGTTCGATTCCCGGCGGGGTCAGGGATTTTCTCTGCCTCGTGATGACTGGGTGTTGTGTGATGTCCTTAGGTTAGTTAGGTTTAAGTAGTTCTTAGTTCTAGGGGACTGATGACCATAGATGTTAAGTCCCATAGTGCTCAGAGCCATTTGAACCATTTTTTCGCAAAGTACACCCCACGTGGGTTGATCATAAAGAAAAGTTGCTATATTGAAAAATATTGCCAAGAGGAGACGTTATAATCTCACACACATTGGCATTTAAGATTGATGATCTTAGTTAGAGTTACGGTTCATCAACACCTGGTTCCACTTTACTCGCAATGTAGTGACACAGCAACTACTGGAAGATGTTCTGAACTTCACACTCGAATTACACTGCTTTGCAATTTAAGATAACATTAGATATTTTAAATCTAAACCTGAAATTAAGGCGATTAAATTTTCAGTTAGGCCGAACTTAAGAAACCCATTGTCCTACGGACTTAGCAGAGACGCTCTTAACTGGAGATCTTACCACTTCACACGCTCGCCGCGGACCGACTGCCGTGGGCCCCTACCAAGGGTGCTTAACAGATACAAACGTAAGTTACCACAGAGGCAGCTTCCTATACCAACATGACAAGAGATGGACAGGACGATACTAAGAATAGAAACCTCTTTGCTTTTAGAAAGCGTATCTAACTGTTCGGACGTTGGTCCTACTGTTCTCTAGCAGACAGGCTTGTCTGCTACCATCCAGCATGCAACTACAAATACATTTGCTCATTCATCCTTTCACACAGAAGGGAAGGGGGATGACAGTATCTTATCATATACACTACATAAAAGAAAGCGGATGTAGGTTCCATATGAGACTGTGTGACATGAATTACATATAAACTGTGTTTCAAAGTGTAGTAGTGTGACAGATCGTTCTTGTTTATGTGTAAAAGTAACACGTTCCACTGCTAAGTCTCCTCCCAGATGGAGTCAGAAACACCACAGTAAATTTAGAAGTGGAATGTATGCCTTAAATGACAACAGTTCTAAGAAATTAACGTGAAAGGAATCCAACAGAGACCTTTCAAATTTTGTGTTCTGATATGCTTTGTTCATTCCGGAGTGCTGTTCATCTATTTTTGCATTTGGCTCATAGACTCGACAAATAATGTCATTCACACAGGTGGTTGTGGCATACCTTCACTCGATACTCCCTGATTAGTATCCCAGCTATTAACGTTCGTGGAGTTTAGGCATTAATTCTGCACAGTCGTTCTGCTATGAGACGCTTAATACCGCCACCCACTAGGCACTGTAAATAAGGAGGTAGCAGGGTGCGGCCCTCGGAGGCGCCAGCTGCTGCAGAGGGCTCCGAGGACGCAGGGCAGAGGTAGACGCTCCCAGCCCCACAGTCTCCCTCCGCCAAGTTGCGGGAGTGGCGCCAACTTGGCGAGTTTCTGCTCTCCTCAAGTCTGTGGCGTCAAGTGCCGCCAACTTGAATATCTAATTCCCCCCACCCCCTCCAGCTCGCTAGCCCGGCCCCACGAGCCCTAAGCGCTGCTTCTGCTGGACACCCTCAGGGCGCAAGGGGCCAGTTTTTGGGAGGACAGCTACCCACTTGTCACCAGTTTGCCGCGCAAGCATTTCGCTCCGTAAACTGCCCGCCGTGCTGGCTAGTTCCTTGGCACAAGCAACTGACTACTCTCTTTAACGAGGAAACATCACCAACTTGACCTCAAATTTTAAACGGAAAAACCACACTGGCAAAAAACCAGCCCTGGTAATGGTCCCCAGTCGAAAATTTGGCCTGAAATTATGATAGTGCACTGTTACGAGGGTCACTCCAAAACAAACTCTCACTATTTTTGTAAAAATACGGCTTTCATTCTGCATGTGTGAAAGTTTTGCAGTGTGTAGATACATCCTTCCCGTTTGTTTTCAACCTTAGTTCAACCTGTTCCCGTGAGTGGCGCCGTCACAGCATGTCGTCAAGATGGCTGCTACACTTGACGTTCGTCAGAAGCAACGTGCTGTAATAGAATTCCTGTGCTCTGAAAACGGGACAGTGGGAAACATCCACAAGAGGTTGAAAAAGGTGTACGGAGATGCTGCTGTCGATCGCAGTACAGTTAGTCGGTGGGCAAGCAGGTTACGTGATGAAAGCGGGCACGGCAATATTGAGGATTGTCCTCGCAGCGGCAGGCTTCGTACTGCACACACTCCAGACAATGTGCAGAGAGTTAACGAATTGGTGACTGCTGACAGACGCATCACAGTGAACGAATTGTCACGCTACGTTGGGATAGGGGAAGAAAGTGTTTGCAGAATACTGAAAGTGTTGGCGTTAAAAAATATTTCTGCCAGGTGGTTTTCCAGGATGTTGCCAGTGGCTCACAAAGAAACAAGAAAAAGGGTATGCAGCGAACTTTTGGAACAGTACGAGAATGGTGGAGATGAATTTCTTGGAAGAATTATGACAGGTGATGAAACATGGCTCCCTCATTTTTCACCAGAGACGAAGAGGCAGACAATGGAGTGGCATCATGCAAATTCACCCAAGGGAAAAAAAAATTCAAAACCACAACATCTGCTGGAAAAGTTGTGGCTACGGTATTTTTCGATTCCGACGGACTCTTGCTTGTGGACATCATGCCACATCGAACCACCATAAATTCTGATGCATATGTGACGACACTGAAGAAACTTCGAGCTCGACTGAGTGGTGTTCGATCACATAGGCAAAAGCAGGATGCAGAATGAGATTTTCACTCTGCAGCAGAGTGTGCGCTGATATGAAACTTCCTGGCAGATTAAAACTGTGAGTCGGACCGAGACTCGAACTCGGGACCTTTGCGTTTCGCGGGCAAATGCAGAAGTAAGGTTGTGAGGACGGGGCGTGAGTTGTGCTTGGGTAGCTCAGTGGTAGAGCACTTGCCCGCGAAAGGCAAAGGTTCCGAGTTCGAGTCTCGGTCCGGCACACAGTTTTACTCTGCCAGGAAGTTTGAAAATCAGGATGTTTTGCTGTTGTACGACAATGCACGGCCACACGTCTGTCAAAAAACCATGGAAGCGATCACAAAACTCGGATGGACAACACCAAAACACCAGTCTTACAGTCCTGACCTGGCTCCATGTGACTATCATCTCTTTGGGAAACTGAAAGACTTTCTTCGTGGAACAAGGTTTGAAGATGATGACTCCCTTGTTGCACGCTGCCAAACAGTGACTCCAACAGGTTCGTCCACAATTTTACCGTGGGGGTATACAGGCGCTGGTTCCAAGATGGCGTAAGGCAGTTGAGAGGGATGGAAATTATGTGGAGAAATGAAAATATTGTTCCTAAAGGATGTATCTACACACCGTAAAACTTTCAGACATGTAGAATAAAATATGGAATTAAAAAAAAATAGTGTGCATTTCTTTTGGAGTGACCCTCGTATAATGTTCTGAATGTAAAGTTACCAAATATGACGTGCACCGAGTATTTGACACCCGCTCCGCCCCACTGCAGCTGCTCAATGACAGAGAGCGAATTAAGGATGTCGATTATGACTGAAACAACCGTTTTCCGGAAATTTCGTTTTTTTTCCATGCCAATTGAGACCACCTCTTAAAACCGCTCAAAATAACTGGTTTCTGAAATGACCGATTTTCGGTTTTTTATCCCTATTGTTCCCTGCAATAAACGTCGAAATCGAACAGAGATTGGAAAATTTTGCTTCACTCCGTTTCAAAATACATAGAATCAAAATACTAAATTGCATAGGCAAATAATAGCAAACGTGCTCCTTCCACTGTTCGCTGCTTTTCTTGTAAAGTGATAAGTGGTTGAATATGAGAAGCAACCAATATTCTCCTACTGACTCTAAGTTCTTTCAAACTGTGCCCAAAAATTATTTTATAATCGGAGATAATCAGAGCATCGCTAATTTTCATAGACCATTGCACAGTGTCTACGGAAAACTGGCAGTGAACAAGAGCACGCAGAGTCGTTGTGCGAGACGTCTGTTATCAACCCACTTGTCGGATCTCCCACGTGCCAGCCGGCTACACACAACGGTGACTGCTGCAATGTTGGGATATGTGAACTCTCTCATTCGAGGTCATCGACGGATCACAATCAAACAACTTGCTGCACAACTGGACGTTTCTGTTTGTACTGCTGACACACTCGTCCTTTAGTTGGGTTACGTACCCAATGTAAAATGTAGACTGGCAATGGCAAGGAAATCGTTTCTGAAGAAGAGAAATTTGTTAACATCGTGTATAGATTTAAGTGTCAGGAAGTCGTTTCTGAAAGTATTTGTATGGAGTGTAGCCATGTATGGAAGTGAAACATGGACGATAACCAGTTTGGACAAGAAGAGAATAGAGGCTTTCGAAATGTGGTGCTACAGAAGAATGTTGAAGATAAGGTGGGTAGATCACGTAATTAATGAGGAGGTATTGAATAGGATTGGGGAGAAGAGAAGTTTCTGGCACAACTTGACTAGAAGAAGGGATCGGTTGGTAGGACATGTTTTGAGGCATCAAGGGATCACCAATTTAGCATTGGAGGGCAGCGTGGAGGGTAAAAATCGTAGAGGGAGACCAAGAGATCAATACACTGATTCAGAAGGATGTAGGTTGCAGTAGGTACTGGGAGATGAAGAAGCTTGCACAGGATAGAGTAGCATGGAGAACTGCATCAAACCAGTCTTAGGACTGGAGACCACAACAACAAACGTACCCAAAAGTGTGTGATTACTGGCTTCCTCGCCGAATAGCAGAAGACCATAAAGAGCAAGGAAGGCCCATCTGATTGGTCCAATGAAGGATGTACTCCGCGGGAAATAGTGCATGGATGATGGTGAGGCTATAGAAGAAACAACAAGTTGACTCCGGCGGTAACCATTAGGGTGGTACCATGCGAATGCACAGGCCCTACCTGTAAGATGGTGTAAGGCCATCGCACTGAACGCAGGATATTTTGAAAAACAGGGTTTTGTAGCCAAAAGTGTGGAAAATAGGCTGTTGTGTTAGAATCCCGAATAAAGGCAACCTGCTTTCAGAAAAGAATGTGTTGCATTGGTTGTTGCATGCCCCTCGTACAAATGTGCGTAATTCCTTTAAAAATTGCGCTAATAAGTGTAATTGCGCTTGCTTTGGCTTAGTCCTATCAGGGCACATGCTCCCAATGTCCCCCTCTGGCACAAATACAAGCTTCAGAACGCGCCCTGGTCTCTCGTTGCTAGTTACCAAATCCTTACTGAAATGTCCCCAATGCTTCTGTTTGAATCACTGCAACGAATTCCTCTTTGTTGGTAATCGCCGATCTGTACACCCCCTCTTTGAAGAAACTGCAGGAAAAGAAGTCCAGTAGATTCAGATCGGGGAAATGTGTTGGCCAGGGAACAGGACAGCCTCTTCTACCCAATATAGCTGGAAAATTGTTGTCCAACTATTGCAGTACTCGTAGTCGGAAATGTGCTGGAGCACCATTTAATTCATACCATACGCACTGTCTCGTCTGTGGGAACATATCATTCAGTATTGTTGTAAGCAGATCCTCTAAGAAATGCAGGAAATCAGCACCCCTCATTTTGATCTCCAATGTGAATGGTCCAAATACTGTACACGAAGGATAGTACTGAATCTCGTTTGGAATGAGGTGGAACGAATTACACGAGGATCCTCTCAGCGCAGTCGTGTAAGCTGTGTCTGTTTTTCTGAACCTAATTCATCGGTTAACAAGATGTGGTTCACGAAACCATGTTGGTTATGAATACCCGCAGTAACCACTGACAGTATGAGAGATGTTGTCTATGATCTCGTGGCTTTAGTTCTTGTACACGGTTCAGATGGTACTGATCAAGACCTTGGGAACGAAGTATTCGCCAAACATGTGGGTGGCAGAGTCCAACACGTCGCCCAATACACCCTGAACCGATAGCTGGACGTGTTTCTACAGTACCAAGAATTCCTTCTTCACGTCCTGTTCGACCAACATGATGCGTAGGTTGTAGCATTTTCGTATCACCATGCATTGCTGAAGTGCTTGAAACACTCATCTCCTTGGATGGGTTCGTTGCGGAGACCTCCCACGGTATTCTCTTTCAGCCGCGGCCGCATTACCATTACAGAAACTGTAAAAGAAGTGCGTGTGTCGGTATTTCTCGTTAGTGAACATTGCGGATGTTCATACAGGGACTTCACCATCACAGCTGATCGCTTCAGTCGTCTCGTCCAGAAGTACACAAGGCTATACAAAAGAAGCGCAATATCAGTAACATTGAATGTTGTACTTAGCTGCAGAACCGTAAGGAAATGGCAGCTGAAGGAACTCACACAAGGGCTGACAACTTGTGACATTCATTATGGCGTTTGCCAAACAATCCTTTTTGCACGTAAGTGAACGAATACGGAAAAATGGTTTTAACATTTTATGTTGCATATAAAGTCCTATGTTATCTCCTTAAGGATTTACCTTACCTTTGGATACACCCTGTGTAGACGACCTGGTGGATAAGGCCAGAAACTCATTGAAACTGTTAGCGGATTATACTGTTGTACAAAGACTATCTATTCGAAAACTAAGCTACGATCGGTAACGAAATGCAAACCACAGTAAAAATCAGAAGATTTTTATTGGCAACAGTTTGTTACACCTTCCAGCTACTTCTCTACACAATCGCCACTGCGACTTAGATATTTGTCGTGGCGCGTTGTACCAACTTTCAAATACCCTCGTCATAGAAGGCAACCGCCTGTGCTTTCTGCTACTTTTCTACGCTGCTCTGCAGTTCGTTGCCTGTGCAAAAATGTTGTCTTCATAGCCAGCGGTTCATGTGAACAGAGACGTACATCGGAGGGAGCCAAGTCCGGTCTGTATAGTGGGTCATTACAAACTTCCCTGCCGGCCTTTGTGACCGAGCGGTTCTAGGCGCTTCAGTCCGGAACCGCGCTGCTGTTACGGTCGCAGGTTCGAATCCTGCCTCTGGCATGGATGTGTGTGATGTCCTTAGGTTATCTAGGTTTTAATAGTTCTAAGTTTAGGGGACTCATGACCTCAAATGTAAAGTCCCATAGAGCTCAGAGCCATTTGAACCATTTTGAAAAACTTCCCATCGACAATGGTGCAGGAGCGTCCTCACTTCCCCCGCAGTGTGCAGTCGCCAATTGTCAAGAAGAGGGTAATACATGACAGGCACATTATGTGGGGTTGCATGAAATCAGGCGAAACCTCGGAGTGGGTGAACATGCTTGGCAGAAGACACTGTTTTCTAGGTTTCTTTACATGATTACTGTGCGCTCAGAACTTAGAGAGCGACGTGACACTATCGGCTGGCATACTAGTCACAATGTCAAGCACATCTGTGCGAAGATTCATCGGATTTTCACTGTCGTTTCCATTTCGCGACCTATTGGACTTTATTTTACGAGTATCTCTCGTATACAGATATGTCGCGACGCTATAAAATTGTAGGGCAATGCAGGAAGACTTACAGAGGAAAGACACTTGGTGTAATGACTGACAATTGTCTGTCAACCTAAATCAATGTGACGTACCGCACATAAATAGGCAGAAAGACCCGTTTTTGTGTGATTACACGCACCAGAAGGATTCACATTCATTAAATATCGGGGAGTTTGAGTATGGGACTATATGAAGTGGAAATATCACATAAAACTAAGCAAAGCAGATGACAGACTGACATTCATTTGAAGAAACCTTGGAAAGTGTAATCCGCCCAAGAAGATGGTAGTCTACAAGAACCTCATTCCACCGTGAGTCTGCAACTCAAGAGTCTTGGCATCTTAATTCACAGAGGAAATGGAGAAAATTCAAAGAAGAGTAGCACGGTTCCTCACGGTGTCAGTATGGGCGAGATATTCACAGACATTATCATTCAACCACAGTGGCATACACTACGAGAGACATCTAGTGCGTCACACTGTGGCTTACTATAAATACACGAGAGCATAGATTCCTAGATGAGTGAACCCAGATATTGATTCCTTCCATTCTTATCTCGAGAAATGACTATGGATGTGAAACAGGAGAGGTTCGAGCCCACATTGAGGCTTACCAATACTAGCGCACGAGTGTGGACAGTAACATGTAAGGGCGGAACTGACTGGAGTACACAAGTAACCCTCCACCACACGCCTTATTGTTCCTGACATTCCAGAACTTCCACTGCGTGTGTGGTACTTCCAAACACAGAAGTTTCTATTAGAATGCTGTTGTATTTCGACTCGACTATCAGCTCCTTCAGTTTCTGCGAAACATCTTGAATCGTACCGAGTAGTGAAGCAGAACGTGAGAAACTGCAGCGAAACGCAGTGAATCCTGATGAGGACCGACACTTCATGCAAGGATAGGCAACTGACCATAAATGTAGAGGAGTATAATGTGTTGTTCATCAAGTGGTGAAAAAAATCCAGTATTGATCGATTTTGAAAGCAGTGAACACTGTAAAATACTTGGGAGTATACTCTGGAGCGACGATAAGAGGAAAAACAGAATATCAGACTGAAATTCATTAGTAGAATTATATTGTACGAAGGGCGTTCCACACAGATTTTTACTTTATTTTACTCTATTACTGAAGGTGCGCTGTTTGACTATCGTCACACCATTGAAAGTATATAGGACTTCGGTCTAACCTGAGGTGGCAGGATAGTCACTAGAAGTGTAATCTCTGAGAAAAAAAAAAAAAAAACTCCGCCGAAACTGGCCACGAAGGCTTAGCGGTACCGACCGGCCGCCATGTCATCATCAGCCCACAAGCGTCACTGGATGCGGATATGGAGGGGCATGTGGTCAGCACAATGCTCTCCCGGCCGTTTTGTCAGTTTATGAGACCGGGTTTCCTCTTGAAGGAGAGGGTACACTCTGCGGATATTCACAGGCGACCGTTGCGGGGTGTGCACCGTCACAAAAAGTTTTCCGGCAACACGACAACGCCCGTCCCACACGGGTCGGGAAATCACGGTTTCCGCTGCTGAAATGTCCGCCCCTGGTAGCTGAGTGGTCAGCGCGACGAAATGTCATACCTAACGGCCCGGGTTCGATTCCCGGCTGTGTCGGAGATTTTCTCCGCTCTGGGACTGGGTGTTGTGTTGTCCTTATCATCATCATTTCATCCTCATCGACACGAAAGTCACCACTTAGAAGTGGCGTCAACTCGAAAGAATTGCACCAGGCGAAAGGTCTACCCGGTGGGAGGCCCTAGCCACACGGCATTTCCTTTTAACTGCTGAAATTAGATTCCTGGTACTGCCACATCCGTCGTATTCTCGCGACTTGACGCCTTTAACTCCTGTAGGCCCTACTCGAACGACTTTTTTGGAGCCTGTCGCACCACCCTCTGGCAGCTGTCAGCAATTCCTATAGGTGAGCGAAAGGATGTCCATGGAGAAGTTCCTTCATAGCCTCGAACAGGTGGTAATCAGAAGGCGCCCAGTCAAGAGAATACGTTGGGTATGACAGTACGTTGGGTATGACAGTACCTGGAAACCCATTTCATGGATGGCAGCCATGCTTTTCCTACACATATGAGGAAGATCTACGTCGTGTTGCAAGAGCACTTTTCGTGACACTGCACGCTCTCCACATAATAGCACCAATCGTCTGTGAGTATCTGCAGTGTTTAAACCTTCTTTCCAGAGCAACCACCTCTTCCAGCGCTCATCCTTGATGATCACACTCCATATTTTCCGCTCACGTAAAGACAGCAGCTGGGAAATTGAGTTACTGTATAGGGATTGCACTTGCAGCGATTTTCCTACCACCTCCGGTTAGACCAAAGTACTACGTTATCGCAACTGTAATGATGAGTCCAATTTCGCAACATGGATTATAGGAAAAAATCAAGTGTAAATCAGTGTGGGACTCCTTCTTCAAGAACTTCTCTCAATTCGTGGCTATTGCTCGCCAGCCTGGAATAGTTAATACATGGGATTAATAGAGGGTATAGAACAGTTGCAAGTTTTAAGAATGGTCAAACAACATATTACTCGCTGCCACATAAATGTCGCCAAATGACCATAATGATGAAACCAGAAAAAATTCGTCTCTTTGAAGAGGTTCAGCGATAATAGTTCTCCCCTCACAACAACTGGGAAAGGGAGGGAAAGGGACGCAAAAATGGGAAGCGATAGTCGTACCTGAAGTACCGTCCGACGAACATCGTAAAGTCGCTTGGGGTGTAGACACAGATGCAGGCCAGGGAAACGACGTCCCCCACATCACTGGATTCTCAGCCGTGTGACAATGCTGTCGTCACCACTACCTCCTGTGAATTTCTTTTAAGGGCGTTCCTGCTTTACGAGACATCAGTGACACCCCTCCTGAGGACAACCTGTTACCAACGTTGTGGAAATTAAATAGATTATTCGTAAAATTTCTGGTGGTCTGGAATGCGTTACACAATTAATAGAGAAATTGCACTTCTACGAAGTACGGTGTCACACCATCTCACAATAAAACATACCGTGCATTATAAGGCAGTGTGAACACTATATTAGAATGTCATTCATCTCTAATTCGGAAACTACATACTGGTAGAATTGTTTTGTTCAGAAATGTAGTGACAAAATGTTTCATCAGTCCTGAAAGTCACTCTGTTTACTGGCCTGAAACATACTATGATCGAAACGGGTAACAATAAGAGCAACTGATGAGAAAGACCGACCATCTGCAATATGGGCAGCAGTGTCTTGCAACACACAGTAAAGTTAAGTTCCTTAGGTACTCATGAGAAAGGTTTTTACTGATTAACTCACCTCGATGCTTAGTACTCCTCCCCAGAAAGAGCATAGATTTGCCATGAAAACTGTTTCCAAATTAGTTCAACATTTGTTTATGTCTCGCGGCAGGGATACGTGCATCGGCAGTCTTAGTCGTTCACTACACCTGCAATAGATGTGAACTTATGAAAAAAAACATATATGTACATACAACTTATCAGATCATTTATGACGTAATCAATACACAAGGCAACAGAGTAATATGGCCTAAACTTGAGAGTTCACATTTCTCAATACTAAAGAATTTGCCAGTTGACTGCAAAAGCCGCACCAGGAGCATATGGATTTAACATTACCCAAAGCTTCTTAAACTGCTAACCCCCAAACTAACCATATTTTTATAAAACAGACAACTACGGCGCGACAATGAAACAATAACTTATAGGGATTTTTCTCACCATCGCTACAATACTTCCTACTCACCGTTAAGGAGACTACGTTGCTATGTTTTAAGAAATGCATGGTTACTTTACTTTCTCGAATTTTAAACATTTATTCTAACCAGTTTCGATTTCAATCTTCATTCGCGAAATATAAAAAATAATGTGACTTTTACATTCAATATATCGTGATACAAACGAATTCCATACTGCACGGCATATTATGACACAACATCAACAGCTACCAGTGAATTATTGTAACTTATTTAACGAAAATACAGTCTTATGTGTCAGTCCATTATGTCATATGGTATCATGTTTTGGGGTAACTCCACAAACAGAGAAAAAATTGTTAGAGTACAGAAGTGTATAATAAGAGTAATGAGTAGTTTAAATCCAAGAACATCATCTCGAAACCTATTCAAAGAATTGGGCTTATTAACCACAGCTTCTCAGTATATTTATTTCTTAATTAAGTTTGTTGTACATAATACATCTCTTTTTCCAACGAACTGCTTAGTACACCGTATCGATACTAGGAATAAGAACAATATACATAAAGATTTAAAATCACTTACTCTTGCCCAGAAAGGAGTCCAGTATTCAGCAACGCATATTTTCAATAAGTTGCCAGCAACCATTAAGAGTTTAGTTTCAGACAAGGCACAATTTAAACATAATTTAAAAGAATTTTGTGGTGGCCAACTCCTTCTATTCCATCCATGAGTTTCTCAACAAGTGCAGTAGACCATTTTAATGAGAATTTATTATACTTTAATTTTTGACATTACTTGGTTGTAACAGCCAAATAACTACCTACTGTGTGAATGATGGCTGTATGGAAAGCAGATGTAAGTCTTAAGTCTGTAAATAGTGAAAGTTTAATTTTAAATCTTGTACATAATTTGACTGTTCTTAACTGAGGATCACTGAAATGAAGAATTTATTTTAATTTTTGACAATACTTGGTTGTAATAGCCAAGAAACTAGCAAATGCCTGAATGATGGATTTAATGAAAGCAGATGTAAGTATTAAACCTGTAAATATTAGAACTTTAAATTTAATTCATGTACATAATTTTACTGTTGACTGACCGAGAATGATTAAAATTAATGCAACTCAAGTTTTTTTAATTACATTTTTGTAATGTGTTCATCTGACATGTTCCACACCCAGAAGGATTCCCTCTTTTGTGGGTCTATGGAATGAATAATTAATCTAATCTAATCTATCTAAACAACACAAATCTAAATTTTGAGCCTTCAGTACTCCTCTGACCCCAAGAACGTCTTCGGTCACTTATCATTTCCCTTACATCTGAAAACGATTTATACAAGGCGAAAAATACCAAGTGGTGTCATGGTGTGGAATTGTAGTTACCTCTACATCTGGCTGGGAAAGTCAGTACATAAAACAGCGGTATTTAAGGGAGCTTTCTGGATGAGGAAATCTGTACTTTATTCAAATTATTTCACTAGGAAAGGTCTTAAAGGGATGATGCACATTTTAAAAAGTGACAAATATGGAAGCTTTCTTGTATAAAAAGAAAAAAGTTAATCGTGGGCGTGGCTGCTTCTAGCTGCCCCACCGCCTTGGCAGCGAAGTGTTGTGCTCTGTAAGACGTGGTTCGAGCTCTCTGTTTGCAGGCGTTACAGTTACTGAGACAACGGCAGCATCGAAGTCAGAGTTTTTTTTGTGATGAATCACAAGCTGTAGCTCAATTCGTCTTCTAGGCATTCAACGCTGCGATATTATTTGAGTGGAAACTACAACCAGTCTCATTATAGTGTTTTAAAGCTTGTGATTCTCTCATTAGACAGTTCCCTGCCAATTCCTGATTTTCAGGTACCTGATAAGCACACCAGATAGATATACAGTGCTAGCGTGGTACCTTCGAGGCGGAGGAGGGGAGGGGGGGGGGGGGTGAATAACATCGTCTCTAGCGTATATAGTGTTCAGACAGAACAGGACGACCACCGACCTATTATTGATATTAACCCGTCCAGGCGATGGCGGCGTGTCCTGGCAAGGGATGACTGATAGACACACACACACATGGTGCATGTAGTATCAGTGAGTGTTGCCATTGTGTAGACTGAGGAAGGCCCGCCTATCTGAGTTTGATCCAGGGTAAACTGTGATGGCCTGGAAGCTCGGCACGTCCTGACGTCGTGTGGTCGGGCCGCCAGCCCTCTCATTACAGATGTCAGACCTCGTAGACAGGATAGACTTGTAAAACAGGGCAGGTGGCGAACTTTAGTGGAACTAACATCAGACGTCAATGCAGGACAGTGTCTGAACACACAGAGTGCAATGAACACTTCTAACGATGGGTCTCCACAGCCGACGACCCATGCATGCGCCAACGTTAACACCACGACGACGGCAACGACGACTGAAATTGACACGTGACCACCGGCATTGGACGTTGGTTAATTGGCTGAGCCTTGCGTGGTCTGCTGAATCCCGATACCTTCTTCATCACGCCGATGGGAAAGTGCGAATCCGTCGTCTTCCAAGCGAACAACTCCTTGACACCTGTACTGCAGGACGGAGACAAGCTGGCGGCAGCTCCATTATGCTCTGGGGAACATTTATGTGGGCTTCCATGGGTCCAGTGGAGCTCGTGCAAGACACCATGACGGATAAAGATTATGGTACACTGGTTGCATACCACGTACATCTGTCCATGGCGATCGTGTTTCCTGATGGCAGTGGCATTTTTCACCAAGATAATGAGTCATGTCACAATGCCAGGAGTGTGATGCAGTGGTTCAAGGAACACAGTGGCGAGTTCCCAATTGATGTGCTGCACGACCCCATCGCAACTCTCCAGATTTGAACCTGACTGAACACATTTGGGATCTGACTGAACGTGTCGTCAAGGCTCATAGTCTCCTTCCCCGAGATTTACGGGAATTAGGTAACTTGTATGTACAGATGTGATGCTAACTCACTCCACTTCTCTGCCGTGACTTACGTCATAGTTGGAGGGTACCAGTCCTATGCCAGCTGCCGTTTTCTACTTTTAAGTGGATGACTAATATTTTGTCCGTTGAACTTATTTTATTCCATGCTGTGCTGTTGTAGGGTTACATCTCGTTTCTTGTTACTCTTGAAACTTAAATTGAATGTTTATTAACACGTGTACCAAAGTGTTACGTTTCCACTCTCACATTTGATGGATTCCCTTAAAACACCATGTTCATAACCTCCTTCAGTATCACGAGTAAGTAACCGAATAAATTCGCTATCTTTCTTGTGGATAATTCTCTAGAATTTATCTGAGGTCAGCTACTTTTATTAGAACCACAACCACAGCGATTATCTGCACTTGGTAAAGGAAATAAAGTTCCTATATTCACTCGCCATTTCGTGACGAGTCTACAGTGACTCGCGCGTAAGCTGTAGCCCATCTTCCCAACGCATCTGGACATTATCTACTGGGTTCACATTCGGGAATCCAAATTTCCCATCCATGTGGACGATATGTTGATTTGCAGGAGACCCGTCCGCTAGATCAGCACAGTGCAGGCAGGCGTTGTCATCCTCCAAGAGGACTGAATCAGTGGCACCTCGGGAGGTCGTACTTGTAGTTTCAGCAATTTATTTCTGTAGCTCTGAATAGTATTCCCTCGACTACTGACCAAGATCTATTATGATTAACTTCTCATGGTCAGAATTCATACTCACATACAACATTTCGAATGACACCATATTCGACGTTGACTATACAAATTATTTATTTCACGAATGTAACTTTAGTTTTTGGGCCATTTTCAAGCGGTATTGCAAAACATTTTGCTTCAGCACATGTCTGACTTTAAAATCCTCCGACATGTAATCATGTCGTCAAAAATAAGCCTTTTTACTGTAAAAATGCCGTAGTATCAAAAGGGCGCGAAGCTCTGTACATGGTAAAGGTATGTAAATTACGTGAAATGTTACAACTGATGTTCATAACAACGGCTTCAATTCACGTGTAAACAGTGTGTTAGAACAGTGATTTGTAGTGATTATGTGGAAAGTGTTAAACGTTGGTAACATTTCACTTAATTTACATCATTTTACGATCTACAGAGTTTCGCACTCGTTTAATGTTTGTGTATTTCTACGTGAAAAGAACAATTTTGATGACGACATGTATACACGTCGGAGGATTTCAAAGTCTGACATGTGCTGAAGCAAAAGCAAAATCTTTTGCAGTATTACTATACAATGGCCGAAAGGCCGAAACTTAAATTGTGAAATAAATATTTTCTACGGTCAACGGTGAATATGACGTCCTTTACAACATGTGGTGCTTCGTAGCGCTCTCCAACCTGCCCACATTGGTACTCAACTTCCATCGGTTACTTTGCTTGCTCTACGCGAATGTGGGACGAAAACCACTCTGAAAATTGATGCAGAATTCATCCATGAAGAACACATTTTTCTTCTTAATTTTTTTTATTTGTCCGTGGGCAGGCACGATGTTGGCTGCACAATAAAAGGGCCCATAAACCAGCAGTCGCCCGGCAGTCTTTGAACCAGTACTTCCCCAACAACAGAAATGTACAAAATCGTTTGCTCAACCAATTAGTAATCATTGTATTCAAAACTAACTTTCTACACGAATTATTGTTTTCTTTTTGTGCTTTTACAACATAACCACCAAAGTTTGCACAAGTTGCTTAGAATGTAAGCTATCTAATATGTAAACAACTGTCGTTCCTACAAACACACCATCATGCACTGTAGCTTGAGTTTTAAAACAAGTAGATATTGTAAAAACTAACTTCTGTATCAATTTCTTCTTTCTGTTTGTATGTCAACAACAATGCCAAAGATAAAAGTTATTTATTCACATAAACCGCGGCAAATTCTAAAAACAAAATATATATAACATCTGTTACGTTTAGTGACAAATCAGTATGTGGCAGGTAACAAATGTTAAATGTAACATGAATAAAATGTTAGTTCAAAATAGTAGCACATAACTATAAGGAGATCGTCAACAGTAGTGGAACAAAAATTTATTTTAAACCTGAGAGCCAACAGAACTAAGCACTGTCAGGGGCCCATCCAAAGCCACAAGGATTGGGACTGGAATAAAAAATATGTATAAATATAAGTAATAAGTAAACAAAAAATAAAATTGTTATGAAAACAAACTGCATTCTGCTGCACTAGCGGAACAAAATTTGTTTACTCTTCACTCTTAAAGAAAAAAAAGTTCCCACCAACAACCTATGGAAGAAACCATTATTATTGTAAATATCAATAAAAAAACTCTGTCGTGGATGAATTGCACGCTGCTGGATAACTGGCACGAAGTTCGACCATTGTGAGCGTCCGACAAGCACTTCGTTTAAACTCTGCAACTGTCGAAGCAGCTGTACGCTCTGAAGACGATTTTCTTCCAGAAATCGTTGAATTTCGCCACCCTGTTAAGGCCAGATGCCATGCATCTAGACCGTCGGCTATACACGTTTGCAAACACTACACCTTAATAAGACTGCGCCTTGACCTGGTGCAACGCGTTCCATGATTCTGACTTACAAACTGGATCCCAGAGGGCATTTTCTTGGGATTTCGATATTATTTTTACCAGGAGATTACAGGCTGTGTACAACAAAAGCTTAAAAATGAATGAGACATTACTAGACTAATACAACGATTTTCGACATCTTTGAGCAGAAGCAGGGATAGACAGAAGTAAGGACTGCTCTTCCTCCAAACAGGAAGCGCGATTCCGACTATCCTCTCGTTTTACAGAGTAGGTGAGTCTTCTACAGTGGTCAGTGTTGATCACCAGGAGCACAGACGATAGCCTAACACCGTACGTTGTAGCCAAGACGTTGCTCACTTCTTAACAGTTCTGAACATGGAACAGTTAGCAAAGACTGAAGGAAAAGTGATTATCTAACCTGTGGTACAGGCTTTCCGAAGGACATGGTATCGATACTTCGAGAAAATGGTCCACTTTATGGGAAGTCGGTGAAGTCGCTCAGCAGTCATGGACTGTGCGGCTGGTCCCGGCGGAGGTTGGAGTCCTCCCTCGGGCATGGGTGTGTGTGTTTGTCCTTAGGATAATTTAGGAGAAACCAGACGGCAGTTATAAGAGTCGAGGGACATGAAAGGGAAGCACTGGTTGGGAAAGGAGTAAGACAGGGTTGTAGCCTCTCCCTGATGTTGTCCAATCTGTATATTGAGCAAGCAGTAAAGGAAACAAAAGAAAAATTCGGAGTAGGTATTATAATCCATGGAGAAGAAATAAAAACTTTGAGGTTCGCTGATGACATTGTAATTCTGTCAGAGACAGCAAAGGACTTGGAAGAGCAGTTGAATGGAATGGACAGTGTCTTGAAAGGAGGAAATAAGATGAACATTAACAAAAGCAAAACGAAGATAATGGAATGTAGTCGAATTAAGTCGGGTGTTGCTGAGGGAATTAGATTAGGAAATGAGACAGTTAAAGTAGTAAAGGAGTTTTGCTATTTGGGGAGCAAAATAACTGATGATGGTCGAAGTAGAGAGGATATAAAATGTAGACAAGCAATGGCAAGGAAAGCTTTTCTGGAGAAGAGAAATTTGTTAACATCGAGTATAGATTTAAGTGTCAGGAAGTCATTTCTGAAAGTATTTGTATGGAGTGTAGCCATGTATGGAAGTGAAACATGGACGATAAATGGTTTGGACAAAAAGAGAATAGAAGCATTCGAAATGTGGTGCTACAGAAGAATGCTGAAGATTAGATGGGTAGATCACATAACTAATGAGGAAGTATTGAATAGGATTGGGGAGAAGAGAAGTTTGTGGCACAACTTGACCAGAAGACGGGATCGGTTGGTAGGACATGTTCTGAGGCATCAAGGGATCACCAATTTAGTGTTGGAGGGCAGCGTGGAGGGTAAAAATCGTAGAGGGAGACCAAGAGATGAATACACTAAGCAGATTCAGAAGGATGTAGATTGCAGTAGGTACTGGGAGATGAAGAAGCTTGCACAGGATAGAGTAGCATGGAGAGCTGCATCAAACCAGTCTCAGGACTGAAGACCACAACAACAACAACAGTGACTGATGACCTTAGCAATTAAGTCCCATAAGATTTCACACACATCTGAACATTTCTGAAGTCGCTCTATCAAGTTTAGAGGCTGGGGAGAATTTCGTTTTATTGAGGACGCTGCTGTTAGTAAGAACGTTCTTCGTAGAACGCTGGAGAGATTGTTGTTGCAATGTGTTGTACCTGGTACGGGAAGCACTGGAACTGTTTCAGCCACCTGATACACCAACCAGTGGATCTGTCTCGACCCTCAATTCACACCACTGACAACGATATAGAAGATGAGGAGTTTTATTAATGCAGTGCTTCGTTATCCGTGCGTCAATACGAGGACAATTGTAGAATACAGGCTGCAAAAAAGAGTTTTTTTAAGGCAATTGCAACAAAGAACGTACAGGCAATGTTCAATGGAAGATCACCGCTGAGGAGGAAGAGCAGACGTTGACACAGCGAATGGATGGTGGGAGTACTGGCATATGAAGTACGACACTCAAGAAAGAGTAACAGGGGAGTAATAAGAGCACAATGACCGCCACAATTCAGAGAAATTCTTAAACCCACACAAGCGGCATGACGAATATACCTGCGTCTTAGAACATACTTGAAATAAATGATATGAGGAGAAAGCTCTAAGATTGAACGGGTGCATCGAGTGTATGATAGGACGTTTAGAAACAGTGGAATATTACGAGGGTAATTCGCAATTTAGTTATATTTTTGTTTATTTTAGTAATACTGTCGTTTTACGTTGATGACGCATGTTTTGTTTATTTGTTGTTATATCTTTGCAATGTTCAAGCTGCGAGGTTAGTTTCGTTATCGCTGTCGTGCTGTTAATCATGGCTGTTCCGCTGTCTGTTTGCACCAAAGAAGAGCAACGTTCAGTGATCCGTTCTTTGTGGTCTGAAGGCGTATCAGGGGCCGAAATTCATCGATGATTTCCGGTACAGTACGGGAACGGTGTTTTGCCACATCGGAGTGTCTACGAATGGATTGAAAATTTCTGAAATGGTCACACAAGTGTCACCCATGATGAAGGAGCGGGACGAATGTTTACCGCCGCAAATCAAGAAACCATTAAGCGTACACGTGAAATGATTCCCTTAGACAGACGATTAAATATTGACGAAGTGACACATCGTCTGCAAATTAGTCACGGTTCTGCGTACGAAATCATCCACAACATACTTGGGTTTCATAAACTTTGTGCAAGATGGTTCCCAAAACAATTTACACAATTACATAACAAACGCTCTTGGATATCAGCAAAAAACACATCTTCTTAGACAGGAACATTACTGGTGACGAAACACTGATCCATAATTACGAGCCGGAGAGTAAACGGCATAGTATGGGATGGAAACATCCAAATTCATCGTGCCAGAAACAGTTCAAGACCTATCCGTCCGCAGGAAAACTGATGCTTACGGTTTTTTGGGACGCACGATGTCCAGTACTGGAACATTATGCGGAAATGGACACAACAATAAACAGTGTACGTTATAGTTAGAAGCTTACTGCAAGGCTAAAGCCTGCAATTCGAAGCAAATGCCGAGGATTGCTGTCAAAAGGTGTTGTTTTGTTGTACGCCAATGCCCGTCCGCATACTGCTGCCCAAACTGCTAAAACGCTCCAGAAACTCAAATTTGAAGTACTTGGTCATCCTCCATATAGTCTCGATCTGGCCCTTTTTGACTATCACGTGTTTGGTCCACTGAAACAGACATTAAGGGCCGTCGATTTACCTCGGAGGAAGCAGTGAAAAAAGCGGTGCATTCCTGGCTCGCAGCTCAACCGAGAACCTTCTTTTATGAGGGCATCGCGAAGCTTGTACAATGATGGACCAAGTGCGTTGAAACGCAAGGAGTCTATGTCGAAAAATGATGTTCTTGTAAGTTCCTATTTGAATACAATTAAATTTTATAGCTACTTTGCGGATAATAATTGACTTACCCTCGTACTCTGATTGCGACATTTTACAGTAACTGCAACATGTCTTCATATCTGTGAATACCGGCAGCAATCCCGTTAGCTTCCTCCAAAAAGATACACCGATCGACGGAAGGGCATTCCAAAAGTTCGGACCAAACCCTGTTGAGGAAGGAAAATGTAGAGATCAACAAAGCTTTTTAAGAGTTGCTTACTGTGCACACGACGTAAAGGATCGGCTGGACAACGAGTAAAAACATGACTTACTAGAGCAGCGAAAGTACTGTAGAGAGATATTACGCACAGAATATGCCTTAGAGGAACGCTTGTCAGATTGTGCTCCAGAAATATTTCAGTGCACATCTTTACTTTCTGTCTGCATTATAAGTGAACCATGAAGGTATACAAAAAAGACGAAAAATAAAACAACTCTTCTTAGAAAGTCCTGACGTAAGGAAGAAATGCAGTGCTTCCTCTGAAAGTGTATTTCTTACCAGCACCATTCTTTAACTCGGTAGATAGAAGAGATGTAGCCAGTGCGACCACCTTTCTGTCACATATCCGAGGTCATCTTCATTTGTTCTTAAAACAAAACTGAAATTCGACCTCGGGGAAGATCTGTCTGCAGTCCAGAGAAATATAGGCACAGGCGAGCCAATATTGGCCCTAGCACGTTTCTCACAAGACAGTTTGAAGAAAGGCAAACGTGCCTTTATAGCTTCTGTAGATTTAGAGATAACTTTTGACAGTATGGACTGGACTACATTCTTTGGCATTTGGGAGGCAGCAGGGGAAAAAAAACGTAGGGAATGAAACGTTATTTACAACTCGTACAGAAGTAAGGGTCGCAGAACATCAGAGAGAAACAGTAGTTGAGAGGGAAGTGATACAGAGTCGAATCTTATCCCTAACCATATTCAGTCGGCACGTTGGACAAGCTGTGAAGGAAACCATTGAGAAATGTGCAAAAGGAATTAAGGTTCAGGGAGAAGAAATAAAAAGTCGCGATTTGGCGAATCCTCTCAGAGATGACTAAGGACTTGAGAGAGCAGTTGGAAGGAATGGATATTGTCTTGGAAAGAGATGATAAGAAGATCAATGAAAGTAAAACAAAGGAATTTGGAGCGTAGTCGGTGTAAGACAGGCATTACAGAGGGAGTTACAATAGGAAATGAGGCTCTGAAAGAAGTAGATGAGTTCTGTTTTATAGGCAGGGAAGTAATCGATATTGGTTAAAGTAGGAAAGATATAAAATACAGGCTTGCAATAGCAAGAAGGGAATTTCTAAAAAAAGTGGAATTAGTTAATATCTAATACTTATTTTAAGTTACGAAACCTTTTCTAAAAGTACTTATCTGGAGTGTAGCCTTATAAGCAACTGAAACATAGAAGACAGATAGTTAAGGTAAGAAGAATATAAAAGTTTTTGACATGTGGTGCTATAAAAGAATGCTCAAAATTCGATGAGCTGATCGAATAAAAAATGAGAACATTGTGGCACTTGATGCATGAAGGAACTGTGAGTTTGATAATGGGAGAAAGTGTACGAGGTGTGGCTAGAAAAAAACCGGACTAGTACTGGTGAAACAATAAAACGAATGCAATAAGGCTGAAAGTCGCGTGGCCTGTCACGTGACTCTCGCTCCGCCTACTGCTCGAGTTTCATCTGCCTCCTGCACTCAGTCTGCCCGTGGCGTCTGTTTTAAGTAGTTGACGTTTTGTCTGTGCGTCGGAAAATGTTGAGTGTACAGAAAGAACAGCGTGTTAACATCAAATTTTGTTTCAAACTAGGAAAATCTGCAAGTGAAACGTTTGTAATGTTACAACAAGTGTACGGCGATGATTGTTTATCGCGAACACAAGTGTTTGAGTGGTTTAAACGATTTAAAGATGGGCGCGAAGACACCACTGATGACACTCGCACTGGCAGACCATTGTCAGCAAAAACTGATGCAAACATTGAAAAAATCGGTAAACTTGTTCGACAAGATCGCCGTTTAACAATCAGAGCAGTGTCTGAGTTAACAGGAGTTGAAAAGGAAAGTGTTAGGCAGATTCTTCATGAAAGTTTCAACATGAACAAAGTGTGTTCAAAAATGGTTCCAAAGTGTCTCACAATTGAACAGAAGGAACGCCGAAGAATGATTTGTTCTGACATCCTGGAAAACATTGAAAGTGATCCCACCTTCTTACAAAATCGATGCATTGGAAAACTCCTGGTTCTCCACGACAAAAAAAAGCACGAATGCCAAAATCGAAATTCAAGGCAATGATGATTGTTTTTTTTTTGACATCAAAGGGATTGTGCACATTGATTGGGTACCAGAGGGACAAACAGTGAATCAGCATTACTACATTAGCGTCCTGGCTACCCTACGTGAGCGAGTACGGAGAAAACGGAACGATTTGTGGAGAAAAAAGTCATGGATCCTTCACCAAGACAATGCCCCAGCTCACAGTGCGTTGTCAGTGAAGACGTTTTTGGCAAAACACAACATTCCCATCTTAGATCATCCACCCTATTCACCTGATTTGGCCCCCTGTGACTTTTTTCTTTTCCCTACAGTCAAGTCAGCTTTGAAAGGAACTAGATTTGAGACTGTTGAAGCAGTAAAAGAACAAGCGACGGAAGTAATGTATGGACTTACCGAAAATGATCTGCAGCATTGCTATGAACAGTGGAAAATTCGTATGGAGCGGTGTAGAGACCTAGGAGGAAAGTACATTGAAGGAGATAACATGAAATTGTAAATAATTGTAAATAAATATTTTTTCCAGCATCAATCCGGTTTTTTTCTAGCCGCACCTCGTATGTGTGTGTGTGTGTGGGGGGGGGGGGGGGGGATATCGTAGAAGAAAACCAAGGCTTGAATACAGCAAGCAAATTCAAAAGGGTGTAGGCTGCCGTAGTTACGCAGAAATGAAGAGGCTAGCACACGACAGAGTGGCACGGAGAGTTACGTCAAACAGTCTTTGGACTGAGGGCCACAACAACACGGTGACAGTCTCAGTAAGAAGTAAAGAATAAACTGGGACCTTAAGATTTGAATCCTCAGTTCTCTGTCTCTTCAGATTGTCGTCTAATTCAGAGTCTGCCATTATGCATCATGAAATCTTCATCAGTGTATTAAGAAGCAGTTTGTTTCTATTTTACTAATACTGTATTTACAACGTTATATACTAGATAGTTACCAGAAGTAAAGAGTTTTCGGGCGAGAACTTCTGAGTTACAGTGAGTGACGAACAGCAATAGGGAGGCGCTGGAACTCGAGTCGGTCGTTTGTCCCTGAAGCACATGCCGCGCTCTTGTCTCCGTGCAGTTCTGGCAGAAGCAGAATCGGCCGCGTTCTAGCTGACAGTAGGCCGTCAGTCGCGACGTGCGGTTCTGTGGAGGAGCCGTGACATCCGTTCGTCAAATATACGATGGGCAAATCAATTCTGGCCTGGAAAACACTGCATGCAAGATAGGCAACCCAACTTGTACAATCTGCCCCACTGTCAGGCGGGTCTACGTTGGGTTGCTTACCTTAACCCTTTGAGTCCCAGTGGTTTCTGCCTGAAATCCACTTTTTATTAATGTTGTCTTAAAGTACCACTGCCTTTCGCTCGAAACAAGCGACGCTGTTGTAAGACAGAGTCATCTAGTGCTACAATGAGGTTACAAAACAACAGTCGGCGGGAGGATTGTACTACATGATTGTAGATTTTGACATGTGGTTTCTTTTACAGTGACCATAATGAGGAGATCATTGACAGTGAAAGTAAGCACATCTAAAATTATTGTAAAGTAAATTTGATTTTGTACTAATGCTTTTATAAGAGGATTCGCAACGAAACCACTAGGATATTATCTATTTTTCATATAAATTTATTAAATTTTAGGCCCATTTTTTGCTAAGTATTGACGACAACAATTTGTTTTAGGCATTACGACTTCATGGAAGTTTCGAGATGTGGGACTGTGTCTAGCAAAATTGTGAAATTGCTTTCAAATGTATCTCATGAAATGATGAGTGGTTGAAAACTGTATGTCCCAGTGGTTCCAAAGTGAAACAACCTACTTAAAACAATTTACTGTCTAGTTTTTGCCAATTTGTTCTTGTATTCGTTGCTTACGATGATAAATAAAAATTAATTTTGTGAATTTTTTTTTGAGTCATCGGTTTTGTGACTGGTTTGATGCGGTCCGCCACAATTTGCTCTACTATGCCGTCTTTCTCATCTCAGAATATCACTTGCAACCTACGTGCTCAGCCGGCCGCGGTGGCCGTGCGGTTCTAGGCACTTCAGTCCGGAACCACGGGACTGCTACGGTCGCAGGTTCGAATCCTGCCTCGGGCATGGATGTGTGTGATGTCCTTAGGTTAGTTAGGTTTAAGTAGTTCTAAGTTCTAGGGGACTGATGACCTAAGATGTTAAGTCCCATAGTGCTCAGAGCCATTTGAACCTACGTGCTCAAATGTTCGCTGGATGTATTCCAGTCTCTGTCTTCCTCTACAGTTTTTACGCACTACAGTTCCATCTAGTACCACAGATGATGATGGCTTAACAAATGTCCTATCATCCTGTCCCTCCTTATTGTCAGTGTGTTCAATATATTCCTTCCCTCACCGATTCTGCGGAGAACCACCTTACATCTTCCCTTATGAGTCCACCTAACTTTCAACATTTTTCTGTAGTACCACATTTCAAATGGTTCGAGACGTGCAGTAAGGTAAGGTATATGAAATATTTTTCGACCCTGTTTTATGGTACTTTGCCAATCTTCTACTTGTGGTTGTCCTATAAGGCGGTTTATGCGTTTGAGGATATTGTGCATATGATGCTGAAGATCCACTGTTAAAGTCGGGAATCTAAACTGTTGTGACACGTCCGATATTGCGCTTTGTACCGATTATCATCCCACTTCCAAAGCTGGCTAACTCGCGACGTGCTGTAATGTTGAGCACACATCTGTGTGTAACAGACCATTCAGATACTGCACTACGCCACATCTAGCCGCAACAATGGTGCGTCATCTTCAATCCTTTCCCTGACTTTCCACCACTCACTTTAATATATAAACGCAGGCACAATGTTAAGCGCATGCAGTGTTAGCCCTGTCAAAAGCCAATGCGCTCGTGTTCTCTTAGAGAGATTCCGTTTGGCGTTTTGAGAACTGGTATTGCTCGTTTAACATTCTGCGTTACGTACAGACGGTTTTTACAAGTTACACTGTAGCGAAACAATAAACGCTAGCAAAATATTTTCTTACACTGTGATTCGCGCAACATATTCCCCTGTCATTCTATGAACTAAAAGGAGGGAAGGGGAAGGGGAGATTCGTATACACATATATAGAAGATTAAGGAAGTCAGAGAGGAAAAAATACAAGCGAAATACGCATCAAAACCTAGCGGGTATATACACAAGGTAGCAGCGACGGCAGGGTAAGCCGTCCGTCCGACTGCGTTGCCTCCCCACGTCCCTCTTTTCGTCGTGTCAGAGGCAACGTGTGGGTGGGGCCAAGGGAAAACAGCCCTGCGAGGTGTATAAAAAAGAGAAAGGCGCGTGAGCTTCCCTTGTTTTCCCCGTACGCACCTGTCGAGCGCGCGCCGCAGCCAACCAGCCGCGCAGCTGAGATATTCGGCGAATATCGCGGAGCCCACGTGGTCGCGCAGTGGAGGGGGGGGGAGAGGGGGGCGAAAGGGGGGGGGCGGCGGTGGGCGTCGCGGCGCCGTTCGGCGGGGGCGGGCCCGCTAATGAGGCACCGTCGCCATGGCGACGCCGGCGGCCGCGCGCCGCCATATTGCAGCCCGGCACCGCTCCGCCGGCGGCCATGCGGCCGAAGCCGCTGCCGACGTCGGTAGGGAACACGCAGCGGCGGCGGCGGCAATTCTGTTAGCGTTAACGAAACGCGTCGGAGCTGCGCCGTTCGACGGGATGCCAAATAAATACCGATAGCGGCCGATACAGGAGCCGTCGGAGCGATGGCTGGATAACTCTGTTTCCTGTGACAAGCGGAACGCGTCGTATTTTCGAGTACGACGCGGCCTTACGCGACAGAAGTAAATTATCCGCCGTCGCCGTTCTTCTGCCGCAAAATCCATACTTCGTTCTGACACTTTTCGGGGAACTATCTGCAACACGCTTTAGGTTGCCATTCATGCTACAGAAAAGATTTTAGTGTCCCTTCTGAACGTTTTGGCGGGAATTTGTTCATGAGACCCAGAAAATTTTAGATACAGGCTCCCAGGTAGATGCTATTTTCCTTGACTTCCGGAAGGCGTTCGATACAGTTCCGCACTGTCGCCTGATAAAGTAAGAGCCTACGGAATATCAGACCAGCTGTGTGGCTGGAACGAAGAGTTTTTAGCAAACAGAACACAGCATGTTGTTATCAATGGAGAGAGGTCTACAGACGTTAAAGTAACCTCTGGCGTGCCACAGGGGAGTGTTATGGGACCATTGGTTTTCACAAAATATATAAATGACCTAGTAGATAGTGTCGGAAGTTCCATGCGGCTTATCGCGGATGATGCTGTAGTAAACAGAGAAGTTGCAGCATTAGAAAATTGTAGCGAAATGCAGGAAGATCTGCAGCGGATAGGCACTTGGTGCAGGGAGTGGCAACTGACCCTTAATATAGATAAAAGTAATGTATTGCGAATACATAGAAAGAAGGATCCTTTATTGTATGATTATATGATAGCGGAACAAACACTGGGAGCAGTTACTTCTGTAAAATATCTGGGAGTATGCGTGCGGAACGATTTGAAGTGGAATGATCACATAAAATTAATTGTTGGTAAGGCGGGTACCAGGTTGAGATTCATTGGGAGAGTCCTTAGAAAATGTAGTCCATCAACAAAGGAGGTGGCTTACAAAACACTCGTTCGACCTATACTTGAGTATTGCTCATCAGTGTGGGATCCGTACCAGGTCGGGTTGACAGAGGAGATAGAGAAGATCCTAAGAAGAGCGACGCTTTTCGTCACAGGGTTATTTGGTAGCCGTGATAGCGTTACGGAGATGTTCAGCAAACCCAAGTGGCAGACTCTGCAAGAGAGGCGCTCTGCATCGCGGTGTAGCTTGCTCTCCAGGTTTCGAGACGGTGTGTTTCTGGATGAGGTATCGAATATATTGCTTCCCCCTACTTATATCTCCCGAGAAGATCACGAATGTAAAATTAGAGAGATTAGAGCGCGCACGGAGGCTTTCAGACAGTCGTTCTTCCCGCGAACCATACGCGACTGGAACAGAAAAGGGAGGTAACGACAGTGGCATGTAAAGTGCCCTCCGCCACACACCGTTGGGTGGCTTGTGGAGTATGAATGTAGATTTAGATGTAGAATAGAGTGGTAATGTGCACGGGTGCAAGTACACACTCTAAATCTAAGAAAGGTAACTTTATGTTTACGGATTTGGTGAAAGCTTTCGATTATAATTCACTATTTGAAACTCTAACGTTAGCAGGATTATATTTTATTTATTTATTCAGCGTATGGCTCATAACATCACAGTAAAAATTACAGAAACAACACGACTTTAAAAAAATCACATACGTATAAACAGAACAATAGATAACAGTTTGTATATAAGGACACCACCAATTGTAAATTTACACTCGCAGAAGAGCAATCACAAACAAACGTCCAGCTTAGATAATATAAAGTCGATTGCCTCTTGGGTCGCCATTAGGAAATCCTGTGGGTCACCCTCATATGCCCTCAGTGGGCATTCCTGCACGATGTGTTTGACTGTCTGTCTCTCAGCGCCACAGTCGCAAGCAGCCGAAGGAAGTTTACCCCATCTTCGTAAGGAGTCGGCGCATCTCCCACAGTTGGTTCTGATGCGAGGGCAATCAAATCCTTTTGGTTTACTAAAGATGCATGGTATACTGTGGCAGTTTACTGCTGTTCTGCTCTCCCATTCCTCTTTCCATAGGTTATTTATTTTAAATTTGGATTGGTGCAGTGCCTGTGCGGTCTTTAGTGGAGGATGCCTAGACCGGAGTCGGTTTCCCTGGATGTCGCGAGTATCTTCATGGATTTGTAATTGAAGGTTGGTCATGATTTTTTGAAATTCTCTAACCAGAGCGTGTTCTCGGCGCAGGTAAGGAGGGGCTATGTTACTGAGAACGGGCAGCCACACTGTAGGAGTTGGCCTCATTGTGCCTGATATAATACGCGTTGTTGCATTAACCATTATCTACCACGTGTGCGTGTTTGCTGTTGAGTCACACTGGGGCACAGTATTCTGCCACTGGATACACCAAGCCAAGTGCGGATGTTCTTAAGGTAGATGCTGTGGAGCCCCAAGTGGTGACACAGAGCTTCTGCAATATGTTGTTGCTTTTTTTAAGTTTCGCTGCAGGACTATATTACTGGGAGCGAAATGTTATTTACAACTCGTACAGGAAACTGACTTCAGACAGCTGAAGAACATGGAAGTAACACATTTGTTGAGAAAGGATTAAGACATAGTTGTCGCCTGTCTCAAGTGTTACTGAGTCTGTACACAGAACAACAACTAAAGGAAACCAGGGAGAAAATTGGAAAAGGAATTAAAGTTAACAGAGAAGAAATTAAAACTTTGAGGTTTTCCGATGACTGTGTAACTCAGACAGAGACGACAAAGGTCTTGGAAGAGCAGATGAAACTAAATTATAGCGTCTTGAAGAAAGGATATAAGATGAACTTCAACAAAAGCAAAATAAGGCTCTGAGCACAATGGGACTTTACTTCTAAGGTCATCAGTCCCCTAGAACTTAGAACTACTTAAACCTAACTAATCTACAGACATCACACACCTGCGATCGTAGCTGTCGCGCGCTTCGAGACTGAAACGCCCAGAACCGCTCGGCCACTTCGGCCGGCGCAAAATAAGGGTAATGGAATTTAGATGAACTAAATTACATGGAAATAAATAAAAATAAGGCAAGGGAAAAGAGATGTAATAGAATTCAATCCGGCAATGCTGAGGAAATTGGGTTAGAAACTAAGGCACTGAAACTAACAGAATAGTTTTGTCATTTTGGAGGGAAAAAGTGATGATGGCCTAAAAAGAGAGAATACAAAATGCAGACTGGCAATAAAATATTACGAGGCTCTTCCAGAAAATATTTGTCTGGACTGTTGGCTTGTCCAGAAGGAAAACATGGACGATAAGCAGTTCAGAAAGGAACACAAAAGAGGCTTTTTAGATATCGTGCTAAAGGAAAATGCTGCAGATTAGGTAGGTGGATCAGATAATAAATGAGGAGATACTCAGGCGAACTGGGGAAAAATAAAATTCCTTCCACAACTTTAGAATAAGGGATCTGTTGATAGAACACATTCTGAGACATCAAGGAGTCATTAATTTGCTAATGGTAGAAGTGGGGGAGTAAAACTTGTAGATGGAGCCCAAAGATTGGCTACTGTAAGCAGGTTAAAACTGTATGAAGGTTTCAGCTATGAGGAAACCACAAAAACAAAAACAAAAAACACAAAAAAACCATCAATACACAACAGTGACAAGGTCGGTGAATTGGAGAATCCATTGTAATATTATAAATGTGAAAATACAATGCCTATACAATCCTCAACGAGTTTAATCCTTACTTCCATACTAATGTCATGAATATGAAAGTAGCTTTGTCACTTACGCACGACTAAACTGCTGAACCAACTTTGATGAAATTTGAGGTGGAGGTAGTCTGAACTCTGATGAACAACTTGGGCTGCCTTACAAGCAGTCTAGTATAAGATACTTATTAATTTCAGCAATAATATGCGAATTATGGAAAAGTATTTACTCTTGGACGTTAAACTGCCGAACCAATTTCGATAAAATTTGATATGGGGATAGCTTCAACCCTGGGGATGAACGTAGGCTACTCTAGAAAGTGATTTTAAGAATTTCGACCCATGAAAGGGTGAAGTAAGGAATGAAACATTGATATATTCAGTCACCACCTAATTCAGTAACATTTATCATATGACACAAAATTTTAATTTTCATATATTTTAAGAGGATGATTTAGCTTAATCTGGTTGTCTTCAAATTTAAAAGCATGTAATGAAAAATTGTTTTTGGTAGAAGACTGTAATACTAAAAGTGTCTTAAATACATTTTATGATTTTGAAAAACATCCCTAATGATTTCTGTTACTATTATTTCTATAGTTCTGTGTGACTGCTAATAACAGTTACACTGTTAGTTATCAAAAGTATTAGAATCACGTAAAATTGTCATTGGTTGTATGGGTTGACTTAATACAAGCTTTTTGTATAGCAAAACGCGTTGCTGATCTCTGTGTCTTTTTCGAGCGTTTTAAGCAGTTCTTGTTGAGAAGGGTGTGTTGATTTCTAGCGTGATGTTAATTTTAAA
The DNA here is from genome assembly GCF_021461395.2 of Schistocerca americana. Taxonomy (NCBI): domain Eukaryota; kingdom Metazoa; phylum Arthropoda; class Insecta; order Orthoptera; family Acrididae; genus Schistocerca; species Schistocerca americana. The sequence goes on from NC_060120.1 coordinate 77,526,374, forward strand.
GTATTAATTTCTTTGTAATTAAAGATTTTGTGTGATACAGTGTGCTCTTCAGAAGCATCAAATGATGGAAATAATCAAAAGAAAAAGATTCGCAACAAATTATTTTAATTTTGATGCATAACCAGGTTTACAATCCTGGATCTCTTCTATTAAGACAGCAGTCATACTTCTAGATACACATGTCAGTGAAAAGCATCAAGAAAACTGTATTCCACTCAACGATAACTTATCACATTTTTTATTGTTCTCAAGGTTCTGAGATTTATTTGCACCCACCATTCCCATGCTCGCCTTTGAGGTTTTCAGAACAGTCCTAAGAGGTCAGAACCTCTATGGGCCGGTCCATCTGTTGACAGTCTTCCTGATTCCTTCCCCGAAGAAGCTTAGTGGTTTCGAGCACATCTGCTCTTGTACCGTCTGCGCAACCTCGTCATCCGACAAAAACCTGGATTCATGCTACTGCTTCTACGTCGGAAAAAGAAGGTTAAAACCAGCTGAAGGCATTGGATGCCCCTAGTAGCTAAAAACCGAGATTATGAATACACTGGATTGTTTCAGAATTGCCTGAGGGAAGCAAAATCGCACCTTTTAAACATTTTCCTCTCTTCTTGATTTTGATTTTGGTATTCACATCTAGCTACAGCTCACAGAAGTTATCACGATTCGCTGTTCAACCATGTGGAGTGTTTTCAAACTTTTTGCTGAAAGTGAAGCTGGAGGATTCCACACCATACACTCGCTTACGGTGTGGAATGATAGACCTACCTCTCATCAACTTATATAGACCAACTGAGAGAGTCTGCTCCTTCCATTTTCAAAGGCCTGAAATGTCAGTTCGACATTTCCAAACGCTCCTGTTTGTCATGCGGTACCCACGAGCACAAACTTTGCGAAAGTTTAGAGATTCATGGACGATTGGTAGTGCCGAACAGTGGCTAATGTTTAACTCATGGACAATATCATCTATTCTAGCAAGACGATGATTAAGGAATCATTGGTTCAGCTGTCTCAGTGTTGCTGTCCGCTTTCTAACTGCGTGTGGTCCCCGAATGGTCTTCACCACAAAGAGATAAACACCAGATTTTAAAGTGGTTTATCCACTTGTAAATTTTTCTTTCACTAAGACAGCTATAATCTTACTGGGGATCAATTCTGCGAATAATCTTCGCATCCTTAGTCCATTTACAATACAGAACAGTAATGACTCTTTTTCATCATTGGTGCCACGCGGGATTAGCTGAGCTGTCTAGGGCGCTGCAGTCATGGACTGTGCGGCTGATCCCGGCGGAGGTTGGAGTCCTCCCTCGGGCATGGGTGTGTGTGTTTGTCCTTAGGATAATTTAGGTTAAGTAGTGTCTAAGCTTAGGGACTGATGACCTTGGCAGTTAAGTCCCATAAGATTTCACACGCATTTGAACATTCATCCTTAGTGCATAGGAATAGTGGGGCACTCATAACATACTGCCTGAAAGAAAAACCGTGAAGCACCCAGATTGAGACGAGGAAACGAAATGAAACTGAATATATGTGATGGTATTTCACTGATCACAATACCGAATTAAATATACTTCGAAGTATGACCCCACTTACGTGTATGACATTTAGACGCCTCTGGCCTGTGTCCATGCACTTATTTGTTAATTTAAGACCAGTCTGGTCCTAAACATGTTCTACGAGGAACAGATCAGCGGATCTTGAAGGCCACAGGAGTATCTCAACATTACACAGTCAGTTCATACAGACTTGTCACGTGTGAACGGTAACTTGCTCTACTGAAAAATTGCATCAAGCTACTGCAGCATAACAGGTAAGACATGAGGAAGCAGGATGTCCGAAAAGTACCGTTATGACATCAGAATTCCCTCAATCGCTACCAGCCGCGACCTAAAGTCAGACTTGATGGCTCCCCACACAGAGACACCAGGAGTAAAACCTCAGTGTCTCTCCAAAATAACACTCGCTTACGATGCTCATCTGGGACAGTGCAGAACCGCAACGAAAACCGTCATTTATCCATAACTGCCAGTGAGACACGACTCCGAAGGCAGCCGTTCGTGTTGTGGTGTCTAAGGTAGCATACACATTGCTCGGTACTTCCCTGGTCCAGCTGTTGCAAGTTTCTGACCAATGGTGCGGCATAACACAGACTGTTGTATGGAATTCACTGCTTGTTCTTGGATGAGAGGCCATGATGTGAAGGGATCATGACGTGCTTGGTAACCAATGTGGCGTTCCTCCCTTGTGCTGGTCACACGTGGTCTGCTGGAACCTCGAGGACCAGCATACCTGACCTCATCTTTCCAAACAGTCCAAAAATTGGTTCAAATGGCTCTGAGGACTATGGGACTTAACATCTGAGGTCATCAGTCGCCTAGAACTTAGAACTATTTAATCCTAACTAATCTAAGGACATCTCACACATCCATGGCCGAGGCAGGATTCGAACCTGCGACCGTAGCAGTCGCGCGGTTCCGAACTGAAGCACCTAGAATCGCTCGGCTACCGCGGCCTGCTAAACAGTCCAACATGAGGCCATCGTCGCATCTAATTATCTCACAAATACGGATAATTTGCCCGATTCGACCAACTGACCAAATGGAGGTCTATAACGTGGCCCCATTTATACTCTGTCAAGTGCTGACAGAGCCGTCTTAACACTAGTATACGGCCACTCCGGGAGCTTCAGAATTATCGCTCAGTATCTGAAGCTGTTTACTTAACCCACGAGGGATGTTCAGAAAGTAAGGTCAGATCGTCGCGAAATGGAAACCACCGTGAAAATTAAAACTGTTTTATTTGCAACAGTTTACTACGTTTTCCAGGCAACTTCTCTACACTGTCGCCGCTCTGACTTACGCGTTTGTCGTACAGTTGACCATCTTTCCAATACCTCGTGATAGAAGGCAGCCACCTGTGCTTTCCGCTACTTCTGTGCGTTGATCTGCACTTTGTTGTCTGCACCAAAATATTGTCTGCATAGCCAGCGGTCCGTGTGAGCAAACTTGAACATCAGAGGAAGCAAAGTCCGTGCTGTATGGTGGGTGATCAAGCACTTCCCATCGAAATCGCTGCAGGGGCATTGTTATTGCCCTTGCAGTGTACGGCCGAGAATTGTCATGAAGAAGAACATGCATGACATGTACGTTATGTGAAATTGCATCAAATCAGGCTAAACCTCGTAGCGCATACCTGTACTTGGCGGGAGACACTATCATCCTAGGCTTCTTTACATGCTCAAAACTGAGAAGAGCGAACCGACGCCATCGACAGGAATAATATACATGCTGCCCAACGTGTCTGTGCAAAGCTGGATCGGATTTTAACTGTCGTTTCTATTTGCGACCCATCGGAACTTACTTTCCGAATACCACGCACCGTACTGCGGCTTTGGAGTATCTATGTAGATGCATATGCACGATTATGTATACACTACCAAGCCTGGTGATAACACCACACGAACAATTTACACTACCAATCCTGGCAACACTGAACACGAACACCACTAAAGCACACCAGTAGCCATTCTACCTGTTACAGAGAATTCTAATTTTAATCAATCCATATGCGGGTGATGATGTGTACATGAACGAAATTACATTGACACCTGACCTTCACGTTTTGGGTCAGGCATTGCTCCGAAGTGCATGCAAAGCTAGAGGAGGCATCTATTGAAAATTGGATGTCAAATGCCTTATGTAGAAGACAATGATAAACAGATGAATCACATCGATTGTAACTCCCTTTAAGGAAGAGGCTGTTATAACCAAGTGTTTTCAGAAAATGGTAACTCCTAAGTGTTATTATCTATAATACACTGACGGACAAGGTAACAGTCATGTCATCTTGCCTGATTAAGACTGTTAGAGCTGAGAGAATGTTTACTGGGTCAGTGGCATAACGTGCCCTCAGATGTGCAATTTCTTCTCTGAAGGCTACAGATCATACAAAGCTGCGATGTTCGACGTGTTACGGCCATCTCCAAAGCCCGCAACAACTTTAGAATAATCTAATGGATAATGGAAGAGGTCAAACTGTGGAGTCGCAAGACGACCAGCTGAAGGTAGTCAAATTCATTATCAAATGCAGATTTTATCTGTGAACCAGTTTTTGGGGGTTCAACCGCCGAGCCCTTACTAGTTGTGCTAGATGGTTAAAATGCTGTATGCGGTGTCATCGCACATTTGGACGTAGCTCCGTTAATGGCCTCCGGAAGTCTCGAGGACAAATCTGGAAGGGAAAGTAGCAGGTGTTCCATCTCTGATGCAGCAGTGATGTGTAAACAATGAATTCATAGTAGCTGTGACACCTGTTCCGTGCTGAAATGCACATTGTCCCCAGCTACCAATGCAACCTTCAAATTACGAGGAATTTCCAGCCACAGGATCTATGCGTGTAGTTTTCTAGGCTTTTACTTTGACGAAAAAAGAAATTTTAAAACTCATTTCAACAAAATAATTGTGGAAGCGACGTAAATAACAACATAAATGTCATTTTTATTGCAACTATTTGTTTTACAATAAGTGTATGTGCTGTGCAGTTGAGTACCAAAGTGCGAAAGCACACCAAAGACATATCTCAGGATGTCAGGATAAACAGGAGCATATAACGCAACAGCAGTAGAAGTGGTGTTGCTGATTTTAGGAAAATATTTGGCCTTAAAAATCGCCAAGCACAGATATTTATCCTGTTGGTTGCTGTAAGAAAGGAAGCAAGAAGAGCAGTGACGGCAAGGTCATTAGAGACGGAACACAAGCTCTAATGACGGAATGATGGAGAAAGGAATCGGCTATGCCCTTTCAAAGGATCCGCCCTGAAACTCGTCTTCAGCATTTTAAGAGAATCTCGGAAACCCTACATTTAGATGCCTACACAGGGACCTGAACTGTCGTCCTCCAACTCGTTCGAGGGTTGAAGGGAAAAGGACACTAAGAGGGTTAGACAAATCGCCGGAGGTCACAACATGAAATCATGGACAACTGGTACCTGACAAAGGGATTAGTATAATGAAGAGACTGAGAGTAGTGTTTGCAAATTATTCCCCGACATTGCCTAAAGAAAAAAACTACACTGCATGAAGCTAAGTAGAGGCGTAATCTGCTTCATAACGGAATACATCTGCATAAAATTCAAAGAAGACGGAGAGACTGATACGAAAGTCGAGTGGACAGTAGACCAGATCGTGTTGCATAACTGCATCCTCTAAGTAGTAATGTTAGAGGAAACAAAGTATGAAATGTACAGTGTAGACGTGGTTTTTCCCTGTGTATTAAGAAATGACGATTCGTGAAGCGTCACATAATTCTCAGGTTATATGACATAATTTCCACACACAGTTTGTAAATAGGCTGTTTAGGCTTTTATGTTGGTAACGCCACGTAGTCCTCTGTGTGAACATCATTGACTGTGCTGTGGGCAGTCTGTGACTGGTTGGCATTGTTGAAATATTCGCTATTGTAGTGGTGGGCAGTTGGATGTGAACAGCGCATGGCGTTGCGCAGTTGGAGGTGAGCCGCCAGCAGTGGTGGATGTGGGGAGAGAGGTGGCAGAATTTTGAGGGCGGACGATCTAGACGTGAATCCATCAGAAACAGTAAATTTGTAATACTGGATATCATGAAGTGGTATATATCATTTTAACATCATTAAGGTAAATACATTGTTTGTTCTCTATCAAAATCTTTCATTTTCTAACTCTGCCTATCAGTAGTTAGTGCCTTCAGTAGTTAGAATCTTTTGTTTAGCTGGGAGTATTGGCGCTCGCTGTATTGCAGTAGTTCGAGTAATGAAGATTTTTGTGAGGTAAGTGATTCATGATAGGTATAGGTTATAGTTAGTAACGGCCATTCTATTGTAGGGATTATTGAAAGTCAAATTGCGTTGTGTTTAAAATATTGTGTGTCAGTTTATTGATGATCTGAATAAGTAAAGAGAAAAATGTCTGTCCACGTTCAGTTTTGCTCAGCTGTTTAAAAATCAAATAACGTAAGGGATTTATGAGCACAGTACTTCATTAATTTTCTAAAGGGGACGTTTCAAGTTCAATAAAACTATCGGTATCAAAAATGTTGAATAGTTGTATCTAGTCTGTTTCATTTACGTTATTGTTTATAATTAGAGTCGATACTATTCTTAGTACAGGCAGGCGTAATTGGTACGCAATAAGTTGCGTATACTTCAAAATTTTCTTCACAGTGCGCATCATCAAACTAAACAATTGCCAATCCAAATGGGCTATGAAGACCCGAATTCGATCTTTACAAAAAGTAACCTGGAATTCTTCCGCTACATTTGTTAAGATTCACAAATAGTGACTCTAAAAGGATTCACACAAATTTATATGCGGAAGTAGTACACAAAATATTTATAGATATAGCTCCACTTGCAATGCAGACGCTTGCAGGCAGTCTCAAAAGTCATATTGCAATATGCTGAAGAATGTAAGCCCATTGGCTAAAATAGTACAGCCACAGAACAGAGCTAAAACTATATTGTCAGCTGTTAAAGACCTACCACGGCAGAAGACGGCTGCTTAACATATCTCTTTCATGTAATATCGATACTATCCATAATCCAACACAGACGCAAATTTTTAATAGCCTTTTCCAGTCAGTAGTTGGATGATTAAAGCGTTCGTCACAGTCAAGGGCAAAGAATTTTTGAAACCAATGTTCCCAGTCGTTTGAAACACATGCAGCTCCAGCAGACAAGCAAGGAGGAAACTGAATCAATTCTTAAATCATTGAAAAATAGAAATCAAATGGTTAGGTTTAAATATCAAGCACACATGCGTATATCGGTACACGTTAGTTATGTGCACCTGTGCAATGTCTGTCAAGTGCAGTCAATTACTTAATATTAGTTAAAGAAATTACTTCTTAAAAATGTACATAATGTTTTACAATGACATGCTTGTACCCTTTGTAATAGTATTTCCGAAGATTTTTGATAAAGTAATGTATAAAAGAGTAATAACACACATCAACATAAAAAATGATGCTGGATCAGCCGTTTACTTTACGGAAAGAGTATCGAAAGAGAATGTCACTTTTTCTTTGCTGTTCGAGCCACTTTCAGGCACTTGTAAAACACACTGCATGCTGTTTATGTCATTAACACCTGCAAAACTGAAATTTTGTTATCTCAAGATGGTCAGATGATCGATGAAGTTGACCTTTCGAAATTATTTCTACGGAAGATATTTGAAAAGCTCTTTAGGAAATATCACATCCATAAACTTCTGCAGAAAATAAACGCTGCCATCTGTATTTACACTGAACTGCTATATTATATCCTATGCTGTCATATTTCGGGAAACATTATGTGGACGCAAAGAACGCTCTTAGACGAGAAAAGGACTACCAGAACGACTCACTGAAAAGGAACTGGGACATTCACTTAGTCAAAATTAAACGGCAAAGAGTATTTCCACTTGCACAACAATTCTTCAACAACTGTATAGACTGATATTCACTAATCAATAGATTTGCAGAGGAAATTAAAATATTACTTATACCCTAGATTTTCAAATCTAAGTTAAGGGCTTCATTAGAGACTACTTCGTCATAGTAGTGCGCAGCCGCTAACTATAGTGTTCTGTTTGACGTATGTACTATTATAACTCATTTGTAAATATTTACAATCTTCTTTTTGGTTTTTCGATGTCTCACATGGTGGTACGGAACATGACAGAGAAATTGAAGTGATAATAAAATAAGTGAGGTAAAAAAAATGGCTCTGAGCACTATGGGACTTAACAGCCATGGTCATCAGTCCCCTAGAACTTAGAACTACTTAAACCTAATTAACCCAAGGACACCACACAACACCTAGTCATCACGAGGCAGAGAAAATCCCTGACCCCGCCGGGAATCGAACCCGGGAACCCGAGCGCGGGAAGCGAGAACGCTACCGCACGACCACGAGCTGCGGACGTAAGTGAGGTATGTGAGGCTATTAACAGTTTGAATATTTTGCATTATAATGTAGCAAATTTGTGATCACTGACTTAAGCTCAGCTTAAATAGATGTAACAAGTAATTTTTGTTTTTATGTGGTTCTGAGGCTGGCTGTATGTGTGACGCCCAAAAGCCAGTAACAATAATAATGATAAGCAATCGGATAGGTGACCGTCCGGTCAGCCGCGTGCTGTTTGCAAGCGGGGTCCACTCAGCCCTTGTGAGACAAACTGAGGAGCTCCTTGGATGAGAAGTAGCGGCTCCGGTCACGAAAAATGATAACGGCCGGGAGAGCGGTGTGCTGACCACGGGCCCCTCCTTATCCGCATGCCGAGATGCCTGTGGGCTGAGGATGACACGGCGGCCGGTCGTTACCTTTGGGCCTTCAAAGCCTGTTTGGACGGAGTTTAGTTTAGTTTTACCTACTGAGCTACCAAGACAAACCATAAAATAAATGAAACTAATTTCTGCTTTTCTCACGACAGCACGGCGGTGCTAAGTGGACGATCACTTCTGTTTTTTTTTAAATCACATCAGACACTTAAGTATTATTGTATAGTTACAAAACATAGTTCTGAAAAATGTAAAATTTAATTCATAATATTATTAAGCCCATAAATTACTCTTCTTTTGATTATGGCCGCCAAAAATATTTTATTGGCCTAAAAATAATTCAGTTTAATAGAATCTCTAACGGCGATGCTAATGACGATTTTTATGTTTGTAAGCACTTTGAGGAGTTCGCTTCCGCTATCAGTGCCAGTTTATTTTCGCGCTTCTGCTTCCCCCCGTGTTCTGTAACATTTTATCTCTGTGCGGTACTCGCAATACAGGTGCAAGGTCAGAACGGATGAAAAATTTTAATATCAGCAACAGCAACTGGATGGCAGGTTTTTGCATATTTTGCGTCTGTTTGTTGAATTATCGCTAAATTCTGCTGCATGACCACAACACGACTTTCCCAATTACCCCTGTGAGCTAGGCATCCTGTAACATGTATTCTATTTCGCAGTCAACAGTGACTTCCACAATCCAGAAGACTTTAAATTTATCTTGATTACATAAAGTTCACCCCTGTGAGCTAGGCATCCTGTAACATGTATTCTATTTCGCAGTCAACAGTGACTTCCACAATCCCGGAGACTTTAAATTTATCGTGATTACATAAAATTCACGAAAGCGCTACTGACAGTCTGCTTTGTTATTATATCGAAATAATTTTTTAAAAAGAGAGAGAGAGAAGTTGGAGACACAAAACACCACATCAGCCTAAATAGTCTTGTCAACTGTATCAGCTGCGATATAATTATCTCGAAAACGACAGAAAGAGACCAATCTGCCGGGCTGTTACTGAAAAAATTCTTATGTACTAGAGATATCGTAGGGTCAGTAGCCCACATTTAAATTATCCTACACGTCTTCGTAATCGGAGAAATGGATGTTTGCTTTCCTGTCAGAGACAAGTCAATGCTCAAGGCCATCGGGTATCGACGGCCTGAATTCTGTTCAACGGTATATAAACTGTCAATGTTCTGAAACGATAAAGAATAGTCACAATACACAACGTTGTGTTGAATATTGACACGGATCTTATAATTAAAAAAAAATTTTTTTTTAGTTTGTCGTCAGGTGATAATAATTGCTGATATTTTGTTTTCATGTTCTGAAATATCTTGTAGATATCGATGGACTTCTTTTCCTGTTAGATTTAGAGAATGTATTATCGGAGCGAAGACATTCCTTATCAATCTTTCATAAACAAAGTCTGCAACCTGTTTCTTGTACTTATCTATCTTCATTTATTTTCAGCCGATCCTGAAACCCTTCCACATTATAACGGTTATGGCAGTATTATCTGTATTGCCTCACTGTAGACTGGAAGGAACTTGCCTGAAAACGCATCTTTGTCCGATACATCACTGAATCTCGCTTAATGTTCTCGTTGGTCATATTCTGATTGCAGCTGTTGTCTTCAGTACAAAATTCTCAATTACCCAAATATTTTTGGAACCACTCGAAAGTCTAGTACAATTTCCGTTTGTATGCTACTTCCATTTCACGTTTAACGACATTCGACATTTGTTTGTCATCAATTCTTCCTCCTTAATTCTCTCGTCTGGCTTTAACTGGTAACTGTATTTCCTCATCGGCTTGCCTTTCTGTTCCAGTGAAGTCGCCTCAGTTTACCTCGACCACTCATTCTGCATCCGCTTCATAACTTCTGCTTTGTTACAACCATTTGCTTGTTTTCTTTTAAATTCTTTTCCTCCAATTTTAAAATGCTTCAAACCCAGTTTATTGCTGTTAATGAAGTGCTCGTTTAGCCATATGTGGGTTTGTAGTTGTACTAGGGTCCTTGGTCATCATGTTTGTAATTTATACCCGTACACTGACTGCTTAAGAGTATCCGGAAACCTATCCGTCGACATTAATACCGGGTGCGTCCAAGCTTCTGCATTATGACAGCTTAAACTCTGCTCTTTCAACGAGTTGTCTGAATGCCTCTGGAGGAATAGCAACCCAATCTTCCTTAAGTGCCGAAACCGGAGAATGGGGTATGGAACGAAGGCGACCTTCTAACTCATCCCAAAGGCGTTTCATTGGGTTCAATCGGGAGTCTTGATAGGTCAGTTCATTCCAGGAATATTATTCTCCGCAAACCATACCTAAAAGACACTGCTTTATGATCGGGAGCATTGTCTTGCTAATACAAAATTCGTTTCCGAACTGTTTCTCCACAGTTCGCAGTACGCAATATTGCTAATTGTGTTCACATCCACATTTAGCGTTTTATTACGTAATTGGATTAAGAGGACCATATTCTAACCACGAAAAACTCCCCCGTATCGTAACACCACATCTTCCGTACTTCGCTGTTGGCACTACACGTGATGACAGGTGGAATTATCCAGGCGTTACCCAAATCCAAACCCTTCCATGGGATTCCCACAGGGGATAGCATGATTCATCACTATAAATAAATAGTTACCAGTCATCCACTGTCGATTAGCGTCGCTCTTTACGTCACATCAAGCGTAGCTTTGAAATGACTGCAGAAATGTGTGACACACGAGGAGTTACGATTGCCCACACGAATCTCACTGAGGACCTAATCAAGTAAATCGTTATCGTCAAACTCACTGAAGATTAGATTTTTTACGTACAATCACTGGATACTTATTCCTGCAGACATTCGCGGTAGGCTTGTGAAATTTCTTTACTCCAGCAAAATTTGTATATACTTATTAGCAGGTATTTTTCAGTCTAGTACAGGGTCACGTCAGCCTAGATAAATTTTTCTGTAGATACTGAAAGAAGTCGTCACGAACCTTTCCATTCATGCCTGACAAACTCTCTTATTTCTTGTAGTTTACTTTCCTTTACTTTAAGGCGTCACTGAACAGCGCCACCGACTATGTCACGAGTTGAACTAAAGGAATACTGTGATTATAAGGCGACTTCAAAAAGCCATATGAATTTATTAAAGGGTTTCACATTCTTCAGTTAATTAGAAGTGGATAACCGCTTTACGATTGTCTTAATAAGATCAGCATTTACCGTATTGTGAGCGAAATCGTAAAATGTCTTGTTATCATTTACAGTTTTACTGCTAGAAATCCGTATTTTAAAACATGTTTTTCAGCTGGAACATCAGTTTTTCTTATCTGAGAAACTATTACGGCTTTCTGAAATTAACTAACGACACGAACATTTATTTCATTTCTTCTTCTCCTCTACACAGCTATGCAATTAGACATTTAGTGCAGTTCCAATATATTACTTTGAAAAGGCGGAAAAGAGGTTCTGAAGTTAGTAAAATATTACTGCAACTGCTCCTGGACGACTCCGTAAGTATGTGTGGCGTATTTGGTTTCAAATTCTGGAGGAAAAGAATTGACGCTAGCGTTATTGTGTGTGAGCTGTTGCGTTGTATTTTCTACCTAATTCTTAAGCTTCCGAATATTTTCATATACTGAAAACAGAAACGAAATATGTTCTTCCGATTAAGAGGCCACTATTGCCTATCATTCGGATATATGAAAATCGAGAATCTACTGTTGTGAGTGAGTGCCTGTGGCCAACGAAATAGGAGAAGTCAGCTTTATTTGCTGACACTGAACGAGAAAAGTTTCCGTACAATGACACAAAGAGGCACGTACATTGAAGTATCCAGCAGACAGAGTGCACTTTGGGTCAACACTGACGTTACCAGTGCAACTCTTAGTTGAGGACTACACCACCCGAGGCCTGCATCAGACCATGATTTAGACTTGGCTGATGAGTCAGGAGCGTTGCTTCAACAAGAGGTGAACTGCAGTCACAAATCCAGTCGTGGTATAACCATCTCGCGAATTTGGACTCAGATTGAACATCGTAGAAAACTGAGTGTTTATCAACAGATCCTACTTCGAGAACGTCCTCCAAATCAGAGGTTAAACTCTAAAGAGTAGGTGCATGATGTAATACCTTGAGACTCATCTAGAAAGTGATTGCTTTAGTAGTTACGAAACAGCTAGAATCTAAGAGCGCTGGATGTGATGGAGGAGCTGACAATGACGCCCTGGAGTAGACAAATGCCAGCGTACCTGAAGCCCACACGGTACACAATGCGGCCGGTTGTCCCATAGCGCTGCATGGAATCGCCAAGACACGGCCGGTTTCCTTCGCCATCCTTCCCCATTTAGACCTAGCGTCTTTAATGACTTCGTCGTAGACGGGATGTTAAACCTTTGTCTTGCAGCACTAAACTGAGCTCCTTTTTTTGGGGGAGAAAGAGAATACTAGGGATTCACGGTATACATTATCTGATGCTGTATTCATTACTGCTGAAAGTGAGGAGCCATCTCTAGACTTTGTAGTAATATAGGCCTCATAAAAATTTGATTGGTATCTCCGGATTGGATGATGTCATGTGTAGTGCCGATAGGAAAACACTTTAAACTACCTAATGAAACAAACTGTTGTGGGCCAATAAAGCTCTGGTTATGTGTACAGAAGATCCAGGAAAAGATTAGAAACATAAACTAGAGGGTTGGGGTGAGCGGCACCGTATGTACTCAAAAAGGATTTTTCGGCTTCGGAGAGGACATGCCACGAACGAAACACTAATGTACATAGATAGGCCTCAAAACGACGAAGGAGTTGTGCGTTACAAACGAAAGTAGTACATCTGAAAGATTATGTCTACTAAAATTTCGTGCCAGTTGCATAAGAGCAGCGCTAGTAGAGTCGTTATGGCCATGCAAACCAGGTCTCCTTTAAATACGCGCTGTAACGCTCGTGAGCGTTAATTGCGTCTGAGATTGGACATGGTGAGTTGGCGTTGGTCAAGAATGCCCTTATAAACACCTCACTGGGTTTGAACAAGAAGCTGGATGTTGCTTCTGCGATATTGCTTTAAGACTTGGCAGGAATGTAGCCAGTGTACATGATTGCTGGCAGCGGTGGTCAAGAGACGGCACGGTCGCGAGAAGAGTGGTTTTCTGACGGTCACGTGGCGTATGACTCTGGCGCATCGTATTACATGTGCACCACAGTGACACAACGAACTGCTACAAATCGGCTACTTCAAGGACAGCTCCGAGCCAGACGCCAAGCAGCGTGCATTCGACTGGCCACAAACCACGGCCGTTTACGACGTCAGGCAAGAGCTCAGTGGAGGGCAGAGAGAAGGTGTGTTGTGTTTTCTGACTAACGCTGGTTCTGCCTCGGTTCCAGTGATGGACGTGTGTTGGTTAGGAGGAGGTCAGCTGAGGGCCCGCACCCATCCTGTCTGCATGCTAGACACACTGGACCTACACCTGGAGTTACGGTCTGGGTTGCGAGATCGAATGGCAACAGGACCACTCTCGTGGTTACCCCACGCAGCCTGGCTACAAATTTATGCGTCAATCTGTCGATTCGACCTGTTGTGCAGCCATTCATGAAAATCATTCCAGGGGGTGTTTTCAAACAGGATAATGCTTGCCCACCTACTACTGTTGTAAACTGACATGCTCTACTGAGTGTCTATAAGTTGTCTTGGCCTGATCGATCACCAGATCTTCCTCCAATAGGGTACATACGGGACATTATCAGACGACCACTCCGGCGTCATCCACAAACAGCGTTAAATGTCCCTGTATTGATCGACCAACACCAGCAACCGTGGAACTCCATTCCACAAACTGACACCCGGCACATGATCTACACAATGCACTCACGTTTTCGTGCCTACAATCAACATTCTGGCGGCTACAATGGGATCAGAACTGGGCACATGACTAAGAAAACTAGACAGTTTTCACTACAAAATACTAAGCGTATGCCTTAGGGTGTTGAAGCCCACACCGACTGTTTTTGTTGTTGTTGTGGCCTTCAGTCCTGAGACTGGTTTGATGCAGCTCTCCATGCTACTCTATCCTGCGCACGCTTCTTCATCTCCCAGTACTTACTGCAGCCTACATCCTTCTGAATCTGCTTGGTGTATTCATCTCTTGGTCTCCCTCTACGATTTTTACCCTCCACGCTGCCCTCCAATACTAAATTGGTGATCCCTTGATGCCTCGAAAAAAATGAGCCTCCCTTGAATCTACGATCCCAGTACCTGAGTGTGAAAGTCTGACTAAAAAAGTAGCAGTTCATAAAACGTCAAATATTACAAGTAGTCTATAAAGTAACGCGGCTGTGCTACGCTCTCAGACATTGGCTTGAGAAAAGTATTCCTATATCCACATACATATGGATAAAGTCCATTCCTGACTGTCAGCCCAAAGATTACTCTGCTTTGTAGTAAATTACCGTACCAATGTGTTAAAACTACAACTTGTACCTTGGCTGTAGTTATTCAAATAATTGCGTTTTGACGGAGCACCTCCCCAAACATAACAACGCAAAGTTCATCTATAAGGTCACTTCGAAGAATGAAGATGGATCTGGTTGTTCTTACTGGGATAACAGCTGTCATATCGGAAGTTTATGTTATCTAAGGAGTACGAAAATCAACATTTTGCGCTTACTGTATGCCGAGAATCGCATGGTCTATAATTTCGTTTTCCTTTCTGACTCAGATCAGCGTTACACGTCTTGCACAGTGGACGATCCTATCAACAGGACTTGACATCATGAATCTGATGTTGCAGGTCACAACTAGAGATCATGAAATGGCCATATGCAGAGTAGGACTACACTGTAGTATTCCTAGAAGTGAAACAGTACACAAACTAGCCAGAATAAGTGTCTATGACTAAGGTAGGGGCGACATGGAATTACCAGCTACAGACATTTTAAATGTTATTAAACAAATAAGCAGAGAGAAGTGGTACACAGAATGGCAAGAGACCGGCACAAACCAAGGCAAAGATTCTAGATCTGCAGTTATATTCCGCAAGCCATTGTGTGGTGCATGGTGGAGGGTACCCTGTACCACTACTAGTTGTAATTTTCCTGTTCCACTCCCAATTAGAGCGAGGGAAAAACGTTTGTCTATATGCCTCGGTACGAACCCAAATTTCTGTTACCTTATCTTCATGGTCCTCATTTTGGTGGCAGTTCTATCGTTCTTGTTTCACAAATAGAAACGTTGACTTTCCTCCAGTGACTCCGATTTTAGTTCAAGAAGCATCTCCGTAATACTCGTGTGTTGATAGAATTGCTTCGATGTCTTCCTTTAATACGACATGTTGAGTATCACAAACACGTACTCAAGAATGTGTGGAGTAGTGTCCTGCAGGAGTTCTCATTTATTGATGAACTATACTCTCCTCAAATTCAGCCAATAAATCGAAGTCGGCCATTCGCCTTCCTTACTACCGTCCTTTGTGCTCGTTCCATTTCATGTCGCTTTGCAACGTTTCGCCTGATTATTTAGTCGATATCACACTACCAGTGCTGTATTCGAATATTACGGGATTGTGTTTGCTACTCATCTGCATCAACTTAGATTTTTCTGCATTTAGAAAGAGCTACGATTCATCACACAAACTAGAAATATTGTCCAAGTCACCTCGTGTCCTCCTACAGTTATCACCACAGCGACATCAGCCAATAGCCGCAGAAGAATGTGCAAAGAGAACCCGGTGCTGATTACTAGCCTCTGGCACGGGAAACATCGTAGCTCCAGAGAAATGTAAGGTGCTTCACATTCAACTACAGGCTGTTACAGGACGCAGCTACATCGGACTGGTGTATTCCCGTTTCTTTTTTTTTTATGCCCGAATATATACAGCTCTACAAGCCACGTCCTGCAACGTCTCTTTTCACCATTTGCTTGCTGTTCGCCAACTTCCGTCTCTGTGCTCCTGAGCTTGAAAGACTTGGGAAAATATTGCCTTTTATACAACTTCTTGTTAGAAGAACAGTTCAACTTTTAATATGATTCTGCCCAATTTTATGTTTATCTCAATGTACTGAGCATTAAATGTTAAGTGTACGGTACTATTAAAGTGTCAAACCTTACATGGATGATGATGGCTGTGTGAGTGCTGCTCAGATGCCAAAATAATAGGAAATGACTTCATATTTTCCTTTTTTGTTGGGTTGGGTTGTTTGGGGGAAGAGACCAAACTGCGAGGTTATCGGTCTCGTCTGATAAGGGAAGGACGGGGGAAAAGACGGCCGTGCCCTTTCAAAGGAACCATGCCGGCATTTGCCTGGATCGATTTAGGGAAATCACAGAAACCCTAAAAGAGGTTGCCTACGTATACGACTTCATTGCAGATGGAAAGATGAGATTAACGAAGACGTAAAGATAGTTAATTTGTTCACAGAATATATGTTAGGTCGAACAAAATTGTGTTCCAAGGTACGTAAAAACATACGCCGCTGGATTGGGAGACACTAGCAAGGAGGAAAAGGTTAAACTAACGAATTTTAGCGGCTCCGCTCTTATAATAAATGTGGAGAAACAGCGTACACACAATACAGAATATAAGGAAGTCAGGAAAGAAAGATTACAGTTTAAGTCCCACCGACGACGAAATTTGGAGCATAGAACAGAAGGTCAGCGTAGACAAAAATGGGTAGGTCAGTCGGTTTTTTTCTGAAGAAAATGCCGGAAACCTCAATCCAACTACTCAGCCAGAGATTTGATCGTCATTGCAATCTTGTGCCAGCCACATGCGTTATCAACTAAACCTTTGTGTCACCTCACTTGGTTACAGCAAGTTGATCGTAATGAAGACTGGAAGCACGGAACAAATCGTAATGTGAGGTGATAAACAAACTAGACTTAGTACTAGATCTGTAATATTTGACAGAATACACGTCATGTTATTTGAACTCGTAATAGCGGGAAGCCAGTTAAAATAGCTTAATCTGCACCATGCATCTGAGAAACACGGTATAATTTTAAAGTTGAAGAGATGCTGCTGAGATTGGTTTGACAGGCGGCACACTCTGAGACCTACGAGTAAACTAACGCATGCAGATACGGTAGAATTACGTGGGATCGAACCGTCGATTCGCAGCACTTTTTTGCCTTGGGACGTACAGTGTGTATATAGCGATTCCAAAGAAGTTGCTGTTAGATAAACTGGAGGAGATGACAGTGGCAAGCAGTTTCTGCATATGTACCAAGCTGGAAATAAACGAACCGAGACTGTTGCGTCCAATAGAGGTAACATCTAATCACAACGAAATTTCCCGTGCATAAATCTTTTTCTGTTACTGCATACCGCGACAAATACATGATGTTGTCGAAGGGCGCAGCTTACCCTGTGCCTGCTATGTATGTGTCCTATTGATGCATGTGTGACTGAGAAAGGGAAGGTAAGACTGAAATACATGACTACATGAACGGCATTGGTAAGTGGAATTATTGTCAGATCAGTCTTCTGTGGATAACACCTCATTAAAGCAAATTAAAGTACGTCCTTGTTTTACATTTTAAAGCCAATCATTTCATCATCCAATTGAATCAAAGCAGTACAACATGTTTTGGATGAATGAAGAAATTTTGGTATTATCAGACAATGCATCTACAAGTAAGGCTGGAAAGTAATTCACATCCATACACCGGCGGATGGATGCGAATGTGTACATAATTACTGTTGTTCGATTTTTCAACTCCTGTATGGGGTACAACTAAATGATAAAAAGCAAATGATAATTGAAGCCTATAGGAAATCTACCCAACTCTATACGCAAATGCTCTAGAGAGAGGATATCAAGTTTCCGTTGTTTCTCCGACAAACTTCATCATCGTAATGTTCGAGCTATTTCCACGAATTGTTCTTACCTTTAATTGTAATAGCTCAGTTACCTCCAACTACATTATTACATTTCGCTATCAGTTAATAATAGTAGTAATAATAACAATAAAGTAAAGCTATCGAAAGATTAGAGAGGTGTTCTTTCCTAAATCCGTTTCAGTGCTGTAAATTCTCGTTCGTTATAGAAACGGAGGCGAGATAAACAGAACGAACGCATATGACTTGTAAGTGGTAAGAGCGTAGAAGGATGGAATGTTCAGAGACAACAGCCAATCCTTACTGTGTCACGGTTCTTTGCGTTGCAGTGCAACCAGCCACCTCTGAAATCGACGCTTTTAATTAGTATACCTGTAGCGAACAGTAACGCTTCTGATTTCACTGAATAGGTGTACATGCATAAATCAGCGAAAAACGTGCTCATCAAGCTACTAGAAACTCACATATATATGGTGAACATATATAAGTGCAAATATATTTATACGTGGTACATTAACACGTACACAGATTAGTACGTCGGTCGTTTTCTCTTTGCATCGGACAGTCTTCCCACAGACAGGTCACAAACACGACCTGATATTTACTGCATGGCTGTACCTGGGCGACGAAGTGAAAGACACCTGGCCGTATAGACAACCCATTTCGCACTCATGCATCCATACTTCAATACCTGACCGGCCACCCATGGGAAAATAAGCATTAACGGCTGTCTCTTGCCACACATATTTGAAGTGCTGAAAAGTACGACTTTTAATAGCAATAATTAATAGTCTGCAAAACATGTGAATACTGATGTAATGTTGTTCAGTACACCGTCCTCATTCACCAATAGAAATATCGCCTCTTATACCCATTACAGCCGGCCGGTGTGGCCGTGCGGTTCTAGGCGCGTCAGTCTGGAACCGCGAGACCGCTACGGTCGCAGGTTCGAATCCTGCCTCGGGAATGGATGTGTGTGATGTCCTTAGGTTAGTTAGGTTTACGTAGTTCTAAGTTCTAGGGGACTGATGACCTCAGCTGTTAAGTCCCATAGTGCTCAGAGCCATTTGAACCATATTATATCCATTACACCCTATTTGTGCACCGTATTGCATCGTGCTGGAAGAAGCTTACATAATCCTTATCGAAAAGTGGAACATAACTATATCTCTTATTTTAATTTTGTAGAGGCTCATAGGTAGAGGATGTGGCGGAAAAACACTGATATCTCTGGTTAGGGTATGCTGTTTGGGAACAAAGGCAATTGAAATGGCTGCATTTGATCAAGGAGGGTAACTTCATTGGAAAAAAATTTGATACGTACAGGAAAAACACCAAATTTCGGCGAAGTTCAAGAATTAGCACAAGTGACGTTATTTTTGCATTCTAAGAACGAGGCTGAAAAACGTAGGTGGCACCGTAAACGCTAAATGGAAATCATAAATAGCAATTTTTGACCATTTTTTTGCATATATGCTTGCCCCTTATCGCATTCCTCGTGCACAGCATCGACCACTCTTGTGTAAAGTTGATAGCAGCGAAGAAACAGAAACCTCAGTGTTAACATAAAAGAAGATAAAGAAGTGGGAGCAGTTAACAATGTAACACCGTGCCTTACTTTTTCTCCGGCCGCAGTGACCGAGCGGTTCTAGGCGGTTCAGTCCGGAACCACGCGGCTGCTACAGTTGCAGGTTCGAATCCTGCCTCGGGTATGAATGTGTGTCATCTCCTTAGGTTAGTTAGGCTTACTTAGTTCTAAGTCTAGGGGACTGATGACCTCAGATGTTAAGTCCCCAGTTCGCAGCTCGTTGTCGTGCGGTAGCGTTCTCGCTTCCCGCGCCCGGGTTCCAGGTTCGATTCCCGGCGGGGTCAGGGATTTTCTCTCCCCTCGTGATGACTGGGTGTTGTGTGATGTCCTTAGGTCAGTTAGGTTTAAGTAGTTCTAAGTTTTAGGGGACTGATGACCATAGATGTTAAGTCCCATAGTGCTCAGAGCCATTTGAACCATTTGTTAAGTCCCATAGTGCTTAGAACCACTTGAACCTTACATTTTCACCCACGTGTGATGACATAGAGAGTGCGTCCGTTACACAAATCGTTTCCTACGATTTTAAAAATAGCTGCAAATGTCTACCGTCAGCAACTTAGAGTTAAGCTAACGTAAAAGAACGTAAAATATTGTATCAAGTATGGAACGGAAGTGCATGTCCACAGCCCAGCAACATGATGAAATCATTTGCCCAGTAACTTGGTTGGTAGACACTTCGTGTTCCTTCGTAAGTACTCAGATTTTCTTGGTCTCTGTTCAATAATCCTAATAAACACGGTTCTTCCACAGGGTGTTACAAAAAGGTACGGCCAAACTTTCAGGAAACATTCCTCACACACAAATAAAGAAAAGATGTTATGTGGACATGTATTCGGAAACACTTAATTTCCATGTTAGAGCTCATTTTAGTGTCGTCAGTATGTACTGTACTTCCTCGATTCAGCGCCATGATTTCATACGGGATACTCTACCTGTGCTGCTTGAACATGTGCCTTTACAAGTACGACACAACATGTGGCTCATGCACGATGGAGCTCCTGCACATTTCAGTCGAAGTGTTCGTATGCTTCTCAACAACAGATTCGGTGTCCGATGGATTGGTAGAGGCGGACCAATTCCATGGCCTCCACGCTCTCCTGACCTCAACCCTCTTGACTTTCACTTATGGGGGCATTTGAAAGCTCTTGTCTACGCAACCCTGGTATCAAATGTAGAGACTCTTCGTGCTCGTATTGTGGACGGCTGTGATACAATACGCCATTCTGCAGGGCTGGATCAGCGTATCAGGGATTCCATGCGACGCAGGGTGGATGCATGTATCCTCGCTAACGGAGGACATTTTGAACATTTCCTGTAACAAAGTGTTTGAAGTCACGCTGGTACGTTTTGTTGCTGTGTGTTTCCATTCCATGATTAATGTGATTTGAAGAGAAGTATTAAAATGAGCTCTAACATGGAAAGTAAGCGTTTCCGGACATATGTCCACATAAAATATTTTCTTTCTTTGTGTGTGAGGAATGTTTCCTGAAAGTTTGGCCGTACCTTTTTGTAACACCCTGTATAACTTGCTTCACTTCCGCAGTACCAAATTTTAAAATTTTTGTTTAAAATATGGAAGTTTCAATCCATACGCGACGCAAGTCATATTATAACTTTTACTAAGATTAAGAAAACGATACGAGCTAGACAATACAGAAACTCAAACATGACACGTTTCATTAGTTTAGTTGAGTTACACCTCAGAAGCTGCCCTCTAGCCTCGATCTTTCGCCGCCAGGCACACGGCTTTTTGCAACGCGAAGAGCGATCCATCACGGTCATCGATTACGGTGAAAGCGCGAGGTGGGGGTCTGCGTTCGATCGTCTTCCCGTCGGCGTTCGTTTAACCAGTGTGGGAGAACGTTTTTAAGAGCCCTAGACAGTATTTGTAACGGTTTCAAGAGAGTGTGTATTCCTGTAGTGGCTAATTCCTTTCCAGTCGACTGCACTTGAAATTGGTGTTTCAAAAGGTACCATATCGATATTTGTACCGCATACAGGGAAAGAGGAAAAATTTCGTCCGCTAGGTCAGAACCTGGACAAAACTGTGAGCTGAGGATTGTGACTAAATGTCAGGCACAGGACGACAACTGCAAAAGTCACTGCTGAGCTGAATGTCGCACTCGTGAATCCTAACAGCACCAAAACTACGCAAAGGGAGCGCCATAAGCAGATAATTCCACAGCGAGCTGGAATCTCAAAAACCACTGATCAGTTATGTGTAACAAGAAAACGTGGTGCCGAAGCCATAAAACCGGGACTATGGAGGAATGGAAGAATTTCATTCGTTCGGATAAATCTTATTTCATACTGTTTCCAATTTCTGGATGGTTTCACGTCCCAAGGGTGAAACATGCTTGGGATACGGTGATGATTCGGCAGCCATATCGTGGTATTCCATGGGCCCCATAGTTAATTTGCAAGGCCGCATTACTGCGAAGGGTTACGATACCATACTTGTCAGGTCCATCGCATGGTACAATATTTGTTCCCCAGTGCTGATGCTGCGTTCCAAGACGATCTCTGTTTACACAGCTCGCATTGTCCAGGGTTCGTTTTGTGAGCACGAGGATGAATTGTCGATGTCTCCAGTCCACCACATTCACCATATCTCAGCATTATTGAGCATTTGTGGTATACACTGAGGAGAAGGTCGCGTATCGCTATTCACCGCTAACATCATTACCTGAACATGCCAGTATTTGGCAGAATGAATGGTACAAGATTCCCCTTAAAACCATACAGGTCATGTATTTATCCATCCCGAGACGACTGGAAGCTGTTGTGAATGCGAACGGATTTCCTACGCCGTATTTGACACGGTAGTGTGTTGAGGTTTTGATGTTTACATATTTTTGTTGAACCCCTGTATAAGGTAAAATGCTATATGCAGGATGAAACAGAGCTCCAAGGAGAAACGTTGAGACGTGATAGTATGGGCCGAAATAAGAGAAGAAGTGTCCAGTAAACATGGGCTCTAAGGTGCATATCTTACGAGCTATGAGCACTTAGTAAACTTCGCTAGTGTGAAACACATATCTTATACTGAACAACTACACCTAGCATATTACAGCTCATATTTACTAGACACTGAAAAGCAAAGAGTTTACAGCAACAGAGATGTTTTATGAACATTCAGGCGTTGTCATTGTTGAGTGTCTACATTAGTAACGCGCTGGCTGGTTGGCTGTTAAGCCATAGTCGTGCGCCTTATTCTGCTGCGCTGTCGGAGAGTTGTGGTGGTTGCCCCCCCCCCCTCTCCCCCTCCCCCCAACGTCCCCCCTCGCAGCTTCTGTATTATGTTGTTATTTGACACAGCCTTTCGACCTGTATTTAACTGGTTGTGTGCTGCTTGCAGCGTAGAGTCCCCTCCATTATAAAACCTATTGGAACAATATCTACAATCAAAATACCTTCACAGTAATCACCACTAACTACAACACACTTCTGACATCGGCTGTAAAGCTGCTGGAAACTGGCAGCAACGCTTCTTGTGGAATCGCTTGAAGCAGCGTGGTCAAGTGCTGTGGGATATCCGCATTATTACAGAAGATGAGAGCTACAAACACTATCCGGAGAAGACGCTACAGTCAATGAAATGGTGTTCATTGTGTTCCTCGCCGCCCTCAGGTAGAAATTCATGGTGGATCGAAGCCTTGCTACCGAAAAATGCCATCAACAACGTCTTACTCTTGGATTTTATCAGCCTACCTTCTTTGGGAGGCATGGAAGACACGTATGCGTTTGATGGCAGTTTCGAAATGCTTTCCAACCATTGTTAGAAGACAGTTAATGACGATCACTTCGAGGACCAGTGTTGTGTACATAGTTCCGCGTAGTCAGCGCGTACACAACTTTCCCAATAGAGTGCGCCCCGCTAAGCACAACAGTGCAGGCACAGTGCTCGTCCGTCCCCACACTACGAGATGGCGGTACCCTAGAGACGGCTCAAACTCTGCTTCTTTATTTATTTATTTTCTTTATTGTGATTTCATTCCCCTGCCCAATATGGGCAGGGGAGGGCTGTCAGCGGCACAATCCGCCGCTCTTCAGCCAAGTGACACGACAAGTAAAACAAGAATAAAATGATACATACATAAGGAGATAAAAAAGGGGAACATAAAACAGAGTAAGGGGAGAAAATGGAGGCA
Organism: Schistocerca americana; assembly: GCF_021461395.2. Taxonomy (NCBI): domain Eukaryota; kingdom Metazoa; phylum Arthropoda; class Insecta; order Orthoptera; family Acrididae; genus Schistocerca; species Schistocerca americana. The sequence continues at coordinate 77,550,233 of NC_060120.1, forward strand.
AAAATATACTGACATGGAGAGTTTCATGGGGGACAGTTAAAAAAGTCACCAGAAAGTTAAAAAACACATTTGGCGGTTCTTAAAACACAGAGAAGACACTGAATGCGCATGAACAGGTTAAAAGCTGGGCACAGTATTAAAAACACTCCGAAACAACACACTTAAAACCCATTTCGAGCACACACAATGAAGAATAAAACTACCAGGTGGGACCTGCCGAGGGAAAGGTCAGAGAGGATGGAAAAGGAGGGGAGAGCATGGGCAGCTGTGGAAGCAGCGGGATGAAGAGAGGAGGGGCAACCGTGGGTTCACGAAGAGGGGGGAGACACGTGGGGCGGGAGAGGAAAAGGGAAGACAGGGCAGGAGGGAGCGCAGAGACACTGAAAGGAGGCACAAGAGATGGAGGGGGAGTAGGAGGGGGAAGCTGCTCAGGAGGAGGGCGGGGGAGGAGAGGGAGCCCTGAGGCAGGAAGAGGGGGTTAGAGTTGGTAGGAAGGGTAGATGTCAGGGCGAAGTTCATCATCCGGGAGGGGTAGACAGTGGAAGCTGTGTTGGGAAAGGAGATGGAGGGTGTGGAGATGGAGAGAGGGAGGGACACAACAGTAAAGGCACAGCAACTGGTTGGGGGTGGAGAGGAAGGGAGACACCAGGGGGTGAGGGGGATCAAGGCGGCAGACAATATATAGTGTGCGGATGTGTTCAAGGAAAAGGAGAAGGTGGGGGAAGGGAATGAGGTCGTAGAGGATGCATGTGGGGGACGGAAGGCGGATGCAGAAGGCGAGGCGGAGTGTATGGTGTTCGAGGATTTGGAGGGCTTTATAAAACTGGGGAGGGGTGGAAATCCAAGCGACGCTGGCATAACAAAGAATGGGGCGGATCATGGATTTGTAGGTGTGAAGGATGGTGGAAGGGTGCAGACCCCACGTCTGGCCGGACAGGAGTTTCAGGAGGCGGAGGCGGTTGTGAGCTTTGCTTGGGATGGTATGGAGATGGGGAGTTCAGGTGAGGTGGCGGTCGAGAGTGAGGCCAAGGTATTTGAGGGTAGAAGTGAGGTGGATAGAATGGCCATAAATGGTGAGGTAGAAATCATGGAGGCGGAAGGAGTGAGTGGTGTGGCCTATGATGATCGCCTGGGTCTTGGAGGGATTAACACGGAGGAACCACTGGTTGCACGAAGTGGTGAATTGGTCAAGGTGGGTTTGGAGGGTACATTGGGACGGTTGAAAGGTAGGATAAAGGGCTAGGAAGGTGGTGTCATCAGCGAACTGGAGAAGAAGAACAGGTTTGGGCATATCAGCACTGTACAGGAATAGAGGAGAGGGGAAAGGACAGAACCTTGGGGCATGCCGGCAGTGGGGTAGAAAGCATGGGAGTTGGAATTGTGGATAGTCACATATGAGGGACGATGGGAGAGGAAGGAAGCAACGAGACGGACGAAGTTGATGGGGAGAGCATAGGTCTGGAGTTTGAAGAGCAGCCTGGGAAGCGAGACACGCACATAGGCGTTCTGGAGATCAAGGGAAACAAAGATAGCGGAGCGATGGGAGTTAAGTTGGAGGGAAAGAAGATTGGTAAGGTTAAGGAGCTGGTCATCGGCAGAGAAGGATGGCCGGAAGCCACGTTGGGTAGGAGGAAGGAGGCGGTGCTGGTTAAGGTGGCGGTGAATACGGCGAGAGAGGATAACCTCAAAGACCTTACTGAACATGGAGGTGAGGCAGATTGGACGATAGGAAGAGGTATCAGAGGGGGGTTTGTTAGGTTTAGGGAACAGCAGGACACGGGAAGTCTTTCAAAGGTCAGGGTAAAATCCAGAGGAGAGGAGGACATTGTACAGGGTAGCAAGGACAGACAGGAAGGATGGAGGGGATTCCTTGAGGTGACGATAGGTGACACCATCATGACCAAGGGCAGTGTTGCGTTTGGAGCGGAGGACGAGTGTGATGTCTTGTGTGGTGTTGGGAGTGTTGATGTCTGAGGGGGGTAACCGATCCAAGTACTGGAAGCTAGGGGCGAGCAGGGGGACAGAGGTGTCAGTGCGGTCAAGGATGGTGGGGAAGAGGGAGTAATCAAAATGGGGATCGTCAGGAATGGAGAAGACCTCGGACAGGTGGGAAGCAAAATGGTTAGCCTTACTGAGGTTGTGAGGAAAGGGTAGATCGTCATGGAGGAAGGGGTAATGCGTGGTGGGATGGCTACCAGTAAGGCGGTGGAAGGCTGACCAGTACTTGGAGGAGTTGACAGGGAGGGTGGAGTTGAGGCGTGTGCATGTCTGGCGCCAGTCCCGGCGTTTCTTCGCTGTAAGGAGGTTCCGGATATGTCACTGTAATTGCCGGTGGCGGGTGAGAGTATCCCGGTCACGAGTTCGGAGGAAGGAGCGGTAGAGCCTGCGGGATTCACGCAGAAGAAGGACGGCCTGTGGAGGAAGCGTAGGGCGGTGAGGGTGGATGAGTTTGGTAGGGACATGAGCCTACACAGCATCAGTGATGGTCTTCTGAAGGAAGGAAGAGGCATGGGTGATGTCATCAGGGTGGTGAAAGATGAGGGGGTGGCTTTCGACCTGTACGGCAATGGATTCCCGGTAGGCATACCAATTGGCATGGTGGTAGTCATGGACAGACTTTGGAGGGGCCAAATTCTGCTTCCGCCGATCCGTGTATTAATATCTAACGCAGCCAATAAGATCGCTGCTAACGTAGAACCTTTTCTCCTCGCGGATCACACTCGCGCAGTGATACCTGAACGCTCAAGGTATTATAACGAGTGTACAGACCTCCGATTAGTCAGTCTGCGTTAGTCTGCTTTAGTCTGTACCAGTCTATAGTCAAGTTAAAGTCTGCGCCTAATAAGATTACCATATTCCTGTACATAGCCATGAAGATAAAGGAATAGACACTTTTTCAAGAATCAGAGATATGTGAGAATAAGATTAACGTACCAAGACCAAAGGAACTTCAGATTGTCAATTGTAAACAGCATCCAGAATCAAGTTAAGTAATATCTATGTTTTTTATTATTTTAATAAATGTGCGTGAAAATTAATCAGGTTCTGTTTAAAGTTGGTCACCGTCAATCTGCTACTCTAAGCGTGCAAGTGGCCTTTGTATCGTCTGACCTAACGGCAGAAGATAAACACGCCACGATAAGACCACGAGACATATTGCTGACACTCGCCTACTTCGTTAGAGTAGGTGTGTGTACCGAAGGTCTTACACTACGCACACCACAACCAGCAAAGGTATTTTGTTTGTAACTCTAGTTTCTTTTTTTTTTTTTATCGGGGATCATCCACATGTATTTTGGACAAGCTTTGTTGTATTTGATTTGAGACGCATTTACGTTTATTTCCGTTTCTGATTAACTGTTTTATTATTCAGATGGTATCATAAACATTCCGTCTTGCTACCATTTGGGATCAGTCTCCATCAACTGTAGTTTTCTTCAAGGCATGCAAGGTCGTTTAAAATGGGATTTCAGATCGATTCCGTATTTCTGGATTTCCTGAAGGCTTTCGACACTGTACCACACAAGCGGTTTGCAGTGAAATTGCGTGCTTATGGAATATTGTCTCAGTTATGTGACTGTATTTGTGATTTCCTGTCAGAGAGGTCACAGTTCGTAGTAATTGACGGAAAGTCATCGAGTACAACAGAAGTGATTTCTGACTTTCCCCAAGGTAGTGTTATAGGACCTTTGCTGTTCCTTATCTATATAAACAATTTGCAGATGACGCTGTCGTTTATCAACTAATGAAGTCATCAGAAGATCAAAACAAATTGCAAAAAAGTTAAAATGTTCAAATGTGTGTGAAATCTTATGGGACTTAACTGCTAAGGTCATCAGTCGCTAAGCTTACACACTACTTAACCTAAATTATCCTAAGGACAAACACACACACCCACGCCCGAGGGAGGACTCGAACCTCCGCCGGAACCAGCCACACACTCCATAACTGCAGCGCCTTAGACCGCTCGGCTAATCCTGTGTGGCACAAATTCTAAAACGATTTAGAAAAGATTTCTGAATGGTGTGAAAATTGGTAGTTGATCCTAAATAACGAAAAGTGTGAGGTCATCAACATCAGTGCTGAAAGGAATTCGTTAAACTTCTGTTACACGTTAAATCAGTCTAATCTAAAGGCCGTAAATCAACTAAATGCCTAGGTATTACAATTACGAACAACTTAAATTGGAAGGAACACATAGAAAATGTTGTGGGGAAGGCTAACAAAAGGATGCGTTTTATTGGCAGGATACTTAGAAAATGTACCAGATCTGCTAAGGAGACTGCCTCCACTACTCTTGTCCGTCCTCTTTTAGAGAATACTGTTGTGTGGTGTGGGATCTTTGCCAGATAGAACTGGCGGAGTACATCGAAAAAGTTCAAAGAAGAGCAGCACGTTTTATATTATCGTGAAATATGGGAGAGAGTGCCACAGAAATGATACCGGATTTGGGCTGGACAGCATTAAAAGAAAGGCGTTTTTCCTTGCGACGCAATCTTCTCACGAAATTCCAATCACCAACATACTGCTCCAAATGGGAAAATATTTTGTTGACACCGACCTACATAGGGAGAAACGATCACCACGATAAAATAAGGGAAATCAGAGCTCGTACGGAAAGATATAGGTGTTCGTTTCTTCCGCGTGCTATACGAGATTGGAATAACAGAGGATTGAGAAGGTGATTCGATGAACCCTCTGCCAGGTACTTAAATGTGATTTGCAGAGTATCCATGTAGATGTAGATTTAGAATACGCGTTCTCTCATTTCTGTCAGTTAATGGCTGGTTGCAAACTCCATGTCGTCTATATATGCAAATATTCTGACTACTGCTTCCGAAATGTCAGCTACGTATAGGTTTAAGAGAGTTGGAGTCAGTACCGAACCCTGAGGTATGCCATTATTCGGGATAGTCCGCAATTTTTTTTTTTTTTTACTTCAATTTACTTGGAAGAATCTGACCAAGTATGTTGTTCTGGAGCCTAGGTAGTGTCCTACAAGGAATTGCAGGAGATATTTACACTGAAAATCTCACAATTAAATAGGCCGCAGTCATATCTATAAACACCGTTTATGTGTTTTTTTACTGCTGGAAACCAGTTTTAGTACATATTGTTAAGCTGTGTAGCTGATCCGCACGGCTTTGACCCCGTCTAAAATCAAGTTTTTCCGTTGCATTCTGCATCTATATCATGTGTTATTACGGGAGAGTCAGTCGCTTCAGCAGTTTCTAGCAGGAACTTAGGAGGGCTACGGATCGGTAGTTCCCTGCGTTTTCTTTTGATTTTCCTGGCCATAGGATGGCTATCACGTTTGCTTTCTTGAAGCCCTTTGGAAGGAAGCCTGATTCGAGAATATCAGTGAAGAAGCGGCCATATTTACTGAGGTTAGTAACGACTTCATTGTGGAAACCGTCAAATCCTGGAGTCTTGAATCTTTTTAAGCTGTGGAGTATTACGGACATTTAGTCAGTAGCAAACGGAGCTGCATATTTGGTGTTTTCTCGGAATATTTCTATTAGAAGTTTAAGATCTTGTTTGATATTCCTTATAGGCGCTCGTTCTTTTGGAGCTCTTGCTATTGATGTTATACGGAGTGGTACTTGACATGCAGTTCTTCTCGGGCTAACTGTTGACTGGCTCCCACCTTTATTGGCAGGCTCCATGCTTTGCTACTACGCTGCCTGAAATCGGTATTCTCAGTCAGTTCAGCCCACAGTTGTCTTCGATTAGTGTCTGGGCTGTGGAGTAGGTCATCTGCTATATCGGGGACTCTGCTTTCCACTAATTGTTGACAGAGAGTTTCGCTGCTGTTATTCCTGCGTCTTGTGTACTCATTGCAGTGTCCTCTTGCGATGTGTTTTTCATTGTAGTTATTTCGAGTGGAGGGTACTCACCCAAAGCATTTATCGAGGTCGGATGTAAGGTTTGTTCAGTTTACCTTCTTGAAATTCCATCGATATCTAGGAAAGACTCTCATTATTGGAAGTCGGATTCCAATTTCCAGCAGTATTGGATGGTGTCGGCTTATCGGAAAATCTCTTAGAACTCTTCTGGAAATTTGAATGGGTTGCTTGTTTTGCTTGTATACTACAAAATCCGGGTCAGTATTATATTTCCTATTCCAAGCCACAGACTTTAAGTTATCCCGATAACTGACGTCCAACACGTGATGAAGACCATGCTCCTGAGTCCATTGGGCTAGAGCTTCACCTTTCAGATCATTTCTGCTGTACTTATAGTTAACATGGTTGATGTTATGTAAGTCCGCAGGCTTTCGTGGCCGTTGTCACTGAAGTTAAAATCTTCTGGGTTATTAGGCCGCGTCATGTTTCTTCTAAAATGATCAGCGTTTCGACCCCTCTGCTGGGATCTTCCTCAGGATCTTCCGCTGTCCACTACTGCTAGAACACTCTTCTAAAATGATCAGTGTTTCGACTTCTCTGCTGGGATGTTCCTCAGGATCTTCTGTTGTCCACTATTGCATGTGTTCTAGCAGCAGTGGACACCAGAAGATCCTGAAGAAGATCCCAGCAGAGGGGTCTAAACGTTGATTATTTTAGAAGAAACATGACGCGGCCTAATGACCCAGAAGATTTTAACTTCAATGGTTGCTGTTAGTCTCACCTGTACATAGTTAGAAGTGACTGAGTTAGCATCAGGTCTACAGGCCATGAGGTGGAAGGTGGACTGTATGTATTTACTGTAGTCGAATCTCGAACAGTAATTACGATCGACTGAATATCGCTGTGGGTATTGCTAGCGACCAAGTTAAAATTATCAATAGCACTTCGAACATAGATAATTATACCACGTATGTAACGGCAGGTGATGCACATGACCACATTCAAGTATTTTAGCTCTGTGTCGTGCCTGTTCCTTGTTTCCAGAGTGGGCTTCTTGAACGAGAGCTACGCCTATCCTATCACTTAGAGTCCTTAGTAGGTATTTTTGCACTTTGATACGTTTCTGTCTTCAGTATTCACTTGGCGGATTCGGATTAAGTCTCAGATACCTCCAGCCACGTAATCCTTAATTGGATTGTTCTTATTTACCATATGTACTAAATTGCCAGCAGATCAAATCAAAATGGTTCAAATGGCTCTGAGCACTATGGGACTCAACTTCTGAGGTCATCAGTCCCCTATAACTTAGAACTACTTAAACCTAAGTAACCTAAGGACATCACACACATCCATGCCCGAGGCAGGATTCGAACCTGCGTCCGTAGCGGTCGCGCGGTTCCAGACTGTAGCGCCTAGAACCGCTCGGCCACTCCATCCGGCCGCCAGTGGATCCTAGGATTGCGTGACTGCCAGTACATTGCTGGTCCTTCAGCGTTACTGATGATGATGATAATGATGATGACAATGCTTGGTTTTTTGGGGTGCTCAACTGCGCGGTCATCAGCGCCCGTATAAAGAACCAATTTTTATACAGTCCAATCTAGCCTTTGTCACGAATGATGAAGATGATGATGATGATGAAGATGATGATGAAAAGATGAGCAGAGAAAATCCCCAACCCTATCGAGAATCGAACCCGGGACCCTGTGATCCAGACGCAGCAACGCTAGCCACTAAACCACGACCTGCAGACTTAAGCGTTACTAAGGGTGCACGTATGGAATTTTTGGTACAGACGTGAACTAACTTTACACTCAGGTATGGTGATATTATTGCTCCATATACATAGTTAATGTTGACAGTTATTCCATATTACGAAACATATTACTCTTTAAATAGATGCTCTATGGTGTGTGAACTATTATACCAGTAGTTTCTAGTTGTCAAGAGAAAACGACTGTTACTTTGATTGTTTTACTGGTATTTGCATTTTGATAGTCATGACTTGAATCATTACTGATTCCCGCGTAAGAAACTACATCAGTCACAAAACTATGAGGCGTATTCGGAAAGTGAGATCCGATGAGGCGAGAAATGGAAACCACTGTGAAAATCCTATGAACTTTGCACACATGTGTTGGCAGTGTCTTTAGTGCGCCTGTCGATTGCTTCACGTCGCTCTTCTCACTTCAGAGCGCAAAGTGATCACGTCCAAATACCTAAAACAACAGTGTCTGCCGCCAAGTTTGTGGATCTGGTGAGAGATTCCGCCTGAAGCTATGCAGCCCACATAACACGAATGTCATGCGTTTCTTTTTTCAAGACAATTTTCAGCCGCTTTCTGCAGGGGCAATGAAGGCGCTCCTGCAGCGTTTTCAGCGGGAAGTGTTTGATCACCCACAATACATCCCTAATTGGCTCCCTCCGTTGTTCATCTCCGCTCACATGAACCGCTGGCTACAAAGACAACAGTTTGGCACAAAAAATGAAAGGCAGACCAGCGTAGAGAAATGGTGGAAATCACAGCCGTCTGCTTTCTGTGACGAGGGTACTGGAACGTTTGTACAACGCCAAGAAAAATGTGTAAGTCAGAGCGGCGAATCTTTGGCCAGTTTTACAAGTATGAAACGCAGACTACATGATGCACCGCTAAGAGTTTTTGAGAAAAACTATCAGGAATCATTCACTTATTTCTGGAAAACACCGAATGGCGAATTCCGTAACGACTGGAGTTTAAGTGAGCTGTAAACAAAGATCTGACATTTAGAATCCCCTGATGGACTTGGAATTAGTTCCTGAACATGATACACCACAAACCGCATTTCAGAAACTGTGTTCACACTGTCAAAGTAAATCTCGGTGAAGTCACGTCAGAAGTGAACATAGTTTCGTATGTATGCGTCACAGAAATTCATTCGAATTGGTATTGTTGCAGTGCTTGAAGCAATTCATTTAGGATAAATATTAAAGAATATTCATCAGCATACCTGTGCTAATTTTGGCGATTCATTTTCCATCTGTGACATCACTATCTAGAGCTGTGTTCCCGGCGAATATTACGACGCAGCATAAGCAACAGCTCCTGTGAAAGAACATAATATCAGAGGAATTACCGTTTTATACACAAAGGCGCTAAACAAGTTTAATAAAAATTCAACTGTTGCAGTACTCTGGATAATGAATACTAGGCTAAAATTAGAGGTGTTCAAACAATAGCTCTCATTCGTAAATGGAGCAGGAAGGGCGAGTGGAAATGTAGATGTATTATTGTGAAAATGAATTTCTGTGTTGTCTATAAAAACACAAATGACTTTAAATAAAGGTAAATATTTCGAAGTTTCTAAAGTACACAAAAAAGTGTATTCTCATCGAAGCTCGAAACTGTGGGCTTTCGGTTATCGTAATCTGGGCTTAGGTGGCCATAGTGGCTACTTCTTAATACTGTAAACAAAATATTTGATAGACGATATTACAATCTGAGAATGAGAGACATACTTGTAAGTTTTATTGAAATCAAACGCTCCAATTGCCAATCAGACGCCTCAATTGCCAATAATGTTCTAATTTCTTTCAAACAACCGATTCTGAGTCAATTACAAATCATTCTGAAGTGTTTCGGTCTTTATGCGGAGATACCACTGTTAAATAATAACACATATCAATTTGGACTACATGTGTTTTTGGTAGCTGAAATAAAAAAGACAGCCAGTTTTACGTATTTTATTATGTGCATATGCTATCCTCAGCGAAAACCATAGTTGCGTGAATAAAGCTGGCCTGAGTGGCCAAGTGGTTCTAGGCGCTTCAGTCTGGAACCGCGCGACCGCTACGGTCGCAGGTTGGAATCCTGATTCGGGCATGGATGTGTGTGATGTCCTTAGGTTAGTTAGGTTTAAGTAGTTCTCAGTTCTAGGGGAATTATGACCTTAGAAGTTAAGTCCCACAGTGCTCAGAGCCATTGAAACCATTTTGTATGAATAAAACTACAACATTATTATCATATGAAGCGTTTGATTTCAATATACACGCAATCAGCTGCCGCGAAAGTGTTCTTCTGCCTCGAGAAACTTAACGACTCTCTCATGGACAAGACAACTCTTTTACGGCCCGGAAATGTGTCATACAGTTTGGAGACCGGTTAACATTGGGTTTCTGTCCCCTGTGTTATTTAAATTGTCAGGGAAACTGTAGTGAATGAAACAGGAAAATAACAGGGCAAGAGTGTACGCGATATCATTAATATGAGGGGGGAGGGGAGGGGGTCTTATCGTGAATTGTTGTTTCTTAATATAAAATTGTGGCTCGGTGGGATCTTCGGCCATTGATTAAGGTACATAATAGTTACGTTTAAGAGGCAAACAGAGGCTTGTTTATCTATGAACACGCCTTGTCGGAAACCGTTAAGGAGATTGCTTTCTCTGTCGCTGTGTTAACAGTTCTTTCTCTTTATGGTCAGTCCTATCTACCGTTTGCGCCTTGTCCCGCGGTTACGCAGGGTCGGTCATGGTTAATCGGATTCAGCATGTTACTTTTAAGGGGTGGCCGGATGCCTTTCCTGACGCCACCCCGTACCCCCCAGGACGCAAATAGTGCACCCCAACTGTCTGTGTCTAGTGGAATCCATGAAAGAGTGTGAATGTGTTCAGATGTCTGCAAGACGTGTAACTGAGGCGGAACGTGGTGACCATCCCGGTATTCACCTAGCAGGATGTGGAAAACCGCCTAAAAACCACATCCAGGCTGGCCAGCACACACACCCTCGTCGTCAATCCGCCAGGCGGATTCGATCCGGGGCTGGTGCGCCAACGCGAGTCCAGGAAGAAGCTCGTTAGAGCTCGCAGCTACCCTGGGGGGTTATTATAGTCTGTCCATACTGATTAAAATAATCTCGTGATGTTTGAAATTAGAGCGTAGCTTCTTTTAATAAATTTTGAATGGAATTTGTCTCTTCTCGGTGTTGGCGGTCAGAAAAGCACTATAGTAGAGCGATGCATCTTCTAGGAGGTTTGAGGGAAAGGGGAAAAGTAGACTAAAGCAGGTTAAAGGAAGCAGCAAAAGACAAGTTGAAAACACAGAAAAAGGGAAGGAAATAGAGAAAGGAAAGAAATACAGAAACAATACTAATGATGTAAGGTAAACACAGGAATCAGAATACAATAAATAAATAAAAATGCAGCAGGATCAACCAACGCCAGGAAGGAAATTGACAGCGGGAAAAGTGAGGGCTTCACTAGGTAAGGGGAAAGGGGAACTAAAAAAAAATTAAAATAAAAGGAAAGGAAAGAGAAACGAATAGTGCAAATAGACGAAGTCAAACGGCTGAGGTGATAAGAAAAACAGAAATAGAGTGGATACAGTAATAGGCTGAAAGGAATGGCAGAAAAAAAGAGAAGGAGAAACTGAAACAAAGAAGTGGACAATGATCCGAGAAAGGGATCAGTCGACTCAAAGAAAAATAGAACGAAAGAAATTACGAAGAAAGAAATAGCGTCAAGGTATTTTGCGGAATCTAGAAGCCAGGTTTGAGACCTTTTCTTTTTCATTTATGACACTAGAAGCAAATGAATTCGATGGTCTGGTTACGTATAAGGCTGCCGCGAGCCAACAAGAGAACTGACTGATACACTCCCAAACAAATTAGAAACGTATGTGACACTGTTGACAGATGATACACGCTGCGATCCCTGCTCCATATTTGAGACCACTCTGGAGGTTTAACTAAACGTGCAAATTGTTCGGCCTCACGCAGGAGTAGCGTGAAACGGGGTGATGTCCCCCGAGGCAGGGCGGAAGAGCGAGTCCGGGAGTTTCGCCACGGTAAAGATGGGGACCAGTCGGCGTGTCCGGTCGCCGGCTGGTTTCTCTGCGGCCGCGGAGCCCCCGCTCTGCTCGGCAGAGTTTCGAGTTAAGATTCCGCCAAGTTAAACAGGAGCCGGCGGCGCAACATCTCAGGTTAAACGCGGCGTGACGGCAGGCCGCCGTCGCTGGTGCAACATTTATCTCGCGGACATCTCGGCCGACTCGAGAACCAAGTAGCGGCAAGCGCCGCCGAGCACAGCCCCCGCACGCAGCTCTGCGACCAGCCGCGACCGGCGCCCCCACAACGTATCACGCTAGCGACTGCGGTCCCCAGTGCGCGTCCGAACAACCCGGCAACACTTCTCTGCACTATAAACTCATCTAACTTGTCTGAAATGGCGACCGTTCTCAGGATACTCTCAAGGTATTGATGGGGTCGGTGATTTTACTTTTTTTACTACTTTTGAAAATCATTCGATTAATTACCATACTGACACCTACTAAGGAAAATACATTCGAATGGAAGACAGCGGGATTAAGGGCTGGGGTAAGGTTTTTTTTCAGCTGAAACGCATTATCTTCAAATACTACAGAAACATTTTACAAGGCTTCACATGGTCAATTTATGAAACATACGATCTGAATGTTAAACATACATTTTAAGATCACAGTATACAATTATGATGATCAGTTGTTTGGTAATACGATAATTCCGGAATTTCTTCTGGGAGATATTCTCAAACCCATACTACACTACTGGCCATTAAAATTGCTACACCACGAAGATGACGTGCTACAGACGCGAAATTTAACCGACAGGAAGAAGATGCTGTGATATGCAAATGATTAGCTTTTCAGAGCGTTCACACAAGGTTGGCGCCGGTGGCGACACCTACAACGTGCTGATACGAGGGAAGTTTCCAACCGATTTCTCATACACATACAGCAGTTGACCGGCGTTGCCTGGTGAAACGTTGTTGTGATGCCTCGTATGAGGAGGAGAAAAGCGTACCATCACGTTTCCGACTGTGATAAAGGTCGGATTGTAGCCTATCGCGATTGCGGTTTATCGTATCGCGACACTGCTGCTCGCGTTGTCCGAGATCCAATGACTGTTAGCAGAATATGGAATCAGTGGGTTCAGGAGGGTGATACGCAACGCCGAGCTGGATCCCAACGGCCTCGTATCACTAGCAGTCGAGATGACAGGCATCTTATCCGTGGCTTTACGGATCGTGCGGCCATGTCTCGATCCCTGAGTCAACAGATGGGGACGTTTGCAAGACAACAACCATCTGCACGAACAGTTCGACGACGTTTGCAGCAGCATGGACTATCACCTCGGACACCGTGGCTGCTGTTACCCTTGACGCTGCATCACAGACAGGAGCGCCTGCGATTGTGTACTCAACGACGAACCTGGGTGCACGAATGGCAAAACGTCATTTTTTCGGATGAATCCAGGTTCTGTTTACAGCATCATGATGGTCGTATCCGTGTTTGGCGACATCGCGGTGAACGCAAATTGGAAGCGTGTATTCGTCATCGCCATACTGGCGTATCACCCGGCGTGATGATATGGGGCGCCATTGGTTACCTCTTGTTCTCATTGATGGCACTTTTGAACAGTGGACGTTACATTTCAGATGTGTTACGACCCGTGGCTCTATCCATCACTCGATCCCTGCGAAACCCTACATTTCAGCAGGATAATGCACGAGCGCATGTTGCAGGTCCTGTACGGGACTTTCTGGATACAAAAAATGTTCAACTGCTGCCCTGGCCAGCACATTCTCCAGATCTCCCAGCAACTGAAAACGTCTGGTCAATGGTGGCCGAGCAACTGGCTCGTCACAATACGCCAGTCACTACTCTTGATGAACTGTGGTATCATGTTGAAGCTACATGGGCAGCTCTACCTGCACACGCCATCCAAGCTCTGTTTTACTCAGTGCCCAGGCGTGTCAAGGCCGTTATTACGGCCAGAGGTGGTTGTTCTGGGTACTGAATTCTCAGTATCTATGCACCCAAACTGCATGAAAATCAAATCACATGTCAGTTCTAGTATAATATATTTGTCCAATGAATACCCGTTTATCATATGCACTTCTTCTTCGTGTAGCAGTTTTAATGGCCAGTAGTGTAAGTAGTGCGTCACGCTTACTCAGCCGTCACTGAAGTCCGAACTGAGGCCATAGCTACAGGGAACGACTTGGTACGATGAAACACTGCAATGTGCTCCAACGTACAGAATTTTAAATACAGCTAATTATGATAGCTAGCTTATCTACAGCTACAGCTACAGCTACGCATTGCCAAGAGTGGGCTTAAACTTCAGTTGACTCTTGTTGGATACCGTCTTAGACGCATGCATAAGCGTTACGCCATGCACACACTACAGCGTCGCGGTAGCAAGTAGCTATTTCGATTCCTTTTGTATTTTTGCACGTAATACTCCATAGTGACTGTATTTTGATTGGAATGCGGTGTTATTCAACAAATCGAATGCAGCAAAGAAAATACAAACATTTTCATCGTGACCGATCCGAGTTTCGGACGGTGTAATTTGCCTAATATGCCACCTTTCGCTGAAACATCAACTTCCAGCTTTTCAGATTATCTACAGCTTCGTAAAAATATGTCCAGACTCCGTCACCTTTAACTACACACGTCGCAGTAGATTTCTCTTAAAATCTCTACGTATTAAGCAATCAGAAGTCCCATTTGCTCCTCTTTCAATGTGTAGAATATTGATAAATAATAAAGCTTTTTCACTCCGACGTGTGGTCGAGATTTACAGGGTGACAATTCTTGAACTATATGAAATAAAATCGTCATAACGTCTGAACGGTTTACGTCAGGGCGTTCCAACTGCACGGTTGACCACGGAGCATGATGGAAATTATAATGCGCATGGGCACGCGCCTTTTGGTTGTCGGCCACTTTCATTTGGATGGGTTCGTCAATAAGCAAAACTGGCGTATTTGGGGGACCGAGAAACCGCATTTCGTCATCGAGATGTCTCATCAACCTCAACAGCTGACTGTGTGGTGCGCAATGTTAAGTCACGGAATAATCGGTGCGATATTCCATTACGGCACGGTGACTACCGAACAGTACGTGAAGGTTCTCGAAGATGAATTAATCGCCATTGTCCAAAATGACCCTGATTTCGAAAAGATGTGGTTCATGTAAGACGGAGTTCCACCCCTTCGAAGCAGGAGAATGTTTGATGTCCTGGAGGAGCACTTTGGGGACCGCATTCTGGCTCTTGGGGCACCCAGAGACCGCTGGCATGAGCCTCTATTGTCCGTCACATTCTCAAGATCCAAACACATACGACTTCTTTTGTGGGGCTGTATTAAAGACAAGGTGTAGGGCAATAACCCCAAAACCATTGCTGAGCTGAAAACAGCCATTCAGGAGGTCTTCGACAGAATCGATGTTCCGACACTTCAACGGGTCACGCAGAATTTTGCTATTCGTCTGTGCTACATCATCGCCAACGATGGCACGATGTCGAACACGTCACAACTCAAATCCGAATATCTGTAGTGACGTTTATTTGATGAATAATGTGTGTCCACGGCGTATTTTATAACCTAAATCCGAATATCTGTAATGACGTTTACATGTTGAATGAAGTGAAGTGTGGGCACCCCGTAGTTTGTAATCAATTTGGGTTTTTTCATATAGTTCAGAAATGTTCACGATATATATGCATTGTAGGTGACGAGAAGCCCAAGGATTTCTCTAGATGTAGGCTTAACGCGAACTGTTCCTCCAATTGTCTCGGTGATGCATAACTCGTCAAAAGGTCAACACATCTGCAGTCAGTCTTCATGGCAAAACTTACACCTCGGAATATTCACTTCCGTTGCTGAAACAGTTACTCTAGTGAGAGATCGCCACGAGCAATGAACAGAAAGTTGGAATTCTGATGTTGAAAGAAATATTCATCACTGAGAGGTGGAGAACAGATTAAGCCAGTTATTGACCACCAGACAGTCCACAATTGTGCTATGACTACGAAGTCTTTCGTGACGGAGTCCTTACATAAAGACTTCTCGGTTTACTTGCCGCCTCAAATTTGGATAAAACCCGACCTTTCGATGACTACCTATGTCATCTTCGTCAGGGGTAAAACCGACAGTGAGTTTTACCCCTGGAGATGACGGAGGTAGTCATCGAAGGCTCGAGATTTTATCCAAATCTGACGTGGCAAATAACCGAAAACTTTTTATGCACAATTGTGCTATTTGAAATTTTCACATCGTTTTACACTCAAGGCATAAATTCACACTTTGCAAATGATAGGCACAAAAGCGCGCGGAGAAATAAAACATTTCCGGTTAGAGGGATGAACTGATGTTCCTGCGACTACTTAAGCCCGCTAAAGCGGGCATAATAACCTGAACAGTCTTGGCCAAGCACTGGAGCCGTTTGTCTGAAGTACTAATCCACCTCCAGTCTTCGAAGAACATTGTAATGGAAAGAAGCTCGCTATTGCTTTCGGGCAACTGCGTCAAAACTGCCAGCACTGCAAATGTGGACAGTTCAAGTCACACATAAAACCGTATTACGGTTTCCCAAAGACTGTCATGCCACATAGGTCTCAACTGAGTCGCGCCATCAGAAGCGAACAACTTAAGCTGTACCTGAAGGAAGTAAAGTAGCACCTTGAAAAACCAGGAAGTAAGTTAAGAGATGTAAAGACGGCATCGTTATTCCTTTCACACTGTTTTTGCACACGAATTACTGGCACACCTACACAAAAATCAATTGTGAAAGCATAAAAATACAGTTAATAGGATCTACTTAATAGTTGTCTCATAGTTTTGTTACTATAGAACGCTATTCTTGGAATGTTAGAGTTCTGAATTTTCATTCTTTATTTTATAAGTGATTATTTATTTTAGGTTCTGTTCGTTGGTTTATTTTAATTAGTATTTAAAAAGAATTTCGAGAATAATTTTCATTATTCCTGATGACAGCATGCTGTGGGCAGAACCAGAAGTCTAAATGAATCAACAACCAAATAGAGTTGAGAGAGAAAGTGAGAAATCTGCGTTGTCAGTGAATAAGAAAAAGACCGAGATAGTGGGAATTGACATAGGTGACTCACTACCATGTCTCGATATACTACGAGAATATGAAGACGTTGATCACTTCTCTGCCTGGGCTCAGTGGCTCAGACAGAGGGTGGCTCTATACAAGAAACACGGCGTAGGATGTCTTTGCGTAGGAATGCTGCATTGATGCTCGCAGTGATTTGGAAAGACCGAGCCCTGGCAATACTTACTAAATTGAGAGTGCTGAAATCTTAAGTATATGCAGTTTTCTCTGTCGGCATGACAGGTGTACGTTAACTGAACGGGAGACAAAATAACTTATTACTTTTGAATACATTATGGGAGAGGCAGTCATCAATGTCTTACAAATATTTAAAATTAAAAACAGTCTTGATCACGATTTATTTATCAAGTTGACCGGTTTCGACCACTCCAACAGAAAGAGGTTCCTACTGAATGGTCTGAAGATGACCACAGCAGTGGTCGAAACCGGTCACCTTGATAAATAAATCGTGATCAAGACTGTTTCTAATAGTAGAAATAACTGATGCTTTTAAGACATAGACTTACAAGCGGTTGCTGAGAATTTCATTGATGGACAAGCGAACCAACAAACTGAACCTTCAAGAACGTAGGGTGGAGAGGAGCTTGTCTAATACTTGCTTCCATACAGTCCTGCAGCTCATTGATCACATTTTACGACGGCAGGAGTATAACTTGGAAAAGTTCGTCATCCTCTAAGGATGGACCAGGTAAAAGAGAAGATAAACCAAACATGTGCCCAGCTTCTCCAAGATGCGGAAGACCGGGAGAACAGAGGCAGACCGTCAAGAAGATCATGCGATGGGCTACCAACTTTCAACTATTGAAGACGGAATACTGATGATGTTCGAGTTCTACCGTTTTAATAAAGTGCGCATGAGAACAAATGATATACTGATGGGTTTAACCCACTGAAGAGTCACGTATCTCTCATTTTTAGTAGTGGCGGTTCTAAACTTGATATTGAACCCATGGGTAATCATCATCATCGTCAGCACAGTCCTAAGCGACAAGGTGCAGAGGTAAGCCAGTGGACACGTATTCAGAAGGACCAAGGGTCAGGTCATTTCATGCAGAGCAGATTAAGGTATTTGTTGTTTCCCTCAATAGCTTAATGAAAATGGTGGAACGAAACTGACTTCAAAATGAAGCTTCGACGGTGCCGATTACTTTACATTTTCTAAATCTTTCCCATCTCATTCGATTTACACATCAAAACTTTAAGTTGTATATATTAAGTTGTATATATTAGCATAAGCAGCTATTGCAACTTGGAAAACGGTGAAAGAGATATTAAAAATTAATGCAGAGGTAATGACGCCGTCGGTTGATGTATATTTGTCTTCTTCTTTTCGTTAGCATCAATCATGTATAGTACGTGCTCCGCTATACTCAAGTTTTAACAAATTTATTATTTTATTTTTGCTGCCTAATGCCCCTGCTGTCGCCGCAGTCCTAACGGAGGTAAATCGGTGAGCCACCTGTCTGTGAACTGCTTTAATTTTGTTCCGCGTGTGATCGTTATTTTAATTGTTTGTCTGCCGTACTTCTGAGACGGAAACTGGGGAACAACCTAGCATTTGCCTAAGCGAACGTGGGAAACCGCTAAAAACACTCTCAGGCTGACCGGGCTCCAGATACGGTCGTTAATCCGCCGCGCGGGTTCTATCTGGGTCTGACCTTCGTCTCTCGCAAGCTTGTGCGCTGCACGTTACCCATTTTTCTTTTATTAACGAAATTAGTCTTCTTAAAGGTAACAAAATACTCCTATTTCTTAAATTCTAAACTTGTCCTCCTTAAGAGACTATTATTCTTTTATTTATAGTTCTGCTTTTCATTTATTTTCGTCCATACTTTTTATTTCCAAAAGCGTCTCCTTAAATGTTATCTTCATTCATCGTATCAAATAAATTAATTTTTTCTTTGCAGATTAAAACCTTCTTTATAGTAAATGAATAATAAATAAATTAATGACGAGTCGCTTGTGACTGATTCCGTAGGATCATTATTTGAGATCGTGTGGCTGCATTTAAATAACCAAATATAATATGAATTATACTTTTTGCTGTTTTAATAAAGAGATAAATTGAATGATAAGTTGAAACAGTTCTCATGTGTTTGTGGCGTGAAGTCCTTCATTCAGTTACTATGAAAGGAAAAGAACCTATTCTTCTTGAGCTAAGTAATAGCAAACCCATTTTCTCCTTCCTGTGATGACACAACAAATAAAAATCTCCGAAACCATTATTGGTATTTCGGATGGTGACCACCCAAGACGTAATTTCTGTATTCTAATAGTGTTCATTCTTCTTTTGTGAGTGGATTATAAATATACTGGCGCACGAGCCAGGTGTAATTGTTATTCTTCGTAGCAGGGTATAACTTCTAGCAGGGACTCGACCATTATCTATGCTTCTGACTATGCTTCTCACGTCTGATTAATGATTGCCAATTTTTTCCTAGACCACTTCCATATGCGGTTGCGATCTCTGCATAAGAAATACAGGTGCAGATAGTCGGCTAACGTATGTAAATTGTATTTTTGATTCATGGAATCGTTTATCCAACATGCATTGTCTTTCGATTATAAACCAACATCAACTGCTACTTCCAGTATCATGTGATGAATCATTAGATACTTTTAAGCACTTTTTATACTGAATCAATATGAGTGCAAAACAATTACGTTATCTAATTCCTGTGTTAAAGTAAACTGAAACATGTTCGGAACAACACGAAAATATTTGGTAATTTAACACCGGTATTTCTGAAATTTTCTGACAGATTAAAACTGTGTGCACACCGGGCCTCGAACCTTAGACCTTTCCCTGGATCTATACATTTAAAACAATTTGCTGACTTTGCTACTCACAGCTTTATGATACGTTCATAATTCTCCAAAACCTCCATTTCTTAGCCCGTTTTCCGCTTGACTGTCGATATCGCACATTAATAAACTACCAGAATACATGTCTCTAGTTCTTCAAGTCTCGCTAGAACTAAAGTTATTTTTTAAATTCCATACTGTTTAAAAATGGAAATGTTAATTAACTTTTCTTTGTGTAAGTACCGCTAACTCTATTACTACCTACTATCTCTGTTTTTCAAAGACTGATTGTGCATACAGAAAAGTCAAAACAGCCTTCGGAGAAATTAAAAGCAATGGTGTCAACATTGAGAGTGCAGTGGGAATTCCATTGTTAAAACCAGAGGACAGAACGGATGTTTGCGTAGAGTACATCGAAATCTTCTACGAGGAGGAGGACTTATCTGATGCCGTGACAGAAGAAGATATGCGAGTAAAGATGGAACATGTAGAGCATACATTATTAAAGTCATAGTCTAACAGAACTTCCGTAGACTTACGATGAAATAAGGTAGAATGGATAGATAACATTAATCCAAAATTTGGTGCGGTGGGTGGGGGGGGGGGGGGGGGGGGGAGGGGGGAAGAGGTAACCAAGTGACTGTTTAATTTGGCGTATAGAATCTATGAAACTATAGACCTATATTTTCAGACTTCTGGAAAAAAAATGATCCGCACAATCCCGATGACAGCAAGAGCACATAAGTGTGAGAATTACTGTACAATCAGCTTAAAGTCACATGCATCTACAGTGCTAACAAGAATAATGTACAGAAGAACGGAAAACAAAATCGACACGCTGTTAGATGATGATTAATTTGGCTTTCAGAAAGCTTATGGCACCAGAGAGGTAATTCCGACGTTGTGATTGGAGCTGGAAGCAAGAGCGGAAAAAAAAATCAAGAGATAGTCAAAGGTTTGTGGAACTGCAAAATGCGTTAGACAGTATAAAATCGTGCAACACGTTCGAAATTCTAAGGCAAATAGGAATAAGGTAAAAGGAAAAGAAGGTAATACGTAGTATGTACCGTAAAAGAACCGAAGAGGAACAATTATAACGGAAGACCAGGAACTGAGTACTCGGGTTAAGAAGGGTGTAAGATACAGATACAGTCTTCCCAAACTACAGGTCAATGTATAGAAAGAAGACGCAATGACGGTAATGAAAGAGAGATTGAGGGTAGGATTAAAATCCGGGATGAAGTGATATTAATGATAAGATTCGCTGGTGACTTTGGTATCCTCGGTAAAATTGAAGAATTACAGGACGTGTAGAATGGAATGAGTACGGAGTATGGATTAAGAATAAACTGAAGAAAGACGAAGGAAACGAGGAGAAGCGGAAACGTAAATAGCGATAAGCTTAGCATCAGAATCTGGAAAAGTAGACGAAATGAAGCAATTCTGCTACCTTGTACGCAAAATAATATACAACGGACGAATCAAAGAGGAGACAAAAAGTAGAGAAGCAACGGGTGCAGAGGGAATCCGTGACCTAAATGAGTCTACTTGGATCAAACATTGGCCTTAATCCGATGAAGAAATTACGGTGATCGTAACTTTGAAGCGTAATACTGTATGAAACTGAATAACAGGCTGTAGGAGAACAAAAAAGGGAGAATCGAAGTGTTTTAAATGTGATGTTATAGTAACATGTTGTATGGATGGATAAGATAAGAAATGAGTAGGTTCTACTGAATCGACGGAGAAAGGACCGGCCGACACGAATAAGGGACAGGATGATGCAAATGTATAAAAGCATCGCGAAATAACTTGGATGGTACTTGAAAGAAAGGTTGGGGAAGGCAGAGATTGGATTATGTCTAACACATAAATAATACTCAGGAGAGAAATGCTTAGCGCACAGCATGAATCTAGAGGAGTGATGACAGAAAAAAAATGTTAAACCCATATGTAAGAAGGAATAAAAGGGCTCTTATGCGGGTCTCATCACCGTGGCGTCAGACATCTCGTTAAAAAGTGTTACCACGGTCAAATCACGCATATGGGTCACATTTACTTCTTTTAAACGATGTATTTCACGTTTGAAGAAGTAACTGTAGTTGCTGTGGTTGTAGTGAAATCACATAGGTGTGGGAAGTACATAATGTTACATTTATCACAATTTTTTATAGAATTGTATTTCAAAATTGATCAAGGGAGCGGAATTAGGTGAGCGATAAGTAATGAAATAAAATAGTTGTTTCAAAGTAAAACAGTATACGCAGGAAAATGACTTCCTTGAGAAACTTACAGAGCTTGTGGATCCATACATATAAAAGACCAATGAAGATGATTATGAAGTCCCATACTCTGTGACAGAGCGTAGGGGAACGATGTGGCAGACCCGCACCGCCGTACTAGGCAAGGTCCTAGTGGAGGTGGTTTGCCATTGCCTTCCTCCGACCATAATGAGGATGAATGATGATGATGATGACGGTACAACAACACCCAGTCATCTCGAGGCAGGTGAAAATCTCTAACCCCCCCCCGGGAATCGAACCCGGGACCCCGTGCTCGGGAAGCGAGAATACTACCGCGAGACCACGAGCTGCGGACGAAAGACCAATATTTCCTGAAAATCAAAACTGTAGAAATCCGTATATAACCGAGGTTTCTGTCAAGTCGTGCATCGTCGAGAAAAATGTGTGCATTGAAGGGCGGCTTTTTAGATATGCACCAGCATTAACACAAAGTTTCGCGGCCGCCGTCTGGTTGTTGCGAGATGATAGTTAAAAGTTGGTATGGCTCTCTTAGCACGGAATGCTTATAAAAAAATCGATACTGTAGAAGATGATATCGATATTAGTGAGTAGTGTGAGTGGCGACCATCGCTCAGCGACGCCAGTTCCGCAGCGCTGCGCAGCGGACGCTCGCGGCCGGCGCCGAGCCCTCCCGCCGGCCGGTGGCGACGCCGACGCCGACGCCCGCCGGCGCGGCCGACGCTGCGACGCCCTGCGCCGGCGTCGGCGTCGGGCGGCCGACTGAGGCGGCGCCAAGGAATCGCCAAGGAGGCGTCGCAGCGCCTCTCGCGACGGCGTCCGCAACTAGCGGCGGCGGTGGCGGCGGCGGCAGCTGCGAGCGGCGACGCGACCTACGACAAGGCGACGCCGACCGACTCGACGCCCCGGGCGACAGGGGCAAGCATCGGCACCGAGCACACCTCGACGCCTGAGAGCTGCAGCCGGCGCCTCGCCGTCTTAGGAGCAGGCTTCTGCCGCGAGTGCGACAAAAACGATGATACCCGAGGAGTAACACAAAAAGCACGTTGCACATTAAGGTATCATAGTTTTTCTGTATTTACGTCATATTTTTACTTTTCTTTACACTCATCCTGGACCTGACGGAATATCAATTCGATTCTACACAGAGTACGCGAAAGAATTTGCCACCTTCTAACAGCAGTGTACCGCAAGTCTACATCTACATCTACATCTACATACATACTCCGCAATCCACCATACGGTGCGTGGCGGAGGGTACCTCGTACCACAACTAGTATCTTCTCTCCCTGTTCCATTCCCAAACAGAACGAGGGAGAACTGACTGCCTATATGGCTCTGCACGAGCTCTAATCTCTCTTATCTTTCAGCGAAATATAAGTTAGCGGCAGTAAAATTGTACTGCAGTCAGCCTCAAATGCTGGTTCTCTAAATTTCCTCAGTAGCGATTCACGAAAGGAACGCCTCCTTTCCTCCAGAGACTCCCACCCGAGTTCCTGAAGCATTTCCGTAACATTCGCGTGATGATCAAACCTACCAGTAACAAATCTAGCTGCCCTCCTCTGAATTGCTTCTATGTCCTCCCTCAATCCGACCTGATAGGGATCCCAAACGTTCGAGCCGTACTCAAGCATAGGTCGTATTAGTGTTTTATAAGCGGTCTCCTTTACAGATGAACCACATCTTCCCAAAATTGTACCGATGAACCGAAGACGACTAACCGCCTTCCCCACAACTGCCATTACATGCTTGTCCCACTTCATATCGCTCTGCAATGTTACGCCCAAATATTTAATCGACGTGACTGTGTCAAGCGATACACTACTAATAGAGTATTCAAACATTACAGGATTCTTATTCCTATTCATCTGCATTAATTTACATTTACCTATATTTAAAGTTAGCTGCCATTCTTTACACCAATCACAAATCCTGTCCAAGTCATCTTTTATCCTCCTACAGTCACTCAACGACGACACCTTCCCGTACACCACAGCATCATCAGCAAACAGCCGCACATTGCTATCCATCCTATCGAAAAGATCATTTATGTAGATAGAAAACAACAGCGGACCGACCACACTTCTCTGGGGCACTCCAGATGATACTCTCACCTCCGATGAACACTCACCATCTAGGGCAACGTACTGGGTTCTATTATTTAAGAAGTCTTCGAGCCACTCACATATTTGGGAACCAATCCCATATGCTCGTACCTTAGTTAGCAGTCTCCAGTGGGGCACCGAGTCAAACGCTTTCCGGAAAAATGGAAGGTTCCAAATGATTGGAAAAAGAGCACAGGTAGTTCCAGTTTTCAAGAAGGATCGTCGATCAGATGCGCAAAACTGTAGGCCTATATCTCCGACATCGATCTGTTGTAGAATTTTAGAACATGTTTTTTGCTCGCGTATCATGTCATTTCTGGAAACCCAGAATCAACTCTATAGGAATCAACATGGATTCCGGAAACAGTGATCGTGTGAGATCCAACTCGTTTTATTTGCTCATGAGACGCAGAAAATATCAGACACAGGCTCCCAGGTAGATGACATTTTCCTTGACTTCCGGAAGGCGTCCGATACAGTTCCGCACTGTCGCCTGATAAACAAAGCAAGAGCCTACCAGCTATGTAGCTGGATTGAAGAGTTTTTAGCAAACAAAACACAGCATGTTATTCTCAATGGAGGGACGTCTAAGATGTTAAAGTAACCTCTGGCATGCCACAGGCGAGTGTTATGGGACCATTGTGTTTCACAATATATATAAACCACCTAGTAGATAGTGTCGGAAGTTCCTTACGGCTTTTCGCGAACGATGGTGTAGGATAAAGAGAAGTTGCAGCATTAGAAAATTGCAGCGAAATGCAGGAAGATCTGCAGCGGATAGGCACTTGGTGCAGGGAGTGGCAACTGACCCTTAACATAGACAAATGTAATGTATTGCGAATACATAGAAAGAAGGATCCTTTATTGTATGATTATATGATAGCGGAACAAACACTGGGAGCGGTTACTTCTGTAAAATATCTGGGAGTATGCGTACGGAACGATTTGAAGTGGAATTATCATATAAAATTAATTGTTGGTAAGGCGGGTGCCAGGTTGAGAGTCCTTACAAAATGTAGTCCATCAACAAAGGAGGTGGCTTATAAAACACTCGTTCGACCTATACTTGAGTATTGCTCATCCGTGTGGGATCCGTACCAGGTCGGGTTGGCAGAGAAGACAGAGAAGATCAAAAGAAGATCTGGGCGTTTCGTCACAGGGTTATTTGGTAAGCGTGAGAGCGTTACGGAGATGTTTAGCAAACTCAAGTGGCAGACTCTGCAAGAGAGGCGCTCTGCATCGCGGCGTAACTTGCTGTCCAGGTTTCGAGAGCGTGCGTTTCTGGATGAGGTATCCAATATATCACTTCCCCCTACTTATAGCTCCCGAGGAGATCACGAATGTAAAATATGAGTGATTCGAGCGCGCACGGAGGCTTTCCGGCAGTCGTTCTTCCCACGAACCATACGCGACGGGAACAGAAAAGGGAGGTAATGACAGTGGCACGTAAAGTGCCCTCCGCCACACACCGTTGTGTGGCTTGCGGAGTATAAATGTAGATGTAGATGTAAATGTAGACGTTTATATAAAAGATTCATCCGATTTCACAGGCGTCTATCTTCTACAGAAACGAAGATAGAAACTTGGAATGTATTTTAACTTACGCATTGGCCAACAAAGATTTTATTTTCAAATGAACCATCAGTTTACAAAGTCGCGTTTTCTATATGCACGCAGAAGCATGAAGCTTTTTAAAATTAAATTTAGGACCAAAGTTTTAACCTACTTTTCACTTTATCGGATGCGTGACAAACAAGGCGACTTCAAAAGGTCACACGCTACCGTGCCAGCACAAGTAATTTTTATTGAATCCTGCTCTACACTTCAAACTGACACAGATGCTTGACACTGTTTTTCAACACTATCACCAAGTCTGTGTAAACAGCTTTGGGAAAGTTCTTACCAACCGTCCGATTCCTCGACAACAGAAATTCGATCCTTTGTTCCGGAGTCTATGGAGCATCACTGTGTGAACGTCCTCATTGCTGGAAAAATCTGCGATTGCTTCAAATCAATTCCTGGATTGCGTGGACATGGTCGATGTCGATGGTTTTTCTTCGCGTTCGGCATCATCACGCCTGTGGAGAATTAATGAAATTGTTGGCACCATGTCACAACGGATGGAAACAACATTGAATTTGGTGGACATTCTGCCGAAATTTCACACATTGTGTGCGATTTAGACGCTTTACCCACAAAATTCGTACTATTTCACGTAATTCAAGTTTGTAGTATTTTTCCAACTGCCACGTCATTTCATTCGCACACCGTGATGTACGAGTACCCGTTATGTTCACTGCAGCATAACTGTGTCTGCAGAAAACTAAGAACGTGCACTCACTTCTAAGACTGTGCCACCCCTGTTGCGGAGTCCCCGCCGTACATCCAGACAATAATCACACTCGACCCGTAGCCTTGGACGCAGTTTGGCCAAAGGAACGGAACATAAAGCACACGGGTACAGTATTCAGCGAACTTCACAATAAAAAAAAAAAAAAAAAAGGATCAAGTACAGTGATATCAGTCGGCATACGACTCGAATGATGTAATGAGAGATCCCCAAGGCCCTTATAAGGGAATCATCGTTGAGGCTGTTCACTGTTAATAAATGCTCTTATATGTAGGTGTGTGTAGTGTGGTGCAATCTGTTTGAAATGAAATTTTCAACATGCACTCGCAGTCGTGGAAACAGCCAGATCTGCAACATATCCAGCTCCATTATTCCTGGAATTAACGAGCTAGCTAGCTGCCACCAGAGAAACACCTGACGTCAATCGCAATACCGACAACGTTCACCTGATACCCAAATAAAAATTTAATTTCGATGCATAGGTCAAATTTCCGTCTTTATTAACGTAGAACATACAGTCTTATAAAATCGGATGCAACCTCTTGCATTTTGAGAACGTGGCACTGAGAGGCTTTGTTCTTCCTAATATCAACTAAACAAGTTCTCTTCTCGCGCTCCAGTCACCACTGAACAACATCATTGGCTGTGGAAGGCTTCCTACCTAAAAATTATTTAAAGTAACTTGATTCATTATACGAATGGTACTGGCTGATTTCCTGTGAGCTATAAACAGTCTGTGGTCATGTGTCACCTTGCACTGAACTACCTCTTCTCGCCGTCCCAGTCACTGCTGAACAACATCATTGGCTGTGGAAGGCTTCCTTCCTAAAAATTATTTAAAGTAACTTGATTCATTATACGAATGGTTCTGGCTGATTTCCTGTGAGCTATAAACATTCTGTGGTCATGCGTTACCTTGCACTGAACTACTTCTACGACTCGGTATCCCTTACCGTTTGTCTTGGATAGTCCATTAGGCTTCTACCACCTGAAACGACATGTCAGCATCGATAGCGTGTCCTCGAAATCGATTGACATCTCGGATCTACAATATTTTGCATGGTCTTATCACTGACTACGAAAGACCCTCATCTCCCTGTCTCATCACAAACGCGTCTTTCTTTCTGTTGGTCGTTCACGAAATCGTACTGCCAATTTTTTACATATTAATAAACTACGAAACGGGTTAACGATCCTCGGTACGTTTCACTTTCGGAATCATTAAACTAAACACATACCGAAATCGAAACTCAGATCTGACCCATTTCCTTACTTCATACTCACACAGCACAAACCGATAGTTTCTCCATTTGCGAAAAGTAACCAGTATTCCTTTTTAATACATACACTATCCTTCCTCCACGGTTAAGCACCGCGCAGCGTCTGCTGAGGAAGACACCCGCACCTGCTATTTTTTGAAAATCATTTTCTTTTAGGGGACCAAACTTAGGCGAGAGATAAACATTCTAGCTCCTCTTCCGTTACGTAGCCTTTACATAACAATGAGTAAGTAGGATCGCCATGCCTTTTTTCTCCTACCATAGTGATGGTTCGATGCAGCAACCGAAACTGCTGTATAGGTTTTCGGAAATACGGAAGAACCCGCGGTACGATAAACATTTGACTTCAAATTTTACTCCACCACCTCAAACGAAGATGTTATCATCTTCCATCTGACGCCAAGTAAATTCTGTTCTGTCACTGTTTCCACAAACCAGAGGAATAATCAATGGTTGATTCGCCTCTTTGTCTTACTGAGTTGTCTGTCACTAAAGCCTTCTTGCGAACGTCTTACGTGGGATGTCTCGGTTTCCTTTTACTATAGCCGTTAGAAGAATTTTACAAGAGTGTCACTGGAGATGGCCTATGTTACATGCAAATAAAATCTATTTTTTGAACGTTTAAGAGTGAATTCAAATCAAGAACACTCTGTACGCCTTAAGCACAGGTAAACATTTTCTTTTCCTGGGAGCGTTTTTCATCAGTTTGTTTAAGCACATCACCACTGACGTCGGGTCTTACATAACCCGTAAAATCAAATACTGGCAGAATAAATAAACGACCTTACAAAACATAACGTTTCTCTCGTTGTTCCAGTACCAACGCAGACATAAATTTTAGAGTTCGGCTAGGTAAACTGCTAACAGCACCGTAGGGCGCCCCTATAATCTTCCGACTCAGCCTTAAACTGCAATATATTTTTACGTAACGGAGGGTGAGAGACCGATACTGAAGACAGCGTCAAACGTTGCAATGCAAACAACGAATGCAGTCTGAAGGGCTCTTCCGTTAGCAGATGGGTGATCTTATTCCAACTTGAAAGGTTAGCGTAATGGAAAATGGACGTCTCAACACTTTCTTCGGTGTAACAGGCTTTCTAACAGCGACTGATAGATAACTTCAAATCTTCCCAAAGTATATACGAGGGCTATCCACAAAGTACATTACGGTTTGGAATTAAAAATAAATAAAGTATTGGAATTTTTTTATTATATACAGATGAAAGCCACACTTAAATACTACTTTTCTACATAGTTGCCATTTAAATTAAGGCACTTGTCGTAGTGATGGACGAACATGGAAATTCCTTCGTCGTAAAATTCGGCCGCCTGCGCCTTCAACCACGTGGTTACCTCTTCTTTTGGGACAGAAAAGGTGTGATTTTTGTGGATTTCCTGGAAAGAGGCACTACAATAAACTCTCAAAGGTATTCCCGAACTCTGCACAACCTCAGAAGAGCAATACAAAACAAGCGCAGGGGAAAGTTGGGCTCAAAGATCTTGCTGATTCACGACAACTCCCGGGTCCACACGGCAAATGCCACTCGTGAAGCTCTCGAATCTTTCATGTGGGAGTTGTTTCCTCATCCGCCGTACAGTCCCGACCTGGCACCGAGCGACTTCCACTTATTCCCAGCAATGAAGAAGTGGTTGGCTATGCAGCGTTTTGATGACGACGCACAGCTTCAAGAAGAGGTAACCACGTGGTTGAAGGCGCAGGCGGCCGAATTTTACGACGAAGGAATTTCCAAGCTCGTCCATCGCTACGATAAGTGCCTTAATTTAAATGGCAACTATGTAGAAAAGTAGTATTTAAATGTGGCTTTCATCTGTATATAATAAAAAAAATTTCCAATACTTTATTTATTTTTAATTCCAAAACGTAATGTACTTTGTGGATAGCCCTCGTATGACATCCAGCTAATTTGCTTGACAGTATTAGTGTGACGAGACAGAACTAAGGAATATTGGAGTTCAACAAACTATCGAACGAGGTTGTTAGAAACGTTTCTCGGAGGGCACTAAGAAACTTAAGTTCTTTTGTAACTAATGAGGTTCAAGTTCACTTATCAATTATTTTCAAATTACTGTGCTACATTCACTACTTACTGGCTTTCGATGAATAGCGTAGATTACATTTCAGAAGGCGAAGCATATCAAAAATATCGTCATGAGTTTCTAATTTACAATATCAGTGCTAATTATGCAAGTGCTACGGAAATGAAAAATGTCTGTGTTGCTGTAGTCTTTATATTAGCCAACACCAAAAAACTTACTTTATTCACATGCAGACTTTTACAGATACATCACAATGGTGCCTGGTAGAACATACGTTCCGTTGTGTGCTTAAAATCATTTTTGTTCTGTTGTAGGCATTCGATCTGGCAGACTTCCTAAGGGTGATAGAAGGAAAATTTGAGTTAAATCCTTACAGCAAAAATGTAAGATCAGTCAACCATTACGTTATTACAGTACCTATGGTGATCTTAATTAAATGTATGTCATCATTTTATTTCAGAAATCTGAAATTAAAACCAATGATAATCAACTAGTTCTTGTTATACCTACCAGTGAAACTATACCAGTGCTTCAACAATAAATTTCAAGAATATCTTGAATTTATTTAACTGGAAACAACTTAAGACTCAGATATTGCAAATTTATAATATGAAAACATTGATAAAATTAATGTAAAAAGTTCAGATGTCAAAGAACTCATGGTCTTTCTAGTTAGCGGCAGTATATAGAGAAACATTACCCACAGAAAATGTTAAACGTCTAATAGCTACATTAAATTTAACGAATGTTTGAGGTATTTTGTGGACGGATCTTTAAAAACGTAACAGAACGTCCAATAAAGACAGTCAGTTGGCAGACTCTTGCGAATTTGAACTGTCACTAAGAATACATATTATTTTGGTGTAAACAACGGCCAAAAGTAAGACTTTGAAACATTTGTTACCCATTTGTAAAAAATTACAGTAAATCTTATATCTGGTAAATCACCTGCTGATTGTAACATTAGAAATAACAATAGTAAATAAAAAATCACAATTAAAAACCAATAAGAACGAAATATATTAGTGAAATACACTTTGCATGTTTAAACTACATGTTTCTTCAACTTGAAGATTTATTGCCTAATACCTATTAATTCCTTTATCGACTGACCTTTTGCCTGCCCTGATATCTTACAGTCATGGACTGTGCAGCTGGTCCCAGCGGAGGTTCGAGTTCTCCATTGGGCATGGGTGTGTGTGTTTGTTCTTAGGATAACATAGGTTAAGTAGTGTGTAACCCTAGGGACTGATGACCTGAGCAGTTAAGTCCCAAACGATTTCACACACATTTGATATTTTTTTTAATATCTTACACAAATGTTACTTCTACAACAATTATTACTTTTTCTTCCATTGTGGTTTGTAATTCCTTCTCAAATTTCTGCTATTATAATTGTAATTGAGCGTAGCATTAAATTTATAAGATCTTGTGACACTGCCTTCGTGAGCCTTTCACAATTTATGATCTTCGTAAACATTTCTACTTTCATTCAACAGCGATTTTGTAAATCAAGGAAGTGAAAAAAATGGTTGACACCATATGGCTCTCTCAGCTGTATCATATAGTTTGGCTTAGCACATGTTGATGTTTTCTGCGACAAAACCATGTGGAAAAGTTTTTCCTCCTTCTTTAAATAAATGATTTGGTACCCTCCTTTTACAATCTTACCAGTCTTTGGAATAATGACAGTGAGAGCTGCATTCGAACATTGATATACTGCTGGAATTGCAAACATGAAACTATACGACAGTTTTAATGAAGGTTTCTCGGGTCTCCAGCCGGGTGATAGCGTTGATATCTCGCAACGTTTCGGGAAGTGTCATACCACCCATTCATCAACAGTTTACGCCAGGAAAGCCTACAGTCACATAAACGAGAGTTTCGTTTGTTTGTGTGTATTGTGTGTGTGTGTGAAATCTTATGGGACTTAACTGCTAAGGTCAACAGTCCCTGAGCTTACACACTACTAAACCTAAATTATCCTAAGGACAAACACCCACACCCATGCCCGAGGGAGGACTCGAACCTCCGCCGGGACCAGCCACACAGTCCATGACTGCAGCACCTTAGACCGCTCGGCTAATCCCACGCGGCTTGTGTGCATTCATCAGTTGCTCTTTATTTGCAATATTATATTTACATATATTGTGTAATGCGCATGTATGAGTATTTAGCAACAGTACTGACCGGTAGTCAGGTTTATAGTATAGATGTATATGTATCTAAAGCATCCCTTTGGCAAATTTAATTTTCTAATATCGACTCCCAGTGACAGAAACTATTCTGGAATAATGGCAAGCCCCAGTATTTTTTTTATGGTCGTCGCTAAAGAGCTACCCCCTGAAAATTTTTTCGCTTTACTATTGTTCAAATGCTTATTATCCCCGAAATGGAAGTAGTTAAAAATTTGGCAGTAGATTACTTTTTAGTAATTGGACTCCGTATCTCAGTGGATAATCGTTAATCGGACCTAGATCATATACATGGAGCGTCCATATCAGGAACCGCTCCTGATGGAGTTGATAACAGCCTGTTTTTGTACTGTGCCGCCCGCTTCTCTTTTTTCTTTTTTCTTTTTTTTTTGGCTTTCCTTCGATATATGCTTTCTTGTACACGAGTAAAAACGACAGAAATCCGAATACATAGACACTACCTTGGGTATAATCCGATATTAAATTTATGTCACAAGATATTAAAGGCTGCATTGATCAGCGGGCCGGCGAGCGTTCGCGAGCGCAGCTATGCCGGGCGCCGCCCCCACCCTGCGTTCGCCGGCCATTCGCCGCGCAGTTCTTTCTCTCTCTCTCCTCATTTTCCTTTCTCCGTCCTTCTGTGCCCCCGGCTCGCTTCCTCCGCCTATACGTGCTGCGTGCCCCTGTCTGTGACGCAACCCTTCACACACGCGTACAGCCTCGCGTCCACGTATGAGGTATACGGTACGCATGCTCTCTTTGGCATCGGGAAAAAGTGACGTGGGAGCTGGACGAAAAAGAGGAGGTTAGGGGAGAGGGGGGGTTGGGGGGGGGGGGGGGGACGTGGAGTGGGGGAATAGACGGAGGGATTTGCGAGAAAACTGCGATATGAAACAAAGAATCTATACGGAACTTGTGATGAATTGAACAAAATAAAATTGTATCGGACGGAGGAAGTGAATTTCGCCTCACTTTAATTGCGAGCCTTATTCACGGCGAGCTTGTTATTTATAACGGCGTCCTTCCTGTCGTCTTGCCGCTCCTTTGCAGGTCCTACAGCTGCTGCGGGTATCGAGAGGAACAGAGAAATTAACAATGAATGCAGAGGATGTGTGCTGCGCCGTCTTGAATGCGGTGGCGGTATTGTGCGGAGCGCCCTCTACCTGTAAATAACGCACCGGCGTCGCCGCTGTCTGCCCGCTCTCTCTGCCATTGTGGGGGCGTCCAGAGGCCGGGCTGCTGGAGCTGGACCTTCGGTGAACGGACCACGTTGTCGCACGTGAATTTCCGACAACAATAACTCGTTGAGAAGAAATCCTAAATACTGAAAGTAAACACCGCTTGGCCCTGCGCACCTGGGTCGCCAAGATATCACTTTCTGTGTACGTTAGACGCCCTGGAATACAGAATTTTCTAAACCGCATATTCGCAGCTACGCTGTTGCTGAACATCACGATAGTTGAAGAGTGGAAATGGGAAGCGTTCCACGTGACAGATTTTCCCAAAATGCGTTTTCAGTGCTTTTGTGTTGTCGGTACTCCGTTGCATGTCCCTAGACTTCATCCAGGCGAAATTGCTTCAAACATGCGTTAGTAGATGACACCATATGTCTTCGCGCCAAGCTTTTGACACCGTACCTCACAAGCGACTTCTAATCAAGCTGCGGGCCTATGGGGTATCGTCTCAGTTGTGCGACTGGATTCGTGATTTTCTGTCAGGAAGGTCGCAGTTCCTAGTAATAGACGGCAGATCACCGAGTAAAACTGAAGTGATATCAGTTGTTCCCCAGGGAAGCGTCCTGGGACCTCTGCTGTTCCTGATCTATATAAATGACCTGGGTGACAATCTGACCATTTCTCCTAGGTTGTTCGCAGATGATGCTGTAATTTACCGTCTAGTAAGGTCATCCGAAGACCAGTATCAGTCGCAAAGCGATTTAGAAAAGATTGCTGTATGGTGTGGCAGGTGGCAGTTGACGCTAAATAACGAAAAGTGTGAGGTGATCCACATGAGTTCCAAAAAAAATCCGTTGGAATTCGATTACTCGATAAATAGTACAATTCTCAAGGCTGTCAATTCAACTAAGTACCTGGGTGTTAAAATTACGAACAACTTCAGTTGGAAAGACCACATAGATAATATTGTGGGAAAGGCGAGCCAAAGGTTGCGTTTCATTGGCAGGACACTTAGAAGATGCAACAAGTCCACTAAAGAGACAGCTTACACTACACTCGTTCGTCCTCTGTTAGAATATTGCTGCGCGGTGTGGGATCTTTACCAGATGGGATTGACGGAGGACATCGAAAGGGTGCAAAAAAGGGCAGCTCGTTTTGTATTATCACGTAATAGAGGTGAGAGTGTGGCAGATATGATACGCGAGTTGGGATGGAAGTCATTAAAGCAAAGACTTTTTCGTCGCGACGAGATCTATTTACGAGATTTCAGTCACCAACTTTCTCTTCCGAATGCGAAAATATTTTGTTAAGCCCAACCTACATAGGTAGGAATGATCTTCAAAATAAAATAAGAGAAATCAGAGCTCGAACAGAAAGGTTTAGGTGTTCGTTTTTCCCGTGCGCTGTTCTGGAGTGGAATGGTAGAGAGATAGTATGATTGTGGTTCGATGAACCCTCTGCCAAGCACTTAAATGTGAATTGCAGAGTAATCATGTAGATGTAGATGTGCTTCCGCCAGGAGTACAAAAATTTACAGTATACTAGAAGTGGTTTTTGTTGTTTACAGTTGTAATAGTTTAGAACCAAATGGTGTATTCCTGTACTTGTACTACCAAAATTAAAACTTAATGCTTCAGTATCAATGGCACTTACAGCTATTTTGTCGAAAATTGAAATTTTTGATATCATGGCTGTGTACAAAATACAAAATAATTCCCGCAAAGAAGAAAACTACAACCAGCCACTGTTCACAACGCTGTTCATTTACACAAACAGCGCCGCTACAGGTTTAAGTTACTTATTGGACAGATAACAGCCAAGAATTAATGTAAACCATAACGAGTGTAATGCAAATGAGATAAGCCGTCTGCAGATGAACCTGTAGGCTGTAAAGCACAAACGACGACATTTTAGTAGATTAACAGAAGTAATTACAATGGTTGGTTGCTGTTTTCTTCTTTGGGAGAGCAAATTGTTAAAATTTTGTAATTGGCACGCAGAACCAGTCCTGGTGCGGCACTTATAAAGTCCTTAATAAAGTATTTGTTTTCTAATTTGTCTCAATATTATCTTTTTTGTTTGTTTTTGTTTGCGGTGCACTAAGATCGTATTCCACTTCCACTCTTCAGTTGTGTTTTACGCAGGTTTCTGCTGTGGAAGATGGATATTCATAAATCTGAAATTATGAAGTAAAAAAAAACTAAAGTAACTTCTATTAAAAATTTTTTTCAAAAATAATACGATCTACTCAGTAGGTTTCTATTTTAAAATTTCGAAAAAAATATGTTTTTTGATAAATCCTTCTACTATATTCTATATATGTTTGAAATTTTCTTGTTCAACATAGACTACAAACTTAACTCTCGGAAGTAAATGTCAGTATCCCCAATGAATGTTGTATTCAACACTTCCAAGTTCAGGGCTTCACTTACACATCAACATCTCTTTAAAAAGTATGTTAATAGCAAAATTCAACAATAATGAACGAAATTTGGATTTTTAAAAAAAATTGTGACCTTCATAATGTCAGTAGTACACATTATTGAATATGCGTTGATATTGCTAAGTGCGTGCTATTTTCGGGTTCTCGGCCCTACTCACACATCAGTACGGTACCTAAAGAAATATGTGCGTTGTTAATATAATTCAACAAGAATTAAGAATCTTGTTTCTTAGTTTTAATTTGTTTAATTTTTTGCGGTGGACATCATGTCCCTTCTCCTCCAGCCCTTAGTAACGAGCGTTATGGTATTGGAATTGCTAGGGTAAAATGTGTCTTTGGAGCTATAAGAAAATGCATATTTTTGTTGCGGAGGACGTGAACAGGAGAGAATACAGAGATGACTAAACATAGTGAATACT
Source organism: Schistocerca americana (assembly GCF_021461395.2). NCBI lineage: Eukaryota > Metazoa > Arthropoda > Insecta > Orthoptera > Acrididae > Schistocerca > Schistocerca americana. Next base: position 77,586,105 of record NC_060120.1, read on the forward strand.
TGGTCACCGTTTACATCTTCAACTCTATCACTACTACTCCATTATTGAATTGAAATAAGTAAATAAACAAAGTGTAAATGTGTAATGTACGAATCAAGCTCCGCAAAAACACTGTGTTTTTGTTTGTGGATTTTAACAACAGGAGAGAAAGCAGATGGGAACTAAAATTTCTAAATTGGGAGAAGCTACCAATACACAGTAATATACAGAGGGTTCCACAACCCAACAATGTAGAAAAAATTAGAACTGACTAAAGTGTATCCGTTGACGATTGCATAAAGGAGCTGAAACATGTTTGGACTTATATAAAAACAGTTGTTTACGTAACAGGCGGGCTTGAACTCCAGTAATTTTTTCTGCAGACATGACTAATGCAATAGCTTCATAACCAAATAATGAATAGCACTGCTTCTTCATTTCACATCTATTGTAAATGAATAAGGAGTAACATAATTAAATGACATAATGCACATACGGCAAAGCATAAATGTAGAGAACATTTTTATATCAAGTGAAAGTCAAAACGGGTGGTTAAAGTACTTACATGTAGACACAGATTGACGTTTACCCACAAGTATTCAAACAAACAGTATTGGTGCTCTACTGTGTCGTATTTCAGGTCAAGAAATGTGTCGTGCTGCAAACCGATGGAGATTAGGCAAAAAGTAGCAGTTGTAAACAAAGGAGTGTCCCAGAAAGGTGTCAGAGGACAAAGCTTCTCGACTTAAACTAAATTCAGATATTAAATACCGTATGTAAAAACCACATTTCAATATCTGTTGTAACGAACTATTTTAGATGTACGAGAGTGTGCTGAAAACTAAAGTGTTAAAGCTTTTCACATGGTACAGAAGTTATTAACATTTTACATGTTTATTCTTCGTGTCTACACGTTTGCAGCCCCCTGATGCTAAAGGACTTCGAATTGTAACGATTAAAATGGCAGTGTGTAAAATAACTACGTCGGTGCGTGAGAAACAGCACTCTGCTGTCGAGTTTTAAATTCTAAGAATCCGCCCTCACGTGTAAGTTCTTCTCTTTCATTACAATACTAAACCATATACGAGCGCTGCAACATTAGTAAGAATCTGACGCCTAGTGTTCACTGTCATCGATTATCCTCCGTACAGTTCCGATGTAGCTCTCATCAAAATATCACCTGTTTCCAAAAATTAAAGAACACCTTCGAGGACTTCACTTTTATAGTGATGAAACGGTGCAAGCAGAGATGAGGTTTTGGCTCTGTCGACAATGCCAAACATTCTATAGTGCAGGTTCAACAAACTGGCCTTTCGTCGGGAGAAATGTGTTAGTCGCCAAGGTGACTATTTTGAGAAATAAATATGTAGACATGAAGAATAAATATGTGGAAAGTTAATGGCGTTTGTTGTATTTAAAAAGCTTTGAGAGTTTTCACTTTTCAGCGCGCCCTTGTAGAAAGCAAGCCAGCGTTGATGATGTTTTATACCAATAGAACGACATGCGTTTGGTGACAGAGATACGCAGTTTCTTCTAATTGCACAGGTGGATTTAAAATGTCCTCAATAATTGTAAAGAGGTGCTGGCCACTATGCCCATACAAATGAAGAATTAATGTTTAGTTGATATGCTAGTATATGTCTGCAATTCTGTGACACATTAAAACCCCCGCGCCACAGTACCACAGTACTTCTCTAGACGAGGCAACACAAATGGTATACTCAGCTGATCAAGAATAGTTCCGTAATTAGTTTTCTCGATTTATGAAGGAATCACGTTGAGTTAGTGCACCTGTACGTCAAGAAATCACCACCACATAAGAGAGGGGTTAGATGGGTAAACACTTCCAGTCAATTAAAATTCTGGACTTCTGTAATCAAATTCTGTCGCAGATCATCCCATCGCTGTAAAAAGTATGTGACATCGAAGGGTGGATACATAGAGAAGACTGAGAACGTCATCAAGTGTCATGGCCGCAGATCCGGCGAAGTACAGACTGTTGAATTCTTGCATTCTAATAGTTTCAAAATGTTCCTGAGACTATTGTGCAAACTCGCGTTAGATAACCGACGGAAAATTTTGCCTTTTTCAGGTTGGCACAATTATCTGACATGACAAGTTCATAATGAGGGGCACTGTCTAGTGACTTTAATGCATGTCACAGAATTTCGAGAAGTTGTCTATATAACAAAGTTTTCAATTATTGTAAAGAAACTGCTGTCACTATGACCACACAAATGAATAATTAATATTTTATTTGTCTTGCAGTCCTCGGACTGTGCTTTATAGTCTCTCATCAACTGCTAAACTGCACATATGAAAACAAAGCCCTGAAAAACAAGAAAAATTGTAAACAACAGACTGGTAATTATGAACAATTTCGTGGACATAGTTCACGCATTGAAGATAGTTCCAAATGAGTGTGAAAAACAGACAGAACATCAGCTGGCAACCCCTAAGATAAGACCATAACTAAAGCAGTGAGTTTTTAGAGTGATCGAGAGTAAAGTGAAATGGATGCTGGCAATGCTTCCCAATTAAGGAGATCAATATGAGAGAGCAGCCTTGTAGTAACAGATATTCTAATGGTTTCCTCTGCTGCCTGCTGAGCACTACGACGGCGACAAATCTTAGCAGTATAAAAATTTAAGAAATTTCAAGATCCCTAATGAAGAAAAATTTTAACACTTCATTTCTGTAATTGATACATAATATTTTCTAAGTAAGATAACCAGGTACTTCTAGTAGTCGCCGAGTGGCAACCACGGAAAAAAATTCCGTGGTGCAGTTGACAAGTTTTGGAACTGATTTCGAATCAAATGTTTACTGTAATTATTTTATGTAAGCTTCATTTCCTTCAAAATACTTGCTCTCCCTTCCCCCGGTTTCCTCGCTTGCACTGAGAGCTGTGAAGTTGTACAAAACACTTCTTAAAACACGTTATCAGAAACTGTAGACAGCTTTTGCGTGGTCTTGAGAATTCACATGATTTGGTTTCCACTGAGCCAATTGTAACCACATTAACAGGAGGAATTCATATATGTAAAGAAGGGAAAACTGCGCAGCGTACTTGCCATGCAACCAGAACTAACGCTTTCCTGCGAATTGCTTGACTGTACATAGTAAACAGAGGAACATGTCAACATTAATGTTCCCAAATTCTTAGTTTGACCATCTAGATTGAATTTGTACTACGTGACATCTACTTCACAGTAAAATCTTAACATCACTTTCTCGTTGCGTTTGCCAGAAAGTCTGGAACCGCGCGACCGCTGCGGTCGCAGGTTCGAATCCTGCCTCGGGCATGGATGTGTGTGATGTCCTTATGTTAGTTAGGTTTAAGTAGTTCTAAGTTCTAGGGGACTGATGACCTGCGAAGTTAAGTCCCATAGTGCTCAGAGTCATTTGAACCATTTTTTTGCTTGCCAGAAGGATGCTCTTCTCTTTGATGATAGTGACAAGGGTCGTTTCCACGCCGTCTTGGTTACACAGTACACGACAGTCATCAACAGCTCTTCAACTTCACCTGTTATCATGTTGTCATCGTTTATCGCTGATATTCTATTAGCTTCATTGTGTTATTTTCCGTGCCATTTTCCGTGCCATATGTAAAGAAACTTGTTGTACATTTGAACTGCCTTACGCAATACAGTGAATTTTTTCCTCCGTTTGGCCATCTTTTCAGAGGTGGTTGCAGGACTCGGCTGTTCAGTACAGAAAGTCAAATCAAACACCTTTCAGCCATCTAATTCCCAAACGATTATTTTATTGGGCTACCAGTTTCGGCGATTTACTACGCCATCTTCAGGCTTCCTGACCGACGTGTAGGAAGATTCCAATCTCGGTTCCGGTCAAAATGGGGGCCAGCATTCCGAGACTACTATCTGCAGAGTTCTGCTTGATACAAGGATCGCTTCAATCGTTATCTCTTTATCTTTTTAGCTATTATTTATTTCTTTATTCTTTGCATCTCTCATTTTCCGCTCATGGTAGCTGGGCGGCCTGTTGACACAGCACGCTCTGTCCATTACAGCCAAGTTGTCTGTGAATGAGGCAGGGGGAGTTCCAATGTAGAATATTTGGGACGGGTTTCTAGAGCCTAAACCGATAATCTATGCAGTAAATGATGCTAGCGATCTTCGCAGTTAAAAATCTATTCAGTGTGCTTATGCAAAATGGTGTTTATCGAACACATGAGGAAAAATCGAACAGCAATTCAACAAGTAGATCTATTCTGTAATTGCCTTCCATTCATTTTACTTTGTCAATGCGCTTGCAGTGAGACACCGCAGAGTATTCACCATTGAGATCTGAGAAAATTATCCCCAATAGTGCGGAAGATTATTAGGTTCTCAGGTGAAAACAGAGATATGGAAAACAACACAAATTAAAACGACTGAGAGTGGTGAAGTATTGCGATAAATAATGCTGATTGCTTTGTGAGCTTTACAGTGCACTGGAAGATCTAAGCATAAACGAGGCACAAGCTGGCAACGACATACCTGTGGAGTAATTAAAATTATCTCGGGATTATGAGGGATATTTAATATGAGTTCCATGCTTTTGCGGCATAGCTACAAAATCCCAGAAAGCATTACTCTCACACTGCCGGCGAAAGCATGTTAGAGCAAATGTGAGAAATGCTTCATTGAAGCCTCTTCACTCCTAATTAGAATGATGAGAGCATGAATAGATATAAATGGAGGGGGAAAGTAAAATGCTACCGTTTTCACTTCAGAAAATATAAAACCTCTATAACAGAAATTCTCTCTTTGTGTTTAGTGATGAGAGAAAGAAACATTTCTAAACAACTGAAAAAGATTGTAGATTATTATTGTCTTGGCTTCGAAAAATATAAAGGGTTTCAGGAAACATAAAGGCGCTACAGAACTAATTCTGACTATGTGATAGTTACGGAAGAAAAAACGTTTCTAACCAATTCTGATAATATGATAGTTACGGATGAAAAAACGTTTCTAATTCGACCCATAACGTCCTTTATGGGAAACTACTTGACTGTATTAAATAACATGATCGTTGAATACTAAAAGTAACCAGTAACTTCTACCTTCAGATGGCAAACATTCGTCTTTACACAAATGGATTCACGAGTTAGACTTCAGATATGAATCGGTTTCTGGGTGTGTCGTGATCTAAATTTCGTAAATAAATGTGTCCTATGTTGACTAATGTTTCGAAACACATATTAACATCTACATATAAAATATACCATATCTGCTAGGAATAGTAATACGGGATATTTTGTTGCTACGTTTTGTTTCGATGACGCCAAAAGATCATACAGACAGTTTTTACTTTAGTGACAAAGGTTTATAGTTTCTGTTTTGTAGTTACAGTTAACTTAGAAGAGATATGGATACTGTGATAAATGAAACTAACCAAATCTAACGTGACGAGACAGGAATGAGAATAACTACCAATTAGCATCAGAAGGTGGAAAAGGTAGAGTATAAGAAAGAAAACATTTCTTTTTTCAATAAATCAATACATCATAACTTGGATCCGGTAGGTCAAACATGAAAATTTATTTGGACATGTGGAGAATGCTTTCCTCTAAAACAAGTTGTTTGAAAGACTGCTCGATGAAGAAATAACAAGTTACTATAACTGCAGACTCGAACCAAATCAGTTTGTGACGTTAAAATACGTCCAGTCAGAATCTGAAGAAGAATGTTGAATCTCCCAAAATTTAGTGTCGCTGAACTATATCACAAGGTAATTTCAAATATAATACAGTAAAGGCCGGCCGCGGTGGCCGAGCGGTTCTAGACGCTTCAGTCCGAAACCCCGCGGCTGCTACGGTCGCAGGTTCGAATCCTGCCTCGGACATGGATGTGTGTGTAAAATCTTTAGGTTAGTTAGGTTTACGTAGTTCTAAGTCTAGGGGACGGATGACCTCCGGTGTTAAGGCCCATAGTGCTTAGAGCCATTTGAACCATTTGATACAGTAAAGAGAGAAATCTGAAGAACTCATTAACGAACTAAATTACGTAAACCTAATTAATTTGGATTTGGAGAGGGCAATACTGGGAAAGCCTTCATGACAAATGTTGGTATGTGCGGTGTTCGTTATTGTGTAGATGTAAACCAGTCAAATATGCCGAGATGAAGATTCGGAAGAAAGTATGAAAAGGGAAGTATGACAACAGTGGATCCATCAAAAGAAAATTTAAAAAAAGAAAGAAAGAACAATGGAGAGTTCTTCTCCATCGTCAACTGGTATCTAATTTTGTGTGCCTGCTGTTGGTATCTGTCACTGTTATGGTCTTACTGGTTTGAAGCAGCTTTCCTCACTAGTCCACCCTGTACAAGTGTCTTCATCTCTGCATAGGTTCTGCAGCCTATATCCATTCGAAGTTGCTTACTGTATTTTTATTTATTTATTTATTTATTTATTGTTCCGTGGGACCAAATTAAGGAGAAGTCTCCATGGTCATGGAACAAGTCAATACATGAAATTATAACACGATATTAGAAACAGATAAAATGAAATATAAAAAAACATATTCAGGTGACAAGTCGTAGGTTTAAATAAAGAAAATCAACAATGTAACACTGGAATTTGCTTAATTTTTTAGCTCTTCCAGGAGCTCCTCGACAGAATAGAAGGAGTGAGCCAAGAGGAAACTCTTCAGTTTAGACTTCAAAGAGTTTGGGCTACCGCAAAGATTTTTGAGTTCTTGTGGTAGCTTATTGAAAATGGATGCAGCAGAATACTGCACTCCTTTCTGCACAAGAGTCAAGGAAATGCATTCTACATGGAGATTTGATTTCTGCCTAGTATTAACTGAGTGAAAGCTGCTAACTCTTGGGAATAGGCTAATATTGCTAACAACAAACGACATTAAAGAAAATATATACTGTGAGGGCAATGTCAGAATTCCCAGATTTTTGAATAGGGGTCGACAAGAGGTTCTCGAACTTACACCACATATAGCTCGAACAGCCCGTTTTTGAGCCAAAAATACCCTTTTTGAATCAGAAGAATTACCCCAAAAAATAATACCATACGACATAAGCGTATGAAAATATGCGAAGTAGACTACTTTTCGTGTTGAAGTGTCACTTATTTCAGATACTGTTCTAATGGTAAATAAAGCAGCATTTAGCTTCTGAACAAGATCCTGGACATGGGCTTTCCACAACAGCTTACTATCTATCCGAACGCCTAGGAACTTGAACTGTTCCGTCTCGCTTATAATATGCCTATTCTGTCTGATCAAAATATCTGTTCTTGTTGAATTGTGAGTTAGAAACTGTAAAAACTGAGTCTTACTGTGATTTAGCATCAAATTATTTTCCACAAGCCACGAACTTATTTCATGAACTACATTATTTGTTACTGTTTCAATATTACACACAAGATCCTTCACTATCAAGCTGGTGTCATCAGCAAACAGAAATATTTTTGAATCACCTGTAATACTAGAAGGCATATCATTTATGTAAATAAGAAACAGCAGTGGCCCCAGCAGCGACCCTTGGGGAACGCCCCACTTAACAGTGCCCCATTGGGACTGAACATCACTAGCACTCTCAATATTGCGGAGAATTACCCTCTGCTTTCTGTTCTTAAAGTAAGAGGCGAACCAATTGTAAGCTACTCCCCTTACTCCATAATGGTCCAACTTCTGCAGTAATATTTTGTGGTCAACACAGTCAAAAGTCTTCGTTAAATCAAAGAAAACACCTAGCGTTCGCCACCTTTTATTTAATCCGTCCTCACAGAGAAAAGAGAGTATAGTATTTTCAGTTGTTAAACCATTTCTAAAACCAAACTGAACATTTGACAGCAAATTATGTGAATTTAAATGCTCCAGTAATCTTGTATATACAACCTTCTCGATAACTTTAGCAATGTCTATTCAAGCCATTGTCTACAGTTTTAACTCCCCCCCTCCCCACTCACACACATAAACACACACACTCGCTTCAGTGAATTACTAAACAGACAGTATCTTGATGCCTCAGGACGTGTTTTATCAACCGATCCCTTCTGTTAGTAAAATTATGAACATCTCTTCTGTAAGGTACGCCATGATGAGGTCAGCGACTGTTGGTAAATGCGAATAAAACAGTCTCTACGTCAGTCCCTTGTTTATTTTGCCATAATGCGTTTCTATGGTTCCCGCTATCATATTCAGGTGGAGAGAATTGTTTATTTACATGGCTATTGTTAATGAAGGGTACTGTCTAGACTATTCACCAACATCAGTGACATAGATAAACAATTCCCCACCTAAATGTGATCGTGTCCCCACCTAACTGTGATCGTGTATACTGTGTGTACTCTCCACCAACACCAGCCGTGAAAACAGACAATTCTCCACCTGAAGATAATATGAGCCATAGAAACGCGAAGTGGCAAAATAAACAAGTGACTCACTCAGAAACTGTGTTATGTGTAGTAAAGTTATGCCATAAATTTCCTTTTTTTTTTTTTTTACCAGTTCGATTCAGTACCTTATGATCACTTATTCAAACTATCCCTCCAGTTCTCAAAACTGTCCGGTATCACCACATTTGAAAAGCTTATTTCCTTTTCTTTTCTGAACCGCTTGCCCTCCGCACTTCACTTCCTCACAAGACTACAATCCATACAAATATCTTCAGGAAATATTTCTTAACACTTAATTTTATGTTTAATTTAACAGATTCATCTTTTACAGCAACAATCTTCGGTTATTTTGGTGAGCAAAACAGCAAAACTCAACTACTTTTAGTGTCTTATTTCCTGTTCTAATTAGTATGACCTAATATTGCTAGACTACATTCTGGTAACCTTGTTTTGAATTTGTAGTTAGTATGTAATTATTACTTCATAGGCACTCGTGACCATCCTGTACTTTACTAGGGATGGCGTTACCAAGAATTACGTAGTCTTGTTTTTACTATGAAAATACAACCAATTAGAATATTACTTTAAGACTCAGATTTACTGTTAACACTTTCTGGCTCTTAAAATGCGGACAGGAACCAGAATTAATTATTTCTTTTTTATTCATACATCAATAAGAATGCATTTCCATAGTAATGACTTTTTATTGCATTTTTTATTTGATATCAGTTCAACGAGATCATTTTCTGTTTCAGTTTGGAGCAGGCAGTAACTTTTTCTAAGTACCTAATAAAAACTTAACATTCTTTGTGTACACTGATCATTAACATCTTTTATACACAGTATATTAAATCAGTACATTTATTTCTCTAAGACTATTATTTCAGTGCGGATTTCTTAACAACCGGCATTACGCGGGTATACTAGTACTTACATATTAACTGTGGTAGTCATGAACGGAGCCTGGCGTTCGGCAAGAACCGCGTCTCTGACGAAAGTCGTTGTGATCGTTCCTGTTGCGTTCATCTGAAAGAAAAAAAGTTTGAACGATTAAGAACGCTAGCTCACGCCAGTTGCCTAGAAACAACCTAATTACCTCTCTAATACAAAACTACCTGTTGTCACTTTCGAAACTACATCAGCATTTCTGGCAAAATAAGAAAAGCTTGTCAGTAATTGAGCCATGGTGACTGATATCAAAGGGCTGCCTAGAAGAATTTTCCTATAAGTTGTAGCGTGGAAGCTGCAAGTGAAATGAAATTCAGTGGGAGGAAACAGAGTTAACAGAACATTTAATTCGTGTATTACGGGAGTAACTGCAGTATATGAGGATAATGACTTGAATCTAGTATTCCAAAACTGTTAAGTAGTGTGTAGCTTATGACATGCGGTGGGATACCTTGCAATAAAAACTAACGACTTTTGCAGTAGCGTTAGCAACGCAGTGCAGTAATTACATGTCTCCGTAAAAAAAGGAGCACAAACGTTGTTATCTGTGACAACGGAGGCTCGGGTATCACATAGGGAAGAATATGATGACGCTCTGCAAGGTAACCGAACTTAATCCTATTATGTGGTAGCTGTTAATGAATGAAACTTACAAAAGAGAATTTCACACAGCAAATGTTAAACATTATGTCACACATTTAATACATTTATTCGTACTCCATCAAATTTATAAAGAAATTACGTTGTTGCACTTCAGTACCAGAGCACTACTGCAGAGGGATAAATTCAACGCTGTGAAATCGTAACCTTATAAAGAGATAGGAGACAGGAGAAATTAACGCACTGATAATGAATTCAGCGTTGTGCCAGTACACGTGGAACGATGAACTGAAAAGTACAGTGTGAGAGTCTGAGGAAACGAGCGCTGTGTAATTTTAAGCAGAAAATGGAAAATTATACACCGCTGGTCCTGGAAGTAAACGTGTGTCTTATAAAGAAAAAGAAAGTGCTATTTCGTTAGGTAAATAATAAATTCGAAGATTAAAACGGTTCTACAGGAATAACCGATAAACGATGAACATCTTAACAGAAAAGAAATAACACCTGCCGAAAACAAAAGTGGTCTGGAAGAACAGGAAAAGAGTTTTCGCAAGAGAAAGAATGTTAACAACTCCATTGGTGGGGCAAAAAGTGTATAAATGTGACTGGAACAAAAATATAATGTATGGAGAAAGTAAGAGCAGTTAAACGGCTTTTTACAGGAAGTAACACTATTTTAATTTTGTAGCTTGTGGGGTCTGTCCTGCAAAGCGTATTGTATAATATCTTTTCAACGGAAAACACCGTTAACTTATCTGGACAGTGAGCAAAGCCAACGATTCAGTACAAAATCAGTCCATAACAGATACATGGGATATGTAAAGCATAAGTTGCGGTCTCGTATCTCAGTTACTATCAGCATGGGGTTAATATCAATATTATTTCTGGATGCCTTACAGAAGTATTGAGGACATTACAAATTTTCGGTGCAAGAATCCATATTAAAAGGAGAAAAAAAGTGACATTATATTCAAGAGATTTATTACTTCAGGGAATTTCAGTTATCAAGGGACATTATACTCAAGAGAGTTATTAGAACGCAGGTTCATCTCAAAACCCATAAAATTACAAAATAGTATTGAAACACATGATAGTATAAAAGGTGGAATATTTTTAAAGAGCAGTTTCTAACAAGAAAAGTACTAACTAATACACGAGAACAGAACTTTCACATAAATAATTAACTCTGGAAGTTAAGAACTAATCTTTTAAGTCACGTAGTTTTCCTGTGACCCACACTGAAGAAAAAACAGTTTTGTTGTTTACATTACTGTTTGAGGTTTAGTGTAATATGTAATGCATCAACGTTTAAAAACGTTATCAAATAGATAAAGAAACTGCACAATCTCGTCAGTTATGGCTGCAATGTTATTTTATCACCTTTTGCTGGCTCAGTTTCTTTTTAATTGTATAACAATGTTTACCTGATTCAGATTTTGCTGTGGTTAGCAAAACTGGAAGCAAGAAGTAACTAAACTGGTGGAGTCTGAAGAGATATCTATAAATTTATTGTAATATAATAACTGTTATTTCAGAGGAAGAGACTTTTTATTGGATTACATCACACCTGTCGATGAAAAAAATCAATTTCACTTTTACATTCAGTATTAAATTCTGGTGGTAATGCTTAAACAGAGTTAGTATTTATCGGGCGATATTTTAAGGAACATTATGAAAATGGTGTACTGCTAGAGAGCCATAAAAGATTTCCAAACCTGCATTGTGACTCATGTGGACTAATTTTTTTTTAATAAAAGAAGGAGATTGTTTTCCTCTCCTCCATTTAAAAGATCTCAGAAGAACCCAACCCTTGAACACTTGCCAGCTTTTTTAATTTTATTTTATTTTTGCATCTGATCATTCTACAAATACAACACGGCTGTGTTGTATGTAGCGATGAAAAGTGTTGCAGCCTCAGGTACGTCTGCTGCTAGTGACAGTAGACAAATCTGTACGCACATACACGGGTCTACCGTACTCATTTTTGATTGGGGTCAACAAATTTCTTTTATTGTGAAATAAATACTCAAAAATTCCTAAATATATAATATTAAAATATGACATTAGTAATATAATGTTAACAGTCATTGCTAAGCTGATTATGGAACGAGAAAGTGCCTCTCTGTGCGGCGTTTGGATAATCTTTGCCTCATTTTATACATTATTACGAGTCCCTTACCCTGACGTACCGATACAAATATCACAAAGTAAAACATCTTTCTTTACTATTCGTTTAAATTGATCTAAAATGAACTTAATAGTTGCTTATATAAAAGATAATAGAATTTGTCTGAATAAAGAGTTGCAGAAGCTAGTTTGTGCAGTGAATTGATGTCACGTACATAAAGCCACATATCATTTTTCTTAAGGAGACCACGTAATACTATGATTGTTAATAGTACTTGATACACTCTAGATATTAACGACATTGTTTTGTGGAAGGATATTTCCAGTCCTTAACAAAAATTTGGTAATAGCAGCGATGTTTAGAGAAATCCTGCGAATAAGAGGTCTAGTATTCTTATTTAAGAATATGTCAGATAACAGGAAAAACAACCATTTTGTTTTTATAAACATTTACACACACAAGGAAAGTTTGCTCTGCAGACAAGAAGAACATAACAATAACAGCAGTGAACTACAAAGTTATACCGTGACTTTCTAATTGGAAACTGTAAGCACATGGCTGTATGCTGATTCTTCTGCAAAGGATTATTCTTGATAAGTAAATTGATGTAAAAGCACTTCAAAACAAAATTCATTTCTCAAACTTCTTCTATGTATCGTAAACCGCGAGGGAATTATAACATGATTATTATTACCCATTAAAATTACAAGATACCAATAGTTCTTATACCCCAAAAAATTTCAGTTACAAGTATTTTTATGCGCTGTTCTGTTCTCACGTGCTACTCACAGTGTACTATAAATCCTTAATCATCAGAAACCAAAGTGCTGTAGTTAACTGAGTGAAAATAAATATAGGAAGAAGACGTTTCAGAATGGAGCCTGCACTTTGATTTTAATTTACTTAGCGACTAGTTTAGAAAGCATTATCATCTCTGCTCAAAGTAATACTGCGGCTTCCCGATGGCCATTTCTTCCATTTTCCTAAACTTATGAGGTGCGGAGCAACCCCTGCACTAAATACAGTAAATACAGAAATTATAAAACGTATGTTGAAGTGGAAGCTTTCAGCACTAGGTAGAGAAACTACAATATTCGTTCTCCTTAGAAAATATGAAATATTTTATAATGGAACATAAAGAATCCTTAATACCGAAAGCGCATTTATCTTGCAATTGGAAAATGTTTTCACCTATCCTGCTGTGGAGAGGAGGACAACGGGATATTGGAATACAGAGGGTGGGTACTTCCTTTATCATCTAACGACTTTTAATGTTCCTGCTGCAGTCAGGACAGGTATAATCGTACCCTTACTAATCAACTAAAAAAATTAATGAAAGAACTGTTTTCAATCGTTAATATCATGAACAAAATGCAGTAAAGGTTAACAGTATGTCTACAGAACGTACATATGGTACACAAAAGTTAATATTTTTCTTCATTTCAAAAATCAGAGTGACTTAGTTTATTATAGCAGGTCATTGAAGATCCTTTTTTAAAAAGTTATAGTAGTCTGCTGTACTGAAACAAAAGAGAAACATATTTATTTTTTTAAGTAAGAAATAATAGGGATTCAAATTTTGATAAGTGAATTTTATTTCTACCACTATTACTACTTTCAGAAAAACACGTACAAGTTACTAAAATCTGTTTCAAACATGATTATTTTCGGACATAGGCTAGCGGATATTATCGCATGAATCATAAGACTTTTGTAATTGGCAGTGAAAGTGACACCTTAAAGCAATATGGATCGCCAGCAAATTGTGACAGACAACGCAGAGTTGCGCTGTGAGTTGGTGTGTTTTCAAGAAGTTCTAAAATGTCTCAGCATTCACAATCAGTGGCGCAGATGTAGCGGAACACGTGGAATCTATTTAACGTGTATTTGTTTTGCCTTGTATTGCGCCTCCTCGCCCTGGCGAACGTCTACTTTGTATTCCTGCGGTGAAACGTCTCAGCATAAGGGTGGAGAAGGAGAGGTGGAAGCCTTGGCGACGACCCTGAGCCTCCCTTCCCCACCCCCCTCCCCCCTCCCTACAGCAATGCTTCTGCGAGAGCAGGTTATGCTAAATAGGTCGCTGAGCGGCATCTGGAGACGGCCTCTTCAAGGACGTTGCCAAAACAAAAGGAGGGGCACAGGTATTTGCGAACAGAAGATTAAATGCGAAGACGAAGCCCCATTCAGGAGATAAAGGGTGAAGGTCGCTGTCGGAAACAGGTCTGGACGGAGACTACCGCCTCACATTCCTCACGCAACAGAGGTTCCGCTTTCACTTGACGCAGGTGCTAACAGCATGATTGCCGAGAATACAGTTACTTGCAGACGTTAGCGACTGCTCCAAGTGTTCGAGGAAATAATATCCCGGATAAGTTCGAGTACAATATCTCAACTTTAGGTACTTCTAGTTCATTGCGTTTATAATAATATCATCATCTTGCGAACGTTGCAGTTCTTTCATCCGTCCTTGCTAAGAAAATTAGAGGGGAATTCCCCCTTCTGTAAGATAGCTTTGTACTTTTATCTTCACCCAGACATGTTTCAGCACTTTTTGTCCTATCCCCAGTGGGCTTCCGAAAAATTGTTGTTATATATGTTACCGTTTAAAGAAGCTTATGGCAAAAAATATTTATGTTTTTAAAATGAGCGATTAACGTCAAATGTTTTACATTGGTTTGCATTGTGTCCTGAGCTGATTCTGTGTTGTTTATTTGCCATAGGTCTAAATGTTTCTTACAACTAGTAACAGACTAAAATAAAAGTTAACAACAGAAGGAAACTATTACAACCAAAAACCAGTACCTCCGGGGAAGAAAGCACGAAAGGGATAAACATCACTGTGTAATGAAACCCCCCCCCCCCCCCCCCATGCCACTATATAAGAACTATATAAATAACACCCACTCCAAACCTGTGTATGATCAGCCTCTAAAATTAATTTCCGTTCTTCTCAAACTGTACATCATTCACTCTATATGCCTATCCGCAACTCCCTCAATCTCTCTCTCTCTCTCTCTCTGTCTCTTTCTCTTTCTCTCTCTCTCTCTTTGTCTCTCCTGTCTTGGAAACAAGCACACAGACACGTACTAAACACCAGAAATGTCAACAACACTTCAAATCCACACTCTACATCCATAACAAACAAACCATGAAACAAATCAACATCACGCAGCCACGCCAAAACGTAATGGCGGTAAAAACTCTGTGCTTGGCGAACAAATCGCGGAAAAGGCGTGTTTAACGATAAAAGCGAAAAATAAGTGCGGTAGCTCGACACAAACAAAATAAAAACACCACAACATCAAAAACTTTTAGTAACATGCTAAATAACACGATAATAAGGTTTCTCAGTCGGAAATCCATAATAAACAGAATAGTAAAACAACTGTTTGCTGTTTGCAGATGACAAGCTAGACTGAATAATAGACTTAAAGCCACTAGCATAATCATGAAATAGCTTCACGGAGATATGTAAACAAATGCATACATCGACTTTATTTACGAATCGTAAATAAACAACAGAGAATGCATCAACCCAATGAAATTTGTCTCAGCTATGCACTGAATGCAAACCATTGAAACATATTTGACGATAACCGCATATTTTACAAATGTAAATATTTTGTACCAAAGGTTTCTTTTTAAGGGTAACATGCAACAACAATTTGCAGAAGGAAAATAAATTCAGTGAAAATAGCACAAAAAGTGCTGAAACATGTCTGCGTGAAAGCAAAATTACAAAGGTATTTTTCACAAGTCGGAATTCCTCCTCCCAAATAACAATATCAGGGACGCAATAGCACTCAGTATACTTATTATATTTTCTTTTATTGTGGCATACTTTCTATGGAGCTGGACAAGTCTGATAACGCAACGACGCATAAGGCAGAATATCGAGTGAAATCTGTGACTGGACTTAGGATATCTTGGTGGAGACGACGCAGTGTACTGTCTTGGATAGTAAGTTATTTATGGACGTAAGTCGAGATTGGTAGTCTAGTGAGACCATAGGGGTCAAGGTGTTGAATTCCAGTAAACACTATAATGTTCTCAGTCTACCTTTACATAGCTTTCATCTCTCAATGATGTTACGATATATCACGGAAGACTGCTTCGGATGTCGTGTTGCGCTGGATGCCCCGTTTCTCTGGTACTGTTAGTGTGTTTGGTTAGGAGTCTCCAAGTGTCCGGGGTAGCGCCCAATTTCAAGAACTTGCAACAGGCTGCTTGGGGACTCCCAGACAGTCTTAGAATAACGAATTTAGTTCTCTATCTAAAGACGTGGAAGTAATTTCAGGTACGCCAGAGGAAATTGTGTTGGGACCCTTGCTGTTCATGTTATATATTTCTGACGTGACTCACAATTTTGCAAATGATTCACTCTTCTGTAACGAGAAACCGCCTGAAAAACTGTGCAAAAGTTCATTCAGATTTTGATGACATTTCAAAGAGGTGCAATGCATGGAAACATGCTTCAAATGTACAAAAAGTTTGAAGTGTACACTTCAGAAAAAAAGCCGTAATATACAATGACAACAGTATCAACGAGTGACAGTTGGTATCATTCAATTTGTACCATTATCTGCGTGTAACAAACTTTTAGGCATATGAAATGGAATGATCATAGGCTCACTCACACTTGAAGCATGTGGTGGACTTCGGTTCATTTCTCGGACACTGGCCGAATATTATGTTTACAAAGAAGTCTTCTCCAAAATACGATATTGCAATGCCTGTGTTATTCTGATCACGACGCAAAGTTCCTTTGGACATGCATGCACAGCGGCGACCACAGCTGTTAAGAAACACATCAAATGAATTCGTTTTTCGTTGTAGTTATTCCATTTTACAGCTGATGGTAGTCCTTATTCGCAATTGCGAATTCATTTGATGTGTTCCGTAACGGCTGTAGTGCCACAGTGTCTGTTTCTTTGGACACGCATGCATTTCGAAAGGAACTTTGCGTCGTAGTCAGAATGACACAGGCACTGAAATATCGTATTGATCTGCGAGCGACTTTCAAGTACAACCTCTGACCTGTACGGGAATATACACAATCGATGTGCGAGACGGGTCGTAGACGCAGGGTTGACGACATACGGAAGTTTGGGTATGTCGGTGAGTCGCGTCCGGGTAGCCAAACGGTAAGGCAGCCGCTCGCGAGAAGCGGGAATTGCCGGCTCGACTCCCGGTCCGTCATATTTTTTTCATTGTCATTGTTCCATTCTACAGCTGATGGTAGTTATTCGCTATTGCGAATTCATTTGATGTATTCTGAAAAATACCCGTGCGAACCAACTCATAATACTGTTCAAGCATGCTGCACCCGCTCCAGACTAATAGAGGATATTGCACGTCTATAACAAAGAGCAGTACGAATGGCCACAGATTTGTCTGGCCCGTGGAAGAGCGTCACGGAGATTCTGAAAAAACTAAACTGGAAACGCTCGAAGAATGGCGCCAACTATCCCGCAACAGTCTACTTACAAGGTTCCAACAACCAGCTTTAAGTGATGAATCTAGGAATATACAACAATCTCTTATGCGTCGTCTGCGTAGGGACCGCACAGGCAAAAGATGCTAATTACAGTTTGCAAGAGAGGCGTTTAAGCAACCATTCTTTCCGCGCCCTATACGTGAATCGAACTCGATGCAGCCCTAATAAATAATACACAGGGAAGTACCCTCTACTATGCACTTGACAGAGCTTTGCAGAGAATAAATATAGATTTCTTTGGGTGTAGATAAACACTCCATTTCAGTTAGTTGACATTTATTCCCGTCTTCTTACAGAAAACTCCAGTTTCTCTCCAGTAGGAAGAAGGCAGGGTATAGTAGGTATTACATTGCGGCATCTTTTCTTAAACGCTCTCAGATTTCTCTCTGTGTATACTCTCCTGAGGATTCGACAGGCCCCAGTAGTTTTACAGTACATGTCCCACAAGCGTTTTTAAGCAAATTGTTACATTCTACCATATTATCACACACTTAGTTTAAATTCAAGTCCCCGTGGCCTTTTTCCTGTCTGTACGTGAAGGCTAGTCTCTGGAACTA
The DNA here is from genome assembly GCF_021461395.2 of Schistocerca americana. Taxonomy (NCBI): domain Eukaryota; kingdom Metazoa; phylum Arthropoda; class Insecta; order Orthoptera; family Acrididae; genus Schistocerca; species Schistocerca americana. Next base: position 77,604,173 of record NC_060120.1, read on the forward strand.
CTACAATGATTTTTATACTGTTTTCACTAACAGACAGGCCGATTCAGTAAGAAGGTTTGTGTAGGTAATTTACAAGTCGTCCGCCTACGGTAGTGCTACCCCTGCGAATGTGGAATGTCTAATGTTTCGTATTCCCATCCATTTCACGGAATTGTATCGTACAACCAACTTCAAAAGTTTTTCAACGGGAAGTATGTACATTAACTTTATTCGAAATCTCTTGAACAAAGAAATGTAGTGATACTGAACTTGTAGTGAGACGTTTAGTTAAGACAGAGACGTCAAATACGCTAAATAATGACAATACCAGAAACATACTACTTTATCTTAGCTTCCAAGTGATACGGCTCTTGTGTTCAAACTCCTGGGCCGTTTATGAAATATCCGGAATAATCAGACTATTATACCTCCTCATTAATATCCGAAATTTCTTAAATGGCTGCGGATGATGTTCGTTAGGAGAGTTCGGTGTGTCCCGTGGGCCTAAAAATTTTCTGTCTATACGTTGATATGAACACTGGAATATGGAAAAGAAAATTAAATACGACTGGTGCTGTAAGACAAGATAATGTCGACTTTTATTTCCTCCATCGCTACTACTACAATTAATCGATATCTGATACCGTCACAGGCAGAAAGGCCATAGTTTAGCAAAAGTTACACCTTCAGCTGTGCTGGACCATTTCCTTTCATTGTACACTATTCACTTGCGAGATTAATTATCTCTAGCATCTTCGTTACAATAGCTAGTATTTATCCAGTCCTCTCGTGGTCATGATACTTCCTACGCACGAAATCTTGTCAGATTCATTTGTTTAGTGACGCCCAGATTTTATACACTCATTTACGTCACCTGCCGTCGCAGTAACACGGACGTTTTGGGCTACGTCTCAGATCTGTTTATGAGACTTGCTTGAGCCACGCATATCAAGCAGCTTCGAAAGCACTACCGCTGAACTTTGATGCAGACTTCTACTGCTATTGCGTTATTCGATTGTAAATTTTTTTGTACCATTCCAGCTTTTAAATCAATAGCTGAGTTTCATCCGTACCCTTCGCACTAGGATCTACCAAAGTACAGCTCTGCGCCATGTGAATTAGTTGTAGAATTTGTAATGTTTTACTCATTTGTGGTTACATTACAGCTGTCTGTTATTATGTTTTCCTTTTCTCCTTCTTTCTGGGGTGTAGCTATTAATTTATTCTTGCCTGCAACTAAAACATTAAAATAGATTGTGTGTTCTGGATTATGTGACTCTGTAGATTTCGTTTCATAAACTTTCTAGTGATTAGATGGACTCGGAACAAACCCTCAGTGTACAAAGTTCATTTATTGTCTATAGACTGGTTTTAGTATTTAAGGGAATGACGAATTTCTGTTCTCGACAGCTTCTTGTGCTTCTGGCAACGAAGGGTCTCAGTGTACATTTGATAATTTACGTACAGCAGAATTTCCTGTTTCTACGAGTAAATATATTATTTATTCACTCCCATTGTAAGTGTAGAACTGTTTTTGGATGATATACTAGCATCTAACAGTATATTAAGAATATACTTAATAAATACTCTTCTTTAACGTATCTGAATAACTACAATTCCCACTTAATTCGTTTCATTATAATACCCTTTTTTAACATACTATGTACTAACGAAGTTTTACATTAGCTCTCCCTACCGGTCAAAGTGAAATGGCGCAATAATTTAGACAATGAACCCGTATGCGGGTGAAATCCATGGCCGACATTACATATTTAGGACGAAATTGGTTAATCTGAACTGTTTAAGACAAATACCGAGTTATTTCGTATGAATAAGACTCGGCATGATTCCCTCTTCATCCTTCCCGTATCCGAGATTGACCACCATGTCCAGTGACTTCGTCGCTACTGGTACGTTAAACTATAACATAACAGAGTAAGAAGGAAGATCTTTTCTTCTATCAGGCAACCTCCTAACCAAGCTCGCATTAAGCTGATTCTGCTACGTTGCTGTTAGACCAGCTTCCGACTCAGCCCTTTCTGTATGGTATTCCTTCATTTATGTCTTCTTCCCTACTTATGCTATAATAAATGGTGACATTCTTGGGAGAAAATTCGTATCAGTCTCAGGTCAGCGTTGTTTCAAGATGAATAGAATTTGGTGTACCGGGTGAAGCTAATACGTTAGGGTACTGCATTGTTTTTGTTTGTTATCATAAAGGTGACACTTTTCTCTGAGAAACAATCCATCGTGAATTATAGCTGCATTTCCTCACCCTTTCGCACTGAATGCAGCTACCGCGTTACTTGCAGTAAAGTTACTTCCCATTAACTTACAGTTTTAAGTTACAATTCCTTACATCGACGAAGACCATCGTAGATTTAAGTGTTCACAATATTTCATCGCAGCTAGATGAACTGGCCTTGGAGAATCGCTGACTTTAAAGTTACCTTCCTTGCGGAAAAAAAAAAAAAAATCATATTCACCCTATCTCTAACAGGAATTTATTTCGACCTCTCCTTCGCTACTTTTACTTATCTATTAAATAGCAAACCAGGAATTTATTCAAGGTATTTGTTTTCCCTTTGATATATTTTAGTTCTCAAATAGGTTCAACGTCTCTCAAATCGCTGAATTCATTATAAATTATTGTCACGTGCAAATCTCGAATGAGATATACGAAATGGTAAAGAAGCATCTAGCAACTCACTGTTGTGCTAACGGCAACGTAACTACTTTCGTATCGACCGAAGAGTAGTTTAATCGATACGGAGAAATTGACGGACTAGTGAATATTTCAGGAAATAATAGGATTAACGCAAGTGCAGATTTTGACATTCACCCACGACTGTAACAGAGGTTCTCCTACTCAAAATTATTGGAATTTTTCTAATACCAGTAACTTGAAGATTTACCTTTACAACATTTCTTATAAGCTCAAGAGCTTGAATGTGTCTTACTTTGTTGTTAGGGACATTTATTTGTCTTTTTTCTCTACGTGGTGCGTTTTTATTTCATATTCCTTGTCCACGGACATTTATCAATTCATGATTTCATTGCTATATGACCATCTACACTGAATGTCGCAATCAAGAGATTAGCTCTGACATGCCAGTTTCTACTTTACCCTACACAATTTCTGTGATATCCATAGGGGATTTCCTAGGCAACCTATTGTCTTAGGTACAAGTGCAAATAAAATGAATATATTTCGTACACAAAATAGTAGGCGATCAAAAGACATGTGTGTTAATGATATCATATTATCTACCTTGTAGTTGCTAGTAGACTGGTTGTCCGTAGACTGGTTTGATGCGGCTCCCTACACTAGTCAATCCTGGGCAAGCCTCTTCATGCCTGAACAACTACTGCGACCTACATCCATTTGAGTGTGCTTACCGTACTCACTCTTTGATCTCCGTCTACAATATTTACCTCCACTACTCCCCTCCATTTCCATATTTAGTTTCATTAAAGCCTCAAAATGTTCCCTATGAACTGAGCTCTTCTTTTAGTGAAGTTGTGCCATTAATTCGTTTTCATCTCTGTTTGAATCAGAGCCTCCTCATTACTTACGCGATCTACCCACTTAATCTTCAGCAACCTTCTATATCACATTTCAAAAACTTCTAGTCTCTTCATGTGTGAAGTGCTTATAGTCCATGTTTTACTTCCGTACAAAGCCACACTTACAGACGCGTATCTTCAGGAATAACTTTTTAACAATTATATTTATAATAGGTATTAACAAATTTCTCTTACTCAGAAAGTCTTACCTTCTTGTAGCCAGTCTGCATTTCATATCCTCTCTACTTCGGCCATCATCAGTAATTTTGCTGTCCAAATAACAAAACTCATCTATTGCTCTCAGTGTTTCATATTGTTGTTCTATCCGCTCATTACCATTTGTAGAGAGATCTGCAATCATGATGAAGCCTTCTGCAGAAATGTGTTTTGCTGTTACTAAAAGATCATTTTGAGGATAGGCGACTGATCTTGTCTTTCTGCATTACATACACATATAACTTGCAAGGGGGAATGAAATGTTCGAAATTACGGGAAGAATTGGTACAGTTACAGACCATCTAAAAAGAGCAGGTAGAAGTATTCAAAATCGTGAGTCCATAAAGACAAACGTGTGTAAGGATGGTTGTGTAATTCCAACCCATGAAAGAAATGTGTGTGGGGCGCTTACGTGGACCCCCCCCCCCCTTCCCACTGTGGTACGTAGAGAAAATTTTTTGTCAGTGGACTACGATGCGCTTTCCATAACTCTGTGCTTGTGGAACAATTTTAATAAGGGAAAGCGAGATAAAGTCAATTAGTCAGTTAGTGACAACTCTTGCACCAGCTTTATGCCCTAATGTTATGTGACTGCATTCACAGAGTCTGCTATGCCGACTACTAGGCTGGGCCGCTAACAATTTCCTAAAAACATTCGATACGACTATTTATACACATCCTCAGCACACAGTGGAAGACACCTCTGGGTAATATCTAAGAAGTACGGACGCCAGGTAATCACACAAAGTCTAGCATGTCAGATTAGTCGGAAACAATTAAGATTATTTCCATTTTAGCAATTCTAGTACAGTTTGTTTCTTTTAGCCAGACATTCTGCAGTATATTTTTTCTGTGTCTTAACGAGTGCAGTACCTACAGGAAATGTACACTTTTGTCTGCCATCTCACAACTTTCGTCTATGAAAATCATCTCTGCTACTTAGCCTGTAGAATACAAAAACGCATCTTCACTGGGGTGAAAAAGTTCATGGGACATTTACACAGATGGCGATAATTTCGCTTACAGGAGATACAAAAGGGCAGCGCATTGGCGTTACTGTCACTTGTATTCAGGTGATTCACTTGAAAAGGTTTCCGACGTCAATATCATCGCACGACGGCAATTAACAGACTTTGAACGCTGAATAGTAGTTGGAGCTACACGCTTGGGACATTACATTTCGGAAATCGGTAGGGAGTTCAATACCCCGAGACCCACAGTGTAAATAAGGTGCCGAGAATAACACATTCTAGGTATTACCTGTCACCAGGGCAACGCAGTGGCTGACGGCCTTCGCTTAAAGACCGAGAGCAACGGCGTTTGCGTAAAGCTGTCAGTGCTAACAGACAAGCAACACCGCGTGAAATGACCGCAGAAGTCAATCTGGGACGTACGACGAACGTATCCGTTAGGGCAGTGCGGCGAAATGTGGCGTTAATGGGCTATGGCAGCAGACGGCCGGCGCGAGTGACTTCGTTAACGGCACGACATCAGCTGAAACGCCTCTCCTGGCATCGTCAGAATATCGATTGGCCCTAGATGACTGGAAAACCTTGAGTCTCGATTTCAGCTGGTAAGATCTGCTATCCTGAGTGAAAGTGAAGAAGAATTAAATGATCTGCTGAACGGAATGAACAGTCTAATGAGTACACAGTATGGTCTGAGAGTAAATCGGAGAAAGACGAAGGTAATGAGAAGTAGTAGAAATGAGAACAGCGAGAAACTTAACATCAGGATTGATGGTCACGAAGTCAATGAAGTTAAGGAATTCTGCTACCTAGGCAGTAAAATAACCAATGACGGACGGAGCAAGGAGGACATCAAAAGCAGACTCGCTATGGCTAAAAAGGCATTTCTGGCCAAGTGAAGTCTACTAATATCAAATACCGGCCTTAATTTGAGGAAGAAATTTCTGAGGATGTACGTCTGGAGTACAGCATTGCATGGTAGTGAAACATGGACTTTGGGAAAACCGGAACAGAAGAGAGTCGAAGCATTTGAGATGTGGTGCTATAGACGAATGTTGAAAATTAGGTGGACTGACAGGGTAAGGAATGAGGAGGTTTTACGCAGAATCGGAGAGGAAAGGAGTATGTGGAAAACACTGATAAGGAGAAGGGACTGGATGATAGGACATCTGCTAAGACATGAGGGAATGACTTGCATGGTACTAGAGGGAGCTGTAGAGGGCAAAAACTGTAGAGGAAGACAGAGATTGGAATACGTCAAGCAAATAATTGAGGACGTAGGTTGCAAGTGCTACTCTGAGATGAAGAGGTTAGCACACGAAAGGAATTCGTGGCGGGCCGCATCAAACCAATCAGTAGACTGATGACCAAAAAAAAAAAAAATCTGCTGGTAGAATTCGAGTGTGGGGTAGATCCCACGAAGCCTGGACTCAAGTTACGAACAAGCTGGTGGTGGCTCCATAATGGTTTGGGCTGTGTTTACATATAATGGACTGGGTCCTCTGGTCCAACTGAACCGATCATTGACTGGAAATGATTATGTTAGATTACCTGGAGAGTATTCGCAACCAAAAAACGATGGATTTTTTACGGGTGACGGTGTGCCATGTCACCGGCCCCACAATTGTTCGCGTTTAGTACGAAGAACATTCTAGACAGTTCGAGCGAATGGTTTGGCCACTCAGATCTCCCGGCACGAATCCCATCTAACAGACAAGTAACACTGCGTGAAATGACCGCAGAAATCAATCTGGGAAGTATGACGAACGTGTCCGTTAGGATAGTGCGGCGAAATATATATAGGTCATATATATAAATGACCTAGTAGATAGTGTCGGAAGTTCCATGCGGCTACAGAGTAACAGTGTAGTTACAGTATACCTCACGAAATTTCTTCATTTTGTAGTGTTAGTCTACTCCCAGAGAGCTAATTTCACACAAGAGACCGCCTTCACGCCACAGATCAGCAGCAAATAAAATTTGACGAAGGTACCTAGGTGCAAAATAGGCTACGTAATTGTCTTAGTTGGAACATTTTTCACATATGCATGCAATGTATGTGACAGATGTTGCAATTAAAAACAATTATGTATCTCATCAGGTTACCTTCGATTCAGAAGGCTGTTGCAAGCAGCGACTGTTATATTGACTTGTAAATACTAGATTTCAGCTATCAATCGTGCTTTTTAAATTTTATTGGCAGATCTAGATTTCAGCTACAAACTAGCATTTCTCATCAGGTTGCCTTCCATTCTGAAGGCTGTTGCAAGCAGCGACTGTTATATTGACTTGTAAATAATAGATTTCAGCTATCAATCGTGCTTTTTCAATTTTATTGGCAGATCTAGATTTCAGCTAGAAACTAGCCATTCTCATCAGGTTGCCTTCCATTCAGAAGGCTGTTGCAAGCAGCGACTGTTATATTGACTTGTAAATAATAGATTTCAGCTATCAATCGTGCTTTTTAAATTTTATTGGCAGATCTAGATTTCAGCTAGAAACTAGCCTTTCTCATCAGGTTGCCTTCCATTCAGAAGGCTGTTGCAAGCAGCGACTGTTATATTGACTTGTAAATAATAGATTTCAGCTATCAATCGTGCTTTTTAAATTTTATTGGCAGATCTAGATTTCAGATAGAAACTAGCCATTCTCATCAGGTTGCCTTCCATTCAGAAGGCTGTTGCAAGCAGCGACTGTTATATTGACTTGTAAATAATAGATTTCAGCTATCAATCGTGCTTTTTAAATTTTATTGGCAGATCTAGATTTCAGCTAGAAACTAGCCATTCTCATCAGGTTGCCTTCCATTCAGAAGGCTGTTGCAAGCAGCGACTGTTATATTGACTTGTAAATACTAGATTTCAGCTATCAATCGTGCTTTTTAAATTTTGTTGGCAGATCTAGATTTCAGCTAGAAACTAGCCATTCTCATCAGGTTGCCTTCCATTCAGAAGGCTGTTGCAAGCAGCGACTGTTATATTGACTTGTAAATAATAGATTTCAGCTATCAATCGCGCTTTTTAAATTTTATTGGCAGATCTAGATTTCAGCTAGAAACTAGCATTTCTCATCAGGTTGCCTTCCATTCTGAAGGCTGTTGCAAGCAGCGACTGTTATATTGACTTGTAAATAATAGATTTCAGCTATCAATCGTGCTTTTTAAATTTTATTGGCAGATCTAGATTTCAGCTACAAACTAGCCATTCTCATCAGGTTGCCTTCCATTCAGAAGGCTGTTGCAAGCAGCGACTGTTATATTGACTTGTAAATAATAGATTTCAGCTATCAATCGTGCTTTTTCAATTTTATTGGCAGATCTAGATTTCAGCTAGAAACTAGCCATTCTCATCAGGTTGCCTTCCATTCAGAAGGCTGTTGCAAGCAGCGACTGTTATATTGACTTGTAAATAATAGATTTCAGCTATCAATCGTGCTCTTTCAATTTTATTGGCAGATCTAGATTTCAGCTAGAAACTAGCCATTCTCATCAGGGTGCCTTCCATTCAGAAGGCTGTTGCAAGCAGCGACTGTTATATTGACTTGTAAATAATAGATTTCAGCTATCAATCGTGCTTTTTAAATTTTATTGGCAGATCTAGATTTCAGCTAGAAACTAGCCATTCTCATCAGGTTGCCTTCCATTCAGAAGGCTGTTGCAAGCAGCGACTGTTATATTGACTTGTAAATAATAGATTTCAGCTATCAATCGTGCTTTTTAAATTTTATTGGCAGATCTAGATTTCAGCTAGAAACTAGCCATTCTCATCAGGTTGCCTTCCATTCAGAAGGCTGTTGCAAGCAGCGACTGTTATATTGACTTGTAAATAGTAGATTTCAGCTATCAATCGTGCTTTTTAAATTTTATTGGCAGATCTAGATTTCAGCTAGAAACTAGCCATTCTCATCAGGTTGCCTTCCATTCAGAAGGCTGTTGCAAGCAGCGACTGTTATATTGACTTGTAAATAATAGATTTCAGCTATCAATCGTGCTTTTTAAATTTTATTGGCAGATCTAGATTTCAGCTAGAAACTAGCCATTCTCATCAGGTTGCCTTCCATTCAGAAGGCTGTTGCAAGCAGCTACTGTTAAATTGACTTGTAAATAATAGATTTCAGCTATCAATCGTGCTTTTTAAATTTTATTGACAGATCTAGATTTCAGCTAGTAACTAGTCATTCTCAATGCACTATCATTTTTGATCGATGCACGTAATGCCTGTTGGTCGGGCTACATTCACAGTTCATTGAAAACTCAGTATTGAGTATTCAATGAACTGTGGACGAAGCCCGATCAACAGGCATTACATGCATTGTTCAAAAATGATAGTGCATTGAGAATGGCTAGTTTCTAGCTGAAATCTAGATCTGTCAATAAAAGGACGGCTGATACCTGAAATCTATTATTTACAAATTACGTATCTGACGTCAAAAAGTATTTCTTAAATTTGATGTACTTTATTCCTTGATTTGAAGATGGTTACTTCTTCGGAACATGTTGCCTGTTAATAAATATACATCAAGACCACTTTTTGTGGTTCTACGATGCCTCTCTCAAAATTATCATTGCGGTTACAAACTGATCACTATGGGACTCAACTGCTGTGGTCATCAGTCCCCTAGAACCTAGAACTACTTAAACCTAACTAACCTAAGGACATCACACACATCCATGCCCGAGGCAGGATTCGAACCTGCGACCGTAGCAGTCGCGCGGTTCCGGACTGAGCGCCTGAACCGCTAGACCACCGCGGCCGGCGATTGCGACTGCTCTGGTGCATAACGTACTGGTATAACAACGAGAAAGATTATTCTGGATATGTACGCCTAAAACATAGTCTCCTGCGCGTGCCGAACGTACATGTTAGGGAAAGAATAAGCAAATAAATGTGTGGAAAATGAAATACTGACCTAAAGGACGACTGAGATGTCGAGTGGTAAAACAAAAGTGGTTCAAATGGCTCTAAGTACTATGGGACTTAACATCTGAGGTCATCAGTCCCCTAGAACTTAGAACTACTTAAACGTAACTAACCTAAGGACATCTCACACATCCAAGCCCGAGGCAGGATTCGAACCTGCGACCGTAGCAGCAGCGCGGATCCGGACTGAAGCGCCTAGAACCGCTCGGCCACAGCGGCCAGCGTGGACAAACAGTCCATACAGTACCTGTTCGCAGAGCATGAAGTCTGCTTGGTCCTGTTTAAGCTGTGGTTGTCCTTTCGCGTTTGCATTTCAAAATCACAGTGACAAAGCCGACTTGGGCAAATTTAGAATGGTTGAAATCACGGTGCTGGATTTGTTGCTAGGTGACTTCCAATGACTCATTGGAAGTCACCTACCAACAAATCCATGTTCGAAGTCATTTACCTCTACTGATCGACCCATTCTGCTGTTATCATTTCTCTAGTGACAGTTACCATGTCTCTGCTGACAACGCAATACTTCTCGCCTCCTTCTTTATACTGGCAGCCATCTGGTGGTCTAGATACTTTTGATAAGATAGCGTATATAGATAACATTTACAAAATAGAGAAGTTAATGAGACAACTGCGAAGGAAACCAGGAAGAGTTAACTTCGTTAAAAGGCGTGGCAGAAACGAGGCATTTTAAGAATAAGGGGGTAGCTGAGGGACAAAAAGATTTCAAATATAATTAAACATATTATGTTGAATAACATGCTCCAATAAATACCACAAGACTGAAATAGATGAACAGTTGGATCGTTCCTGTCTAAATCTAAATGACAAAAAAAAAGAAAGAAACTAATAGCCACAGTTGACTTTCCACGGACTTATAGTACATATGACCTTTTGCCAGCGAACATTAAGAAGCAAGAGGACCGTAATGGCTTATAGTATATATGACCTTTTGCCAGCGAACATTAAGAAGCAAGAGGACCGTAATGGATCTACAGTCTCACATTACGACCACGAATAACAACAAAAGCAGCAATATACAGGGTGTCTGGAATTTCCCGTTACAAACTCGCAGGACCTGTACAGGGGAATGAGTACATAATATCTTGAACAAGAACTCATGATCGGAAACTTCATCCAACGACGCTACAGAGCGTCAAAGCTATAGGCGACGGCAACTGTAAATGTGTGTGTATAGAGAGTGATTTCGTGATGATGTTACAAACTCTCAAGGATGATTGAGACGGATAAATGTATCAGTTTGAGGTAAGGGTCCCTGATTCGCAAACGAACGAGTTGAAAGTTACAAGCGAAAACTATTTTGACAGTGGAATACGTGTACCGGTGCTGTTGTTCCTAAGAATGTAGGGTTTTGCAACTTTCAGAAATGTCTAGTAGACATGGCCTCTAAAATGCATACCTTAACAGCTATGAGCACTTGTTCAGTAGTGGTTCCCACTAACGAAGGCGAACAAGTGCTCATAATTCGTCAGGTATGCATTTTAGAGCCCATGTTTACTAGAGATTTTTTCTTGTTTCGGTCCATGCTACCACTTCTGAAAGCTGCATACCCTACATTCTTACCAACAACCGTACCAGTACATGTTTTCCACTGTCAGAGGTTTCAGATCGGTTTTCACTTACAAATGTAGTCTTGTTCTTTTGAGGAAGAAGGACCTTTACTCAAATTGATACGTTTATCCTCCTACATTATCCTTCAAAGTTTGAATCATCAGCACGGACTCACCCTGTATATAAATGCACATACACGTGCCTATGACTTTGACCTGTAAGGACTTGAGTTCCTGTTCAAAATGCTATGTACTCAATCCTCTCTACAATCCTACAAGTTGGTAACAGTAATTTCCGAACATCCTGTACACAGCACCATTTTTTAGTGTCAGGCCTTGATACCACTTTTAAATTTCGACGATCGCCGTAGCAACCGCAGCAGCAGCTATTTTCTTAGAGCAGAACGGGCTGCGCCAATTGGCAGTAGAGGCGGCGAGCGCCACACAGTGCGTCTGTTCTGAAAGTTGTGTCGCGGGCAGCGGTGCCGCAAGGCGCATTCCTCGCCGAACAATGCGGCGGCGCGACGCGGGGGCAAGCGGCAACGGCGCAGCAAGCGGCAGGGCGCAAAAACTGCAACTTGGCAGGCGGCTACTCGCATCTCAGAGGCGAACAAAAACGAAGACAAGCCCTCTCGAAACAGTTCGGTACCGAAGAAGGTCTTGTATCTCTGTAGAAATGCTCCTTGTTCCCATCGTTTACTATATAAAGAAAACAATCTACTACAACCTACCCATCCCACATCATCCCAAATGAAAGCTCCATCCTACACTTTCCTTGCCGAAGTCGAACCCACCCGTCTCCAAACACCTACACCCCTCTTATCAGTTTCTTTCCACATAGAATGGTTGGGACAAGAGATCTCCGCTGTCGAGGAAAGTGGCCCACATGCATGCACAGCACGAGTACTGAAATCCTGGCGGCAAACATCAGACATCTCATTGTTACTCGTAGTAGAGTGGTATGTGTGCCAATGTTGTTATTTCAAAAGATGGTTCAAATGGCTCTGAGCACTACGGAACTTAACATCTGAGGTCATCAGTCCCCTAGACTTAGAACTACTTAAACCTAACTAACCTAAGGACATCACACACATACATGCCCGAGGTAGGATTCGAACTTGCGACCTTAGCAGCAGCCCGGTTCCAGACTGAAGCGCCTAGAACGGCTTGGCCACAGTGGCTGGCTTGGTAGTTCATATAGTAGTATCTGATTTGTTTACAAGCTGACGACTTCCAAATCTCTACCTACAAGTTGCAGAAACCACCATCAAATCATGCTCATAATAAACAGAATGTAAATCACATCACCACCGTATTGCCGCAAATTTGAGCAGTTGTTCCACCTTCCTGAACGTTTTGGTATTAGTTCTAAGTATAGTGCAATGGGTGAAGAGCGCAAATTTGGCTGATGCCATCCCACCCCCAGTGGGTGGGAAAGTAAACAGTTGTTAAATAAAAACATTAGAAAATTAGAGTACAGAAAACTACTACGAAAGCATAAATCAAATGACATGAAAATTGAGTATGTTGCTGCTGCTGTATAGCTGTTCTAAACTCTCATACCAAAAAATTGCACTGTACTTCAATGGTGTCATTGTAGATGGCAACATATTTTGTGCTAACACACCAAGCTGAGACAAGCTATTTGATCGATCAGCATTGAGGTGTCTTTTACTGAACGTTGTTCGAGGTCCAGTAAATCTGGTCTACACTATCGTATGAAAAAACTGCACTGCATTTCAATTGCATCATTGCAGACAACACCTTATTTGGTACACTTGTACCAAATAAGGTTTTGTCTGCAATGATGCAATACGAGGTCTATTCGCAACGAAAGGACCGATAAGTCGCGAAATGGAAATCACAGTGAAAATCAAAACTGTTTTATTTGCCATGGTTCGTTACACCTTCCAGCTACTTCTTTACACAGTCGCCGCTCAGACGTAGACACATGTCGTAGCGTTGTACCAACTTTTCAATTCCCTCGTTACAGAAGACAGCCACCAGTGCTTTTCGACAATTTACTACTCTGGACTGCAGCTCGTTGTCTGTGTCAGAATGTTGCCTTCATAACCAGCGGTTCACTTGAGCAGAGATGAACCTCAGGGGTACCCAATTATTGGCTGTATTGTGGGTGATCAAACACTTCCTATCGAAAAGGCTGCAGGAGCATCTTCACTGCCCCTGCATTGTAGTGTAGAACGAACTGCATGACGGTTATGTTATGTGGATTGCATAGCTTCAGGCGAAATCTTTCGTCAGGCCCTCATACTTGGCGGGAGACGCTAATTTCTAGCCATCTTTACGTTCTCACTGTGAGCTCAAAACTGAAAAGAGAGACATGGTGCGTTCGACAGGCGTACTAGACACAGTTCCCAACGCATCTGTGCAACGACCGATCGTTCCTTGCTGTGTGAATAACCCCCGTAATTTGGCTGATCGGCTAGAGTCTCACTGGTGGACTGAATGTAGGTTAAAATGCGACATATGTAGGCATTTGGTGAAATGTTCCTACGTTTATTGTTCGTACGTGGTGACAAAAATGTCTAACCACTGGTTAGTTATCAGGTACGTTAAGTGATGGGCGAGGCCAGATGTTCTGCCATGAACAAAATTTTATGTTGAGCACTCAGTAGCACTGTACTGCGACCTCATCCACATCCGGTACGGCGTTGGTGCAGTTGGCAGAACAGTGATTTCTTCTAGCACCTACTGCTAGGGAAAAGGCCTCATGAAAGCGGTGTACAATGGGTGTGACTAGTTTCTTGGGGACATCCCACCAATAATCAGAGAGAGCGTTTCTGGTGTTCACAACAGCAAATACATACAACTGTTGGGTGATCAGTGGAGCAATATTATCCTCAGAGGTGAGTCGCGCTTTAGTTTGCAATACAAAACTAAATGTGTTTCCATTCGGTGTTGAGCGGGAACCTTTTATCATTCACGGTACATCCTAGGAAAGAACACCATAAGACGAATTATTGTATTAGTATGTGAGTGATACAGTTTTAGGTGGATTCACAGTTTTCATATCTCTTAGCGCTTAGCTGGAAAACTATTTCATTGTAGGTTGGCGGCCAAGGAAGAGAGAGGAGAGACAATGAGGAACGTCGGAGGAGAATCCGAAAACATATGAAGTATTAATTGAGGATGTAACCCAGGTGTGAAGTGAATTAAAAAGTAGCAACTACTTCCTTAACGCGATTAGGTGAGAAAAAGCTTCCGTACAGTGAGATTTTGTGTACACTGAGGTGTTGTGTACGTTAGTTATTATCTTTCGGTGAAGAAACAATCAATGATAATCACAAGGAATTCTAATAGTCATTTATTTATTTTACATACAAAGCAAACCATTACTACAGCTGGAGTGACTGAAAGTGAAGATTATTTAAAGTTTATGGCATAATTACTGAAAAACTGACGTCGTAAGATAAGTGAGTTTCTAGCTCAAAAGTAATTTACCTAGACCAGTACTTAGTCGAGGTAATTATTCGGTTACTTGCGAATTAAAATAATACTTCACTCCAAAAATAGATAAGCTGTGGAAGAAAGCTTCAGTGACTATTGTTTTCTAAAAGAAAACCAGAGAAAATACTATAAGTAAAGACTGAGATTTTACTTAGAAAATGTCACAACAAGTAAGTCTCAAAGACGAACGGAACATTATTAAAATATGCCTCGAGAAAGAAGCAGTTGAAACCATAAGAGGAAAGAGGAGACCTAGGAAAGAAATTAAAACAATGAACTTCTCGTTGAAGTAATATTAAAGATACGAGTAACATTACTGCAGTCTCTTAGAAGCCAAAGTTAGGGGGAAAATTGTCATAAAAAGGGAGCCCTTTTACGCTGAAGTCACGAAAATATTCATGCATTATTTTTATTAGTAGCACAGGATATTTAATACATTAGAGACAACTAATGGAGCTGCTTAAGCATATTTAGAAAAAACAACTTACTCAAATCCAGCATCATAGTAACAGTGCCTGTTAAGCTGTAGAAAACTGTGGTATTACCCACAAGAGGACACAAATGAGCAAGCGAATACCACCTGAGTACTTATATAGATTCCTAAGTACGAAAGTACTGTTATAAGTATTACAGAAATCGAAGTACGGTGTAGAAAAATCGCTGATAGTAATGTAAATAATCTTGTTAGTAACAAGATATGGAAAAAAAATTCTGAATCAAAGACTCTTGCGAGTATTTTTACAAATCTGTATAGACCCTAATCCTGGTCGAATGAGAAACCACTGAATTAAGATCTCTGATCAGGAATGGAATTCTAAGTACTAGATCTGATCGGCTAGTTGAATGCTTATGTGAAGTTCATGGTAAGTTTTGAACAGACGCTTTGTGTAATAGCTGTTATTTATCTGAAAATGCATCGGTTTAGAAAAAGAAGATTCTGTGCCGGTGTTTTCGCAAATTATTGCTAAACCGAGAATAGTTTACTTAGAAACATCTTTTGCATTTATTAATTCTCCAAGCCATCACATCTGGTTAAAAGAATTACTGTATAATGAATGAGGCGGCCATCGATAGATTCTGTCAGAGGCCTTTATAGAAACCAAGTAAACAAAGTTATTTGACATTCGGTAGTCGCATACACTAAAAATTAAGGAAGATATGAATCAGTTCCAGCTTTCTCTGGCACAGTCGTTTCTACTGACAACATTTTCAAAGAATGGTTTTCTAAGACAGTTTTCACTTAAATAGGATCACATATATCAGCAATAAAATGTATCAACACTTTTCTATTTGTTGATGTTCAAGTTATGCTATCAGAAATAAAATTTAGCTCTTCTTGACACTCCAGTAACCCAAGCCGCTGTGAATGAGAAACAAGATACAGTTATGAAAACAAAAGACAAATTTCGTCGGTTTCAAAGAAATAAATATAATCAGAACCATGATTTTCATTGATTACTCATAGACAGAACACGAATCACACTTCAACTGTCTAGAATGTGACATACGATACAAACGAAACTACCACAAAAAGAATTTAATGCATAGATTTCAATACATATTTGGTCCTTTGCTCAAAAAAAAAAAAAAAATGGTTCAAATGGCTCTGAGCGCTATGGGACTTAGCTTCTGAGGTCATCAGTCCCCTAGATCTTAGAACTACTTAAACCTAACTAACCTAAGGACAACACACACATCCATACCCGAGGCAGGATTCGAACCTGCGACCGCAGCGGTCGCGCGGTTCCAGACTGTAGCGCCTAGAATCGCTCGGCCACCACGGCCGGCAGCACCAATGAAGTTCCGGTGAAAAGTGTAAGGTTACACTTTGCTAGACACAGAGACCTTGCCTAGTACGGTGGTGCGGGTCTCCCGCATCGTTCCCCTACGCTCTGTCAAGGAGAATGGGACTTCATCATCATCATCATAGTTTTTTCTGAAAAGTATCTTATTCGTTTTATTTGTGGAATGACGACGAGTGTTTGTCATACTGGGAATTGTTCTAAAGTTAGATGACTGCGAATATACATCTTCACTATTTGAGGAGTCAGTACCAACCACACAGCTTTATACTGTATTCGTATGGTATTCACATGTGGAGTACCGAGCGGAATCAGTCAACTACATGGAGGTGCTTGGATCTGCAACTTCAGCACGACGTGATCCGCGAAACTGTCTACTTTTGCGACTTGTTTCGCACCTCTGTGATCGTACTGACGCTATGGACCAAATCGTAAACCATTGTTGTAACCCTAGAAACCTCTCGCCGTTCCCGAAAGCATCTTTTTCTGTTTTTATGTCACTGTTATTGATGTGAAAATAATTATGAATTCAGTAAAGAGGTGCACGGATACGACATCCAGCTATCTTTAAAGTCTTACCTCTCGACATCAAACAACCCATACTGCAGAAGAGCCGGCCGGAGTGGCCGAGCGGTTCTACGCGCTATAGTCTGGAACCGCGCGACCGCTACGCTCGCAGGTTCGCATCCTGCCTCGGGCATGGATGTGTGTGATGTCCTTAGGTTAGTTAGGTTTAAGTAGTTCTAAGTTCTAGGGGACTGATGACCACAGCAGTTAAGTCCCATAGTGCTCAGAGCCATTTGAACCATTTTTGTTGCTCGGCACCATCATTTGTGTTAAAGTATTCCATTATTAAATACCAAAAGAATACCATGTATTGGTTAATATAAGACGAGAGTCTATTGACTCACAAAAGTATATCGGGACTCTCGGTTCTGTGTTGTAAAAGAATGTGTCGAATCGTCTGTGACTCAAATATAAATGTCAAAGTCAAGGAGAAGCATAAAAGGCCGTCGTAAGGCCCATAATATTGTAGGGAGCAAAGAGATGGGCGTCAAGTGAGAACCAGAACATTAGGTTAGATGCAACCGATATTAAGATGAGGTGGTTGTGTGAGAGACTATAATCGCCCGGATTAAAACTGTGAAAATCCGACGAACCAGAACACTTATGGAAGTGTTCAAGGAAGTCCAGGAGAGTAAGTTTCATCCGTATGGATACATCATGTGAAGAGACCGAAGTCTCTGGTGATAGTAGTGTAACGCTCCAGAAAGTGGAAGACGCTAAAATGGAGTGGGCGAACTGCATTCGAGAGGACCAGAGATAAAAACAACTGATCGCGATGACACGCAGCACCGGGGAAAGTAGAAGAAACGTGCTACAAACGTTGGCTCTGCGGAGAGCAAAAAAGACGCAGAAGATGATGAGAAAGAAGAAGAGGAAGACGAAGAATACGTGTAATGTCATGTACTGGTACTATTGTTTTATGGCAGACTCACCCTCTGTTACTGTGCATATGTTGGTGTGAACGTTTTTGTTCTTTCCCTCCCCCCCCCCCCCCTCAACCCTTTCTCATACTGAACCTGTACAGGGTTCGTGGCTTGTAATGGTAGACAGTGCAGCCAGTAATACTTTCAAACGTGATTATCGTCTTCTGTGATGCTTTCCAGGTATGACGTAAACGGTCTTTTGTCACTGTTTTGTTGAAATTTCAGCTCAGGTCAAATATTTGTAACCAGTGACTTTATGTCTGATCCTTCCACGCTTCAGCTAATTGGACCTACATCATCAAGGAAACGTGAAAAGCAACGTAGTTAGCTGTTGATGGGCAACATGTGGGACTGTTTTCTGGTGCTTAATATTACATGGTTCACTTTTTGCAAGACTTTTCTGACTTAAGACAATATGTACTTTTTTGTGATCTACATGTCACGCAACTGTCAACATGTTCTTTGTAATGAGTTCCGGTTTTGGTTAATAGCCGTCATCACCGAACGTGTGTACGGAAAAATATATGAAGCAATCAGACTCGCGTAGACGAAGTGGTGTAACATAATTCTCGTACATAACTCGTACATACAAAACTTCATACATTATTCGTGTATCATGTCACGTCGTATCTGTGTGGCAACGTTATTGATAGAGCCCCATCAGAAATGCTGAACATCAAACGAATAATCAGATATTCAGGGTGTGATGAGTAAGATATATAATTGACCGAGAGCTAATTTCAGACAAATTATAAATTATACCATGCCTTTCCATAGTTGTTGTTTACTCTGTGTAGTTCTGATTGGTTCATATTTTTTATTGCATAGAGAAACTGTGATGATAGTTATCGTAAGACACCAGTAGTGATACTGAAAGACATACGGACAGCTGCTTGTAACGCATTTCTTGAAATACTTAACAGCTGAAGACAATCGCCTTCAAAAACATTAGAGCCTGCTTAGACTCAGTTCGTTGTCAGATTAAAGAGACATTATCATTGTACTTTTTCTTATCATAGTGACTCCTTAATCCAGTAATTAGCAATGAAATTCTTGTTCTTGCCGGAAGTCAGGTTTCTGTCCACAGCCGTTCGGTCACGACCTATGTCGTGAGACATTTTTGGCCCTGTAGCTGTTAAATTAACATCAGATTCAACTAATTTTGACGTTTAGCGAGTCACTTGGTATGGATTTATTACTTTCTTTCACCAGTAAAGAAAGAATACTGCATAGCTTTTGTAAACAATATCAACAGTTTAGAATACGGTTACCACTGACATATTCAGGTAAGTATAGATAGAACCTGGGTACTACTTTGACCAGTACGTAGCTCTGTAATTTGACTGAACAAGAATAAAATACCCTTTCGGACATCCCCAATTACCCTAAAGCCCTTCGAGCAAAAACTATGATGGCTCCTTCAGCAAGGGAGTTTGTTCTACGGTACTACACCAACTTACCAAATCCTCCTTCAAGACAACATACACGAGTTGACGTGGGACGACGATGAGCACCTCGGAAAACACAGAAAAAAAGTGTTTGGCAATGACTGACGAAAATAAGCAAAAATATCTGGAGACAGTGAATGATAATACATCTACATCCTAAAGATCTGAAATCGAATCCCCAGAGCAAAATTTTATCGTTTGAGGAAATAAACTGTAAGTTAGTAGGTTTCTCTTCCCCAGGATACGAGCCAAGAAAAGAATATTAAATATTGCTTTTATAGTAAATCATTTAACGCTTAGCGTTCTTGTTCGTCTTCCGATAAATATTCAATACTGTCATAGAAATTGGTAGTCAATGATGGGGTAAGATTTTATGGCGATAAATGCGTCAACTGCATTTTTCGTCCACAGTTCATTGTCCCTCCACGAAGCGCAAAAACGTAACAAGCCAGTAAAAATTAGATTGGTGCCCGGTACTAGTTTTCCTCGATTATCACAGTAATATTTCTACTCCAGTTTTCCGGCAAGACTTTATCGGTGTTTTGTTGATTACAAGTTTTTTTAACTGCCATATCGAGTCAACCTACGCAGTACAAAAAATGACTCATTTCTTTCTGCAATAAACAAATTCCTTATACTGCCACAACTTCTAAATAAGTAGAAAAGTAACTTTGCTAGTTGAAAAATGTAGCCCAGAATAACGGATACAACAGAATGGTCATTGATGAAATATATAATTTACGAAGTCAGAAAAGAAGCAATTGAGACATAATGTCAGCTATTTACTGCTCTGATTGTAGAGATAGCTGCATCGGACAGACGAAAAGGAATTTTAAAACCCGATACAAAACTTAGTGTTGGATGGCAGTGGGGGAAGGGGGGGGGGAGGGGGCGGGGGAAAGGGGGGTGGTAAAATAGTTGAGAGCGATGAATACAGTAAGCAGATTGAGAAGCATAGAGGTTGCAATAGTTATTCGGAGATGAAGAAGTTCAAACGGGATTGAGTAGCAAGGAGGGGTGCATCAAACCAGCCTTCGGACTGAAGATCACAACGACAAACAAGAAAAACAAATAATTAGAAGGATGAGTCATGAGAAGTAAATCTATTTTCCGAGTTCAATTGATGCAAGATAATCCTACGGTGCCCAGTATTGTAAATATCCGCGTAATCCTTCATAGCTTGAAGAACAGATACTTTATGAATGTATAGCAAGAAGTAATAGAAATTTGCGTCCATCTGAAAAAAAAACCAAGGAGAAGACGTTCAACGACCGATGCACATTAAGAAGCACTGGTTTCTTGGCCATCGTACTCCACAAATTCGTAGCTGTATCTAGATATTTTTAAACTAAACAGGCCTTTGTAAGCAGTTCACGATGCGTCCAAGCTGTGCAAGCGCGGGACAGGCCGATTCGGCGGCTGTCAAGCTGGCTTCTGTAAGGAGAAGAGCCAGCAACGCCTCCAGCACGCCGGGGACTCCTCGACAATGTGCAAACATGGAGGATCAGCCCAATAAAATTGACGTGGAAAAGGTCGATGCCATCGACACCTTCATTGCTGAAATACAAACAGAACTAAAAGCAAAAAAAGTGTCACTGACCATACTGTCAGCATTTAGAAATAAGCTAATCGGCAACGCAGTGACACAAGCTAGGTTAGAGGGACAAATTCAGGCCCTAGAAAAAGAAAACGCAAGACTAAGACAACAAGTAGAAATACAAACAATTGCAGCAGCCAGACATGACCTTGAAGCAACAGACTCGCTCATACATGCGAGACTGGAGGGCCAGATTGATATTCTCAAAGACGAGAATAACAAGCTGTCCGTCCAAGTAGAGGAGTTCAGGCTAGAAAATTTTACTCTAAAAAGAGACAACCAAGAACTACAGAAAGAACTGGATGAGGCAAAAACAATTAAACCAGAGACAATACTCCCAGCAATACCAACTTTCGCCAGTATCGCCAAATCCCAACCGAAATCCAAAGAAACACTAAAAATAGAACACGCCAAAGCAAAACAAGCGACAACACTCTTCATCACCTCGACAGAAAATAAGGACCCAAAAACTGTGCGACAAACCCTTACACAGAAACTTGACCCAAAAAAGGACAAGATAAAAATTAAGGCAGTCAAAACTACAGCAACAGCTGTCATAGTTGAGACTGCAACACAGGACGACTGTAAGAAACTGCTCGAGTCAGCAAAGAACATTAACACAATCAAGTGCGTGCCACCACGGAAGAGACGACCGCTAGTGATCATACACCACGTGCCAGACACAATCAGCGACAAAGACTTTCTTGAAAGCCTCTATGAACTGAACCTTAGTGAGGAAGTTGAGAAAGAGGCTTTCCTGAAAGAGACAAAAATCAAATTCCGAACAGGACCAAGAGGGCGGGGATACAATCATCAAGTTATTGAAGTCACGCCGAATCTGCACAAAATTTTGACAAAACGGGATAGAGTCTATATAGATTTCCAGTCCCTAACTGTCAAAAATTTCGCCCAAGTCCCCACCTGCTACAAGTGCTGTGATATTGGACACACCACAAAGCAGTGTAAAGACACCGAAATCACGTGCTCCAATTGCAAAGGAAAAGGCCCCATAAAAAGTCAGTGCAAACTAGCAGAACAAGACATCTGCATCCCCTGCAGAATCCGAGGCAAATTGTGTGCCAGACGAAGAGGTCTTGATTGTCAAACACATAAATTCCTCCAAGATCGACTGCTACAGAGCTTCGATTATGGAGAATGAAAGCAGCCCAACACTGCCCCAATCAAGAACGCAAAAAACGAACTATAAATCACCATCGACCATTAATCGAAACCACCAAAGAGCTATAAGCTGGCGCAGGCAGATGGGACTGCTTCCCACTCACCCCACACACACAGACGATATCCCATCTCTTCAAGGCATGCACGTATTACATGACAGTTATATAAATACCATGGACTTCATCGACGACATGGTACTTAATGGAGCTATACATTATAACATAGCCAAACAACTTAAAAAACAGATGCAATACTGGGTCAGCTACCAGCAATCACTGCAGGCGAGAATTGACGAGCTGGAATTTGAAGTGCTATACAATGCACACAGCAACACCGATCAAATACAAAACAATAGCACACAAACAAACACGAACACAGACAAGTCTGTAAACCTAAACAAACACACGGAAAACGAACAAATGGACAATACACAGAAATCTCACGCAACACCTGACTATGCCAAAGCTAGCAGCGAAGAAAGAATAAACGACAACACACCAAAAAGGTACAATACAAAAAGATGTATAGGGCATATAAAACCAGTGAATTTTGTATCTGGAGGGATAATTAACCCTGCAGATCATACACAACAACGCATAACACCTCAACAACATAATGAAACACAACAGATGACCGGATGCAACGAGACATATAAGAAAAAGGTAGTAGTCCTTGACACAAACCTACTTACGGGTGATCACGATAGTGACGATGAGTGTACAGATAGTGATACCAAAAAGAAAGGTGACGACCGTGCAATAGGTAGTGTAAACATAAGAAAAAGTAAAGGTGAAAGAAGAAGAGCCGCAGGTAGCAGCTCATCAGCCTCACCACCATTGAAGACGGAACAAGACACCACACCAGTGACATCTGCACTTCGAGATAAATATAGCGGAATCATCCCATATGTAGAAAAAGAGCAGAAGGGAAAAGTCGGCCAAACACCATGGCATGCTGACTACAACAATTTAGAACTAAACTTAAGACTAAGTAGGCTAGAATATAAGGATACTTTCATCACAGCACAAAGACTGCTAACCAGACTACTTCACCCACTAGGCAGCTATGTATGCTTCCCGACCACTGAACAATCTGACAGAATGACTTTAAAGACCGCAAACATACCTACAGACCCAGCAGAGCTAGAAAAATTAGTCATACTAGCGTGTAGTCGGAGGGGGGAAACATATAACCCACACCAAGTGTACAAGGACCAAGTGAGGGCACATGGCAGAACTGACTTTGACTACTCGCAAACAGGACACAAATTCTACCTTCATGTGAAACACCCATGAAAATAATACAACTTAATGCTAATAGAAGCACAATCGTTAGTGCAGAACTGCCGCGAGTAGCTCTGGACTTGCAGGCGGATATTCTCTGCCTGCAAGAACCTTATGTGACAACCCAGGGAAACTTAACTAACCTACCCTGGGACGCTGTCACAATCTCAGACAGACGAAACTACAAGGCTGCCATAGTTGTCCTCAACAAAACTTTAAATATCACTAAGATTACGCAGCTATGTAACAGTCATCTGGCCACGGCAGAAATAACTAAGGGTCGAGACACATGGGTGGTCTCATCACTATACGCACAGTACAGTGACGACATAGAGCCATACCTACATATGATACAAGACATTGCTGAGTACTCTAGAAATAAGAACCTAACCATATGTGCAGATATCAACGCTAAATCCACACTATGGCACTCGGACAGAACGGACGACAGAGGACGGAAAGTCAACGATGTCATACAGGAGACACAACTACATATTATAAATGAAGACGGACCTACACCTACATACAGAGGAGCAGGCGGATCTGCCACCAAAATCGATATTACTCTGGCGAATGACAGAACATTAGGACGACTGCAAAGATGGACCATACACGACTCTCTGACCACAAGTGATCACAACATAATAGAAATAAGTCTCACAACAAACAATTATCGCACCACACACAATACAACACACTTCAACTTTAAAAGAGCGAATTGCGACAGACTACAACAAATTGTTCAAAATGAGAATATATACAACATACAGGGAAGCATGGACTACAGAGCACACAAACTGACACAAATCATCCAAACAGCACAAGAAACAGCAATACCTACGCACACACACAGCAAACAACGGGAAACACCATGGTCAGACGAATTAACCAGACTCAAACGTGACATGACAAGGAAACGAAAACTATACCAGAGGACATGGATACAAAGAGACAAACTACTAAGACTAGCTGCATATAGGGAAGCCAAAGAACTCTTCAAAAAGACATTATTTCAGACCAGGAAACAACATTGGGAGAGCTACTTGACCACACACACACAACAGAATATCTGGGGGGAACAATACAAGATCCTGACAGAAAAAATAAAGACCCCATTGGCATTAAGCACGCTACGGCAGGATGACGGCACAATGACAGTGGGATGGAGAAACACAGCACAATATCTGCTGAACAAACTCCTCCCGGAAGATGCCACAGACTCAGACACACAGGAACAAATCACACTCAGACAAGAACTTCATGAACAGTATAACACCGACGCCGTCACCTGTCCCTTTGCGCATGAGGAAGTTGCGGTAGCGATAAGAGAGCTAAAGAATAAAAAAGCACCTGGACCCGACAGGATCCATGCAGAAGTGCTTAAGAGGCTAGCACCACAGATCACCCCATACTTAACAGAACTACTAAACGACGCCTTAAGGCTAGGCCGTGTACCGACAGTCTGGAAAACCTCAAATGCAGTCATCATACGAAAATCATCAGACAGAGACCAATCAGATCCGAAATCCTACAGACCAATATGCCTCATAAACACCATGGCAAAAATCCAAGAGAGGCTACTGTGTGACCGCTTGCAGGCTCACAGAACCCTACTTGGAATGAATCCTCACCAGTTTGGATTTCGGAAAGGGAAAAGCATCGATGATGCAATAAACAGAGCTTTAGAAATTACACAAAACACAGATAAAACATACTCTTTGGCAATCATGATAGACATCGCAGGAGCATTTGACAACCTGTGGTGGCCAGCACTGTTTCTGAGGTTACGCCAGATGGAAGTACCCGCAGCCCTATACAACAGTCTTTTAGACTACTGCAGAGACAGAATAGTGGAATGGCGCGTGGGCAACCGGAAGGTAATAAGGAAAATTACCAAGGGATGTCCGCAGGGATCAATCTGTGGACCCATCTTCTGGGACATAATTTTTGAACCTCTCCTGCAACTGCTGGAGGAGGATATGAGGACAGACGGTGCTGTCGCCTATGCAGATGACCTATTGGTGGTTATCTCAGCAAATACAAGAGCCCAGCTAGAGTAGAAGGCGAGTGGCACACTGCAAACAATAACACAATGGTGCAACACAAACAAGCTCAAGATAGCGGGCAACAAAACAACATACACACTGCTCAAAGGGCAACTCAGACGCAATCCATCTATTAAAATACAGAACAACAACATAAAGAGAATGACGGTAACCCGCTACTTGGGCGTATACATAGATGAGAAGCTGAACTTCCATGAACATATCAGAATAACAACAAACAAGGCAGAAAAATTACTACATAAACTGGCAAGGATTAATTCAGGACAATACAGACTTCCTCTGTCAGTCACACGAACTTACCACTGCGCACTCTTCGAATCAGTGCTAAGCTTTGCGGCCAGTACATGGGCGCACAGACTCAACCTCGTCACAAACAGAACAGCGGTTAGGCGAGGGCAGAGAAGCGTCCTTCTGCGACTATCGGGAGCCTTCGGCACTACATCAGTTGAAGCACTGTGTGTCGTGCTAGGAATCTTCCCGATAGATATCACAATCAAATATCGGGCCGCTCTGTACTGGTTAAAGATGGGTAGACTAGACCAGGTCAACATATTGACTGGTTCCCCGCTGAACAATGAGCGGGACCTCAAAAAATGGAAAATCGACACATGGCAACAGGAATGGGGCACAAGTGATAAGGGACGGAGAGTCTATACATTTTTTCCGAACATAACGGAAAGATTAAGAATGAAACATGCCGATCCTAGCCGCGGCATGTTGCATTTCTTGACTGGCCACGGACCTTATCCCACGCACTTAAATCGCGTGAGTCTTAGAGACACATCAACGTGTACATGTGGAGGTATGGGAACCCCCGAACACACAATCCTATTCTGCGGGAAATACAGACAGCACAGGAACACACCTGGGATACAACACCTACAGACAGAGGAACACATATACGATGCGATCAGAACACCTGAACTTCGGGACATACTGAACGCACTAACAGACAAAATTTCTGACGAATGCCACAAAGAGTACAGGAACAGAAGACCACACAGACAATAAACCTATATGCAGCACCCAGACAGGCGCCATAGTGTGGAAGAACTAAACTAAGTCTCAATATAAAACAACTGACATGCAATAGACTTACATAAGTAGACCTAAAACTGACAATAGATTAATGTATAAAATTAGGCATAAACAGTGTCGGCGCACCGTCGCAATTGCCATCAGCTACCACGGCACTCTAAACCTGTATACAAGTAACCAGATAGAACATAAATAGAGATATCAAACGCCATAAATAGAATAGAATAGAACTTCCTAGGCTAAGGTTAGGGGACTGAGGATCAGAGGCTTGAAGATAAATCCCAAGGCGCTCATCCTCAGTCCCCTACGGTGGTGGGACTATCATCTCTTCCTTTCCTATCGTCTTTTCTCCTCTTCAGACTAAACTATTCCTTGTATTTCCTTCTTCCAATTCAAAATTAATTTTTGTAAAAATTTTGTTAAATCGGTTTTGGGAAAGCTGCCAAAGTAAAGAAAGAAATAAGAAAAAAAAAAAAAGCACAGACCCGCCTCCACGTGGCGGGACACGGGCAACGGTGCGACCGGATGCGGGAACTGGTGTGAGTTTCATCAACTACATCAGTGTCCGCACGCCGGTCGTAGCGGCCAAGTGGTCAAAATAGACCCACCTTAAGCACTTAGGTGGTGGGTCGTAAAATCAGGGCGGCAAATGAAAAAAAAAAAAAAAAAGTGTGCTAGTTCCCTCTACGTGCCTCTTGTTTTAACGTTTCCACGATAGAGGACATAACTTTACACTCGGCTTGGACTCCCCAACAACTTCAACTAATTTACACTTTTATTTAATCTGAAGAAATCTGCTGTCAGTCTGTTAACGGTAATGTATGTAAACTGTAACGTCGAACAAATCGGAATACAACTCTTCTTATAGCTAAAGCACGCCATTACCTTTAATACAGCGAAGTGTACAGATTTTCTTTCAGCTTGTTTCAGGGCACCAAACTTCTGAAAACCACTTGACTTATTTCTTTTACTATTTGACGCTGCTTCTCTACAGCACAATGTACTTACATTTTAAATATGTAATATTTGTTTTTCATCACCTAATACAGAAAACATTTATGTATCCACCTCATTATGCGTTGACAATTGCAGTTCCAGATGCACGGAAAAATGGTCTGATGTACAGGCCGACACCAGTAGTCGATTTAATCAAGTTCTTACTAGCAAATGGAGCGGCTTTTCACTAACAGAACACACAGGTGCAGAATCAGGATCGTCCGACTATGGAGAAACTAACAAAAGCCTCGAACCATCACCATTCGTCACAAAGAAATTCGGTGCTAAAGACTCTGGTCCATACAGCTGAACACTTTGACACAAGGAGAGCCTCACCGGAGATTACAACCCTACATCAAAGCGAACGAGCGAAGCAGTCAAAATCGAGAACGCCTGAGAAATAGGTAGAGACTCAAACCGAGGAAGAGAAGCCAAAAGTTGTTTATCTGCCATACGGTGGCCCAAAATACGAAAAAATCGGTATAGAAACACGGCAGCTCAGATAAAACAGAAGTCTTTGTAATGTTAAAGACGATCCTTCTCCTGTAGCCGACTGCATATCGCATTCCATGCGAAAGTGTCATGTCTTATGTCGGGCAGACCATCAGAACAGTCGAGGAGAGGTGAAGGAGACGTCAGTGACACACCCGACTAAAACAACCAAGCAAAGCTGCTGCAAACGAGCGCTGCCTCGAATATAATCACGAAATGAAATACGACGACGCCAGTATCATGGTGCAAACGTCAAGTTTCTGGGACAGCATAAACAAGGAGTCCAATGAAATAAAGAGGCAAGGAAATCATGTGGATAGGGATGGAGATTTCAATTTAAATAACACTTGAAGTCCAGGACTCAATGTATAAAATAAAATTTCGAATCAAACACCCTGAGCCGTCTAAATTTCCAGACGTTGTTTTATTTGTGCAACCAGTTTAAACGCTAAATGACGCCATCTCCTGGCCCCCTGACAGACGCGTAGGAAGAATCCCACCTCTGGTCCAGTCGAAATAGAGGCCAGCATTCAGGGAATGGTATCAGTAGACTTCTTAACACAGAGATTCCTTCGATCACTGATGATCGAAAGGATACGTCACTGAATGCTGGCTCCTATTCTGACTAGGCCGGAGCTGGGGTTCTTCCTGCACGTCGGTCAGGGGCCTGAAGATGGTGTAATTTAAAGTAGAAACTGGTTGCTCAAGTAAAACAAAAACAGAAAAAATTTAGACAGCTGAAGGTGTATTGATTCGACATCTTCTACTGCACAGCCGATGTCCTGCGACCATATGTGTAAAGATGTACTTAAGAGAGTCAATGTGTTGCAGTCTCGCCGACCATCGCATCTCTCAAAGTCGAGAAATGCTGAGGGAAGTTGCGTATCAAGGAGTGTCAAAGTAAGGTCTGTAAAACAAAAGAACATCAAGGGGAGCAGTGGACGTCGAGAATCGACCTCGTCTATAAACAGCGGCGTGAGACCAACAACAGCTGACAGCCTGATTGGAGTCCAGACAGCGAGTACACATAATAGAAAAAGTCGCAGCACCTGAAGAAGATGACTGGGTCGTTCGTCGAAATATTGTGCAGAAGATTGAAACAGTACCATGAAGCTCAGAATTAAACGAAAGCCTTTTCCTACTGGGGAAATAGAAAAAAGACAGATGTACAAGAGTATGCTCTTCATTCAGGAAACCATGGAGTAATGTTTTCCGAAACAAAAATTTTATCTACAAAGGCGGACAGGTATCCACGTCTGCAGAGAGAAGCATCGGAGAATATATATGAACATGGGGACGGTTTTAATAGATCATAAGAAGACATGATACTTAATGATATATAGACTATAGCTTTACAGGCTCGATGGATACGTTTTACTTTGACAAACGATAGTTCGGTATTAAGCTTCAGCTTTCACGAAGGTCACCGCTCCTGATCACGGAAAGTCGTATATCGTGGGTCGAGGTGCTGCAGACATGCTTTCGTCTGTAAACCATGAAAGGGGCTATAAATTCCCTACCGTTGGTGCCATCTGAAGGGAATATTGGGGTGGATTCTTGTAATGGCCACATACCATTCTGGCGCCCCGTCTCTTTCAGCTGAACCAGTGCTTGCCTCTAACGTTACTGAGGTGTTAATTTCAAACCTTCATCTTCCCTCACCTCTAAACTGCGACTGTGCTTCAGGTAGTATCTATTACGTACAGTTGTGACTTCAACGACGTCGAGGGAGAAACTGCATATTATTTTATGTACAACGAAGAGAAATGTAAAAATCAGACAAGGCTCACAGTGAACACTCCAAGTTAGCATAAGCCAATATTGTCACACAAATATTCAAGAAAGGTAGTAGGAGTAATCCACTAAATTACAGGCCCATGTCATTAACGTCGATATGCAGCAGGACTTTGGAACATATATTGTATTCGAACGATACGAATTACCTCGAAGAAAACGGTCTTTTGACACACAGTCAACACAAATTTAGATAATATCGTTCTTGTGAAACACAACTAGCTCTTTACTCGCACCAAATGTTGAGTGCTAATAAAAAGGGATTTCAAATGGATTCCGTATTCTGGATTTCCGGAAGGCTTTCGACACTGTGCCACACAAGCGGCTTGTAGCGAAATTGCGTGCTTATGGAATATCGTCAGTTACGTGACTGTATTTGTTATTTCCTGTCAGAGAAATCACAGTTCGTAGCAACTGACGGAAAGCTGTTGAGTAGAGCAGAAGTGATTTCTAGCGTTCGCCAAGGTTGTTGGCCTTTTGCTGTTCCTTGTCTGAGCAGCCGTCATCGGTTGTTTGCAGATAACAATGTCGTTTATCGACTAGTAAAGTCATTAGAAGATCAACACAAATTGCAAAACGATTTAGAAAAGATATATGTATGGCGCGAATATTGGCGATTGACCCTAAATAACGAAAAGTGTGAGGTCATCCACTTGAGTGCTAAAAGTAATCAGTTAAACTTTGGTTACACGATAAATGAGTCTAATCTAAAGGCCATAAGTTCATCTAAATACTTAGGAATTACAATTACGAACAACTTAAACTGGAAGGAAAACACAGAAAATGTTGTGGGGAAGGCTGTGTTTTATTAGCAGGATACTTTGAAAATGTAACAGATCTACTAAAGAGACTGCCCCCACTACGCTTGTCCGTCCTCTTTTAGAATACTGCTCCGCGGTGTGGGATCCTTAGCAGATAGAATTGACGGAGTGCAGTGCATCGAAAAAGTTCAAAGAAGGGCAGCACGTTTTGTATTATCACGAAATAGTGGAGAGAGTGTCAATGAAATGATACAGCATTTGGGGTGGACACCATTAAAACAAAGGCGTTTTTCGTTGCTGCGGAATCTTCTCACTAAATTTCAATCACTGACTTTCTCTTCCAAATGTGAAAATATTTTGCTGACGCCGACCTATACAGGGCGAAATGATGACTATGGTAAAATAAGTGAAATCAGAGCTCGCACGGAAAGATATAGGAGTTCGTTCTTTCCCCCTACTATTGAAGTCTGGAGTAATAGAGAATTGTGAAGGTGGTTCGATAAATCCCCTACCAGGCATTTAAATGTGATTTGCAGAGTATCCTTGTACACATAGATGTACAACATTGTAATGAATTGTACGTATTCCGAAGAACTTTCTTTTACAAACTAATGAAGACAATGCGTTTCTTACATGGAAAAATATAAGTAACGTAAATGGAGTTTCTGTTACATTACATCACTGAAATTTTGAGTATGTAACTAGTTTTAATGTTCTCGTAAGCGATGTATCAGAATTGCACTCCATTTTGTTCGGAGTTACAAAAACGATGCTGAATTATTTTGCTGAAAGTTATAATAAAGCAAAGAATCTTGCGAAAGGTAACATAAAACAGAATGTCCTGCACTCCTTAAAGCGCAATTCATTGGTCGAAAAAGAGCAGTGAAACGTAAAAATTTTGCATCTTTCAAAAGCTTCACATGAAGCTTTTAATTACTCTCCTAACTTAACAATTATTTCTTGTGCTATATTACGTTATTCCGTTAAATAATATGTCCGTGTTCTGTAAGTATAATCATAAGATTAACAGGAAAATAAATACAGAATTATTCGTGCGTGCGCTGCTCGTCTGACCCCCGAGCCTGGCGGATCCAACCAAGGATGTTCTCTTTACACTGCGACATGAAGATTCTTCTGTTTAGTGACATTCTTACACTGAAAAATGAGAAACATGTGACACGACGCATGAAATTGTGTTAAATAAGCTTTCCATATGAGCTGCTCGGCCACCTCTGTTACTTCCTTTTAAATACGGATACCACTGCACGCCCGTAAATTAAACGTCCCTGCACACCAGGCGAATACAGATGACCACATCAAATGGTCGAAAAACTTATGAGCGCCACTAGAAACGTTTCATTTTCTTTCGAAGAAAGTTATTCATGCACATTAAGGAGATACATTAACTGCGTTCTTTGCGATATCACGTTTCCTTTGCTTTCTGCAGTATTTAAACCAAATTATTCGCAAATGGCGAAAACGTCTGCATACTATCTGGAGGGCTACACGGCTCCCATGTGTGTCGTTGCATGAAGCCCCGCACTGTGTACCAACTTATGTCTTAAGAGAGTTTGCTCGGAACTGCTCGACCATTTTCTGTGTATAGTTACTCATCCACGTTAAGCGGATACTTTCTCTGTGTACTCTGCGCTGTCACTGTTTCCCTTACCTTCCATTTAAACTAAATTCTTTGTAAATATAGAAAGTGTTCGCACCACACATGGAGGTCGGGAGAGCGGGAGCGTGTGTTGTCGCCTGGAGCCCACCTCTGTGTAGCTGTGTGTCTTAAGGGGACCACACCGTGGTTTTAGTCGAAAAAAATCGATTTTCGGTTTTCATTATATTTCGATAGATTAAGGTTTTATTTAAGTACTCTGAAAAAGATTTTGCTGAAAAAAAAGTTTTTTTCGAGCATTTAAAGAGCATTTTCCTACCACGTGTGTTTATGTGGCACGCCCACTTTCCTGTCACCCACTTTTCTGTATATATTTTAGATCTTTATATCCCCTACATTGCACGTTAGAGACTTTTTTTTTACTCCCGAGTGTGTTGGCTATCCTTGGAATGCAACGGTCGGAATTTTTTTGCTTCTGCTGTTTGTAAACAACACGCTTTCAAACACGCGGTTAGTTTTGTTCAAGTGCATTGTGAAACAGAAAACTTGCAGATATACTGTGGGCAGGCAATTAGGAGAAATAAAGAAAATCTGGAGGCAATGAAGGGATATGTTTCGGCCATATTCTTCCGTAAGACCTCTACTGACGATACGCCATGTCATGGATTGTGTCCATTAGGAGAAAATTCGTGGTGCAAATACAATAGGGTTCAGACAACTGGAGAATCTTATTCCCACCAGCAATCTCTTCCTGCTGCAGTTATTACAGCAATTAAACTTATTTTCAGTGACTTGGCTCATCCTGACCTTCTAAGGAAATGTCTGCATGGGCAGACACAGAACCCAAATGAATGTTTCAACAGCATAATTTGGAACCGTCTTCTTAAAATTGTGTTTGTAGGCATGAGTACAATGAAACTAGGAGTTCATGATGCTGTTATTACATTCAGTTGTGGTAATGTTGGAAAGTGTTTGGTACTGAAAAAGCTGGGAATTAATTCTGATGAATATATGATCACTGGGCTGCAACAATGCGATAAAATGAGGATAGCCGATGAGTACGGTTCTGCCTCTAATATGGCCAGCAAAGCAAGACAAACATCCAGGAAGGTGAAAAAGAATCTATGAGAGCTGCTAGAGGCCAAAGAAGGGCCATCGTATGCAGTAGGACAGTTTTAATTAACTTTAAGTAACAAATGTTAAAAGTTTTTTCTTTAAAATCGATTTCCTGCAAACTAAATTTTTCAGTACATATGCCCCATTATATATGAAACTATCATAGTTAATGAATGAAATTTTCAGAGACTCTGCATAACATAAAAAGCCACCTCGGGTACGACATTCATTAATATTTCCCCACTAGGAAGTTCAAAAAAAATATTTTCTGCAGAAAAAACTTAACATTTTTTGTTAATAAATGTAAAAAAGTATTTCTTAAAAACTATACAATGGATAAAGTAGATCTTAGTACAGTTGACTCTATTAGCATCATGTAACATGTAGTAAAAATATTAAGGTCCTGCATCAAATAGTTTTTTTCAGAAATGGGTAAAACACTTGCCTAAATTAACATGGGTTAGATAGGCAGGGTGTGGTCCCCTTAAGAGAGCTGGATCGTAGTTTCTCGGCCATTTTGTTACATTTGGCAAAAATTTTGTTATGTGTCATTTCGCAATGAAGACAAGTACGGGCCTGCGAAATACGCAACGCCAACTTAACTTCATCCAAAAAAAAAAAAATAATATTTATAATCTATTGAGTGATTTATAATTCGCTTGTATTTAAAACAATGTGTGCCTTTACAGAGCAGAACGACATGGAACGAGAACATATGGTCAATTGCGTAGAAGGCGAATGGTCGTCTGGGATTCAGTGGGATGACGGTAGAAAAGTGTAGCTCATTTATAAAGAATACTGTGTACAGAACACCTTAGTACTGCTTGAGTATTTGGGAGCGCCACTGGGTGGCAGTAAAATAAGACATCGAAGAGACGAGCTGCTGTATTTGTTATCGGTAGGTTCGACCAACACACGAGTATTACGGAAATGCTCCGTGAACTATAATGGGAATCACTGGATTGGAGACGACGGTGTTTTCGCAAAACGTAACTGACAAATTTTAGAGAACCGCTGTTTGCTGCTGGCATCAGAATGATCTTAATGTCACTAACGTACATGTCGCGTAAGAACCACGTAGAAATGATAAGTATAATTAAGGCTCCATTTTAGAGTGGAGCAGGAAAGGAAATGACTTGTTAAAATTCATAGTGAATTCGGGAATTGTGGAAAATAAATGACAGCTGAAGGTTTCACCATGAATATTAGAGCCTCAATGTCCTCATATAAAAGACTGTTAGTGGTAATAAACAGCCTCCGCCATGCACGGTGTGGTGCCTTGCGCAGTATGTACAGGGATAGGCAACGTAATGTGAACAGTGGTAGTAATGGGATGGTTATGTCTGACGGTCAACAACGCAGGTAAGGCACATATCACGCTGGACTGTGCGTGTCAGTATGGACTAGGCATCAGTACAAGTTGTTTACGAGTAGCACAGACTTCGTATTTGCATTCACAGGCCCAGATCGAAGAGCAATGGAAGACCTAACACAGTTCCAAAGAGGGCAGATTGCGGAGGCCCGATTAGCTGGAGCATCAGTAACCAAGACAGCCAACTTATTGCAAGTTTCAAGACCAGCTGTTTCAACAGCCGTGGCACCCTACACAAAGCACGGAAAGACACCATAGTGTAAACGTAATAGTGGGCCCGAGACAAAACTAAATGGCAGAAATCGTCGTAGGCTAACACGAATTGTGTCAAAACAACACAAAACTACGGCGGCTGAAGTGACCGCAGAGTAGTTGGTGTTAGAGGTGCACCTTTTTTAGATTGAAATCAGCTGATAGGTATGCCTGCTTAAAGGAAGTCCCTCTAACTAAGGACTCACCTTCATAGGATTTCATGTTTCCAAGTAGAGAAGGAATTAGCATATTTCATCACAATATAAGAGGTATTAGAAACAAAGTAAGTGAACTGCTTACAAAGTTGACTCTGAAATTATTGGTATGTTGAAGAACCACTTAAATAATATCACAATTCAGAACCTTCCTTTACCAGGATACAGATTAGCTGGCTGTTTTTCAAGGAGTTCCTTGCTTGATGGGCAGTGCCTACGTACGTAAAAAAAAGTATTTCTTTTGAGTCCATAGACCTATCACGGCACTGCACTGAACAGATATTTGAATGTTGTGCAGGGGCAGTTGCATTTAGTGAAACTAAACCTCTAATTGTTGTTGTCTATAGGCCCCCTAACCCTGACTACAGAGCATTTCTACTCAAGCTAGAGAGGGCTCTTGAGTCACTTTGTACGAAGTACCAGATATTAGTTATATGTGGTGACTTCAATATAAATTTTGTGTATGATGGTGCAAGAAAAAGGATGTTAGTAGATCTCCTAAAATCATATGATCAGATGCAGACTGTGTTTTTTCCAACTAAGGTGCAGGGGAACAGTAGCACAGCCACAGACAACATTTTTATTCATTCTTCATTACTAGATGGGCATTCCATTAGTAAAAGCGTGAATGGCGTTTCAGACCATGATGCACAAATTTTAACACTAAAAGGCTTTTGTACTCAAAAAAATGTGAGATGTAATTACAAACTATGTAGGAAAGTTAATCCATCAGCAATAGAGAGTTTTCTTAAACCTTGACAAGGAACAAGAGTGGCAGTATGTTAGTAGTGCCAATAACGTAGGTGATAAATACAATGCTTTCCTTAGCACATTTCTCATGCTCTATGAGAGTTGCTTCCCATAAGAACGTTCTAAACGGGGTACTAGCAGTAATAGGCAGCCTGGGTGGCTGACTAGTGGGATAAGGATATCACGTTGAACAAAGTGGAAATTACATCAAAATGTTAGAAGTAGTCACAATCAAGCTGCACTAGCCGTTACAAATAGTATTGTAAGGCGCTTAAAAATGTTATTAGGGAGGAAAAGAGTATGTGGTATGCTAATAGAATAGCTAATTCACAGGATAAAATCAAAACCATATTGTCAGTTGTGAATGAAATGTCTGGTCAGTAGCACGAGGTCGACGATAGAAAGTCAGTTCGCAGAAAAAATATTTCTGTTACTGATAAATCAGATATATGTACAGTATTTAACAATTATTTTCTTTGCATTGCTGGTGACTTAAATAAAAATTTAGTTTCTACAGGGCCTCATATAACTCTCTTGGCAAATGCCTTTCCGAGAATGATGTCTGAAATACTCCCCTGTGATACAGCCGTGAGGGAGATTGAGTCAATAATTAAATCACTGAAGACTAAGGCCTCTCATGGATATGATGGAGTGCCTAGCAGAATATTAAAGTGCTGTGCTGCACATGTTAGCCCTGTATTTATCCATATTTGTTATTTCTCCTTTAGGAATGGTCAGTTTCCTGACCGATTTAAGTACTCAGTAGTAAAGCCGCTTTATAAAAAGGGAGACAGGGATAATGCAGACGATTTTAGTCCTATTTCTGTGCCATCAGTGTTTACTAAAGTTATTAAAAAGGCTGTGTATGTAACGATATGGTTCTGAGCACTATGGGACTTAACATCTATGGTCATCAGTCCTCTAGAACTTAGAACTACTTAAATCTAACTAACCCAAGGACAGCACACAACACCCAGTCATCACGAGGCAGAGAAAATCCCTGACCCCGCCGGGAATCGAACCCGGGAACCCGGGCGTGGGAAACGAGAACGCTACCGCAATGTAACGATAATTAGTCGTTTTATATCAGACGATTTGCTATCAAATGTACAGTTCGGCTTTAGAAGTCGCTTAACAACCGAAAATGCTATATTCTCTTTTCTCACTTTTAAGGCGTTTGATTGTGTTGATCACAAAATATTGCTCCAGAAGTTGGACCATTACTGAATACGGGGAGTAGCTCACAACTGGTTCACCTCTTACTTTAACAACAGACAGCAATAGGTCATTTTCACAATGTTGAGAATCGTTGTGATGTGGATTCTGAGCAGGGTACAGTCAAATGCCCCAGCGACCAGTGTTGGGGCCTGTGTGCAACATTGGCTCGGTTTCAAATTGTGCAGTTCATGACTTAAGTTCATGGTTTGTAGAAAATAAAGTAAAGCTAAATCACAGTAAAACTCAGTTTTTACAGTTTCTAACGCACAATTCAACAAAACCTGACGTTTTAGTTTCACAGAATGGGCATATGATTAGTGAAACTGAACAGTTCAGATTTCTAGGCCTTCAGATAGATAGTAAACTGTCGTGGAAAGCCCACGTTAATGATCTTGTTCAAAGACTTAATGCACCCATTTTTACTATTCGAACGGTATCTGAAATAAGTGATCGTTCGACACGAAAACTAGTATACTTTGCTTATTTTCGTTCGCTTATGTCGTACACTGCTATACCAAAACCATCAGCGACGGCAAGCAAAGCAAGGAAGCGTGAAACATGGTGTCAGGAGCATAAATCCTGGACGGCTGATCACTGAAAACACTTCATATGGTTCAACGAGGCAACGTTACCGTTTTTTCCAACAGCGGACAGGGTTTATACCTGGAGAACGCCAAAAGAAGCCGTTGATTCCAACGGTTAAGCATGGAGGTGGAAGTGTGATGGTGTGGGCAGCCATATCACAGTATTCTGCTGGTCTCATCATTACTCTAAACGACAATGTTACAGCCAACGGTAATGTGAACATTTTAGGTGATCAGGTGCACTTCGTGATTCAGGTGTTATTCGCTAACAATGATGCCATATTCAGGACGATAATGCACCCATTGATACAGTCAGGACAGTACAATCGTGGTATGAGGAGCATGCAACTGAACTGCATCGTCTTCCCAGGCTAGCACGGTTCCCCGGGCTTCAACATTATCGAACCCTTGTGGACGGTATTGGAGCGCAGACTCCGGAGCAGATTTCCGCCTCCCTCGTCACTGCAGGAGTTAGAAGAGGTTCTGATCGAAGAGTGTCATAACATTCCACTAGAGACTATACAATCATTATATGCC
The DNA here is from genome assembly GCF_021461395.2 of Schistocerca americana. Taxonomy (NCBI): domain Eukaryota; kingdom Metazoa; phylum Arthropoda; class Insecta; order Orthoptera; family Acrididae; genus Schistocerca; species Schistocerca americana. The sequence goes on from NC_060120.1 coordinate 77,642,463, forward strand.
AGTATTCCAAGAAGAATCGCAGCATTATTACTAGCAAATGGGGGTCCAATGCTTTATTAATAAACCATTCCCAAGTACGAGGTGCCTTAGAGGCCTCCGACTTTTTTTCTAATTAACTATTCACCCGAAATCGATGAAACTGGCGTTACTTCTCGACGTAATCGCCCTGCAGACGTACACATTTTTCACAACGCTGACGCCATGATTCCATGGCAGCGGCGAAGGCTTCTTTAGGAGTCTGTTTTGACCACTGGAAAATCGCTGAGGCAATAGCAGCACAGCTGGTGAATGTGCGGCCACGGAGAGTGTCTTTCATTGTTGGAAGAAGCCAAAAGTCACTAGGAGCCAGGTCAGGTGAGTAGGGAGCATGAGGAATCACTTCAAAGTTGTTATCACGAAGAAACTGTTGCGTAACATTAGCTCGATGTGCAGGTGCGTTGTCTTGGTGAAACAGCACACGCGCAGCCCTTCCCGGACGTTTTTGTTGCAGTGCAGGAAGGAATTTGTTCTTCAAAACATGTTCGTGGGATGCACCTGTTACCGTAGTGCCCTTTGGAACGCAATGAGTAAGGATTACGCCCTCGCTGTCCCAGAACATGGACACCATCATTTTTTCAGCACTGGGGTTACCCGAAATTTTTTTGGTGGCGGTGAATCTGTGTGCTTCCATTGAGCTGACTGGCGCTTTGTTTCTGGATCGAAAAATGGCATCCACATCTCATCCATTGTCACAACCGATGAAAAGAAAGTCCCATTCATGCTGTTGTTACGCGTCAACATTGCTTGGCAACATGCCACACGGGCAGCCATGTGGTCATCAGTCAGCATTCGTGGCACCCACCTGGATGATACTTTTCGCATTTTCAGGTCGTCATGCAGGATTGTGTGCACAGAACCCACAGAAATGCCAACTCTGGAGGCGATCTGTTTAACAGTCATTCGGCGATCCTCCAAAACAATTCTCTCCACTTTCTCGATCATGTCGTCAGACTGGCTTGCGCTAGCCTGAGGTTGTTTCGGTTTGTTCTCACGCGATGTTCTGCCTTCATTAAACTGTCGCACCCACGAACGCACTTTCGACACATCCATAACTCCATCACCACATGTCTCCTTCAACTGTCGATGAATTTCAATTGGTTTCACACCACGCAAATTCAGTAAACGAATAACTGCACGCTGTTCAAGTACGGAAAACGTCGCCATTTTAAGTATTTAAAACAGTTCTCATTCTCGCCGCTGGCGGTAAAATTCCATCTGCCGTACGGTGCTGGCATCTCTGGGACGTATTGACAATGAACGCGGCCTCATTTTAAAACAATGCGCATGTTTCTATCTCTTTCCAGTCCGGAGAAAAAAAATCGGAGGCCTTAGAACTTGAATGCACCTCGTAAGTGCAGGTGTTCACATTATTTTGCCTACCCCATGTATATACATGTGGCTGTAGATATCTTTACAGAATCCAGTGGAACAATACTTAGGGGCTTAAGAATGCCTGACAAATAAAGTGAATCTTCCAAAGACATGTTAGGATGTCAACAAAACTTCGCACATGTTCGTTGCAGTTCTCTCTGACAGGAAGAACGGACACCAGACATCGTTACTGTTGTCTATATTTAGTGCTGTTATCAGTTCTCCAAGAGTAAATACGGGGCGTGAACAGCGTCAGACGTTGAGTGATCAATGTGAATGACGCGGACATACCACGTACCCGTGTAAGACAGAGTCATCAGCACCTGACAGAATTTGAAAGTGGTCTCCATTTGGCCGGCTGGTCGAACTGTACATTATGCAAACTTGTGAGGCATTCGGTAGTGTCAGTGGCCCGATGTTGGACTATATGGGAACGTAAGGGCAGGTATACTTGTCGTCAAGGTTCCGATCGACAACGACTCGCCACCGTAAGGGATGAGTGCCTTACTGTGCACTAAGCGACTGCTGTCTGGTTACAAGTGAAGGGCTCCCAGCAACGTTCTGTGTCATCTCGAACCATTGGTCGGAGGCTGTTAGCAGTTGATCACGGGATTTGTCGCCCCATCCTTAGATTGCCGTTAACACCTAGACGCAAACATCTGAGATTATAACGGTGCCGTAACCGGGAAGCATGGACTGCCAATGAATGGCGTCGCACTGAACTGAGAGATGAAACTCGGTTGTGTATTACTACGGGTAACCATCGCCGGCCAATATGGCGCCGACCTATTTACCATTGTTTTGGAGAGACGCAGCGGTATAACTCCAGTAGTCATGAGCCAGAACGATCGGTCAAGACTGGTAGTAATTGGGGAAACTCTGACGTCACAACGGTACATCATGGACATCGTGCGTCCTCATATACATTGAAGAGCCAAAGAAACTGGTACACCTGCCTAATATCGTACAGGGCCCCCGCGAGAATGCAGAAGTGCCGCAACACGATGGGACATGATCTCGACTAACGTCAGAAGTAGTGCTGGAGGGAAATGACACCGTGAATCCTGGAGGGCTGTCCATAAATCCGTTAAGAGTACGAGGGGGTGGAGATATGTTCTGAACAGCAGGTTCCAAGGCATCCCAAATATGCTCAAGGATGTGCATGTCTGGGGAGTTTGGTGGCCAGCAGAAGTCTTTAAACTCAGACGATTGTTCCTGGAGACACTTTGTAGCAATTCTGGACGTCTGGGGTGTCGCATTGTCCTGTTGGAATTGCCTAAGTCCGTCGAAATGCACAATGGACATGAATGGATGCAGATGGTCAGACAGGATGCTTGCGTTCATGTCACCTGTTAGACTCGTATCCAGACTATCGGAGATCCCATATCACTCCACCTCCAAGCGCCTCACACCAAAACAGAGCCTCCCAGCTTTAACAGTCCCCTGTTGAGATGCAGGGTCCATGGATGAGGTTGTCTCCATACCCGTACACGTCCATCCGTTCGATACAATTTGAAACGAGACTCGTCCGAGCAGACAACTTGTTTTCAGTCATCAACAGGCCAATGTCGGTGTTGACGGGTCCAACCGAGGCGTAAAGCTTTGTGTCAGGCAGTCATCAAGGGTACACGAGTGGGCCATCGGCTTCGAAAGCCCGTATCGATGATGTTTCGTTGAATGGTTCGCACCCTGACACTTGTTGAAGGTCCAGTATTGAAATCTACAGCAACTTGCGGATGGGTTGCACTTCTGTCATTCTCTTCAGTCTTCGTGGGTCCCGTTCTTGAAGGATCTTGTTCCGGCCGCAGCAATGTCACAGACTTGATGTTTTACCGGATTCCTAATATTCACAGTACATTCGTGAAATGGTAGTAAAGAAAAATCCCCACTTCATCGCTACTTCGGAGATGCTGTGTTCCATCGCTCGTGCGCAGACTATAACACTCACTTAAGACTTAATAATTTGCCATTGTAGCAGCAGTAACCGATCTAACAACTGGGACAGACACTTGTTGTCTTATATAGGCGATGCCGTATTCTGCCTATTTAAATATCTCTGTATTTGAATATGCATGCTTATACCAGTTTCTTTGGCTCTTCGGCGTATTTATATATGCTACAGCACTGTGGTGCCATTTTCAATACAGTGCTTGTCCACCCATGGCTTGTGCCTCCATGAACTGTCTGCCTGATGTCGTGGTCCTCCCGTGGCCAGCAACATCCCCAGATCTGTCGCCGATAGAACGCGAGTGGGATCACCTCTGACGACACCTCCGGTCCACTGCCAGTAGTCACAATATCAAGGACCAATGACTGTAGTTGTGCCTAATCAGTAGATGCATACGGACCAGGCCAGGTGCAACATCATACTGATAAGTGGGCTACACTGCCAAGTTGTTTGTAAATTTCACTCGATTTTATAATCACTGTAATAACATACCATACCCTCTCAAGAAAAGACGTTTCATTTCGATTTCTCCTTCCTACCTGGATGTTTCACTTTCTTTTGTCAAGCAGTGCTTTATAAAAAAAAAAAAACATGTCAATGTGAGTTAAAAGTTTGAGAAATAAGAAAAGAAAGATGATCAACTGCTATCCATGGAAATGAATTACTGCAGCCGACATTTTGGGGTCTCAAGATTAGACCACACAACAATCGAAAAAATCAGAAGTGTGATGGAAATGGAACGGAAACTAATAGAAGCTATTGAGAGGAAGAGGTGACTATGGTATGGCGATTTAGAACGAATGGATGAAAATACAGTACTGCCCATTAAAATTGCTACACCACGAAGATGCCGTGCTACATGCGCGAAATTTAACCGACAGGAAGAAGATGCTGTGATATGCAAATGATCGGCTTTTCAGAGCATTCACACAAGGGTGGCGCCGGTGGCGACACCTACAACGTGCTGACATGATGAAAGTTTCCAACCGATTTCTCATACACAAACAGTAGCTAGGATGATTGCAGATACTAGTAGATGGAAACAATGAGGAAATCAAAGAAAACCTGGGAATGAACTCTACAGATGTAGCAGTCAGGGGGAACAGGCTTAGATGGTGGGGTCATGTTACACGCATGGGAGAAGCAAGGTTACCCAAGAGACTCATGGGCTCAGCAGTAGAGGGTAGGAGGAGTCGGGGCAGACCAAGGAGAAGGTACCTGGATTCGGTTAAGAATGATTTTGAAGTAATAGGTTTAACATCAGAGGAGGCACCAATGTTAGCACTGAATAGGGGATCATCGAGGAATTTTGTAAGGTGGCTATAAGGGGGCTATGCTCCAGACTGAACGCTGAAAGGCATAATCAGTCTTAAATGATGATGATGATGATGATGATGATGATGATGATGAAACAGCAGTTGACCGCCGTTGCCTGGTGAAACGTTGTTGTGATGCCTCGCGTAAGGAGGAGAAATGCGTACCATCACGTTTCCGACTTTGATAAAGGTCAGATTGTAGCCTATCGCGATTGCGGTTTATCATGTCGCGACATTGCTGCTCGCGTTGGTCGAGATCCAATGACTGTTAGCAGAATATGGAATCGCTGGGTTCAGGAGGGTAATACGGAACGCCATGCTGGATCCCAACGGCCTCGTATCACTAGCAGTCGAGATGACAGGCATCTTATCCGCATGACTGTAACAAATCGTGCAGCCACGTCTCGATCCCTGAGTCAACAGATGGGGACGTTTGCAAGACAACAACCATCTGCACGAACAGTTCGACGAAGTTTGCAGTAGCATGGACTATCAGCTCGGAGACCATGGCTGCGTTTACCCTTGACGCTGCATCACATACAGGAGCGCCTGCGATAGTGTACTCAACGACGAACCTGGGTGCGCGAATGGCAAAATGTCATTTTTTCGGATGAATCCAGGTTCTGTTTACAGCATCATGATGGTCTCATCCGTGTTTGGCGACATCGCGGTGAACGCACATTGGAAGCGTGTATTCGTCATCACCATACTGGATTATCATCCGGCGTGATGGTATGTGGTGCCATTGGTTACACGTCTCGGTCACCTCTTGTTCGCACTGACGGCACATTGAACAATGGGTGTTACATTTCAAATGTGTTACGACCCGTGGCTCTACCCTTTATTCGAAACCCTACACTTCAGCAGGATAATGCACGACCGCATGTTGCAGGTCCCGTACGTGCCTTTCTGGATACAGAAAATGTTCGACTGCTGCCCTGGCCAGCACATTCTCCAGATCTCTCACCAATTGAAGACGTCTGGTCAATGGGGGCCGAGCAACTGGCTCGTCACAATACGCCGGTCACGACTCTTGATGAACTGTGGTATCGTGTTGAAGCTCTGTTTGACTCAATGGCCGGGCGTATCAAGGCCGTTCTTACGGCCGGAGGTGGTTGTTCTGGGTACTGATTTATCAGGGTCAGTGCACCCAAATTGCGCGAAGCTGTAATCACATGTCAGTCTAGTATAATATATTTTTCCAATGAATACCCGTTTACAATCTGCATTTCTTCTTGGTGTAGCAATTTTAATGGCCAGTAGTGTACATGGTAGCGAGGTGGACCCTAGAGGGGAAGGAAACGAAGTCGTTAGCATAGAGGATGGGTTACAGATATCAAGGAGCTATGGGCTCCAGCTACTGCGTAACGTATCTCTTCTGCTTAGCTCTTAAGTTATGCATTTTACAAACCATGTTTACTATACTTTTTTCTTTATTTGTCTCATATTCTTAAATGGTCCAGATTCTTAGATGTGTATACTGTACTCCGTCACGAGTAAAACAAATCTGAGTTCCTTCGCAATGCAGTACGCTGTTTGGATTTCAGTGTAACCTGTTATACTTGCCACACACATGAGCAGGATACCAATATAAACCTTACAAATTTTTCTTCAAAATTCTTGCGATAAACAGAAGTCTGTTGCCATATGTTTTAACTCACTTCAGTCAACGTGATCGTTCTGCTTCATATCAAGTGTTCCAAAATGGTTCAAATGGCTCTGAGCACTATGGGACTTAACATCTGAGGTCATCAGTCCCCTAGAAATTAGAAAAACTTAAACCTAACTACCCAAAGGACATCACACATGTCAATGCCCGAGGCAGGATTCGAACTTGCGACCGTAGAAGTCGCACGGTTCCGGACTTAAGCGCCTAGAACCGCTCGGCCACCGCGGCCGGCGGTCGCATTTTCGTTGCCACTGAGTAAGTCGATTTGTTCCAGGTAGGTTCTTGGCTTAAAATTTTTAAAGTGTCCTACAATCCTGCTATGAGTAATTATGGGTGATAAAAAATTGATCTGTAGTTTAGTTCTCTCATTTTCGTATACCACAGGAAACAGTTACTTGCTGAGCCTATGTGAGAGAAATTATGCTTCATTCCATTGTGTTCTTGCACACACGTAACAGTGATCCCCAGGGTACAGAAGCTGATCAGGAGAAAAGGTGACAGATCTGAATACGTCTCATAATTATTCTGGATACAGAAGTCTCCCAAGCTCTGCCACACAAAACAGGCGGTCAGATAAAGTTTTGATAGTAGATAAAAAATCGTTTCCGCGAAATTTTAGGTTGGTAGAACTCAGTAGTGAAAACTTTCACTCATACAAACCCAGAAGTAAATTTATAACTGGAGTAAATGTATGTTAGCGGCATTTACGCACAAGATGGTCCCAGTACTTATTTTCTAAGGTCTGGGCAATATTAATGTAACATTAAAAAGTTATGCTTATGTATCTTTCATTTCTGGAGCTAAATAACTAGAGTTACACAAATATAATACAGTATGTCTGATTGTGAACCAATGCGCACAAAAAGGAGTCTTTATTTATTGGCGAACAGCTGTGAGGATTGCGGTTAATTGTTCACGAACTTAGAAAACTACGGAAGGAAACAGCACCGTAGTATGGAGCAGGTGATGCCTCAGTTGCACAGTGTGGCTTCGGTAGTAACCTTGGCCTCAGACTTGACTGACCGTTTGGAGGCAATGGCAGCACTCGCACGTTGAAAATTTTGCCTGCGAGACGCACATGGGTACGAGCGAATTGCATCTCTGGCTACGGTAGCCCAACGGACATATGCGAATGCGATATACCAGACTGAATCATTGCGAAACTCCCTAATGAAGAAATCACGTAAGCGGTTGTTCTTAATTGTCTGGTCACGGTCCACTGGTTGCAGAGCCTGGAATCCTGAATAACGAAGTCGGCGAGGAAATTTTGGTCAATCCTCGCCTCACATGCTGTGGCAAGACTGCAAAATCGTAACTTTATAGTTTTACAGTGGGACGCTCCAGTTCGTAAAGAGAAGACACCAGCCTAGTGAACTTACGACGAGGGAGATAATTAAGAGTGATGCAGCGCTTGATCTCAGCTACAATGGCCATGTCTCATACAAAGTGACTGTCAGATTGGCCGAAGCGGCTACAGGCCAGCTCACCTGACTGCGGGAGGAAGTACAGAAAATACCTTCCGAAGTATACCGTAGCTTTGAGAGGAAATTTAGATACGTTAGTCTATAATATGGATGTGCGTGTGTTTCGTTAGTGTAAAATGGCATAGCGTTTCAGTCACTGGACTTGTGCTCCGCAGAAGGACGGGTCAAATCACCAACTCGCCAACCGTCAATCCTTGCATAGGCGCCACTACTCGTAAATCAGTTCCAGTGAGTACTCCGATGTTCCTTCCAACAAGGCCAAATCTAGTTTCTTTCGTCACCTTTGTCCAGCAGAACTATTTTTCCACCAATGAGATGGCGTTTCAGCTTTTTCTTTAAAGTAACAACAGTGGTACATTTCCTCGGTACGTTTTTCAATCTGGACCCATTAGACCTCCATCAGTTATTTATTTAAGAAGGTAATACTACTGCTTCACTATGGCATGAAATGAGCAAGAACTTTCCGTCGTGGCGAGTACTCCAGGACTTCTTTTTTTCTTGTAGGTTACACGATGTCAGCACAAAATGTTTCGAGACTAGATTAACCAAAAATAGACAAACGTTAAAGGTAGTGGTTCATATGTTCTACGTAGTCTCCGCCAACTCGAGTACAGTCCACAGAACGTTTATACCACCAAGTGAAACGGTGATAAATGCTGTTCAACTTGCTGTTCAAATTGCGCCTCACAATCGTACGTTTTTCGGCCTTGGCGTGTAGTCAGAGACACATTCTGCGCTTAACTGTATTGTTGTAGGATCACACCAAGCCTGTCTGACTTGTCATTCACCGGCCGCTGTGGCCGATCGGTTCTAGGCGCTTCAGTCCGGAACCGCGCTGCTGCTACGGTCGCAGGTTCGAATCCTGCCCCGGGTATGGATGTGTGTGATGTCCTTAGGTTAGTTAGGTTTAAATAGTTCTAAGTCTAGGGGACTGATGACCTCAGATGTTAAGCTCCATAGTGCTTAGAGCCATTTGAACCATTTGAACTTTCCATTTCATTCAAGTCTTGGCAGACGCCCAAGGGCAGCTGTCATTTGTTCGGAAATCAAGGAGTGCGGGACAGACATTACACACATTTTTCTTCATATCATTCTGAAGATTGTCTCCAACATTTGATTTAGATATGTTGCTCCTTTGCGATTTGTGACACAGCAAAGCTGACAGACTCCCTACCGCCGCTTGTTTATTACTGCACACTGCCTGTTCACAACTGACTGGTAGAAAGCATATCTATTGTTTATAGTTGTTTGTTCAAACTGCCACCGTAGTTACTGAGCTGATATCGCTTGGACACAAGGAATAAAATCAGTCTGGCAATAGTTTGGACGGACGGTGTATACTCAACTTTTGTGGTCTTCGTTATGAAAATGGGAAATTTCTCTCTCAACAAAAGACTTTCTCAGCTAAGAAATGCCCACATTTACGCAGTTCCTAACAATTTTCTACGGGACGAAGTTGCTCACTAGTTATCAAGCAATAAATTTTCCGGTTTTTGTATAAACCAGTCTAAGCTAACGTCGGGTTGGTATCGTAAACAGGTGGATCGTTTCCACCTCTATTAGCTTTAAGTGATCAAGTGCTCCGCACACGCCAACGCTCTCTCACACACACACACACACACACACACACACACACACACAGACACTGCTCACAGATGTCATTCATTAATGATTTCGAGTGGTTACCGTCGCAGCAGCAACATAACGTCCTAATGAGAAGACGAAAGAAAGCACTTTTCGGGAATGAGCACGAAGCACTCTCATTCGCACTACAGTGACGCTATAGGCGGCCTCACAGTGCCTACACATGTATTAAAAACTATTTTATTTACTACTCTTACCTTAAATTCTGAATCCAGTTAGTGTCAGATTCACGTAGACATTTGTAGTTGACCATACGTTGCCGACGTAAAATCCATCTCATGAACTTAACCATAGATCCCTGCAACAGAAAGAGAATAGTGCATCAACAGTCACCGATGCTGAGTCAGTGAAACTGAAATCTCAATTGTTTGACACAACGGCTACTTTTAAAGGACAGCCTTAAGTGTAACTGGTGCAGTCACGACATTGCCTACCCGTTTTCTGACACACGAATGCACTGTTTCATCTTTTAACAAATAACTTCACAATGTCAATCTGATGCATGCGACGCTACGGACGCCTGAGCTGTTGCTGCTGCACATACTGTAAGTTCCTTGAATCGTAAGGCATCCACACCAAATTCTTTGAGCTGTGAGGCGAGCAGCGACTTCGGGTGTAAGAGAGCCCACATTCACGATTCGCCAATTTGGAATTAGGCTATCGATTACATCGCGAAGCCAGTGGCCCATGAGACCCGTTATAATTCTATTTCCTTCGGAAGTAGATGGAGGAACTGCAATCTACTAGTAAACAACTGGATCCTCTTGTTGTAATACGAACTGAGTTACGAAGAAAATTCGTTGGAAGACAACGCTGCTGTGGTTCTGCAACGTTTTATACATTCCCGAGTTTACACTTGACAAGGAAAAATACACCGATGCAGCTAGATCTGGTAGCAAGAAAGCCTCGAAGTGCGTAATATTTTCAGCACGCGTATTAATTCCAGTCTTAACTCGCCTCTTGGAGCCGGGGGAACGTAGATTCGTTGTCGGCAGTTGCGACTGAACTGGAGCAGTCAATAACGGTTTTGCGATTTCCTTCAGCAGTTCTGTCTGTGGCTGCTGAAACGCCCGAGGAGTTGCAGCTGTAGCTGCTGTTTCTGAGTTTACTGTTACCAAATAAAGTGCCAAACTTTGTTTATGGAACACTTTATGTACCAAGTTTCTACGATATTAATGTAAATCCGTCACTAAAGGCAATTCTGAAGCACTGGAATATTAGCATTTCCGCAAGCTGGTCTTTATGTATGTCAAACAGTTTAACTGCGGTTATGGCAGAACCAGTCGCTTATATGATGAGTCTAAGTTCTGATGTCCAGTACTATCTTAGTTAAGTTTACTTTGAAATATATGGAATCACATAATTGGGAAACAGGGGAGAAACGGATGACTTATACTCTATCTGTAAAAAAGACATTATGAAAAATCCTTCGGTCATTCCTATATCATATCACACCTTGTAGGTTCTGCATTAGCTCGAGAAAAATCGTGCTTTAACAACTAGTAGTTACAGAAGAAGCTAAAGTTTGGAACAGACAAAGATATGGTAGTAAATATGTCACGTTGTTTGCAAGAAAACCACAACAGTATTCGCGTTATGTAGCTCAGTACGGCGTGAAAAACATAAGTGTTCGAACAAGGATTTGATCTCCGTTCCTCCCAGGTAAAAGAGCAGTGCTGCGTCGTACTAGGACCATAGTAGGAGTCTTCAAGGTGGAAAGAACAACAAAGACGTTCCTCATAAAGAACTGTTAGAGATTTGTTAAGGAAATATAGAAATGCAGCTGTAGGAATTAAATCGTCATGAGGAACGACAAGATATGAACGTCTATCATAAAGATAATTCAGAAGCTAAAATATAAACTAAAAGGCTCAAAAAGAAAATGGAAAGCAATAAAAACTGCTAGCGAAAATGTGGTTTTTGTTGTGCTTACAAATACTAAACATATCACGATTGATCCAGATGATTGCATCCAGTTTCAAGTTTCTTGCAGTAGCTTCGAATCAGTGTCTGAAGAGTCTCTTCGTAAAAATTTATTGCCAGTGATAATAAGCATCTGGTCACAATTTCCATCATTTTACTACCGTCAGGGTAAGTGTCATCATCATGAAATATTTCTTTACTACAAAAGCCATATCAGACCTTTACACAAATACTGCAACTTTTCGGGAGCAAGTCGCTTCATTCTTCATCGTAGAGAATCTCATTCTACGATCTGACTTTTCAGACCTTCGTAAGTGTCACAGATTTGGCATCTCCATTGTTCCAGTATACATCACAGATATTATGACGAATGCCTTTTATTGTTATGTTTCGGTCACTCATAAACGAACCTTAGCTCTATCTCAAGTGCAAAGGCCGTTTCCGTTCTATTCATCTTTGTAAACGCAACAAAAAGCAAGTATATCATACTCCCCACTGAAAAATCATCCATTGCGTGGTGCATACATAACACTGAAATCTTGCTAGCATTCACTAAAGGGAGCTACCTTACTAGATGAGCTAACGTATTTTTGCCCTGCCGCTTGCTCCTCATGAGAACAGTGTCACGTGAGATTGGTGAAATTAGGGTTTGTAAAAAACAAACACACAATCTTCACCAGACCCTAGTATCAGTAGGCGAGCTCCAGAATCGTCATCAAGTAGCAATTGGCTCACAGATGGAGAGCTATTTTGCTACAAAACAGTTATGAGCAAATCTAGAAATACGGCAATAAAAGTAATACGTGTCATATAACATACTGCTCCCTAATCGCCAATATTAATTTAGGTATCCCTTGATTTACCTAAATTCTGTAACAAGGATGACTCAGAGATTCCTTTAAGTACCCCATAGACTGTTTTCCTACCTATACTCTAAAGACCTCGACGTCGACGGAATGTATAACTCAAACCATTTTCAGCGCCTTACATTTCTGGCGTTGTCCTCATTAACTTCTGGAATATAAATCATATTTAAAACAAACAAAAAAAATGGTTCAAATGGCTGTGAGTGCTATGGGACTTAACATCTGAGGTCATCAGTTCGCTAGAACTTAGAACTACTTAAACCTAACTAACCTAAGGACATCACACAAATCCATGCCCGAGGCAGGATTCCAACCTGCGACCGTAGCGGTCGAGCAGTTCCAGACTGAAGCGCCTAGAACCACTCTGCCACACCGACCGGCGTATTTAAAACCATTGTTGAACTTCAATGAGATGCAGAAACTATATTCTATAGCTTTGAAAAAGTGCATCGATGAAAAGCAACTTTCCTTATACTGGCGAATGAGGATTCCTTGGATTTCGGTAACGGCTCTACTTGTTTTCTGTAGATAAAGATTGTACAGATTTTTTAATTTCTTTCTGCCTAATTTGATGACTAATAAAAGGTGATGTATTGCATTGTTGCTGTGTGACTTCAAGAGGCAGATTCACTCTCCTCATTGAAAGCACAACTGGCCGTTTTCTCCATGAAGTGTGAGTATTAATTATATTTATTCAATTTTGAAAACTATTGTGATAAGCGCGAGCAGAGTTTCTCATCAGGTATGTGTTGACTACGATGAAAGAGAAGGGAGACGATGATACCTAATGCAGACACTTAGCTTGCTCCGTCAAATGGCACCAAGAGTGTTTCTGAGCTTAGTGCCCCATCGGAGATACGAATAACCAGAGAAGCTTCAAATACTCTTCCTCCATGATACAATGCGGAGAGCTTTATGATTTAAATCCGTACATTGGCCTAAACTCTGGTAATATGGAATTTTAAGCAACCATTTTCCTTTCTTGTCATCACCTCAAAAATTGAAAATTTCTTTCTCAACCAGGATTCGAACTCAGTTCCAGCCTTTCGTGTACCGCCAAATTATAATGCGTCGTCGGCCTCAGCTACTGAGTAAGGTATTTGACACGTTTAGAGAGGGCCTCAGTTTGGTTCTAAATCGCCAAGAGGTGCTGCTGTTTCATAGCTAGAATGACGTGTCAACGTTTCTGTGGAAAGTTCGCTTTGAATCCCTCTATAAATGAGAAACTTCCTGGCAGACTAAAACTGTGTGCCGCACCGAGACTCGAACTCGGGACCTTTGCCTTTCGCGGGCAAGTGTTCTACCACTTAGGAAGGTAGGAGGCGAGGTACCGGCAGAATTGGACCTGTGGGGACGGGTCGTGAGTCGTGCTTGGGTAGCTCAGTTGGTAGAGCACTTGCCCACGAAAGGCAAAGGTCCCGATTTCGAGTCTCGGTCCGGCACTCAGTTTCAATCTGCCAGGAAGTTTCATATCGGCGCACACTCCGCTACAGAGTGAAAATCTCATTCTCCCTCTATAAATGTTTGTGCGGTTCTCTCCCAAAAACAAGTTGGGCCGGCACGCCTCGACCAAACGAATATGTCGCAAGACGCAGCCTGCTGGAACTATAGCTCTCCTCTGCTGATGAGCTTCGAATAGCGAACGTCGTGGCCAAAACGTCATCCCTCTAGACACTTACTGTAAGCCTGTTAATATAGACCTATAAGGAAGATATCATTTTTAAAACTGTGTGATGATTTTTTGATATTTCCTTTACTTCATATGGATAACAGACATCCTTCGTCTTCAAACACATTTTGTTGTGGTGGTGTCCAGTCTGAAAACTGGATTGATGAAGCTCTCTATGTTAATTAGCCTCTTTGCTTAACTATAGCAACCTACATCCACCTAAACTCGCTTGCTGTAATCAGTCCTTTGTTTCCTTCTACAGCTTTTACCGCCTCACTTCCTTCCATAACCAAAATAACCCCGATTGCCCTATCAATAAATCCCATAATATTCTTTTCTCCCCATTTAGATTCTGTATCCCTTCATTAGTTCTTAGTTCCATTCATGTAATCTTCAGCAGTCTTCAGTAGCACCATATTTCATAAATTTCTATTCCTCTCGTTTAACCAGCTTATCGTCCACGTTTCACTTACAAAAAAGGTTATATTCCAGACGGAAATACGTCCTAACACCTAAATTTATATTAGATATTAACACATTTCTGATTTTCAAAAAGACTTTTCTTGCTATTACCACTCTGCATTTTATATCCTCTCAACTTAGGCAGCCGTCGCTTATCTTACCACAAAAATAACAAAGTTCTATCCAACATTTACTGTCTCATTTTCTACTTTCCCCAGCATCATTTGACTTAATTTTAGCACATTTCGTTACTCTTGTTTTAATCTGTTGATGCTGAACTTCATCCTCTTTTCTTATCACGATTTTTTATTGGTAAAAGCTGTTCCAACGAAAGGCAAAAGGCCAGATCGAACCCTACCCAGCAAGCTATCAACGCGTTTCAATAGAACAGTGTTCTAATCGGCTGTACTTGCGAGGCCTTTGTCGTCTCAGATAGTACAAGCAGCAACCAGCTGTAATCAAGAATTTAATACTGAGCTCGTCCTCGAAAGTGGCACCGCAGTCGTAGAAAGAATTTTCACTCTGCGGCGATGTGTGCTCTGGTCTGAAACCTCCTGGGGGATTAAAACTGAATGTCGGACCGTGACTCGAACGCGGAACTTCTGCCTGTCGCGGCAACTGCTCATTCGACTGGACTATGCATGCACAACTCACATCCCACCCCAGGAGCTTTCTCCGCAATTTCCTTCCCTCCAGAAGTCCTATTCCTATAAGATGTGCAGCAGAACGTTTGTCACGTTTGTAAGGTAGGAGAGGGATGGTTGGTTGGTTGGTTGTTTGGGGAAGGAGACCAGACAGCGTGGTCATCGGTCTCATCGGATTAGGGAAGGAAGTCGGCCGTGCCCTTTCAGAGGAACCATCCCGGCATTTGCCTGGAATGATTTAGGGAAATTACGGAAAACCTGAATCAGGATGCCCGGACGCGGGATTGAACCGTCGTCCTCCCGAATGCGAGTCCAGTGTCCAACCACTGCGCCACCTCGCTCGGTAGAGGGATGGTGATGGAAGTGAAAGTATGAAGGCGAGTTGCGGGTAGATCAGTCGGTAGAGCAGTTTACTAAGAGAGTAATTCTTATCGCTGTTGATTGACAACACACTATCTGGGCGTACAGAGTCAACAATGTCTCCTTCTGCTATCATACTGCTGTATCCTCATCCGCTCAATGCAGTATGGGACTTAAACACCAAATATTACAAATTCTTCTGCAGTTTCCAAATCTCACTACCAATTGTGTCATTTAACTTTCATGTTATATCTCTATTACTACTCTGATATTGGTACATGTAGGAGAGAACAATATTATTTGATCCACACTGGACGAAGAACTACACGTCTTCAAAACACAATCACTCCTTCCAGCGTGGTAGCAGTGATAATGTTCCCGATGACAGTGCCATTCAAAATGGTTCAAATGGCTCTGAGCACTATGCGACTTAACTTCTGAGGTCATCAGTCGCCTAGAACTTAGAACTAATTAAACCTAACTAACCTAAGGACATCACACACATCCATGCCCGAGGCAGGATTCGAACCTGCGACCGTAGCGGTCACTCGGTTCCAGACTGTAGCGCCTAGAACCGCACGGCCACTCCGGCCGGCGACAGTGCCATTAAAGCATAGTTGCACAACATGGTTTTCCAAAATTCCCTCATCAAGGAAGATGTAGTACGTATCCCATAATTCGAATGAAGAACAACTAAGACCAACTAAGATGCCTTCTGTATGGCGAAATTACTTAAATCTGGATCGAACCCTTTTATCAGTTACGTCCCTTTCGGAGTACTCCGATGAAGTAGTACTGATTTTCGCAGTCACGCATAACCATTCACTTCACGAATGACCCGAACCTAAAGACTAGAAAGCTGCACAGATCACACCAATCCACAAGAAAGGAAAAAGAAGTAGTTCGTTTCATTATGGACCCATATGATTGACATCTATTTGTTGTAGGATTGTGGCATGTGTACTGTACTTCAACATTATGAAATGTCTCGAAGAAAACGATCTATTGATGTATAACCAGCATGGATTCAGAAATACCGTTATTGTGAAACGCAGTGGGCTCCTTACTCACATGATGTAATGAGTGCCACTGAGAGAGTAGCAGATTTTTAGAAGGCCTTTCACGCAGATCCTCACAATGGCCCTGTAATGAAATTGCGTGCCTGTGTAGTATCGTCTCAGTTGTGCTACTGGATTCCCGATTTCCTGTCAGAAAGATAACAGTTCGTAATCACTGGCGGAAAGATTTCGAGTAAAAAGGAAGTGGTGTCTCCTGGGCCACAAGGAAGTGTTTAGGAAACAATCACAGTAGCCCTCTTAGACTGCTTGCAGATAATACTTATCGGCTTGTAAAGACTTCATAAAATAAAAGGACGGCCGCGGTGGCCGTGCGGTTCTGGCGCTGCAGTCCGGAACCGCGAGGTCATTAGTCCCCTAGAACTTAGAACTAGTTAAACCTAACTAGCCGAAGGACATCACAAACATCCATGCCCGAGGCAGGATTCGAACCTGCGACCGTAGCGGACTTGCGGTTCCAGACTGCAGCGCCTTTAACCGCACGGCCACTTCGGCCGGCTTCTGAGGAAGAGAAATTTGTTAACATCGAGTATAGATTTAAGTGTCAGAAAGTCGTTTCTGAAAGTATTTGTATGGAGTGTAGCCATGTATGGAAGTAAAACATGGACAATAAATAGTTTGGACAAGAAGAGAATAGAAGCTTTTGATATGTGGTGCTACAGAGGAATGTTGAAGATTAGATGGGTAGATCACGTAACTAATGAGGAAGTATTGAATAGGATTGGGGAGATGAGAAGTTTGTGGCACAACTTGACTAGAAGAAGGGATCGGTTGGTAGGACATGTCCCGAGGCATCAAGGAATAACAAATTTAGCATTGGAGGGCAGTGTGGAGGGTAAAAATCGCAGAGGGAGACCAAGAGATGAATACACTAAGCAGATTTAGAAGGATGTAGGTTGCAGTAGGTACTGGGAGATGAAGGAGCTTGCACACGATAGATTAGCATGGAGAGATGCATCAAACCAGTCTCTGGACTGAAGACCACAACAACAACATCTCTCTAACGTTAAAAGTGGTAGTTGACGCTAACCAATAAAAAGGGTTAAGCCATCAATATGAGTACTAAAACGAATCCCTTAAATTTCACCTTCACGAAAATCATACATATTTAAAGCCTTGTCAATTACAATAAATGCCTAGGGATTACGATTACGATTACGAAGAAATTAAATTGGTTCCATCAAACAGAAAATGTTGTTGGAAAGTCGAACGAAAGACTGCGTTTTACTGACAGAATACTTAGGAGGTGCAACACATCTACAAAGTAGACTGCCTACATTAAGCTTGTGCGCCCGTTTCTGTAGTATTGCTGCCTCGGATACGATTCACGAAGTGCATCGAGAAAGTTCAGAGAAGGGCAGGTCAATTTGTATCGCCGCGAACAAGGGGAGAGAGTGTGGAATTGTGGAGGCAGTCACAAAAACAAAGACATTTATCGTTGCAGTGAGATCTTTCCACGAATTTTCGATCACAAACTTCCTTCTCCGAACGCGAAAACATTTTGTTGACATTGGAAAAAGTTATCATCGAAATAAAGTAAATTGTCACTTCAGAATGTACGTGGCCGCCAGTTAGAGCAGGAGCAGAGCGTTGGTGGATATGCAAAACGAGCACCCGGATTTTTGCAGAGTTGTGCAGTCTGTATCTCGGTCTGGCACGTACCTTTTTTTAAACAAAATTGAACTTCTTCAGTTACAAGATCGAATGCACGAATCTCGTGTGGTAGGAGTTGTTTATTCTTGATATTCCAGATACGTCATTCAGGTCACTGATAGAGAAGTAATCTTAATGGATCAAGACAAGGGCTTACGTATAATCTAGACGAGTGTATCGTGCTCTGCAACATACAGGGCGTCCCAGGAGGAATGGTCAATGACAGTGATATAAGAGGAACTGTCATTCAAAGCAAAAAAGTGTAGCATAATTTCCTAAACGCATACCTTAAGAGATAAGAGCACTTCTTTATCTTCGGTGCTATGAAAGAAATCCCTTCTACCACAAGCAATTTGCTTCCCATATTTTGGGCGGTTGTAGTTTGGACCAAAACAAGAAAAAAAAGTCCGTCAAACATGGACTCTAAAGTGAATACCTTAACAGTTATGAGCGTTTGTTCATCTTTGATGTTGTGTGTTGAACATGTGCTAGCAGCTCTGGAGGTACACATGTAAGAGCCCAAGTCTACATGACAATTTTCCTAGATTCGATCCCTGCTACCTCCTCCATGCTACCTCCTCTTACAGTGTCGAAGATGAAGAGGTACTTATGCATGTTTACTGGACTTTTTGCTTCTAGTTGTCTTTACTATCATATCCTTGAATACTGACCATTCCTCCTGGGATACGTGTCTATTTTAAACATTCTACTAAGTGAGTTGTAGGTTGTTAGTACTAAGCCACATACTACCAAGTAGAAACCGAAGAGCTTGTTCGATAGTGAGATTCCTTCGATACTGGACTACTTCGGTAAAAGACTACTACTCGTGCGTTTGGTCGCGATTACAGCCGCTGAAATGAATGGCAAAGCACGAAACCTCTATATGCGGAATGTATTAACAGATATTTTACCAGATCTAGAAATCATGATTTACCTCGTTCTTTCTTCTCGGATGGCGGAATTTCAACGCAGCCTCCCCGATGCATTCCCGGGAAGATTTAGTCAGCATCACACATCGGGAAAGTTTACGTTCACATACAGTATATATCTGACATGGCTTCATCAAATCTTTACAGACGAAAACCGTGATGATTTTTAAATATAGACTAAGGATGACAGTTTCAGCATTATATCCCACAAACTTAGTTAACTTATAGTATCAGTATACAGCCTAACATTTTGTGTAGACGTTTTATTACTTTTATTTTTATTGTAAATTTCGTTAAATTCATTTCCGAGCCTCTATCGAAAATGAAGCTGATTATACACAACAATGTGATCCGTGGTCATGTTAAACGACACAGATGTCATCGAAATAGAAAGTACATTACTGACCCCATTTTGGCCGTCATTAAGGGAAATTAATTTATAATGGAAATATACGGAAATGCGCAGAGACCTCCAGCACGAATCGGTATAGCGTCACGATACTCTTAGTCTTCGTTGTTTTTGATAAATCCTTTAAACGGCATCTTCTGCTGTGTAATTGCTGACACACCATTCAGTTAACTCATTATGAGATGAAGCTGTATAAGCACGCTGTCTAGGATACTACACCTTCTTAAAATCGCTAGAGAAGTAGAAAGGTATACGGCAGTGAGCTTCTCTAAAATTCTTTCACAATGATTCAAATAGACTGTTTCTCCAGCGCTCAATATTACACTCTGCGAAATTCCGAGAGTTTTGTTAATGAATCAGCGATTTCGAGGCATACACGTAGTGAATGGTAAACAAGAAATTGGTGGTTTCATTTGTTACTTACGATATGACACCATTTTCTACCTTATACATTAACTGAAATGGGTTGCACCATCAAACATTTATTATCAGGTAAAAGAGCGGTTACGCCAATATGATGAGCAAGTGTCGTCCTTAGAACAATTCCGACTGCAGTCTTAATTGTCCATAGTGTGTGTACAGGAATAAGTAACAGCACTGCAGTTGTTAAAATGCCGTAATCGTGTTGCCCTCGATAAGTTAAATGATTAATTGCTCTTAAAGTTGGTCACATCTGATACCGAAGAGTTTTGAAAACAATTATTAATAGTCAACTTCAAATAAAGCAATTGCTTCGTTGGAAGTGTTCGCAGAAACATGAACTATAAAAAAAGGATCTACGTGAGACTAAATCCATCGGGTCCTACGCCGATTTTTAGGCGAATTCTGCAGCGTTATACAATCATTTAAATCAAATTTATTTATGAACGTACAGCCACGACCGGATAAACTCACCACACCTCACACACTTCATCCTTGAAGATGTCGAAAAGAGGAGCTCATGGAAAAGAAGTATTACATTGTTTCCTGTTACTACAAGCATGTAGTTTTAACTATATAACTCAGCTTATAATTTTAAGAGTAAATTACATTAGAGATTTCATCAAATTCAGTTGTCGTAATGAAAAACGTTTGAACGATATAATTTAACATACATGTAAAGAAAGAATCAGACACTAAAGAGAACACAAAGAACCGTTTGTGGTTCTCACGATAACTGGATAAATGGATAATTTTGTAGCATTTTTATTCGCTTTCTCATCAATGCATTGATGGGAAATTGTTCACAGTTTTTCATGAGTCATTCATTATTCGAAGATTTGCTCTTTTGTATACGGCTAGAATTCCGCAAAAAAGAATTAATAAACAAATAAAAAATAAAAAAGACATGATATTCCACTTTTTCAGTTTGGTAGAGAAGTAAATTGAAAGGACACGATAGTTCTGCAGTTGTGAAAAAATTACGGATTCTGAACAGTTTCTTATGTCCCTTCAAATATGCATGATTACTTGACTGTTCATACAGTGAACAGTTTTTTTAAATACAAGTGTCAAAACTATTAAAATTGAAACTGAATGAAATGTCCAATGATCTGCTGTTGCTGCATTTTTTCAGGTTAATTATAAACCCACACAACCGGTTTCGCAACTTTTACGTTGCATCTTCTGATTCAAATATAAATGCTATGCCGTATACTACAGATTGCTCCGGAGAAACAATTGGAGTGTCTAGGTAAAATTTTTAGCCCTTCTCAATTGACAATAAGGCCATCGACAGCTGACAGAAAGACCACCGTCATTGATGTATCTCATGTCTGTGTTAAGTCGCGAACTCTACAGTTGTCGATTAAAGTATGCTCTTTGTCGGGCTATATCAAGCAACAAAATGCCCCTCATGGATGTTATTTAGGGAAGTACTGGGCCCTGTAGTGACAAAAACTGATACGCTCATGTGTATTTTCCACCATCATAGCAGCTGACAACGTAAGCTACGAGAGTCCTGTGTGTTGTCGAAGCATGTGCCGTTGCTGCCGTTCGGTACCCGACATACCACAGACATCCACCAGAGGTTTTTTAAAAGCATCAAGAAGTGGTGTGAGAACTTTAAGGAAACAAGGAGTGCCAGTGATCTCCCTAGAACAGGCAGGCCTGGACATAGTGAGCATACTGTTGAGACAGTGAGAGACTCCTCCGTGAGAAATGCCAGAAGACAGTCCGAAGGGCCTCACGTGAGTTTCAGATTTCCGAAGACATCAGTGCATCGCGTCCTTCTTTTCCATGCGCAAAAACTCCATGTCATGCTGTCCCTCCAACAATGGATTACACTTCTCGTTATGACTTTGCAGTTGCCATGCTGGTTGAGATGAGGCCACAGTGGATTTGAACGGTGCTGTCAACTGACACAATGCTAGGATCTGGCGGTTCCACAATCCCCGCACTGTATTTGACACCGTCAGAGACGCACCTCAGCTGAAAGTGTGGTGCGGTCTTACGCACAATAAAACGAAAAGAGTACACATCGAAATTTATTAATTGTTTGTGTCTACGAAAAACTTGAATATGTTACCTGCACTTCAGGATAACGGATGTGTCATATTTTTTGCCTTATGCGTATCTGTAATCAGGGAAACAACTCTGGGAGATCTCGTTTCGTGCGTGTTGTATTAGTTATATTAGCACATTAATTTCTTGTTGTTTTAAATGCGTATTTGTTTAATTACTCAATACGAAGCATGAAGTATATCCATTGGCTTTTCTGAAGCGTACTTATTCGCTTTTCTCTCTTAAAAAAGTTGATTTTTATGATTATGTTCACAACATCGTATGCTGAAATTTTTTGACGGTTCAAAACATTGTACCAGCTGGGGTTCGAGTCTAGACACTTACCTTTGGTGCTAAATGCTTTTAGAGGCTGAAAGATCCAGGCACAGCTATTACCGGTTTTAACTCTGCTGTCAGCTCTCTCTCTCATTTTGCAAGATTCGCGGTACTTGTCATGAATAGATTTCTGGACGAGCGCTCCTACAATAAAAATAATACAGCAGTGATACAGCTCGTCTAGGCATGGTGATTGTCTCCAGATGAATCTTTCACTCTGCGAAGCATTCTAATATTTATTCTTGAAACGTTCAGTGGATCTTATTGCGCCCTAAATTTTCATTATATTGGATTAGTATTGCCTGTGAGTGACTAACAGCACGCATAGTTGAAAAGGTAACTGCGGTCAGTTTAAAATGAAAATGAGCTTTGTTTTCAAGTGCTTTGAAGTATACTTTTCTCTGAAACATCGTTGTAGTGTGACCGTAATGCTGAATGTCTAAACCTCATAAAGTTTATTCGAAGGAATAGTATATAAGACCTCGAGGTATTAAGGGCATAAATTAATTACGAACTCCACCAAACACAATAGATATTACTATAGAGAGTATGGGGAGAGAAGAGGTACGTATTACTATAGAGAATATGAGAAGAGGAGAGAAGAGAAGAGAAGAGAAGAGAAGAGAAGAGAAGAGAAGAGAAGAGAAGAGAAGAGAAGAGAAGAGAAGAGAAGAGAGGAGAAGAGAAGAGAAGAGTTCTTCTTACGGGGCAGCCGCAACAGTACAAATCCATTTCTAAAAATGAAGAAAACCGGAGGACAGTTGCTTAATTCACAATGTTTTATTGGGCACACGACCCGTTTCGTAACAGTTAACGTTCCGTCATCTGGTGTGAAAAATAAAATCGCTTAGTCATCTCAGGTCATCCTCAACCCCTGTTGTCTTGGAATCAAAGGTTCCCTGTGAAGAGTTAAAGGGACTAAAATTTCACAACAGCCGTTCCCCTGTGCTGCGTGATCGGGAACACAAATACGAAATTTTTGTCACTTTTACTCTTCTGACAAGGAATCTTTGGTTTATGGGGTGAAGATGACCCAGATGTTTAAGTGATTTTATTTTTTATGCCAGATGATGAAACTATAACTATTCCGAAATCGGTGGTGTACCCAATAAAAGATTGTGGATTAAGCAACTGTGTTGAGGTTCTCTTCATTTTTCAAAATAGGGAAGGTAGAAGTGGCGATGAGAGATGATAGGAGCTTAATGATCGGTCGTAGTTGACGCCATTGGAGATGGAGCACAAGGTCGGAAAAGGACTGAACTGATACAGAAAATTGATGTTGGGGGATAATGCAATTATAAAATCTGAATTACCGAACGGCGACTTGAAGGGCAATCAACCGGAATGCCAGTCCAGTGGTAAACACCACAACAACTCAGTTGTAGAATACAGCACAGTCTGACAAATTGTTCCCAGACGGACCTATTAACACAGAAGTTACCTTCCCCTTGCAATCGTGGTACCGAACATACGAACATACCTTTTTTCCAGGCTGCACTGGGCAGCAACACTAAGCTATGTGAACTGCATTCTGCGTAGGTGCGAAATTTGTGGAATACAACACTGCAGCAGACTGACAACGTATGTGAAGGACAACGAAACTCTAAGCATATCGTTGGGAGATGAGTCTTCAAATAAGCTTAAATACTTCTGTGACACTGTCATGAATTCTGAGACGATACCAGTTCGAAAATGTCGATTTATGTGCAAAGAACAACCCTCTTTTCTGACGTTCTCGGGATAATATTGTGAAGTCTTGTCGTACAGCACAAACGCTGAGCGTAAACAATTGCCTGTGGATCCCATGATAGGTGTTCGCTCACTAGATACGACTCGAGGGTATTATAATGTTCTGTCTGAACAACTGATATTTTTTCATGTTGCTCTAGGCGCATCTTTAATTCAAAGAATCTTTTTAATTAGAATAAATTTCCACTTTCATACAAGTGAATTCCTAAGTATACTGTATGAAGCTGAATGACACGAAATGGCGTGAAAAGCAGTTTCAGAAGGCCACGTGTCATTATAGAACGTATCAGAAGTTGTTCCAGTAACAGTAACCAAAGTGTTTAAACTAGTTTTTTTTATGTGCTGTACCCAGAGGTGGAATACAACACTGCAGCAGACTGACAACGTATGTGAAGGACAACGAAACTCTAAGCATATCGTTGGGAGATGAATCTTCAAATAAGCTTAAATACTCCTGTGACACTGTCATGAATTCTGAGACGATACCAGTTCGAATATGTCGATTTATGTGCAAAGAACAACCCTCTTTTCTGACGTTGTTGGGATAATATTGTGAAGTCTTGTTGTACAGCAACAGGTCGAAGTAGAGAGGATATAAAATGTAGGCTGGCAATGGCAAGGAAAGCGTTTTTGAAGAAGAGAAATTTGTTAACATCCAGTATTGATTTAAGTGTCAGGAAGTCATTTCTGAAAGTATCCGTATGGAGTGTAGCCATGTATGGAAGTAAAACATGGACGATAAATAGTTTGGACAAGAAGAGAATAGAAGCTTTCGAAATGTGGTGCTACAGAAGAATGCTGAAGATTAGATGGGTAGATCACATAACTAATGAGGAAGTATTGAATAGGATTGGGGAGAAGAGAAGTTTGTGGCACAACTTGACCAGAAGAAGGGATCGGTTGGTAGGACATGTTCTGAGGCATCAAGGGATCACCAATTTAGTATTGGAGGGCAGCGTGGAGGGTAAAAATCGTAGAGGGAGGCCAAGAGATGAATACACTAAGCAGATTCAGAAGGATGTGGGTTGCAGTAGGTACTGGGAGATGGAAAAGCTTGCACAGGATAGAGTAGCATGGAGAGCTGCATCAAACCAGTCTCAGGACTGAAGACCACAACAACAACAACCCAGAGGTGTACAAATGACAGTAGTTCGTAGGATGGCTAGTCCCGGTCTTTGAATAAAAAAAAAAAAATTACGAACGCTTTGTACCACTTCTGGTTTCATCCAGTCACGGTAAACACAGATACTAAAACAGGACAATGTCTTTTCAAGTATACAGTACGAAGGACAGTATAAACTCGGTAATGTAACTTAACTTCAAGAGAAAGAATAGGTTCACTTGAATAGGATGCGGCCGTAAAATGACACTATAATACTTCATCACGTGATTACTTAATAGCTATCAAAATGATTCTAAACTAGAAAAAAGTAATACGGAAACTGAAGTTGATGGTTATTGAGACAAAATATGACAAGCTGTGAATAGCTGTAGTTCAAACAAGTGAAAGAGAAAAGTTTTCTTCTGATAATTTTGCTGTGATACTACCATTTGATGCGGATACTACCATTTGTTTTGTGCCATTTTAAGAATACAGCTCAGTACTATACATGCAGAAGAATTTTGATTTTAAATTGTACAATAATCTTATATTAGAAGAGAGAGGAAACAAAACCTGTGGTAAAAACAGCAGCGTTTGTCACCAAAACAACAAATTACAGTAAGCTCATGTATGAAATTTCCAGTTCAGTGTAGTATAAATATCAAAATGCTATGCAGAATAATTATTCATTTAGTGTTGGGGCGCCAACTTGCATCAGATAAAAGTACTGAAAATCATTTTGGTTGTAAGAATTGCTGTTGTAAGGTATTCACTTATTTATTTTTTAGTATCAGAAGAACAGATGGTATCTTTCCTGGTTTACAACGAAATCTATTCATGAAGAAAATTACAGAGGACTGCATCATACTGATTCGATTGTAGCATCCCCGTGAAATACGGTAAATCCGAAATAGAAGAGCAACTTCGTGTTTTCAACATATTGCTATTATTTTTACACTATACACAGATAGGTCAATTTTTAGTTGATTAACACACTATTCGGACGCACTGGCATTGTTGCAGATTCATCTGCTGCACTCTACTTTTTATCAGCCCATAACAATAAAGCTGTCGAAAGAATAAAGACCATTTACAGACTGTTGTTGGGGTGGGAACGGTAAAGGGGCAGCGATGAATGCAAGTCAGCAGGTTTTTTTTCTCTCGTATGATTCAATCCATCTAAAAACTCTGAAATGTAATGTTCAGCTCCCCCAAGAATTGCTAATGTACTGTACGTGCTAATTACATGCACCAGACAGGTCCTCTGTTTCCTGGAGGGGCCAGAGTACTAAACAGTATTTAAAAAATGAGGTCCATCAGGTCGGAAGAAGATACTTTGCACCATGGTTAAATATTTAATTTAAAATCAGGAAGCAGAGAAGCACTGCACAAACAGTAAACAGAGAGCCAACGCTGAGGAAATCAACACTAGCAAAAATTCTTGGTTCTCGTCAGTAACAGGATAACTTTTCATTCGATAGATTTCTGTTCCATATAAGTGCAAAGCAGAATTAATGTGTTCGTTTGTTAAATAGTTGTATTACAGGTGGATTAATATCATGATAGCTTGTTATAAAGCCAAGGAGATTTACAGACAGGAATAATTACACAGTAAAGATACATTCATTTACAAGAGAGTATTTTCTTTCTGTTTCCATTAAAATTATGCTGTTATATTTATTAATCGAAACATGTTGGAAATATATGGAAATTATTTCCTGTAAATAGTACTTTTTATCAAGAAACCATTAAACCCATATAATTTTGGAATTATTTATCGACAACTTTCTTTCAGGATAGAGGCCTTGAAAACCTTTTCTTTCTTCTTTTACTACATACTTCACTGTATCACCCTCTAATGGTGTGAAAATTACAATTTGTATTTTTTATCGTTGATTTAGGAATACTTATGAAAATTTTTTAATGGTAGGAATTTTTTCGGAATCGTGTATTCTGAAGCAAAAGTCGTTGAATTTAATTATTTCGGAAGATTTATGACGTGTAATTTCCAAGTAAAGTTCTCTACCAGTCTTATCATTAAGAGAGTTGCGCCACTGTGTTTAAACCAGTTGTCCTTCTCCATGATGCATTATTACTGACTATATATATATATATATATATATATATATATATATATATATATATATATATATATATATATATATATTCGTACAAAAACTTTAAATAGTTTTGTTTATACGTTATGAGATTTTCCATTTACATAAAACCGAAGAGTAAATGCAAAAAAATTTTTATATATTTAGCTCTCTTTGTCTATGGACCACCAGTGGACTATTTTATGACGTTTGCACCGTCGTAAAATAGAAAACAGATGGTTCTGATTCAAAACAGGGTAGGATGCTGTTTATATTTAACACTAACAGAGGTGATGCTAATGCCCAACCTTGTGAACTGCAGGGAGAGAATCGTCCAATAGTTGAAAGCTACATGAAATGAAACGAACACGTGAGGACTGTGGTAGGGAAGGCCGTTGGTGGACTTCGGTTTATTGGGAGAATTTTGGAAAAGTGTGGTTCATCTGTAAAGGAGACCGCTTATAGGACGTGATACGACCTAGTCGTCAATACTGCTCGAGTGTTTGGGATGCGTACCAGGTCGGAAAGAAGGTGGACATCGAAGCAATTTAGAGGCGGGCTTCTAGGTTTGTTACCGATAGGTTCGAAGAACACGTTAAGTGTTATGGAGATGCTTCCGGAGCTAAAATGGGAATCCCTGTTGGTAAAGCGACGTTCTTTTCGAGGATCGCTGTTGAGAAAATTTAGAGAACTGGCGTCCGAAGCTGACTGTTGAATGATTCTACTGCCGCCAACATACATGGCACGTAAGGACCACGAAGATAAGATACCAGAAATTGGGTCTCATACGGAGGCACTTAGACTGACGTGTTTTACTCGCTTTGAGTGGAGCAGGAAGGGTAACGTCTAGTAGTGTTAGTGTTACAGGGTACCCTCCACCCCACACCGTACGGTGGCTTGTGCAATATGTATATGTATAATACAGATATAGTAACTCATTCAAAAACTTTTCTAATATTGTATGTTATTACTCTTGTCGTTAGATCTATAGTGCATTTTATTATGACCCTTGCATCATCTGATAACCTAATTGTTTCTTGTTTGATATAAATTTAGATACCTTATATATAGCATGTTTGTGGACAGACCAAAATTGAATCCAATGTGAGTTGTAGAGATTACTTGAGACAGATTACAAGAACCAAGGATTATTTTTCTGTGGTGACATCTCTCTAGCCAGTAGATAATTTTGTTACGCGAACCAACCCAACCCATTTCTATAACATTCTTCTTTCTATTATTTAAATGTGTAGTGGTGCAGATATTAATTTTCATTTTCAGTCTGTTAAATGCGCCACCTATACCACAATCAAAGGCCTTCGAGAGACATTATAATATGGTATCCCAGAAAGCATCTGACAGCCTTACCAAATCGCAAAAATAGTACGTTGTGCAAGTAGAACCAAAATAGAGGATGCCCTTTCACAACAGTCAGGGTCCAGAGTACAGGATCAGGATGCATGAAACGCAAAAATTAATGATAACACTAAAAGGGCAAATATGGGCTTCCTGCTTCGCGGATTCCCACCATCAGCGAAGCAAATATGCTGCCACTGTGCCCGAGGAATACAACTGACGACCAGAAGGCTACAACTGCGGCATAAAAATAATATTTTGATAAACAGTCCCTCTCTCGCGCTCTGCCAGTTTCGCTTTCTGTCCATTGCCGATGGCCCACCAACAGTGGCCGGAAGAATTTTATCGAGTAAACTCACCTCTCTACCGTAAGCGCTGGAAAACTCCGTTTTGTAAGTGAACTCAACACTGGTCCTTCACAGTGTTCAGCTAACCATGAACGCCAAATGATCCTGAACAAGATCCAAGCAGAGGGGCCGAAACGTCGATCGTGTAGAAGTATAACACGATGCGGCCTAGCATCCTAGAAAGTTTTACCTACTATGACAACAGCTACGAATGTCTGTAAACTTACGTAAAACACTAAAAAAGCTCCCTTGGTTCCTTTCCCAATATCATATGCAATTGAAGGTCGGTCACCGATAGAAGTATTTTAAAAAAAAAATAGCATCCATGCCGAAAGGAGCAATCTCCTGGTACATAAATTCCCAGAAAGATGTTATAGATATGGTCATACGATTAGAATCTACATCTGCATTCTATACTTTGTAACCCACCGAGACTGAACGGGGTGACGCAGTGGTTAGCACATTGGACTCGCATTCTGGAAGATGACGGTTAGAACCCGCGCCCGGCCGTCCTGATTTAGGTTTTCCGTGATTTCCTTAAATTGCTTCAGGCAAATGCCGGGATGGTTCCTTTGAAAAGGCACGACCGACTTCCCTCCCCCTCCTTCCCTAACCCGGTGGGACCGATGACCTCGCTGTTTGGTCCTCTCCACTCGAATCAACCAATAAAACCTCTGTCAAGTGAATGGCAGAGGGCACGTCCCACTGTACCAGTTATTAGGGCTTTTTCGCATTTCAGTGGCACATGAGGCGCGAGAAGAATGAGTGTCTAAATCCCTCTGTGCTTGCAATAATTAGTCCAACCTGTTTTTAGTGATCCCTATAGGAGTGATACGTAGAGGTTAGTAATATATTCCTAGATTCAACATTTAGAGTTGGTTCTAGAAACTTTCTAAGATTTTTTTGACTTGATAGTTTGCGTCTATCTTAGAGCATCTTCCAATTCAGTACTTTCAGCATCTTCCTGACACTCCCCTATTGCTCTAAAAAACTTGTGACTAGTCATTTTGCCTTCTCTGTACCTGTTCAATATCCGCTGTCAGTACTATTCAGCACAAGTAGGACGGTTCCCTTATACTGGAGCACTAAAGTTCTGTATACTATTTTATTTGTCAACTGGTTGAATTTCCCTAGTACGGTACCAGCGAACTGCAGTCTACCACTTTCTGCTTTACCTATCACTGAGCCTATGTTATTGTTCCATTTCATATCCCTACAAACTGTTAAAACGAGGGATCTGAATGTCTGGTCGCGAAAACTGACAACGGCTGCGAGAGAGGTGTGCTGAACACATGCCTCTAATAATCGGCATCCAGTGACACCTATCGGCTGAGGATGACACGGCAGTCAGTCGGTACTGTTGGGCCTTCCGAGGCCTGTTCGAACGGAGGTTAACTTTATGTATTTATTTACTAATATTTTTTAGATATTGGTATGAGTTGACCGATTCGAGCTGTGACTCATGGGTATTGTAGGACACTATGTTTCTTCCTTCTTGTTTTTAAGTGTACTATTCTTCATTTCTGTACATTCAAAGCAGGTAGCCAATCTCTGCACCACTTTAAGATCTTATCAAGATCTGATTGATATTTGTGTAGTTCCTTTCAGACAATGTTTCATTATCGATAACTGCATCATCATCTGTGAAGAGGCTGCGGTAACCATTAATACTGTCCGCTAGGTCATTAATAAACAACACCATCAGCAAGGGCCCCAATACACTTCCATGGAGCACGCCCGAAGTTACTTTCTATATCTGTGGACTGCTCCTCCCTACCAAAAAATCCTCAATCCAGTCACCATTTTTGGTACCTCATAGGACCTTACTTTTGGTAACAGAATGGGAAAATTGAGAAACACCACATATCCGAAATATCAAACTTTTCACGACATACAAAAACATTCCAGGTCTTAAAATTATACTTAAATTCTGATTTTCTTCTCATTTTTCGCTAAAATGAATGTAGAGCGACGAATACCAATGCCCTGTAAACAATAGTGATACGTATTCTTGCCGTTAAGCTAAAATTTATTTCGTGATCATGAGGGCTTTCTCAGTGTTTTGTAATTAATTAGCATAAATCGTTACTTGAGTCACACTTTATTGATAACATGGACAAAAATCTAACAAATTATGCCTATTTTTCCATTGGAATTATATTCCACACATAGTTGAGTGTTTGACACTTGTTGGCCGATTGTGTATGTCAGTGTAGAAGTTCTGGTTCGTTTATTCTTTTGGTCGGAATGTGGGAATTCGCCTTTTTCTTGTCATTGATAGGCACGTACTGATTGTTCTCTCCGCTTAAAACAGTGCTGAAAACAAAACAACAAAAAAATAATTGAGAAACAGTGCATCATTTGCACCTGTGGGGGTTTCTCTTCAGTTTAGGTGATACAATGGCTGCGTACAACACAGAAAATGCCAGAACATACAGGGGATTCTCCATGCCATGATCAGCCTACACGTTTACAGTAAAAATCATAGGTAATCCAATTTTGTCGAAAAAATGGACATTTGCGGTTTCTCAATATTCCCATTCATTCAGGGCGACAAACTACAGGGACGGGTTTCTGACTGGTAATGGAGAAAAAAAGGTCAAGTGATCATATGTCCGAAATTGAATCGTTGCCAGGCAGATGGTGTTGACGAATGAAAGTTCCTCTGACCATCTGCCGTGTGTTCCTAGTGCGTTGCCGACGGAGTGACTGACGCAGCGTACGGTACCGTTAGCAGTGGAATGGGAACAAGCCGAGATGGTTGCCAAGAATCCCTGCCCACTCAATGATTGTGGACGGATGTTGACGAGACACCTCAACTACTCCCCGAGGACTGTCTGTATTCCACAGATGACGATTATGCAGACTGATGATGCCAGTTCTGGTAAACGTTGCTTCATCGGTAAAGAGGACTGATGGCGGAAATCCCATAATTGTGTTGGTCTGGCGCAAAAACCATTGACAAAATCTTTACCGTAGAGGGAAGTCCGCTGCTTAAGATCCTTGCCTTAGTTGCAGGTGATGGGATAGAAGTGGTTGTTATGGAGGATACACGTAATTGTACTGTGGCTTACGCCATGTTGGCAGCCCAGTCGCCTGCAGCTTGTACTGGGGCTCGTCGCAGTATCCTGTTGAACCCGGTCCTACAAATCTGGTGTACGCACAATCCACCACCTCCCTGTACGTTGGTCTGTCTGAAAATACCCACGATAACACATTCTCCCAAAAATGGCATGAAATTTTGTCGATGTGACTCGTGTATGTGATGGTACTTGTTTTGGTACAACTGTGTTGCCTCTCGAACGTTTCCATTTGCTTGGCCGTACACAAAAACCATCTCGGCTTGTTGCCAACATGAATATCGGACCAATCTGCTGCTTATAGTATGCTGCGTCACTCACACAGCCTACAACACACAAGGAGCAAACGACACATGATCAGAGGAACTTTCGTTGTCAGCGCCATCTACCGTGGCCACTATGAATTTTTGGACACGTGTTTATCAGACCTTCCTTCCCCAATTTCCAGTTAGGAAAACGCCCCTAACCTTTGTCGGTTTTGTCAATGTTCACTGTGTATTAGCGTAGATGTGGTACTTAGTGATATACTTTTCGTAAATCGACAAATAGTGCATATACCTGCCTGCCTTCATTCATCCCCAAGATTTGCGATCTTTTACAGACGCTCGAAATTTAGCGCGGACTTCAATGCGAGGTGCCTACAACAGTTTCCACAACAAAACTTTGTCTCGAAACCCGGCAGAAAATCCAAAGAGATTCTGGTCGTATGTCAAGTATTTTAGCGGCAACAAACAATGAATGCCTTCTCTGCGCGATAGCAACGGAGATACTATCGAAGACAGTGCTGCCAAAGCAGAGTTACTAAACACAGACTTCGCAAAAGAAGACGAAAAAAATATTCCAGAATTCGAATCGAGAACAGCTGCCAACATGAATGACATAGAAGTAAATATCCTCGGAGTAGCGTTGTTGTTGTTGTTATGGTCTTCAGTCCTGAGACTGGTTTGATGCAGCTCTCCATGCTACTCTATCCTGTGCAAGCTGCTTCATCTCCCAGTACCTACTGCAACCTACATCCTTCTGAATCTGCTTAGTGTATTCATCTCTTGGTCTCCCTGTACGATTTTTACCCTCCATGCTGCCCTCCAGTACTAAACTGGTGATCCCTTGATGCCTCAGAACATGTCCTACCAACCGATCCCTTCTTCTAGTCAAGTTGTGCCACAAACTTCTCTTCTCCCCAATCCTATTCAATAATTCCTCATTAGTTATGTGATCTACCCATCTAATCTTCAGCATTTTACTGTAGCACCACATTTCGAAAGCTTCTATTCTCTTTTTGTCTAAACTATTTATCGTCCATGTTTCACTTCCATACATGGCTACAATCCATACAAATACTTTCAAAAACAACTTCCTGACACTTAAATCTATACTCGATGTTAACAAATTTCTCTTCTTCAGAAATGCTTTCCTTTCCATTGCCAGTCTACATTTTATATCCTCTCTACTTCGACCATCATCAGTTATTTTGCTCCCCAAATAGCAAAACTCCTTTACTACTTTAAGTGTCTCATTTCCTAATCTAATTCCCTCAGCATCACCCGACTTAATTCGACTACATTCCATTATCCTCGTTTTGCTTTTGTTGATGTTCGTCTTATATCCTCCTTTCAAGACACTATCCATTCCATTCAACTGCTCTTCCAAGTCCTTTGCTGTCTCTGACAGAATTACAATGTCATCGGCGAACCTCAAAGTTTTTATTTCTTCTCCATGAATTTTAATACCTACTTCGAATTTATCTCTCGTTTCCTTCACTGCTTGCTCAATATACAGATTAAATAACATCGGGGAGAGGCTACAACCCTATCTCACTCCCTTCCCAACCACTGCTTCCCTTTCATGTCCCTCGACTCTTATAACTGCCATCTGATTTCTGTACAAATTGTAAATAGCTTTTCGCTCCCTGTATTTTACCCCTGCCACCTTCAGAATTTGAAAGAGAGTATTCCAGTCAACATTGTCAAAAGCTTTTTCTAAGTCTACAAATGCTAGGAACGTAGGTTTGCCTTTCCTTAATCTAGCTTCTAAGATAAGTCGTAGTGTCAGTATTGCCTCACGGAGTAGTGAAGCAACTTAAACCACTTAATAATAGCAAGTCTTCTGGTCCAAACTGTATACCAATTACGTTCCTTTCGGAGTATGCTCATACATTAGCTCCAAACTTACCAATCATATACAACCGTTCGCTCGACGAAAGATCCGTACCCAAAGACTGGAAAGTTGCACAGGTCACACCAATATTCGAGAAAGGCAGTAGGAGTAATCCAGGCCCATATCGTTAATGTCCATATGCAGCAGGATTTTAGAAGATATATTGTGTTCGAACATAATGAATTACCTAGAAGAAAGCGGTCTATTGACACACGGTCAACATGGGTTTAGAAAGCATCTTTGTTGTGAAACACAACTAGCTCTTTATTCACATGAAGTGCTGAGTGCTATTGACAAGGGATTTCAGATCTATTCCGTTTTTCTGGATTTCCGGAAGGCTTTTGTCTCTGTACCACACAAGCGGCTCGTAGTGAAATTGCGTGCTTATGGAATATCGTCTCAGTTATGTGACTGGATCTGTGATCTCCTGTCAGAGAGCTCACAGTTCGTAGTAACTGACGGAAAGTCATCGAGTAAAACAGATGTGATTTCTGGCGTTCCCCAAGGTAGTGTTGTAGGGCCTTTTCTGTTCCTTATCTATATAAACGATTTGGGAGACAATCTGAGCAGCCGTCTTCGGTTGTTTGCAGATGACGTTGTCGTTTATCGACTAATAAACTCATCAGAAGGTCAAAACAAACTGCAACGATTCAGAAGAAATATCGGAATGGTGTGAAAAGTGCCAGTTGACCTTAAATAACGAGAAGCGTGATGTCTTCCACATCAGTGCTAAAAAGAACTCGTTAAACTTCGGTTACACGATAAATAAGTCTAATCTAAAAGCCGTAAATTAAATACCTAGGTATTACAATTACGAACGACTTAAATTGGAAGGAACACACAGAAAATGTTGTGGGGAAGGCTAACCAAAAACTGCGTTTATTGGCAGGGCACTTAGAAAATGTAACAGATCTACTAAGGAGACTGCCTACACTACGCTTTTAGAATACTGCTGCGCGGTGTGGGATCCTTACCAAATAGGACTGACGGAGTACATCGAAAAAATTCATAGAAAGGCAGCACGTTTTGTATTATTGCGAAATATGGGAGAGAGTGTCACAGAAATCATACAAGATTTGGGATGGACATCACTAAAAGAAAGGCGTTTTTCGTTGCGACGGAATCTTCTCACGAAATTCCAATCACCAACTTTCTGCTCCGAATGCGAAAATATTTTGTTTACACCGACTTTCATAGGGAGGAACGATCACCAAGATAAAATTAGGGAAATCAGAGCTCGTACGGAAAGATATAGGAGTTCGTTCTTTCTGCGCGCTATACGAGATTGGAATAATAGAGAATTGTGAAGTTGGTTCGGTGAACCCTCGGCCAGGCACTTGAATGTGATTTGCAGAGTATCCACGTAGATGTAGATGGCTTTCAGTGCGTCATGTAAGAAATGTGAGAATAAGGACAACTATGACGCTCCTTCAGAATGATCTTTGGACTCTTTCTGACACTGCGAACAACAAGCTGGCGTTAAATTAATGGACGGAACGCCAGGCTGGACAAAACTAGTTGAAGAAAAGACTCTGGATCAAAAGGAGATGAAGCGTGTCGTGATGTCCACCAGGACGATTAATGACGTCTTAATAGGTGGCTCTTTTGAAATTCAAAATGTGAATATTTGATACTGTTACTTCGCAATTCTGAAACGCTCCTGGTTCACTACCTTTCCCGAAATGGTGTAGAAAGACGCTGATATCTAAGCTAGTCGATAATTACTGTATAGGGGGCGCGTCTTCCCATCCCTCGGCTCGAGACGGTGAGGGCTGCCAACCTCTCAAGTCAATCACTGATCAATAAAATCTGGACGCGAGGCGAGGCGAGGCGAGGCAGGGCCCTTCCACGAGACCGGCCGGCCCTCTGCCACCCCACAACCACCCCCACCCCCTCTCCTTCCCCCACACGTTGTTACCACCCCCTCCCTCCCTCCCACCCCCTTGCTGCTCGCCCCCTTCGGGCCGCTGGCCGGCGCACAGCCGCAGCGTCGGCGTCCTTGCTCGCTCCCAAACACTCACATGTAACATAAACATTTCAAAGCAAATCCACGTCAATTCGGGGCCGGCCATTTTTGGGGGCAGTCGATGGAAGCGCGGCGGCGAAAGAGACGCGGGGGGGGGGGGGGGGGGGGGGGGCGGGGGTCCGAGGGCGGGCCCGAGCGCGGCTATCTGGAATTTCCACTCCCTCTTTCAGTATTCTAATCAGTACGCTGTTACGGGAAACATCCACCGTTCGTCATTAATTCATATCATTTCACTGGTTGACTTAAGAATACTTTTTGCGTTTTTTTAAATTTAGAGAGAGAACTTTTTGTTATTCCGGCTTCCTGTGGAGTCCGCCACTCCTCTCGACGCAGTCTTTCCCGATCACCGTGACCTGTTACCCTTCAGAACGTCCGGAATTTTGTTACTGTACGCCAGTCGATGATGAATATTAATACCGGGCGCCAGGGGGATGTGGAATGTGATACCCATCGCCGAAGACGCGATTGGGTACGACTGCCACTGAGAATTCTGTTGTCTTTCCTCTCTTCCGATTGTAAAAATATTTGTATTTTTTTTGAGAAATTCAGCGAAGTTTCTGTCGGCTAAAATATCGTTTGGCAGAAAATTGCCCTCCAGCACAACGGTAAAACGAGGAAGCAGAGAACGTTGTCACAAATAAGAAAGGCAGTTTCTGGATAAACTAGACCTTCAGTATCATTGTATGTGCAGTAGCTACTGACTATAACGTGAAAACTGAGTATTAACTACTTCGTTATGATACAATTCCCATAACAGAAAAATAAAAAATACCCATTTTAAGTATCAGTATGCAGAATATAACACACCCTTGTCTAAATGAAAGATTCATCTTATTTAAAACACAAGATGTTTCAGGAAGCCCTGATCCCATTACCAAGTTATTAAGATTATTACGCCACAAATAAGAAAGGCAGTTTCTGAATAAACTAGACCTTCAGTATCGTTGTATGTGCAGTAGCTACTGACTATAACGTGAAAACTAAGTATTAACTACTTCGTTATGATACAATTCCCTCAACAGAAAAATAAAAAATAAACATTTTAAGTATCAGTATGCAGAATATAACACACCCTTGTCTAAATGTGAGATTCATCTAATTTAAAACAAAAAATGTTTCAGGAAGCCATGATCCCATTACCAAGTTATTAAGATTATTGTGCCTTTAAATACGTTGAAAAAGAAGAAACAAGCAAATATTTTTCACTGTGCCCGGTAGCATAATAATTTTAACTTGATAATGTGATCAAGTCGATGTGTTCTGAAATCGAATAAATCACACTTCTGGGCAACGAGGGCATAATAAGCTCCGTAGTGATATTGTGATACAGTTGTACTATGGTTTACAACGGATAGATTTCAGAGTAACCATAGCAACTTTTTCTGGGAAAACCGAAGCAGTTAAATGTGTGGAAAATTTAATAACGAAACATTATTTGAAATAGGTTATGGTTCACAGCTTGTAAATATTTTTGTAAAGTCGTGATATGCACAAGAGTCGTAAATATCTTTATTAAAACCCTCACTTTCAGTTAACAACAGGCCATCCTCAGGTATAAAAAACGACATAGGGTTAAGTACAATGATCATGTTTTAAATTTTTTGGGGGTCCATTGTCTTAACGTGTTTTGAGAATGAAAACGGCGTCCAAGCAGCCTGTACTCTGTTTCTTATCCACGCAGTTAGGCAATTTCAGCCGTTGGTCATTTTCAAGCACATAAAATGAAGCGCGAAGCTTAAAATATGTGCTTCAAAATGAGTGACGGTTGAAAGTGGCCAGCTATACGGATAATAAACAGAACTCAGACTGATTGGACCTTTCTTTTCCACTCTAAAAAAAAAATGATCATTTGTATCCAGATCAACATATACATTAACGGTACCAAAACTGTAGAATGCAGGAAACTGCCTGATTTATACATTCGGCGACATGTTAACAAGGGAACCAAAGGAAGAACCTTGCCATGATCGTGATTATGCGCATATTCTGTAATTTATATCCTTTTTTTACCAGAGGATAGTCTACTGTTTGACCGAATCTGTTAGTTTTAATAGAATGACTTAAAGGTATTTTACAAATGTTTCATTTTCTCTGATAATAAAGTCGGTGTACTTTCTTTCCAATACCAGTTTTACATTTCCATCGTACATTTCGAAACACAGCTTCGTCATCAGGGTTTCAGTTTGCTATCGAAGGATGCACTCAAATGTCAGATACGCGTATCTGGGAATTTTACTGAGTTCTGTTGTGAGTGGCATTAGTGATTACAGTGCATGTGTTCTTTACACAAATTTATGAACACTGTTAGATGAACATACTGTATATATTCATATAATAATGTAGAAGCTACTACATTTTGTCATACGCAAAAAACATCAGAAAAAATTCCAGATATGTGTTTCTGGTGTCTTGACCT
The DNA here is from genome assembly GCF_021461395.2 of Schistocerca americana. Classification (NCBI taxonomy): domain Eukaryota; kingdom Metazoa; phylum Arthropoda; class Insecta; order Orthoptera; family Acrididae; genus Schistocerca; species Schistocerca americana. The sequence goes on from NC_060120.1 coordinate 77,681,071, forward strand.
GCGAGTGAAGGTTTTTCGCTATGCAACTGAAGCCCTGATGATGAAATTGGTCTTCGAACTGTGTTGTACACTGGTGGAATAAAACTGCTGTTGAAAACAAGGTATAGGCCTATAAACTTCATTAATAAGTTTTTTAAGATTCACATTAAAACTGATAAGAAACTATTATGGTGGTTAGCAGCTAAAAAAATCAACAGTCACTAAAATTTTAACTATTTTGCTACACATTTTCCATATCAGTAACCAAATGAGAAAGGGAAACAGACAGATCTCGTGGTAAGTAGTAGTTATTACTGTTACTGTGCTACAAATGACACATTAATATGCAGTCAAGTGCACATAAAAAACATATTCTGTGATTAGACTGTAATACCCGAAGTATTTTACTTAGCGCTGACAAAGAATTCCTTTCTGACTGCAGTAATTATACCCTCCTTCGCCTCAGCTACAGAATTTTTTGTCAAAAGGTGGAAAATACTATAAATTATAATGTAGATTAAATTTTGGGCTGTGTATGATAATACGAAACACAAATTAATTTTGCGATTGACAGCGTAAAAATCAATTCCCCTTCATTCACCTTTGCCTTCCTAACCAAGTAGCGCTGAAAGAACCTGGTTCGTAAAAGATACGAATGTGAGACTACTTTTCGAGAAGCAGGAAAAGCTATCAAAGGTGGAATTTTCGCATCCATGCTCGTGATTCGTGCCTTACTTCGAGCATATTATAAGTACAATTTTCTTACAATTTTAAAAGAGTTAATAAAATCTACAAGGACAAAATATCTGAATGAAATACCTTGGCACCCTTATTTTATTTTTCAACGTGGCCTAAAATGTAATGGAAACGCACAAATATTTGCTTTTTGAAGAGTAGTTTATTTAGTCAAAAGTTTTCACGGCTAAATAATATATTTTGACTAATAAAACAATGTATTTCCAAGCAGTTTTACAAAATGATTAAGACACGTGAATCGTACTGAAAATTAAAGTTACAGAAAATATTAAAGAAAGATAAATTCGTCCTGGTGTATGTTATCATTGCTTTAGAAGTCTTCTCAATATACCAGTGTCTAACTTCTCGTATTGCACTTGTTCGTGAGAGTCCAAGCAGTCGTTGTACAAATTAATGCGACAGTAATGGATAATAAAGCCGGGAATTTATACTAATGAATCATCGTTCATAGGAAATTTTTTGAGGTACCGTAAAAAGTAATAAAAATTGCACCATCGAAATGAGAGTAGTTTTATATCGGTTCATTCGAGTGTTCCATATTGGGTTCTATTAAAAGTCGTTATCAATGGTTTCATCTAATTAGATATCTCTCTTGCTTGCCTAACAGAAAAAGTAATTAATTACAACCTGTTTTGTTTCAACAAAGGGACACAGCCAAGTGCATATGCATTCATGCACACCGAAGAGGAACGAAACGCACATAGAAAGAAAACGAGGACGAGGGTTGTCAGTAGAATAAAGACGGAGTAAGCAAATAAGCAGCAAAGAACGAACAGAAAGAGGGAGCCTAGGAAAGCGCTTAGTAGAGCAAGGAGGGGGAAAAAGATGAACAAAACAAGAAGGAAGAAAAAGAGAGAGTGAGTGAGACTGAAGCGTGCTTTCAGATCATTATCACAGAATGAGGGTCTTCGATGTTACTGTTCAGAGTATTGGCATACAGAAATCAGCTTTTAGGATATGATTATAATTTGTCAAGACCATAAATAGTTTACAACTTGTATGAGTGGTGTGACGTTTGCTTCTCTCTCAAACATCCCAGGTAACTGTCTCTGACTATATCCTACTCTAGTTCACTGTCAAATTTCAGTTGTCTGACCAACAGACTATATGTAGATGATATTATAGTACATTTCGTTTTTAATCTGGCAAATTGTTGTCAGATAGGCCAAATGACATAGTTAATACCTTTCCCTTGTAATGGAAGTACCGAATATACCTATTTTTTCAGGCTTCACAGGAGAGCAGCAACGATGGGGTTCTACGCTACGTGAACTGTATTTTGCGTAGATGCACATAGGATGTAAAATTAACACTAAAATCAATATCCTTTTGACTAAAGGCCTGTAAATCTTCGTACATCAACTCCTCGCTAGTCATTGCTATCTACGCTAGTACTGTAGGAACAGTTGACTTTCCTGTCAATATTTAGGGAATAATTACTCCAAAATAGAATCTGCTTTCTCAGCATAAGGCTATACTTTTTACAAATAAAATAAAATACCGAGGACTGTTGCTTCTTATTACACCGAGCTGTATGTTTGTACCAGATACCGGATCGTAGTAATAGATGGCAACTAGAGAAATCAGACTATATTCGCAAAATGTTACTTATAGGTAAGGCACAAAAAGGCAATAATTTACAATTTCCTGCAAAGAATGCTGGAGCATAGCACATAAACTGCCGGAAACTCTTGAAGCTGAGCAACATTGTATGGGCTCTCAAGAAATAGTTTATTAGAAGATGTTTACGCTTCTTCTAGTCTTACCCTCCATGCACGTTTTGTACAATAGTAACGAGGCTCATCTACATTTCAGTATTACGTTACTGCACAATAATACTATTTTTTTAGAGTCTTATAAGACAACCTTAATTGTAAATATGTATTCCAGCAAGTGTCTTAGATACAATTCCTGTTGAACGTTTTGACCCCAAAAACTACTTATAAATATTATATTTCACCTCTTACCTTTGGTACATGATGTAAATAATTAAACAAAATTTTCTAGACTGTAACAGCATCATATCTATGTTCACTATTGGTGCACTGAAAGTGATCTCTCAGCAGAAACATTTCAAATGAATTAAAAATAATTTTGGAACACAGTCTAAAAAAAATGTTGCTCCAATGTGAAATATTTTCTTTCCGGTCAGATCTGCAGCATAGAATATACCAGAAAATTAAATTTCATAGCTAATAATTCCAGTAAAGCTGAAAGGTAAATGATTTTTCCATTTCCTATATCGGTAGCAAAATGAGAAAGAGAAACAGGCATTTCTCGTGGTAAGCAGTAGTTATTCCTTTCTTTTTGCTACAACGTAGAATAATTCTACCAGGCACCCCTCAGTCCGTCCCCCCCGTGCCCTTACCTCTTGGATACCAGCAATCCACCATCTATGCAACTGAATATACGTCCCGCACACCTCTATTTCATTTCCATCACAGTCATCGCTACCTCCTCCAAATTGGTCTGTTCTTTCCTCATTTGTTTTATATGGTGATTGTAATCCCTAGGTTTTTAGAGGTGTTTAGTTGAATCGACAATCTTTAAATCTGAGTGATGTTCGTGTAACCAAAGTTATCGGATTTTTGTAGTACTCATATTAAACAGTAAGAGCAGCAGAGGGCCTAAAACGCTTGCTTGGGAATCCCCACATATCACTTGTTTCACCTGTCACGTAGTACAAATCCGTGACAAACGTCTTAAAGAAGAAAGTGTTCTGCAATGACTGTAATATAGCTCCATTTCATTAAGAAGAAAGTTTTCTGCAATGACTGTAATATATCTCCATTTCATTTTTATTTTGTGTACTATGTTGTTTCCGCTGTGTACCCATTCTCAAGTAAATTTAACCCCTAATAATTACATATGTTTTGGATTTCAGTCATGGGCAGTTCGTGGTTGGTTAATGCTTTCAGGTCCGGCCAAAAATGGAGTGCCAATGAAAATGACTGTAACCCAAAATATAATAGTTAACGCATTCAACATTTTTCTTGAGAATGGGTGCACAGCCGAAACAACGAAGAAAGCAAAATAAAAGTAAAACGGAAACGAATAATCGCCGGTTCTGGAAACATTTCTTTCACGACGTTTATCACTTATTTCTCACTAAATGACCACCCGCCACCTACTATTAACTGTGACATATCTGACAGTAAATCACGAATCCAGTCGCACAACTGAAACGATACTCCTTAGCCATGTAATCTGATTAGAAGGCGCGTGTGAAATATCGTTTCAAAAGTGTCCTGGAAATCTAGAAATGTGAAATGTACTTGAGCTCCCCTGCCGGTTGCAGTCACCGCTTTTTGCGGATATAGTGCTGACTGTGTTCCACAGTAACGTTATTTCCTGAATCCGCGCTAGTTCTATGTGAAAAAGCTCATTTTTTAGCACCTAAGTGCAGTACGTGTTCCAAAATCCTATAAAAATCGCTCTCAGTCTTACTGCTTGATAACTGAGTAAGTTGCTTCTATTTCCTTTCTTGTGGATTGGTGTGACACGTGCAACTTTCAGTCTTTATGTACGGATCATTCATAGAGTGAGCGGTTGTATATCATTGCTGAAAATGAGGTTTCATCAGCATGTCCGAAAGGAACCTACGCAATTGGTATACAAACAGCAAGACTTGCGTTTATTTAGTGATCTAAGTTGCCTTGCTAAACGAGGGACAGTATTCACATTACCAGTCTGTGTCTCAATGCTGTATGTCAGAACTGATACACACATTAATCGTATGCTAAAGAAGCTTCGTATGCTTAGTCGTCAAAACCCTATCAAGTTTACTAAAACCGTTCCATACCATTTTTATTCTTGTAAGTGGCCTTTTTTTTTTTTTTTTTTTAATGTCCGTTCAGCCGCAGTCCTCATCTGCCGTGTAAACACAAAACTCATCGACTGCTACTACGACTTCATTCTAAACCTCTACTATTTTCAATTGTTATTTTTTTTCTGTCTCTCTCTTAAACGTACTTGAATTTGAGGGACTGTAATACCAAACACGTTTAATGTTTATTTACAAGGCATTGTCGTTGGTGTGGATAACCACAGCATTTGCGAAAAGACTATGTAACATCAGTATGATCTTATTGTAAAATTGGTTTTGAAATGCCATTTAGCCAGAATGTGAGGTATTCCCTCGAAACATGCTGCAAAATAAATAAGTAATACAATAGTCAACAAAGTTTGTGACTAGTAGCGGTAATTTAAAAAAACCTTTATTTGTAGTACACTTAACACAGAAAAATGCAAACAAAAACAGCTTATATAAAACAGCTACTTCAGCAGATAACCACCCGGATAATTTTTTAAATCATTCGTACTACATTATTTAAGTCTTACTTTGACTGATTTTCAGGGGTATTTTTAATTTGGCATACGTCGTTCATCAGTTCGTTGATGGCGTTAATCTACAATAGAGGGAACAGTGGAGTGTCATTTGAAATAGGATTACGGTTCAGATCCGTTCCATTTGCATGTGTCTAGTCTTCGTTTCGTCACTTTAGGAATCCTGAAACGTTTAGGACTCCTGAGAATAGCTTCCGTGGTAAAGAATATTCTTGCCTGATATCTCTTTCAATTTTCTGTTTCTCATTACCCTGCTTTATAGGTGTTGTGGAAGCTGCACACAGCTTCCAAGCGTTGCACAACAAGCCGGGAAAAACCAATGTCAGGGCAGTCTTTGATGTTTCATTTAACGTGTTTTGTGCCAAAAAATTCAAAAGAAACTGTAATAATTGTCACATAATTGAATTACAAATAAAGTGTAGAAATGAGATTAGTGACAAACATAGCTTCAACATCGTAAAAGTACGAGGTACAGGTGAAGGAAATATTTTGCCTCGAAATTAACGTAACACATGAAGTGCGAAACACTGATAATCCACGAAATAGACTGGAACATGTGAGGAGAGGATCCCGCCCAAAAAGAAATTTACTGGAGAATATTTATTTGTGATATAGATTTCGTAGAATACACATCTGGAGCCTAGAACTGTATGCCGGTGGATAACGGACTGTGAGAAAACCGGAAAAGAAGTGAATAAAAGATCTTGAGGTGTGCTGTTATAGAAGGATGTAAGAAATGGAGTGGGTTGATAAGACAAAGCATGTGGATCTCTCCATGATCGCCGACAAAAGCAGTAATGGAAAATACAAGTTATAAGAGAGGACAGGATGACAGAACATTAATAACTTTCGTAGTACGAACTGTAGTTGCAGAATGGACTAATTGGATGGTAAGACACAGAGTATATACGACAAATAACTGAGGGCGTTCTATCTAGGTAATGTTATCAGATGTAGAGATTGATGCAGGAAAAGAAATCATGGCATGCTGTATCAAACCAGTCAGAAGACTGATGAAAATAAACTACAACAGTGCAGTAGTGAAAAACAGGCTTAACAGCACGGTATCACTGCAATTGGTTTACATAAAGTGCTGATTGTAGTCGAATTAAGTCGGGTGATGCTGAGGGAATCAGATTAGGAAATGAGACACTTAAAGTAGCAAAGGAGTTTTGCTATTTTGGGAGCAAAATAACTGATGATGGTCAAAGTAGAGAGGATATAAAATGTAGACTGGCAATGGCAAGGAAAGCGTTTCTGAAGAAGAGAAATTTGTTAACATTGAAGATTTGTACGGAGTGTAGCCATGTATGGAAGTGAAACATGGACGACAAATAGCCAGGATAAGAAGAGAATTGAAGCTTTTGAAATGTGGTGCTACAGAAGAATGCTGAAGATTAGATGGGTAGATCACATAACTAATGAGGAGGTATTGAATAGAACTGGGGAGAAGAAAAGTTTGTGGCCCAACTTGACTAGAAGAAGGGATCGGTTGATAGGACATGTTCTGCGGCATCAAGGGATCACCAATTTAGTATTGGAGGGCAGCGTAGAAGGTAAAAATGGTAGAGGGAGACCAAGAGATGAATACACCATGCAGATTCAGAAGGATGTAGGTTGCAGTAGGTACTGGGAGATGAAGAAGCTTGCACAGGATAGATTAGCATGGAGAGCTGAATCAAACCAGTCTCTGGACTGAAGACCACAACAACAACAAAGTGCTGATGCCACCATGGGTAAACGTTCGGCATCATATAGCAGCCCTCAGGATGAACGTATGCGTCGATGACCGAGAAGGGAGTGGAACCGCAACATTCGAGTTACCAGCAGAACGGCTAACCTTTCCAACACCGTTTAAATATTAAATGTTAGCATTTGATTCGATTGGCACTATTCAGTTTCCACGATCGCTTCGGATTAATAAATAACATTTTTGCAGCGTACATGAATCCGAGAGTAAACACTTTATGGAGGGCGGCGTGTTTACCAGTAGGCGTGCTGGAGGATACGGGTGACCCATCGGCGAACAGCAGGGGCGAACGCCCGGCCGCCGCTCGGCGTGTAACTGTGTCTTGAGGCTATCGATTATCCATTAGCCTCTCCTCTCGTCCCACCCACCCCCACCCTGCAGGCGCCGCTGTTTGCTGCTCGCTTCAAGACGCCTGCCAGCCGCCGACAGTGCCTCTTTAAAGCGTCCCCAGCAGGCTGCAACCTGTGCAACCAACACGTGCACAAGGCGAGCTACAGCTAAGAGACCAACAAGTGCACAAGATGACCTACCGCTTTGACACCAGTACTCGACTTGCCAAAATACTTCTATAAATTTCCAGTATTTTTAAATTTTGTCACAAAAAACCTAGAAGCCGCCGTTTCTACATTAAGATGTCCGTCTCAAAAGCAAGCATAAGCATTTAACTTTACACATACTTATGTTGGGTACTGTCAGAGTCTGTTTATAATATAAATAAATACTCGAAGTAAGCAGTCACTAAATTTGAAAGGTTTCTTTTTATCTACAACGCTTTCCACAGGATTAAGCTTCCCCACCAGGTCTGGATTTAGCTCAGGTGCATTGCTCCTCGGAAACCAACGATGTGTGCTTCTCCATTCTTCACTTTTCTCAAAAGCACTGAATTTAAAGTTAACACGTACACTTTTTTGCGAGGTATTAGTCTATAAAACGTCTTCAATGGAAAACTCTCTAAATAAAAAGTAAGATATTTATCGCTTTGTTTGAACATAAATTTAGGTTCAAACACAGGCGATTTTCATGAAAACAAACCGGATATCCATTGTTTAGCTACTACCTAGACTGTAATGTAACACAATTAAAGAGAATAGCTGAAATTTCATGGTAACACAGGGAAAACAGATTATTTTACTTTAGTACTGACGCTTACTGCCCGCGATTCTCGTGGAAGGTATACTATCTGTTGTGGGTTGGCAGGAGAGCCAACACCGGGCTACTAGAGGAAGCCGAAAGGCACGCGTTTTTGCTCAAGCAGGCTGGCGTGAGGTCTGTAACAGGACAAGGAAATCAGAATTTAGAAAAACGGACGTAGCTGGTGGAATACTTAACTTAAATCCATTAATGATGGGCGTCGCTCTTGACGGTACATGAATACAGTATCAACAGTAACTGGTACTGGCGCGTTGCTAGGTCGTAGCAAATGACGTAGCTGAAGGCTATGTTAACTATCATCTCGGCAAATGAGAGCGTATTTTGTCAGTGAACCATCGCTACCAAAGTCGGTTGTACAACTGGGCTAGTGCTAGGAAGTCTCTCTAGACCTGCCGTGTGGCGGCGCTCGGTCTGCAATCACTGATAGTGGCGACACGCGGGTCCGACGTATACTAACGGACCGCGGCCGATTTAAAGGCTACCACCTAGCAAGTGTGGTGTCTGGCGGTGACACCACACTATCATTTCACTGTATCGCATTCGTTTTTTGTTACATAGTTCGTATAAGAACAATTACTGTTTTACTTCCATCTGAATCTTACATCATATGACGAATAACACAAAACTACTAGTTAATAGCATCAGTGCTTGGTTGTGACAATTTAACATAACTCTTTAATATTGTATTACATATTCTCTGTAACAATTCATTGAATACAATGAGAAATTAACGTTTCCTATTCGATGCTGTAACCATTTTCCATTCTCGGAAATAATACCTGGATTGTCATTGATTTTCTAATAAGAGAATTGCTTCCTGTAGACGTCTGAATGATTATTACTCTACAATAGCCAAGTCATAATATTCCGTATCGAAGACAGCAGTCCAAAATTATAGTACAATATGAGAATATTATTATCTATTCAAATTGGTAAATTTTTCCAATTTTTTCCTTCTACATTCTTTTTACAGTTTTGATTGTTTGTAAAGATATTGTTACAATTTTGTGTCTCTTATTAGCATATCTTCCTATGAGCAACCAAGAAACTGCACGGATAAGAGGTGTAAGAGAATTAAGCCAATGTCTCTTTATCAATAGTACGTCCATAACTTCGTTCTTAGCCTATAGTGACTGGAACGACAATAATTGCAGGCTATGTTACATGCACAGAAACTACAAAAAGAAAATACGGTAGCAGCGAAATGATAGTTTCCAAATAGCTGAACATTTTACTAGAAATAATAGATTTACGAGTGCTGGTAAAAAATCTACTTTGGGGTCAATACGCTAATTTCGTTGTAGTGGTACCAACGTATCTGTCCTTGACTAAACAGTTAATCATTAAACGCTGTCCTCTGGAAATTCATGTCTGCCGCAGTGACCGCGGGTCAACGGAACTTTTCACTGGCGCTTCATGACGCAATACACAAATTGTGATAGCTACAGTACACATTTCACCCAACTGCATGCCAAACGAAACTCTTCTTTCTTCTCATATTCTGCAAACATTCAATGCCGCACTGTGAAAACGTCTTCTGTTGGGCTTTACTGAAAATCAATGCTATGGAACAGTGATACGTGAGCATTTTATTAAATGCAACGATGCAGGATGAATAAACTTGTAAGATTTGTAAAGTCCCAATCAGTGATAATGATTCCGGGAATAATATTAGTAAAATACTTGACATAATGGTACTAGCAGTACTGAAATTTAATCTACATTTAGCATTCCACCTAAATTCGTTCAACTGTTATTAATGTAATCTGGAAATATGTAAGCATGAATTCATAGGAAATTGTCTTGACGCGTGACACTTAAATTTCAGTCTCTCCTTAAATTCTCATTTCTGTTCGTTCCGGTACAATTATGGCAAGAGCTTCAAAGGAAGAGTGTTCAGAAAAGAGGATTATGAGCAATTCGGAAACGTTTACCGGTTACAAACACTTTATTTCGACAAAAAATTCACAAAAAATTTACAATACAGGTAAATATTGTCCATAGATTTAGCTCATCAAAAATCGGTAAATACGTTCAGGAACCGTAGTAAATAATACCTAATTCCTTTATTGAAATTAGAAACAGATTTTTGTAAACTTGTGCCGATGGTCAATGAGCCACAAGTTAACTGCTAACGGCTAATACGTTTCTATGGGTGAAACCCATATTCCGTATTGTATCTACAATACCCCCATCCCAATTTACTCGCAATCGTATTTCAGAAATATGTGATAAATATGAAAAATTTCACGTTTCGGTAAGCGGAAGGATTAAAAATACAAACTAACCGCCTTCCTATCACCCCAGGTGGTTAGCTTGCTAGATTTCGTAGAGCCCATTTTGCATCCAGCACTGACTCTAGCATTTCATACTATATTGTGAAGCGGCTCCTAAGTGTCCCCAAGAGATTTCGTCGTTGCTTTGAGAAAATCTTATTGGATATTTGTTACTATCAAAATCTGTAGCGAGTGTTTAGAAACGAAATAGATCTATCACGACCATAATTCGAAATGGTTCTTTCCATATGATACAAATAGTGTGATGCTGTCGGCAGAATGATAAGCGGGTTGTCTGCGCATAGGGAACTCTCAACTGCGCAGTCGTCTTAAGAAAAATATGTGTACGAAACCGGAAGGAGGAGTCAAACATTTTAAATCTCTAAGACACGATCTTTACCGCGTGAAAGGGCGGGTCGTATTGACGTCTTTCAGTAGCTTCTTACTTTTCATCGCCCTTTTAGGCTGAATGAAAAGCTAATAAAGACTTAATCTTTACAATGTTCTATTTAACAGGGTGCTAAGTAAGCATTTGAGGGATTTTGTATTTCCAAATGTTGCTCGAATAATTTTCTGTCTGGATAAACATTTTTGTACCATTTGATGTGTTTAAATATTTTCGTTCGGTATACTTCTGCCAGCACGTAGCTACTGTGCAGCTGGTAAACGTATGAATTTGACAGTTAGATCATTAGAGACTTTACGAACTTTCCGTCTTCTAAAACCTCACCGGAAAAATTATTAATTCCGATATTTCTTAACAAAAACAATTTGAAGCCGTCACAGCTATCGTACATTTCCGACAAGCGTTCTTTCTTAAAATGCAAATCACATAACTTGCACATCTTAAGAATATGTTCGTGTTCATTCACGGGCCTCTTATTTGTTAGATCTAAAATGTTCAGAGAAAGTTGACAGTAATTACTGCTTTTTTCTGTACACCGGTTATAATATACATTTATTGGTGAATACTGTATTCTGAGCTTATAAACTCTAATTACTTAAACCCCTCAAAGGCTTCTTTCAGAAAGCGGAAGGAAACGCAGGGCGGAACACAGACTTAGTTAATTATCCTCTATGTTTACACGCGCTTCCAAAACCAGATTTCGTAAACCGAATTACCAATACCGCCTCTGGTTGGTCACGTAAACACTCCAAAATCTATTTTGGAAATCCGTTTCTAGCTGCGGGTTTTCCACATTCACAATCGATTTTGGATCCCATATACGACACAATCGTTTTTGATACGTGCTTGGGCTGTCGTATTACGTCTTGTTTCCAAACTATTCGGCTAATATGGACGGAGTGACTCATTGTGCAATGAAGGAGAAGCAGAAATATTAGACTCAGAATGAAACTATATACCTCTAGTATTTACGCAAACAGATACAACAATTGTGGTGACTAAATGAGAAACTTGAACAACCGATTTACAGACGCCATATTTAACTGGGCTAGCAAATTTGCTTCAGCTCTTAACATGTAAACACGGCACCGAAAAATGGTTACTGAAATTCGGCTTTCGTCTTTCAGAAGATGTGTTGTACGTAAACGTAGTGACAGTGGAATAAGATTATGACCATGCAGCCACTCGATAGCCATAAATTACAAAAATGGTCGAATGCATATGTATGCACGTGCCGTCTATGGATCGAATCCACATGAGAATTACTATTTAATATAGAAATGGCATTACTACAAAAACATCGAAATGTAGCGTCCACTTCGAGGTAACAAAATAGTGCAGAACACTTTCATTTGCAAATGAATCTATCTTTCCACCGTCTGGGGTACCTCTTGCGTTGGGCCCGGCGAAAGAGTCTGCACATAAAGTACAGGCGTTCTGCAGTATGGGTTATGTACACAGATAATACAATACTTAACATACGGTGAATTCATTCAAATAACGTATTTATAGTTTCTTGCGACAAAGAAAGCTAATAATTCCCGTAGAAGAAGAATTTCAGATGTAGATCTGTTGAATTTTATTCATTATGATGTACGTTCAGAAAAGACGGAAATACGCAAAAGTTATTACTAATCTGAGAATCAATATGATGAATGCCGTGACAAAGAAGTGAACTGAGAATATATAACAAACTAAATTGTTTTAGTAAATGTATGGAGGCGAGCGTAATGAATGCACAAAGTAGTAACAAAAGTTGTGACGACAGTACTAGCCGAATAAAAAAGAAAATATATCGGATTGTTGCACGTTCCTCATAATTGCATAATGCAGTCAGTTTCGATAATCCTAACAGAGACGACATTTTTTCACAAAAAAGGAAATGTACTTTCCTTAGTGAGGCAGTGTCATCGTAGCCTTATGGCAAGTATTACAGTTTTAGATGAGAGCTTATAGGATAAGATTCAGAGAACGTTGCGAGGTAGAAATATTTCTCACCTTTCTTCGCAACACGATGGCATTACGGGAACGTCAGTACACTTTATTTATATCATAATTATTTAACATAGTTCCCTTTGCAAATACGATTCCTTTTCCTACGCACACACTAAAATACTTTAAGCTGTAGTATGTATTTTTGTGAATTTTTGATTTTTCATTAATTCAGATAACCTGAAGATGATCGGGATTATACAATGAGTGAAATAGATCGTTCTGAAAAAGAATCAACCAAGGCTGTGTAATTATATCACATGAACTTCTTAAAGTTGACATAAAGTTTTTCTTAGTATAGTATCGCGTCATAATGTAAATAAACTATTCTGGAGAAATCAACGTTTCCGCCACGGTTTTTTTACATTATGACGCGGTACGATACTCAGACAACCTCTATGTCAACTGACTCTGGCCGCGGAAGCCTACGTATTTAACCTTCTTAAAGTGTTCGATAGTCGTTATACACTGTGTCACAAACTTCTCACTTCTCACTCATATTATTCTCGGCATGTACGCCACAATATTCTGAAAAATTACACCTCAACAAAATAGTTTTTAAATAGGTCGTTTTTTTCTGTGGACGTATCTCAGCTCACCTTTTTAAATAAGAATGATTGTACAGGATTGTTGGTGAGTCTCCCAAACGCTGGTAAGCTGCCTTTGTTTGACATATTGAGCGCTTGCAGTGACTGGAGACCCGCAGCTTCTGAATATTTTGACACCCTGCTGTCTCCTCAGGAACGTAGCCGGTGTCCGCATAGTAGAGTTACCGTCTGAAAAATACGCACACTAATGTAAAAACTGTATTTGCTAGAGCTGAATGTGCAATTAATGAATTACCTCCGTTGACTGCTACATTAGTTCATCCTAAAACATAACAAATTATGGGAGAATTGTCTTCATGAACTTAATTAAGTGTAAACGTTTTTTAAATAAAGAACAGTCTAACATCGCATGAGGGTTGTTAAAATTTAAAATTTATTAATTGGGTGACCGGTTTCGATCTTGGTAAGATCATCTTCACACCATTAAATGATGACGGCTGCAGAGAGCGCATCTAAGAGCGCCCCGCTATGCAGCGCTGGTAAACACTGCTGAATATCGATCTCTTTTCTCTCACGAACAATATTCGAAAAGATACTTAGTTAAGATTGCTACGCTCTTTGGAATTCTGAATTAATCATGGGTAGAGCAGAGGGAGTGACAGCCAGACATCAGTTGTAAGAATCTAGGAACTGAAAGGGAGGCATTAGTTAAGAAGGAAGTGAGACCGGCTTATAGCGTGTCTCATCTAAAACTCAATCAGAAAATAGAACAAACAACAAAGGAGATCAAAGAGAAATTCAGCAATGAAAATAATGTTGAGGCAGAAGAAATAAAAACTTTAAGGTCTGTCGTTGCCGTTGCAATTAATTCTATCAGTGACGGTAGAGAACTGCTGAACGAAATGGATAGCGTATTGAATAACAGAACTGTTGAACAACTGGAACAGAAGACGACGGGCTCTAGTTAGGAAATGAGACACTAAAAGTTGTAGACAAATTTTACTGTGTAGATAGCAAAACTAACGATGGCCCAAGCAGAGAGAATATAAAATGCAGACTGTCAATAGTAAAACACGTGTATCTGGAAAGGAGAAACATTTTAGCAGTTAATGTAAATTTAAGTTTTAAAACTTATATTCTGGGTGTATGGTATTTGTCTGGAAACTTACTTTATACGGAAGAGAAGCGTGGACGACAAACGGAACAGAGAAAGAACTACAAGCTTTGCTTTTGTGGTGCTATGGAAGAATGCTGAAGATTAAATTGGTAGATAGACTAAAACTGAAACTGGGGAAAAGAAGAAGTGTGGCACAGCTTGAGTACAAGGAAGGATAGGTTCATAGGAAGCATCAAGAAGCCCAATGAAGGTCAGTTTGGTAATCGAGAGGAGTGTGGGAAGTAAAAATTGTATAGGTAGAGCAAGACTCGACTAATGTACGCAGGTTCAAGTAGCTGTAACGACCAGTTATTTTGCACAGATGAAGAGGATAGCACAGGATAGACTAGCTTGAAGAAATACGTTATTACAGTCTTCGAGCTGAGGACCGCAGCAAGAACATGACAAATCAGCGAAAGTATGCGTTTCATGTCTTAGACGCTTTTTGGATAGTAACTAATTCATATCCAACAGGCAAAGCACAACTAAAATTTGTAAATGTTGTACGGCAGGGTTTTGAATTCGGTATTACTTATTAACGATGAATAAACAAGTGACAACTTCTTATTTACTAATTTATTTTTTGAATATTCTCTCAGAGACATTACACATTACTTTTCTCGCACTGAAAGACGATCTCTACGGAGATGATGCAACAGCCGGTTGTTACTGTATGCAGAAGCCGTAGGTAGTAGCACAGAAAGTTAGTATTGGCAAACAGTATGTACTGAATTTATGACTGAAACAGTTATTTTACTTCTGTTATAGGCTGAGTGAGAACAGGCGCAAGGTTTGGAAAACGCGAGCACTGATCTTCGACACAGGGGCAACGATTAATATTATTGGTCTCGATCTTCTTGAAACAGAGGCATAAATTTCGTATTTCGTGTAGTTTTCTCACTGGTGGTCTCAAATATCATTTCGTAATATAGAATGGGCAATATGAAACAAATCTTTTTCGGAAACGAGTGATCTGTAAGTTGCCTGAGACACTATACATTTAAGAGATCTTCGTAAAATCGTCTTTAGGTTGTACTCCACGTCTTTCGTAAATGACATTTTTAAATGAAACTAGCACTAAGTTGCTAATATTTTTCTATTTTTTATTGTTCTCTAGCAAGTTTCCATAATATTTCTTCGCCGAGCAAACTTCAATAAAATTAGAATTGTGTAAACTACAGATCTTTAGTTTTGAAAAATGTTAGCTATCTAGTGACGTAAGACTAGGTGGTCCCGCAGTTATGACAAAACTTCTTCTAGCCCAGAATGAAAAAAAAAGGAAAAGTATGTTTGAATTTATAAAACGAATATTTATACACTTGATGTGCAAAATGAAGGCACCATAAAAATTATTATAGTTACAGACGTAGACCAGCGCTAGGAATAGAGGTGACATCAAGAAATCGTGTTCGCTGTATATGTGTAAATTACAACTACAATTACCCTCACAATGCAGAGAGGTTTGGGTAAATATAAAACAGTGATGTGTATAAGGTGTACGCAACGTCTCAACTAATATCTTTTATATGTATTTACATTTAAGAAAAAAACCTAATTTGTTAGGGGATATGCTCATGGGCAATGGTCTAATGCCTTCGCTATTTATCTGTTATTTTATCCCCTTCAGGACACGTTAAATGCAATGTCTTGTGATTTTGCAAGCAACATACATATTTCAGCATTATATATAAATACAGCGTAGCAGGCTCCACAGTGAAAGGTCGTACCTTTCGGTAGGTGTGTAACCTCCCCCCTCACTTATCGACCTTAAAGACAGTGAAAAATTAAACCGCGTGTACCTAATGGAAATTTGGGAAAAGCAATCGTCACCGAAGTTAATCTATCGGTAAAGAGGGAGGAAAGGGTTACATCTTAATGAAAGGAAAAATGCAAATGAAACTGGTGGAAATTAATTTTGAAAAGGGGTAAAGATAATAAAGAAAGTAAATGTGCGGCCGTCACGTTAACAATTAACTAGCGGTAATTAGATATTTGAGATTTGGGGGAAATCACGGTCGCCAGTCCTAAGGACAATTACTATAGTAACTGAAAAAGAAAGGTTATTACACATATAATTAACACTAGAAGCGTGGCAACTGAAGGTTGACACGTGTAGTGTGAAAACTGAAAGTTTGTCAGAAGTAATAAATTTCGCTACACTCTGACTTAATTTAGCAAAAGAATTAATAAAACCGGAAAATCGAAAGTTAATTTAGTGACTGAAGTTAATAGTGAGCTTTCTTTCTGAAGCACATCGAAATCCAGTAAAATACGGTTAGTCTTGGACTACCTCAACAATCATTTCAAAAGCAACTTGACTCTACGCAATTTAGAAACAAGAGATTTAACTTTGAACTTGAATTAAATGATTCTGAACTATTAACAATAGTAAAATTTAGTACGTACCAAGCTGAGCTGCAGTCACAGGTAAGCTAAAATATGCTAACAAAACTCGCACTCTAAATTTGTGCTCGTGTAACCTAAATATTGTAGCCAGCTACTGAACTTTGAAATTAAAGCAGTGAAATCTAATTATATTATTTTAATGCTGGCGTTTGAATTTCAACGACACTCGGGTTCATTTCGGAAAAGGAAGGGACCCTGCTTGGCAATGCAATTGGGACAATGAGCAACAAAGGTTCATGCTAAGTTGCTGTAATTTTGCGAGGCAAATGGAACAATTTGAAAAGCTGAGGTCTGCCATACAGTTCTGAAACTTTACGTGCTTTTAGTCTTCCTTGTTGGTTGATTGAAGGTTTGAAGCCGTCGATCGAGGAGGTGGCGACAGTCACTCATTGTCGGCCGTCGCTGTTGCAGAAGCTGGATGTTGGCGCGCCTTCTTCTCGACAAGGTCACCAGGCGAAACGGGCTCTTGATGTGCGCCAGCTAATGCTTCCCGTCCGCGACACCATGTCAGAAACTAACATCGCGAGTCGAGCGCAATTACATGCTGCCAAACCCCGAAAGCGCGGCAACTCGCGGGAGCGTCACACAACACCTGCTCCACTCGCTACTCCCGCCAGACTCCCACCGTTCTGCCCGCGCTCCACGCGGCAGAGTTAACACTACCAAAGATCCTACACACTTTGATTCTTCACACGACCTATCGATGTAATCGTTCGATAGCAGTTTTCCCTAGGCAAGACCCAGCGTAAAAATACAAATAATCTTTACACAACAAACCAATTATACATCGACATAAATGCATAAATATATATATATATACAAATAGTAAAACAATTACAATATGTGAAGACACAGAAATATCATATATTCAGGTAGCAAAAATAATGAAAACAAATTATAGTACAATAGATGGAAATAGGAGAATATGCATTTACGGCGTTACACGTGCCCCACATTGTCTGAGGATGTTCGTGTAACGTAAACAGACTCAGAAAATGTCCCAAAAAAAGAACAGCGGAAATGTATATGCTCAAATCATCAACAAAATTTAGCATTCGTCTAATTAAGCATAAATCAATTTTTAGACCATAATAATTGAGTGGAGACACTCCTAATCTTATTCCACTCTGTCATCTTGCACAAAATAAAACAGGTTGACAACATATTAAAATACATAGAAGATATAGAAAATGGTTTAGCTATTCCAAAATCGTCAAAATCCGTAACACTATCATGAAATGGAATACTATTTACAAAATTAATCAGAGTACATGGTCATAAAAACAGGTAGATCAAAATACGCAAATTAATAATTAATTACATAGAATACACATTTTTACATAACCCTTTCGTAATTAATATTCTCGTCATGGGAGTCCATTAAACGCTAAACAAGAAAATAACACACATCAGATCGAAAAAAACATAAATATTGACAACAGAATTCTTTCATATCAGCTGTCCGGGAAGAAAAACAACTCCGCCTTCCGTACTCGCAAGTACAAAGAATGCCGACAGCGGCACAAGAGCCGACAGCGGTTCCGCCCCGCCAGTATTGTTGCGCCCGCCTGTGCGGCACGCTTGATCTCTCTCGCCCTTGTAACGGCATTTCCAGAACGTCCGTTTCACTGAATTCTTTCGGTAAAACTCACTCCCGAGTAATCTCAAGGAGTCCATAAACACTGTCACAGTGGATAACTCAACACTGTCCATCATCACACGCATGTACTAGCCTGAAACTTAAAACAGCGTCTAAGTACATCGGCAATGACTAGTAAATCACATATTTATGAAATCTTACAGCTATTTAAAAAATCATATTTACTTTCCTTAATCTACTGTGACTCAGCTGAAACTTAAACTAGCAGCTTGGATTTTTCAGTTGATTAGAACCTGATTAAATTGATTAAAATTAAATTGATTAATCAAAACGCGCTTTAGTGTCATGACGACGTATGCGAGCATCGGCTTTTAGCTTCATTACTTCTCGCAAACGATCCTTTTTCACACCAATACTAATGTCAATCCGTGGGGGAATTTGATTATCTCTTCCACTAAACTTGTACTTCTGTCACCCAGCAGGATTTCCTCTGGAGAAAATCCCGTAGATTCATGTCTCAAGGTGTTCATAATTCTCTCAAATACTGCTACATATTTGCCCCATGCCCTATGGTTGTGATGGCAATAGGTACGGGAAAGTCGGCCTCGTCTTTGTTCGTGTGTTACGTTTGACACACCGTCTACAATACTTTCCAATTCACTTTCTACATTATTGTCAATGCCGAGATTCTTCACATTACAGTAGTTCAGATTCATACCTACGTCAATACCATCTGGCCAGTTAACAATGTGTATAGGCTGGTATTGCCTATGCACACCGTCTCCTGCCTCGTCAAAACTAACTACTATTGTTTTATCTTGGGACGTACATGTCAACGTTTTGCTTTCGCAGTTAATCACTGCACGGTACTTTAATAGCCAATCTAACCCGATAATTACTTCCGTAGTTAAGTCTGGCACGACGACAAACTCTTGTTCAAATCGTGCCCCACATATCTCGAAGTTGACAAAAATCTGTTTTGTGACCGGTTTACTGGCCTTCCCAGTAGCACCGATAATTTTCACTCCTGTTACTGGCATAACTACGATGCCAGGTCTGTCTTTCAGTAACTCAAATATTTTCCCAGATACAGCACTCAATTCTGCACCGGTGTCAATCAACACGTTTAGTTGTAGGTCGTGCATATTAACAGACACTACTATCTGTCTACACTTGTCCTCGACTGTTTCTTTATTTTCCCACAGTAAATCCTCGTCTATATCCAGGTCATTCCAGAAAAAACCATCCGGCTTTGATCCTAAATCCGGTTTATCTGGCGGCTTTTTCAGCCTCTGTTCACATACAGTTTTAATTTCAACACGTCTGTCCTGAGGCTTAGTCTGTAGCTTCGCCTCCAATACCGAAACCTTTTCCTGTAACTCGTCAACTAGTGAGTGTTGCATTGCTATCAATTCACTAATTGTCACCTTCGTTGATTCCTCTTTAGTCAGATTGATCTCATCTGCCAATCTACCTGGAGAAATGTGCCCAGTAGCATCTGAAATTACTTTCTCTGGATCTGCGCAACCCACACTGCTATCGTCTGACCGTATAACGTCAGCTCTAACCTCATACACACTGTAATCTACGTGGTTTTCTACCAATCGTGTCCGGCTATCACTAAAATTTTCGTAATCTTTCTCCTTAATACTCTCGCAACGTTTAAACTGGAGGTTTGCGTCGGACGGGTCGGCTACTTCTATCACTATAACTTTCGGTAAAGTCTGCCGGTTAGGGCCAGAACTTTCCGTTACTACTTCAACATCTAACTCCTGCGGGACGAAACACGACGAATCTTGCTCGTGCTCCCCATTAACATCAACTATTTCTGGTAAAGTCTGCCGGTTAGGGCCAGAACTTTCCATCACTTCACAAATACTATCTTCCTGTGGGACGAGACGCGGCAAATTCTGCCCGCGCTCTCCATAAATGCTTCTCCCGTACAGGCCCCTATAATCTCTTAGTTCGTCGTATAAGCGACCGAACTGCCTTAACCAGACCTCATCCCTCTCTGCATCCCCTCGCTCAACGACGAACGTGTTATCCGACATCTGATCTTCTCTCAACAATTGCGAATCATTCTTAAACTCAATCTCCAGTTCCGCTGTGGGTATTACAGCTGGCACCTTATAATCGATTTCCGGAACACTACTTAAATTGTTCTCACAGACAGTGAATGTACCTTCTACTGCCGTGTATACAGCTGATCTACTACTTGTGGGCGCACTCCTTTCTCTTAACACTGGCACACTCTCCCGCCGTTGATTATTCCATACGGAATTTTCATAACGACGACACCTGAGTTTTCTACTGTTATTGGGCCGCCAAAATTTCTCCACGCCCGGTCGGCCCCTCACCGGCGCGGCTAATGGTTTCCCTGTCTCGTCCCAGCAGATACGCTCCCCGGATGCTGCTGAGGCGGCTGATCACACCCTCTGGCGTTATTACTATTCTGTGAAGCCCGTATCACGTTAGTGTGATACTGGTTTCCGTCATTCCTGTTATTATTTGCATTGTACCGATTGTTATTACGGTCCGAACCATTATTGTTATTGCTGCCATGGTTGCGGTATGCATTATTCCCGTGGTTATCGTTGTTGTGGTTGCTGTGGTACCCGTTGTTGTTACCACGGCCTCTGCCACTGTCGCGATTATTGCGCCAATTGTCCTCGTCCTCCACTCTTTCCAGGAAATCATTGATTGTCCTGTAATTGCTTCCTACGTATCGTTTTGTATCATCTGGAAGCTTCTTGTAGAGTTCCCAGACTATTTCGGATTCCGAGCGGCGGTCACGCAAATATTCCAACTTGCGGATCCAGCCCTCACAAAACTCCTTCATCGAACCGCGCGAATTCATATCGAAAGGCCTCGATACGACAAATTCGCGCCAGACTCTTTGCTGTTTTTGCTCTGACCAGTATTCAGCCAGAAACAAATTTTTAAATTCGTCAAAAGTCAGGTTCGTAATGTTGAGGTTTAAGCCCCAACGCTTGGCATCACCAGCCAACACATCAATAATCGCATTAATTTTTCTCTCATTAGTCCATGATCTGGGTAAAACTCTTTCACAATTCTTAATGAAATCCGTCGCGTGTATACCGCCTTTTTTCAAGGGGTCGAACCGCTCCTCTTTCGTCAACAATTCCGAACTATGTGCATAGATTGGCACATAGCTCTGTTTTTCTTCAAGTTTCCTTTCTAATTCCGACACCCTCGTAATCACTTGGCAAGTGGTTGTCGCAAGCGTTTCCACTTCCCTCTTTTTCTCTTCGCAGGTATTAGCCTGCTTCGTCACTTTGGTATCTACTTCGGATACTAAAGCCTTTAAAGTTTCCACCTTCTTTTGATCCTCTTTTTTCACTAATTGAATTTGTTCCGTCACCTTATTCTCGATGATCGGAGCAACTGATTCTCCTACACTTTTCTCGATTCTGCTAATTTCGGAATAAAAACGAGTATTTATGCTCGCAATTTCCGCCTGAACGCCTATCATTTCCTGTTTAAGATTACCGATTTCGGTATTAATTACAACAATATCTTCTTTGATTTTATCAACTTTTGTGTTAACAACTCCAACATTGTTGTTAACAACGTTAATAGCTTTGTTCTGATTGTCTAGCATCCGTTCAAATTTTTCAGACTGAGCTTCTTGCTTGACCGATTGACTCTTGATTTCGTTAATCAAAACGTTCAATAAATCAGTTAAATTCCCGGAAACTACCGGTTTTACTTCCGTAGCAGCTTCCTCTTTAATTGTCCCCCCGTATTCGTCATCAAGGGATTCAGATTTGATTTTCACTTCTGATTCCGAAACATTTTCTAAAGTTTGGAATTCCATTTCTGCTCTTTGTTGCGTTTCGCCGGTCGCGTCTTTCATGCTAGCCGCCTGCCCCTGAACAATGGGTACCGCGGTGCGCGTTTCCCACTGTTCGATCGATTGTTCCGTATCCAAGTCTACCAAATTTTGGCAATTGTTGCCTTCACTCATTTTAATAATTTTCAATATAACTGCCAAATCTCAACTCTAATTAGGATTCCTCACACGAATATTCTCGCTGACGTATCGACCATTTCGTAACCAGTACTTTGTTACGAGATTTGCACAATGCAAAATTCGTGTCCAGAACAACCTCAAATTTGAAGATTGTCCTGTCACCAGGTCGCCACGTGTAACCTCCCCCCTCACTTATCGACCTTAAAGACAGTGAAAAATTAAACCGCGTGTACCTAATGGAAATTTGGGAAAAGCAATCGTCACCGAAGTTAATCTATCGGTAAAGAGGGAGGAAAGGGTTACATCTTAATGAAAGGAAAAATGCAAATGAAACTGGTGGAAATTAATTTTGAAAAGGGGTAAAGATAATAAAGAAAGTAAATGTGCGGCCGTCACGTTAACAATTAACTAGCGGTAATTAGATATTTGAGATTTGGGGGAAATCACGGTCGCCAGTCCTAAGGACAATTACTATAGTAACTGAAAAAGAAAGGTTATTACACATATAATTAACACTAGAAGCGTGGCAACTGAAGGTTGACACGTGTAGTGTGAAAACTGAAAGTTTGTCAGAAGTAATAAATTTCGCTACACTCTGACTTAATTTAGCAAAAGAATTAATAAAACCGGAAAATCGAAAGTTAATTTAGTGACTGAAGTTAATAGTGAGCTTTCTTTCTGAAGCACATCGAAATCCAGTAAAATACGGTTAGTCTTGGACTACCTCAACAATCATTTCAAAAGCAACTTGACTCTACGCAATTTAGAAACAAGAGATTTAACTTTGAACTTGAATTAAATGATTCTGAACTATTAACAATAGTAAAATTTAGTACGTACCAAGCTGAGCTGCAGTCACAGGTAAGCTAAAATATGCTAACAAAACTCGCACTCTAAATTTGTGCTCGTGTAACCTAAATATTGTAGCCAGCTACTGAACTTTGAAATTAAAGCAGTGAAATCTAATTATATTATTTTAATGCTGGCGTTTGAATTTCAACGACACTCGGGTTCATTTCGGAAAAGGAAGGGACCCTGCTTGGCAATGCAATTGGGACAATGAGCAACAAAGGTTCATGCTAAGTTGCTGTAATTTTGCGAGGCAAATGGAACAATTTGAAAAGCTGAGGTCTGCCATACAGTTCTGAAACTTTACGTGCTTTTAGTCTTCCTTGTTGGTTGATTGAAGGTTTGAAGCCGTCGATCGAGGAGGTGGCGACAGTCACTCATTGTCGGCCGTCGCTGTTGCAGAAGCTGGATGTTGGCGCGCCTTCTTCTCGACAAGGTCACCAGGCGAAACGGGCTCTTGATGTGCGCCAGCTAATGCTTCCCGTCCGCGACACCATGTCAGAAACTAACATCGCGAGTCGAGCGCAATTACATGCTGCCAAACCCCGAAAGCGCGGCAACTCGCGGGAGCGTCACACAACACCTGCTCCACTCGCTACTCCCGCCAGACTCCCACCGTTCTGCCCGCGCTCCACGCGGCAGAGTTAACACTACCAAAGATCCTACACACTTTGATTCTTCACACGACCTATCGATGTAATCGTTCGATAGCAGTTTTCCCTAGGCAAGACCCAGCGTAAAAATACAAATAATCTTTACACAACAAACCAATTATACATCGACATAAATGCATAAATATATATATATATACAAATAGTAAAACAATTACAATATGTGAAGACACAGAAATATCATATATTCAGGTAGCAAAAATAATGAAAACAAATTATAGTACAATAGATGGAAATAGGAGAATATGCATTTACGGCGTTACAGGTGGCATACCATTAATATCATTTCCAAATTAGTTGAATTGTATGTCGTAGTACACTTCAACAACATCGTATTCATTATTTCATCTTACAGGAATCGTCGTGTTAATGACACTAACGGCACTTTGTTAGACGAAATGGAAGTATTATGATCTAGTAGGCTGCCAATATTTTACCCAAGGATCCAAATAATTCTGTATGACATCACAAGGAAAGTATATAGTAGTTAGGTCTTCAGTAGCGTTATTGGTAACAGTATAGGCGTTACGAGAACTTTACTGGTTGCCAAGGGTTTATGGCTAGGAAACGAGTTATTTATTCTTTTATTAAATGGCATTTGTAGATAGAGGGCAAACACGTTAAGACTTTCGTGATACGCCTATCACTTGTAAACCCTTGGCTGCTTTCTTTTTATTTTTTTAATTTTTTTCTTTCCTATGGGGAACATACTCCTATTATACGGTGTAAAGTGTTGAAAATTAACAGCGTCCACCCTTTTGCCTTATTATCCTCTATAACGTTAATTGAGGAGGGCTGGATACATTTTTCATGTCATAAATTGTGATGTAATACTTTATTAAAACTAAAATGAGTACAATCACTTGAAAATGCTACTAAGCCGAAATGGCAATAGTGCATCCAGAAGAAAAAACCAAACAAACGCGAGTAGGACTCACGCTCTGAGTTTTCGGTGCACTCTTAATTCTGTGTATAGAATATAATAATGGATTCGCGGGCCGGCCGGAGTGGCCGAGCGGTTCCAGGCGCTACAGTCTGTAATTGCGCGACCGCTACGGTCGCAGATTCGAATCCTGCCTCGGGCATTGATGTGTGTGATGTCCTTAGGTTAGTTAGGTTTAAGTAGTACTAAGTTCTAGGGGACTGATGACCTCAGAAGTTAAGTCCCATAGTGCTCAGAGCCATTTGAACCATTTGAATGGTTTCGCTTGGCTCAACAGCCAGGCACAAGACTCAATTTGACGCCTCTTCGGTGGTTTGCGTGCCCCTAACCTACACCATTTATCGAAGTGGGGAAAGTGGAGCTACAGCTCAACGTTGAACCCGAACCACACGTTGTTTCTGACTACTCTTTATAACGTCGAGAGGTGGAGGCTAGGCTAAAACGAAGACTGAAAAATCCGTAGTCCAGCCGAAATTCGATTCCAACGCCTCTGGACTACCGCTAAACCACCCCCACCCCTATCCCCCCCCCACCCCCACCCCTATAATATGTATAGATCAGGTGTGGCCACCCTTTACACCCACGTCCCACTTTAGTATCTCTCTTAATAGCAAAATTTTCTAACTGCTCACCGGTTTCACAGTAAATTTTGGAAATTTGTGGTAAGTTCCTATGGGACCAAACTGTAGAGGTCATCGGTCCCTAGGCTTACACACTACTGAATCTAACTTAAACTAACTTACGCTAAGGACAACACACACACACATGCCCGAGGGAGGACTCGAACCTCCGACGGGGGGAGTCGCTCGAGCCGTGGCAATGAGCCTCGAACCGCGCGGCAGTTTCACAGTAATGGTGATTTATAAAGAAGGGACGCAGCTTTACTTTATAAAATGTATGAAGCACAGTTAAGGCAAGCTAAAGCTTATAATAGATACTTACCAGGTCTCTTACGTCAAAATTTGATGAAAACCTGATGAAAATGTTTTTGAAACCACTGCTGCCTCCCGCCCAGCATGCAAACTGGAATAATGTCCTAGTTGGCGGGAGGGGCCAGACCGACCACCAATGGTCTAGATATTTCATCTGTAGGTTTTTCTATTGAGTTTGTATCAAAATATGTGACACATAGGGTCTTAACAAAGGACAAGCAGACAGACAGAGGGACAATAAATGGCAAAGTATATTTTATTTGTTATAATCTCGAATTAACATTTTAAGGTTTTTTCCTTTACTCTTACTGTGACTTGCTACTCTCCAAATTGTATGAGTGCAAGACAACGGGAATTACACTGTAGATCTTGATGCACGAGTTAACGAGTATCGAAATATGTGGTATAAATGCCGCTATGTTTTGAATGCTTTGACTTAGAAAGGTAAACACTTTACACCGCCAAAGGACGGTAGACGTTGGGTACCTGACCTTAATTTTAACATGATACCTGTACCCTTTCGTGAGACAAAGGGGTTTTAACAGACGGACAGACACACATATGCTCAACAAATGGCAAAAGATATTTTTTGTAGCGTAATTACATATTAACATTTTTCTGAGTTTTTCTTCACCTGTGCTGTGAAACATTCCTTCTTGTCGAATTTCATTATTCCGTTCCAACCACAAGTGCCCTATAGATTTTGATGAGTGAGTTCAAAAATGGCTCTGAGCACTATGGGACTTAACAGCTGTGGTCATCAGTCCCCTAGAACTTAGAACTACTTAAACCTAACTAACCTAAGGACATCACACACATCCATGCCCGAGGCAGGATTCGAACCTGCGACCGTAGCAGTCGCGCGGTTCCGGACTGCGCGCCTAGAACCGCGGATGGGTGAGTTTGCAAGTATCGAAACAAGTGATCCAAATGGCGGTATCTTTCGACTGCGTCGACATAAAAGCTTAAATGTTTCACACCGCCAAGGGGGAGTACACCGTAGTACGAGTATGTAACAGAAATTTCAGCTTGACACGTACTGCCACTCCTGAGAAGAAGAGGTCTTAATCTTTTGAGGTTCAGTAGTTTCTGCTTGAAACCACAATTTTAGAATTTTTTTGTTTTTTGTTTTGTTTTTAAGTACCACTGCCTTTCGCATGAAACCACCAATGCTGTTGCAAGACAGAGACTTCCAGTGGTAAGCTGTTGTAATTTGTTTTACTTCGTTGTACTTTTACGTTGTAGCAATCAGCTCTAGCGTTCAATGCAATAGTTGGCATGGAGATTGTACTGCGTGATTGTAGGAGATTGTGAAATGATTTAATTTTTGTTTTATATAGTGGCCATGTTAACGAGACCATTGATATTGAAAGTAAATATATCTGTGTCAACGTAACATAAATTTTTGTTAGTACTACTGTTTTTATAAGTATTATCGAAACCACTGGGACAGTATATAGCCGGTCGGAGTGGCCGAGACGTTCTCGGCACTACAATCTGGAACCGCGCGACCGCTAAGGTCGCCGGTTAGAATCCTGCCCCGGGCATGGATATGTGTGATGTCCTTAGGTTAGTTAGGTTTAAGTAGTTCTAAGTTCTAGGGGACTGATGACCTCAGATGTTAAGTCCCATAGTGCTCAGAGCCATTTGAACCATTTTAACCTAAAATTTAGTACATTTTGAATCGCAATCGCGATAGGTTACAATCCGACCTTTATCAAAGTCGTAAACGTGATGGTACGCGTTTCTCCTCCTTACACGAGGCATGACAACAACGTTTAACCAGGCAATGGCCAGTAATGTAGTTCCATTTTTGTGTATTAGTGTACGGAACCCTACAATAATAAAAATCAAATGGCGAA
Organism: Schistocerca americana; assembly: GCF_021461395.2. NCBI lineage: Eukaryota > Metazoa > Arthropoda > Insecta > Orthoptera > Acrididae > Schistocerca > Schistocerca americana. The sequence goes on from NC_060120.1 coordinate 77,708,690, forward strand.
TCCATTTTTATTTATACAAAAATTATTATTGTTGCAGTCATTTACATATCCTTCGTGGTAAAAGAACAGGAATACTGGAGAAAGCACTGCTACGGCAGGGTGGTGCAGCTACGCGCTCGCACGCCGTAAAACCCGTTTCGATTCCAGAAGCTGCCGTTTTATTTGGCACTCGGGCGCTCGCGGGAAGGTAGCTGGTGATTAAAAGCCTCGGTCGATTTCCGGGAGCAGAAATGCGGAATCCAGCGGGGCGAACGGCGGCGCACAATGGCGCGCGCTCCGCCCATTCACCGGCCGGGCGGCTGAGCCGGCGAGTCGCCGCCGGCGCAGCGAGCGGCTCGCAGCCCGCAGCCCGCCCGTGCCCGATGCGACGGCCGCTGCGACAGCTCGTCACCGGGCGTGACGTCAGCGCGCCGCCTCCTTAATTGGTGCGGCGGCGTCTTAGCGGCGCGCTTGCCGGGCCTGGACGGCCGCTAATTGCCGCGTCAACACCGCCCCCACCGCCCCCGCCGCCCCCCACCGGCCCCGCCGTAATGAGCCACGCCGGTAAACACCGTAACGCCGCCGCCCGCGGCAGGCAATCCAGCTCACGAAGCGGAGGTCAAGACTTCTCCGAGCACCCGGCGCGCGCCTTAGCTTTTAAGTCGGGCCCTTTTGCAGCAACACTTACAGCTGCCGTAAGCGGTTCTTTACAATATCCTACTTGTTTCACAGCGACCCACGCAGTAGGTGCGGTTGTCAACACACTGTGTTGTGACCAAAGAAAATTTTAATTTTTATTCTTGCTTTTGTGGCCATAATAGAAGTCCAGGCTCCATAGGCAAACAGCCAGCCGACATTAAGAAATAGTCCACAAGGCGTTCGGATAGATAGTAAGCTGTTGTGGAAAGCCCATGTCCAGGATCTTGTTCAGAAACTAAATGCTGCTTTACTTACCATTAGAACAGTATCTGAAATAAGTGACAGTTCAACACGAAAACTAGTCTACTTCGAATATTTTCATACGCTTATGTCGTATGGTATTATTTTTTGGGGTAATTCTTCTGATTCAAAAAGGGTATTTTTGGCTCAAAAACGGGCTGTTCGAGCTATATGTGGTGTAAGTTCGAGAACCTCTTGTTGACCCCTATTCAATAGTCTGGGAATTCTGACATTGCCCTCACAGTATATATTTTCTTTAATGTCGTTTGTTGTTAACAATATTAGCCTACTCCCAAGAGTTAGCAGCTTTCACTCAGTTAATACTAGGCAGAAATCCAATCTGCATGTGGAATGCACTTCCTTGACTCTTGTGCAGAAAGCAGTGCAGTATTCTGCAGCATCCATTTTCAATAAGCTACCACAAGAACTCAAAAATCTTAGCAGTAGCCCAAACTCTTTTAAGTCTAAACTGAAGAGTTTCCTCATGGCTCACCTTCTATTCTGTCGAGGAGCTCCTGGAAGAGCTAAAAAATTAAGCAAATTCCAGTGTTACATTGTTGATTTTCTTTATTTAATCTTACGACTTTTCACCTGAATATGTTTTTGAGGACAATATTATGGAAATGGAAGAGGATGTAGATGAAGATGAAATGGGAGATATGATACTGCGTGAAGAGTTTGACAGAGCACTGAAAGACCTGAGTCGAAACAAGGCCCCCGGAGTAGACAATATTCCATTGGAACTACTGACGGCCGTGGGAGAGCCAGTCCTGACAAAACTCTACCATCTGGTGAGCAAGATGTATGAAACAGGCGAAATACCCTCAGACTTCAAGAAGAATATAATAATTCCAATCCCGAAGAAAGCAGGTGTTGACAGATGTGAAAATTACCGAACTATCAGCTTAATAAGTCACAGCTGCAAAATACTAACACGAATTCTTTACAGATGAATGGAAAAACTAGTAGAAGCCAACCTCGGGGAAGATCAGTTTGGATTCCGTAGAAACACTGGAACACGTGAGGCAATACTGACCTTACGACTTATCTTAGAAGAAAGATTAAGGAAAGGCAAACCTACGTTTCTAGCATTTGTAGACTTAGAGAAAGCTTTTGACAATGTTGGCTGGAATACTCTCTTTCAAATTCTAAAGGTGGCAGGGGTAAAATACAGGGAGCGAAAGCCTATTTACAGTTTGTACAGAAACCAGATGGCAGTTATAAGAGTCGAGGGACATGAAAGGGAAGCAGTGGTTGGGAAGGGAGTAAGACGGGGTTGTAGCCTCTCCCCAATGTTGTTCAATCTGTATATTGAGCAAGCAGTAAAGGAAACAAAAGAAAAATTCGGAGTAGGTATTAAAATTCATGGAGAAGAAATAAAAACTTTGAGGTTCGCCGATGACATTGTAATTCTGTCAGAGACAGCAAAGGACTTGAAAGAGCAGTTGAATGGAATGGACAGTGTCTTGAAAGGAGGATATAAGATGAACATCAACAAAAGCAAAACAAGGATAATGGAATGTTGTCTAATTAAGTCGGGTGATGCTGAGGGAATTAGATTAGGAAATGAGGCACTTAAAGTAGTAAAGGAGTTTTGCTATTTGGGGAGCAAAATAACTGATGATGGTCGAAGTAGAGAGGATATAAAATGTAGGCTGGCAATGGCAAGGAAAGCGTTACTGAAGAAGAGAAATTTGTTAACATCCAGTATTGATTTAAGTGTCAGGAAGTCATTTCTGAAAGTATTCGTATGGAGTGTAGCCATGTATGGAAGTGAAACATGGACGATAAATAGTTTGGACAAGAAGAGAATAGAAGCTTTCGAAATGTGGTGCTACAGAAGAATGCTGAAGATTAGATGGGTAGATCACATAACTAATGAGGAAGTATTGAATAGGATTGGGGAGAAGAGAAATTTGTGGCACAACTTGACCAGAAGAAGGGATCGGTTGGTAGGAGATGTTCTGAAGCATCAAGGGATCACCAATTTAGAATTGGAGGGCAGCGTGGAGGGTAAAAATCGTAGAGGGAGACCAAGAGATGAATACACTAAGCAGATTCAGAAGGATGTAGGTTGCAGTAGGTACTGGGAGATGAAAAAGCTTGCACAGGATAGAGTAGCATGGAGAGCTGCATCAAACCAGTCTCAGGACTGAAGACCACAACAACAACAACATGTTTTTTTTTTATATTTCATTTTATCTGTTTCTGATATCGTGTTATAATTTCATGTATTGACTCGTTCCATGACCATGCAGACTTCTCCTTAATTTGGTCCCATGGAACAATAAATAAATAAATAAATAAATAAATAAGCGGCGGGGGCTGTCAAGTATGGCTTGTTGATCAAGTAACTTAGTGTTTGACTTCCTGCCAGAGGAGGCAGTATGAATCAAACTTGCGCAAATACCAGGCCGATAATACAGCAAGACAGAGTGTCAGTCACGTGCGGAAAAGACCCGTGTAGAACCAAATTAAGTTGTGTGCAGCTAGAAACGAAACTGTCGTGTGATACCGAAGGCATTCTTGCGCAAGCCGACCAATTAGAAACGAGAGTGTCATGTGGAACCATAGGCATTCTTGTGCAATCCGATCACTTAGAAATGAAAGGGTCGTGTGAAACAAATTAACTCGTGTGCACCCAAGTACATGAGAAACGAAATAAAAGGCCAAGCAGCGGAATAGCTAGAGGCAGATATTCAGATGCAGATTCAGAGCCAGTGCCGGCAGGTTGAAGATTCCACAGTGAGACGCCAGCGGGGCGGAGTAGGCCCGTAGCAGCCGATACAGCTGATACAGACTTCAGATATGAGAAGACAGACTCTGGTGGACACTCAGGAACTGCAGGTCAAGTAGGATTTTTAGAGTTTCACTTTAACAGTGTAGAACAGAGGCTGTCAGTCTTTGTCTCAATTACTTAGAGAGAGTTCAGTGCAAACCAAGAACAAGTGATTCCTTTGTACTTGTTTCTTATATATACCGGCAATTAGCTTTGAAGTAGCAAGTCCGAATAAATAGACTGAACCTTACTAAGGAGTTTATGGTCCAACACCTCACGTAAGTATATGTGAGAATAAACTTGATAGAAACTAACCAATCTTTTCTGCCAATTGCAATTCTTTAACCTATTTTCAGGAATCTTATTTGCTTCAAACCAAGGAGATTCTCTCCCTCTCATGTCCGATATAAAGGTTGACAGCAATTTGTAACTAACCCATTGTCATTAACGTCCCGATTGCGCTACGCAGTTCGCACTTACTTCATTCTGGTATAGTGAGGCTGTGCCGGGACGCGACAACTGCATTCAGTGCCAAGTCCTAATATCGTAGCTTAGATCTGCAGTGACTTGCATTAAATTGCTACAGAATCGTGTTGTAATGGGTCCTTGTTATACAGTACTAACGATGTCACTAACAAAGAAAAACAATGATTATTAATAAAATCCTGGAGATAGTATTCAAAATCTGCATCTACATCGCTACTCTTCAACCTATACACTGAGATGTCATAGGATAGCGATATGAACATATACAGGGTGGAGAGTATTTAAACCGACAAACTCTGTGAATTTGTAGGGGATATCAAAACAAATATTTTTCCCTGATGTCATTTTTTCCTATGAGGAGTGTTTAAACCGGTAGAGGAAGATTTCTCTGGCGGCAAATTAATTAAACCAACAAACACTTTTCCATTTTTTTATGGCCAAGAGACAACACATTAGCACAATTTCAATTACTGTAGATTTTCGAAAATGCCTCCATTGACACGTAAACAAAGGTTACACAGTCGGATCATGTTCTGTCTGACACGGGCAAAAACCCCAGGAGTATCCTGAATTGTTCCTGCTGCTGCTACTATCCGGGCAACCAGATCCTCTTCTGATGCAACGGGAGTTGCGTAAACAAGGTTGCGCATCTCTCCCCACACAAAAAAGTCCAGAGGGGACATATCTGGGGATCGAGCAGGCCATGGTACAGGACCACCTCTGCCAGTCCACTTTTCTGGGAACCGTCAGTCCAGAAATCGACGCACACGACGACTGAAATGTGCATGCGTTACCTTATAGGGAGCGGGACGTCTTCCAGCAATTCTGACAATGCTCTGGCGAGAAAATTGTAATAGTGCCTGCCATTTAATGACCTAGGTAGCAGATACGGCCCAATTAAACAGTCCCAACAACACCGACCCACACATTAACGAAGAACCGCCCTTGATGAGTGCTAGTAACTGTGGCATGTGGCGCGACCGCTATGGTCGCAGGCTTGAATCCTACCTCGGGCATGGATGTGTGTGATGTCCTTAGATTAGTTAGGTTTAAGTAGTTCTAAGTTCTAGGGGACTCATGACCTCAGAAGTTAAGTCCCATAGTGCTCAGAGCCATTTGAACCATTTTGAACCAAGATGTCAACAAGGCACTGTGCAAGCTGATGGTGTTTCCATAATGGTGTGGCCTGTGTTTATGTGGAATGGACCCTTCCTGTGGTCCAGCCGATCCTATCATTGACTGGAAATGGATATGTTCGGCTAGTTGGAGACCATTTCCAGTCGTTAATGAATTCCGTCTTCTCAAAAACAAAGGACTTTTAATGGATGACAATGCGCCACAGTTTTTATGTTTCTTGCTGAATAGATTTGATTTATGAAGAATAGATTTATTTGCTTGAATAGTAAAACAATAATCAGTCTTAGTCACCGGCCCGCAATTGCTTGCGACGGGTTTTAAGAACATTCTGGACAATTCGAGAGGATGATTTCGCCTCCCAGGTCGCCCGACATAAATCTCATCGAACATTTGTGGGACATACGCGAGAGGTCACTTCGTGCACAAAACCGTGCAACGTCAACATTTTCGCAATTATGGACAGCATGGCTCAATATTTCTGCACGGGACTTCCAACTACTTGTAGAGTCCATGCCTCACCGAGTTGCTGCACTACCGGGCATAAGGAGATCCGACGCGACATTAGCAGGTATCCCATGACTTTTGTCACCTCATTGTACTGCAGCGTGGGGTAAGCGCATTTCTCTCCTTTCTACATGGTGGTCTGAAGGTCTGAAATACTTGTGCGGATATTGCAGGGTAGTTTGTACTGAGAAATAATTATTAAGAAAAAAAATCTATACGATACACCGTTTCCGATTTAATTAGCATTGAAGCCGTCAGGTCGTTGTGCAAGCAGATAACGAGTGGCTATAATTAAAGGGCAAGGTCTAACGAATGGAAAAGGCATAATGTTGATATAACTAACTGCCGGTTACAGAGTTTATTCAATATCAGCACCGAAGACATCGATGAGATGCTGTACAGTGTCAGATCAGTACCTGATGGCCTACATAGCAGCTAATTTGTGTGCCCTATAAATCAGTCCCGCATGAACGCATTAGAATACCTACCATATTTTGCTGCCGTAAGATAATCACAGTCCACTCTGGACCTATATGAGTAGCTGCAGTTTAATTGTAACTACAAAGTACAAGCAACCTGCCAGAGACGACAATCGTCAATCGTGTCCTTCGTTTGGTTTCCTCGAACCGAACTAACGTATCTTTTGCTCTTGTAGCTTAAATTTATCACTTCAGAAAAAAAGCACATTTCAGATGCTAATGAGAATTTCAACAAGTGCTAACTCATGGACCGAAAGATGTCTGTGGATTACCGCATGTTGGGTGGAATCTGCGCGTTCAGTGACGTGATTTGCTAACGTCAATGCTTATTAAATCGGAAACCGTGTAACGTATCGAAGTTTTTTCTTAACAGTTACTTCTCAGCGCTATCTACTCTGTAACACCCTTACAAGCTCTTCACTCTGTTTCTGATCACTCTGCATAGTTCTACCTTACCCTGTTCCATTCGCGTTTAGCATGTGGGAACAAGATCGTTAAACCTCCGTATGAGCTACACTTCCTCTGATTTAAAGAAATCGTACCGGTAATGAGAATAATACCAATAATTATTACAAATAAAAACAGAAGACCAACAGATGTCACAAGAGGCGCACCCAATAGTGTAAAGAAACCGGAGAGTATTGTCAGTAAAAAAGTAATAGCATCATAATTGTCAATTGAGGAGAGTTCAGTTTCTAGTCACTGGGTGTCACCTGACAGGGGAACCGTACGAACTTCGCCTCATCGAAATGATTCATATTGACAGTGTGTGTGAGGGACGACTCCCCTTGTGACTACCAGATATATCAGGGACATTTCAATCCTTCAAAAGCTGCGCAAGTCGACTGTTGGTGTTCTTATTGTGAAGTGGAAATCACAGCTAAACCAAAAGCAAGCAGACCTCATGTAATGACGGGTGGGAACTGTCAGTCATTCAGACTTCCCTTTGAAGGAGCCTAAGAAGCTAAGTGTAACTATTTAGAATAATTGGCTTACTGATTAATGGTATGTCCAAGGAAAAGTTTGAGCCCTGGAAATGTTAGTTCTCTATGCTATTTCTTGCTAGTCGAAAAAAGGACTCATTTTATTGCAGCTCTGAGCGACAAAGTCCGAAAAAGGATATTTCACAAACTTTTAGTTTTATAGTACGTATGTCACCAATTTCGTAGATTTTCAATATTATTTTAAAAATAGATACTATACGTTTACGTTCGCGCCTTACTAGTATCAGCAGTTTCTTGTGGAATTTCAAGTATTCCGTTTGCTATGGTTTTCAAAACAAGCAAATGCGTACATCTCCCAGAGATTGCAGGCGAGTACAGCTTACTTTCGGCTGCCGAATCATGATACTGGATAATAAGGACACTATTTCTTGTGCGATCTCCGTATATTCCGTGTAAGCCTATATCTGCTTCCGTGGAAATAAACAGAATATTCATCTGTCAGCTCTCTAGTCGGTTCCAACTGAGCATTCCGTAGCGTGACATAAAAATATTCATAAATTCCAGTACATCTTAATGAAGAGAATGAAAGAGATATGTTGAAGGTAAAACGGCCTGAAAGGAAAAAATGATCAGTGGTAGCTGTAGTCTTCCAGAGACCTGGCACGAAAGACAATAAAAGTAAATCTTTTGTAAATGTTACAAAGAAGAAAAACTAAGGAAATTACACGTATTTCCTTTAAGGTTGTGTGCAGATGGTGTAAAATGAAACCAGTTGCGTCCTTTAAAGATTTTACACCTGGTTTTTATAGTCTTCTTCTTCCATTCAAATATTAGGAAATATAGCCTGTCACAGTATACGTCCGTTACCTTATTTGCTCACCCTTCTCATGGGTTATCACATAAATTTTAACTTTTAGTACTAACTAGTCATTGCCGATTCTTTCCAGATGGCCATTCGACTTCAAAGGATTCTGGTTTATTCGTGAACTGAGCTAGATTTTTTAGCCACACCTTTACCGCTTCGTTTCGAATCTTATCATTTCGTATAAAGCATTTCACTAATGCAGTCCTCATTTATTTTGTCTGTATTCACCGTATCTCCTTCTGTACTTTGTTGTCTTTTTTCATTCCCGTTATTGTACAATATATGACGCTGAATATAACCGACATTTCTTTTATTGTCTGCACTGTAGTCTTCGTTACTGAGCGTCACATGTATGAAAAACTTTGTACTTGTACTGATTCATTGTTAACTATAATCTTTGACAATTTCAAGGTCAGTACCTTTGTTTTCATGGGAGAAAGTTTCATGCTGTATTTTTGCGTTCTTTGCACAGGATACAAATACTTGATTACATATTGATTTCACTGACAATGAAAAGACTATGGCACCTGCAAATAAAGGTTGTACACCAAGATTCCTCTACATGTTTGCTGTTCTCATAAAATTGTGTCTATGAAAGTGTTCAAGACTATTAATGGACACACTATATTTTCGGCTGACTCTTCTGTTAGTAAATACGTTTTATCTAGGTTTCTCTGCAAAATCAAATGCCCTGCTGTCATTTTCACGCAAACTTGCTTCTATCAGATAAAACGAACAGCTTATGTTTTCCACGATATTCTACAGTTTACTCATTTTTATTTGTTCATTTTCACCCTAGCAAAGGCTTTTTCAAAGACCAATGATGAAATTTGTGTTTCCCTGCTACAATCTGTGTATTTCTCAATCTATTGGCTTAAGAAGACAGCAGTTTAGCTACTGTTTATAAGAACACATTGTACTTCTTTGTTCGGTGGTTCCATTTTAGGTAGTTGTCGCATAGTTATCACTTTATTAGTTATTGATATTACATTTGATTTTTTTCAGTCTTGAAAACGAATTATCTTTCCAATATATGCTGAACTAGTTTGATAATCTTATGTACTGCAGGAGGCTTCCACATTATTATTTTTCTGCATTTATATATATAAACATGATGCTTTAACATTTTGGCATTTTTGAAACTTTTAAATATTTTAGTGTTTCTGTTAATTCTCTTTTATATACACTGTCTTACTCGAGTATCTGAGTCTTTTGCTTTTAATTTTTCTGCATTTGCGCCATACAATAAGTTACTTCAGATTTTCCTTTCACTGCCCTTTTTTGTCTTTACTTTAGATATCTCTGACACATTAAAATTTATATTTTTTTAAGTAATTTCCTGCCAATAGTTCTTTATATCTGCAATAAAGCACTCTCAATGTCACTGACATGACATGTTTGCTGTTTTTACCATTCTCCTTCATTGTCAGTGGGGTGACTGATAGTCACAATACACTTTACCTCTTTAATGGTTTGTTTGCTGTAGGAATTCTAGGTTTTTAATATTTTTTCTGTCCATTTCGACCATATAGTCTTCAGTGAAAGTAATAATATTATCATTCATTTACATAAGAGCTTTTTGTCTTGTGATAACATGTCACCACATTGCAGTTATCCATTTATAGTAAATTATTGTAATAGAAATAAGAAGTATTTTTATGTTATCCTGTGTTGTTTCAAAAATAAACACATCGCAATGGGTACTAATGAAAAATGTTTTAGAAAATAACTGCAGACTGAGGATACAAACATTTACCTCTCATATAATTTAGACTCGAATAGTTATGTGCTGAATTTTATAACACAAAACTTCCATTTTAAGCACTGTCACTACATCACAGAGATAACAAATTTGATGTTCCATGTATTTATTTACCAAAAGTTGAACCATTCATACAATAAGTAAAATGCATGACTATTTAATTTCTACAGATAACTGTCAAATGTGAATAAAAATTATCATGAGAAGTAATTATAACTTATAATACTGAATATAATATATAAGTATCATAAATTAAAGAAAATTTGAAAGCATTTTATATTTCTATAATACTGAAACTTTGGACAGAGATCCTAAGTCAAATTATGTCACTGCAATAATATTCAAATTTTCTGTAATAAATTACTATACAGAGCAAGATGAAACTCAACAGACTCAATGAAAGTATGTTAAAGAATTTAAAAATAAACATATTTCTCAAAATACTAAGCAGAGTGGAAGAAAAGTAACAGGGCGCTACAGTATCTTCAGGAAGCAATAGAAAGGGGATGAACTTAAGACAAAATAATAAATGCCTATCAACATAAGTAACGTCATTGATGTGAACCACAGCACAGCCAAAGAAGCAAGACCTTCAGTCGTCTAGAGCCCAAAGTACATGAAAATAAAAAAGACTGAATCCTTTCCATGTATGAAAATAAAGAAACTTTTTTGACAGATGAAGAGGATAATTTCACAAAAGAATACTGCCACAATCCAAATTGAAAGAAAGTTGAACTGTTAGATACTGTGTAGATTTTGCAAGTGATTTAATTAGTCACAAAAATCCACTAAAATGTAGTAACATTGTTAAGTCTTGATACAAGCGTTATATCAACTATATTTTTCACAAGAAACAAAAATATATTATGTGAATAACAGACAACTGCAAAGCTGTGAAATACCCAAGAATATATCAGATTATAGTAAGTACAGTTCCAGTAAAATAGTCGTGTCCAGAGTTAAACCAATAGTAAAAGTATTATTTGATACAGTGCTGCTAAAAAATTGTTTTTCCTGTGATAAGCAGTATGTACAATTAAATGTAAGTTAAACGCTTGAAAGTGGAGAAACAGACAAATTAAACCTAGACTGAAATGAAACAATAATGTTGAAAGTGAAAGGATATGCTGAAAATTTAACAGTTCAGTTTACACAGAAACCAAACTATTTGCAACATTTCAGAACGACCACAGAAAACTCTTTTTAAATCTAAATGAACCAAAATCGTGTTTTTAACAACTGTTTAGCATAGGGTGCATCCAAACATTACTGACAACATGTAGGAGGCTGCTACGGGATATTGTATGATTCCTTTATTAAAAGGGGTCTGTGGTGTCCGGCGGTTGTCAGCAACTGCATTCACCACTCTTAATGTACTAACTAACGCTATTGGAAAAACAAACACAAGATATCACCGTTCAATACTGGATGCAAGCTCGAGGGCGAAGAGTGACGTGGGGATTAGTATCGTCAGCAACATTCCAACTATCGAAAAATCTCGTAACTTTTGTTGAGTATTTCTGCTATGACACCAAATAAAACAAACGAAGTCAAAAACAATAGTGGGATTACGGAGCTGCTTAACTCTAATTCTTTTCTAAGAAGTTAATTTCTAATAAAAAAAACTGTCATCAAAGAACCTTTGCAGAATATAGTGTAATATCAGCCAATATGATGAAAACCAGTTTCTAGAGCCCGTAAAAAAGGAATATCGGTAAATAAAGAGTATCCACTGACAATGACGTAAGCGTACTGAAACATATTTAGAGAAAATAGAGAGTCCCAAACTAATCATTGTTTCACAAATGCGTATCTCTTCAAACAAAATATAACACAGAACAAAAAAATTGTACTTATGATTCCGGAATTTGCCTTGGCTTCTTGTTAGTTCCGTAATGAGGAACAAGTGACCTTGAGAAAACCGGAAATCGTGGTCGCTCCGCCTCCTGCACCCCGCCAAGGTCGCTGTGGAAGGAACAAGTGCAAACCGGTCAGCTCCTTGGAAGACGAACAGGAGGATCTCGGAGCGGAGGTGGGGGTGAGGAACCTGAAGCTTCTCAGGGTTCGACGGTATGTGGCGCACGTATGACATATAATTGTTTCAAAATAAAGCACTCCAAAGCGTCTAACGAAGACCGGAGAGAAATCTTATTCTCGTCGTCCCAAAAGGAATTTTCTCCCCCAAAATAACTATGAAAACCTTAGAACAGCTTCGCCATAGGTGTCTGTGAAGAATTTAGTATTTATCGTCAATCTGGTAGATAATGACTGCACTTTGAACTTCAGCTAGAAACATCTCTGTATCCGCTTTTATCCCCGTTGGTCTGCTCAGAGACAAACACAGCTGTAGCGATTTTTATTGCTCTCCTACTGTCGCATTTATCTTTGAAATGATTACCGCTTTTGTTCAAAATTAGAACTTCTTCGAACTCGTTGTAGTTACGGAGCAATCTGTCAGTTTAATGTGCTGTGCACAGCCTTCGTAAGTCACTAATTTGAACGAAACCGATAATCATTACAGAGGCAAATGTGGCAGTAGTCTAGTCGCGATAAAATTCATCTGTATAGACACTGAGGCTTTCGAAAATTTTCTGATTATGTATTTTGCGCATTGCTTGCTACATCTTCCTAAATCTTTCAAATTATTTCAATTTATTGTTGCATGGTATTTAAATGGGAAAAAAAGAAGGAACAACATTTTTATTATTTCCCGTAGAAAATTTGGGTGAACTTAAAGTCACTGCATTGCGTATTCACGATATAAGAACCAAGATCAGTCGAGAAAAAAAGCAGTAACCAAACAGATAGGGAAATTAATGTGGCTTCCTAATTATGACAAAGAAAATCTGATTTTCCAAAACATTATCGTATCACGAAACAATATACAGCAATACAATGGATCTCCAGCGAAACTGCTGCAAGATTACCCTGCGGAAGGTTGCAGACGGCGGTGTGTCACTACCAGGAAATGTTAGAGATTCGCGCTAAGTACAACAACTCTTAGCAGGTTTTCGATCGGAAACTTCTCAGAGATCGCCTATGCTCTTGTTATCGATGAAATGTACATGCTCCAAATTACGTAGCTATTCTTTGAAGTGCACGACTGTAGTTCGTCTTTTCTACTACGTACCCAAAAATGACAAAAAAAATGGTTCAAATGGCTCTGAGGACTATGCGACTTAACTTCTGAAGTCATCAGTCGCCTAGAACTTAGAACTAATTAAACCTAACTAACCTAAGGACATCACACACATCCATGCCCGAGGCAGGATTCGAACTGGCGAAAGTAGCGGTCGCTCGGTTCCAGACTGTAGCGCCTAGAACCGCACGGCCACTCCGACTGGCAAAAATGACAAGAAAAACCGCTTCCTAAGAAGAGAAATTTTTTAACATCGAGTATAGATTTAAATGTCAGGAAGTGCTTTCCGAAATTATTTGTACGGAGTGTAGCCTATATGGAAATGGAAGTATTGGAAATATGGTGCTACAGAAGAATGCTGAAGGTTAGAAGCTTAAATCACGTAACTAACGAGGAGGTACTGAATAGAACTGGGAAGAAAGGAAATCTGTGGCACACCCTGGCTAGAAGAAGGGATATGTTGGTAGGACACATTCTGAGGCATCAAGGGATCACCAATTTAGTACTGGAGGGAAGCGTGGGGGGTGAAAATCGTAGACGGAGACCTTGAGATGAATACACCAAGCAGATTCAGAAGGATGTGGGTTGCAGTAGGTACTCGGAGACCAAGAGGCTTGCACAGGATGGAGTAGCATGAAGAGTTGCGTCAAACTAATCTTTGAACTGAAGATCACAACGACAATGACATCCAAAAATGAAGCGAAAATTCCAAAACAGGAAGAATGGTGAGGCAGTAGGTAGAAGCTCCACAGGGAAGGCATCAAACAGCCTGAAGCACTCCGATACATTTCTGAGGAAGAAGTCAGTGTAATAGTAGAAATTCGTTCGAGGAGCGCAGAAATCAAACCTTCGTCGCAGGGGTGTCTTGTATGTCAGTTTCTTCGAAGATACATTTTATGCAAACTTCAAATGTCGTTAACATTCACAGTGGAAAGTAAAGATGGGAAAACGCTCAAGCAGCCATATAAATATAAGCAAAGATCTAATAGGTGCTAAGCTAGAAACAGGAGAAAAACATTAACAGTTTAATGTAATTGAGGAGGAGTCTGCAGCCGTCTCTCTCGCTTTTCCTTTTAGTTTTACTACCTCATACTTCACTTCAATAATTACGTGTATGTAGTTTATAACAGCTTTACAATAGTTGATTATACTTTACACCTCGACTCGTTCCATATCCCTGAAGTGGGTTATTCAGAACACGATGACTAAATGAATGAATATCTATTCACAGTATAAAACAAATTAATTCATTAAGTGTAACGCGATTCCGTCCACTACCTGGCTTAATGGATATAATGTAAATGGAACTGAAATAAGTTTTCCAAGGGTTAAAAAAATCTTATGTTTTTGCAACGTTTTTGTATACATCGTAGAGCGCAAACAAAGAAAGAGATCTTTGATATCAAATATCCTTCAGTCCTGAAATTCATGTTGCTTTAGAGCAGTTAATCACAAATCATCATAAACAATCACGAACACTCTCCAGAATCCTGCAGCAATGACATTAACTGCATAAGGATACAGTCTTATGCCTGAGATTCCTGGAAAACAGGAGCGTCTTACAATCTTTTCCTGTGACGAGTGTGCCTCGCAGTTACAGAGATATTAGGTGTGGCTGTCGTATATATGAAAATAGCCCTCCTGCATACCCAGAATGGCAGAAAATAACTCTGGTTGCGTGTTTTCAGGTTGCTTTCCCGTGCCACAGACAGTTGAGAGGAACACTTAAAGTTGTGGGGATTCTGGGAGGGTTCGATTCATCTGCGTAGGAAATTGCACATAGGAAATTGCGCACGATACGTTATCGTAACCGCTTACATTTTTTTGTTGTTTCAAATACTTATCAAGGAGACTTTATACAAAACATCGGACAAAATCAAACGCGCTATTCTAGAACCGTAACAAATGAAAGTGTAACAGAGCTGTCCAGGGAACCAAAACGCGAATATTCGGAATTAAGGCAAATCTGTTCTCGCGACGACTTATTGGGAAAATTTAGATAACTACTATTCTAGGAAGATAGTGCAGCTATTTTGCTGTAGGTATCTCATATCTCTATCGGGATCGTGAAAATAAGAAACATTGAGATGCGTTCCGAGGAACAAACAGCATTCTTTCCTACGCTCAATGCGTGAATGCGACAGATAATCAATAATACGGAATAGCGCTATGTATTCTACGTTGTCCTCTCTAGAGTAGCTCGTGCAGTATAAATTTACGTGTGGTGGCAGATGTAGTTGTTTCTCGTCCTTCACCTTGCATGTGCATGGCTGTTAATAATACGATACTCGTAATGAAGGAATTTCGAACACAGAATTGAGATATGCGATCACTCTATTCACAATTCTATGACTAATAGGTGCAGCAAAATAAGCCATGTCGGACCGAGCAAGGAGGACATAAAAAGCAGACACGAAATGGCAAAAAGGGCATTCCTAGCCGAGAGAAGTCTGTTAATATCAAACATAGACCTTAATTTGAGGAAGGAATTTCTGAGAAAGTACGTTTGGAACACAGCATTATATGGTAGTGAAACACGGACTTTGTGAAAACAGGAAAAGAAGAAATAGAAGCACTTGAGATGTGCTACGGACAAATGTTGAAAATTATGTGTACTGGTAAGGTAAGGTGTGAGGAAGTTCTCCTCAAGATTAGTAAGGAATTCTATATATGGGAAACACTGACAAGACGAGGGGGCAGGATGATAGAAGATGTGTTAAGACATCAGGGATTAACTTCCGGGGAAGACAATTGGAATACAAACAACAACAAATAACTGAGGAACGTAGGTCGCAATTGTTTCTTTCAGGTGAAAAGGGTGGGACAAGATAGAAATTCGTAGCAGGTCGCATCAAACCAGTTAGAAGACTGAGAATTAAAAATAAATAAATAAATAAATGAAAGAAATAAAATAAAGAAAGGCGGCAGACTTTATCTTACTACATCTTTCTCACAATGTATATGTATATGTGAGTATGTACGGATAAAGATGTCATTTACATTCTTACTGACGTATAATTAACGAAAGCAGGAAAGAACAAAACTGGATATAATTATTATACGAGACTGTATAGAACCATGAGCTGTATGGAACGATGAATTATAAAAATCTCGTTAGTGACATGACTTGCAAGTGTAACGTTTTTCTCACAACTAATTCCAAGATAGATAATTATAAGATTTAGCTTTCGCAGACAATAGGCACGTTGCTGAAAATAAAGTTTGCTGCTCAGGTCTCCCTACTATAAAAATACTTGCTCATTCTACAGTTTATACGACTCATTTATGAATTATGAGCGAACTGATTTAGTGGGTGAGACGAGATAATGATTTCTATCCAATTACATAGTACACAAAGTGAATTTTATCGATAGTGGGTGCTGTTGATCTCCGTGACTGTTCCTTTATAGAGTGTAGAAAAATTTCCGCTAGCAGTCACAATAAAAGATTATTTATTAGTCACACGAGCGGTTTCGGGCTTGTGCCCATCCTCAGGTGTTTATAGAGTTATGTACATGTTTGTATTGCTGGAGATCACTGTGTAAATACAAAAATTGTTTGCTGGTAACTGAACAGATACAAATGGATCAATGGTAAGTTATTTGACCATAGCCTACATTTTTGTATGTAAACATTATCGTAATAGCAGCTAAACTTTATAAAATCGAAATATGAACGTGAAAATGATAACAAATATCCAATTAAATGGAAAAACCCCCACCACAAATGTTCAACTGCTTAGATCATCGGTCCCTAGACTTACACACTACTTAAACTAACTTATACTAAGAACACACACACACCCATGCTCGATGGAGGACTCAAACCTCCGGCAGGAGGTGACTGTTTAGTCACCAGCAAAAAAATTTTTTTTTATTTATACAGTGACATCTAGCAATGGGAACATGTACACGAATGTATAAACACCTGGAGATGGGCATAAGCCCGAAACCGGTCGTGTGACGAATAAATAATCCTTTATTGTGACAGGTAGCGGAAATTTTTCTACACGTAGAGCCCAATCTGACTAAAACTATCCGAGCACCTATTAGTAGACACGAACATGGGGTGTGTCCACCCATTGATTTTATGACTCTTTGAATTCTTCTGGAGATACTTTCAGTTAGGTCGTTGAATGTATGTGGAGGAGTGGCAGCTTCCTCAAGAGTTGAAACCAGAATAGGCAGTGAAGCTGAACACTGAGGTCTCTGCGTTATCATGCAAATGTAAGGAGTTATCGTCTCCTGTACACAGTACAGACTGCTGTGTAACGTGCTCACATCCTATCGCATTTAGCGATTTCTTGAGTGCAAGAAGGGAACCACACCGTAAACAAGGACAACACCCCCCTAACATTCTCCATGCATTCGCCAGACCCAGTCAATTCCTTCGGAATGCCACAGGATACAGCGTGATTCATTCCTCCAGACCACTCGTTTCCAACCATTCACTGTCCAGTGGCGAAGCTCTTCACACCATCTCTAGACAAATGTGTAGCTTATGAGGAGCTACAAGATCATTGTATTCCATTCCTTTTTAACCCACTATGCATAATTACTGTGCTAGCTGAACTACTGGTAACACTTCGAACAAGCGAGTAGATCATTCACCCGATTTCAGAGAATTTTTTACTATCATCCTCCGCAGTGGTTGATGTTCCCTGTGCAGCAGTACATGAGGCTCGCCTTGTTTTTGTTCCTTCACGTTTGCACTCCACGATCACGTCGCCAGCAGTCGACAACGGCCACTACCAAAGGCAGAAATATGTTAATTTTTTGAAAAAAGATGTATTAAAAACTTCTAAAAACACTTCAGAAATGTTGAAATGTGCCTGCTTGGTTTGCTAGGTGACATCCAGTGACTAGTCCACGTCCGAAGCCAATAAGCTATCCTGACCCACCCATCCTGCTCTTACTGCTCCTCCACTGACAATACAGTACCTCCCGCTTCCTTTTGTACTGGCTGGCTCGCCATTCGTGACATCTGGTGGTCAGTCCACATTATACAGGACTGTCCAGATACTTTTGATCAGATGGTGTACATTACCTTTAAAAGCGTAGCTCATTGATCCCTTATTTATGCATAAAAAATATGATTCTGTATTCGATTACTATCGTTTCAATGGACATCACATACCTAATTTACGAGGGCTATTCACATTAAAGTTTGATCAGTCGCGGAATGGAAACCACAGTGAAAATCAAAAATATTTTATTTGCAGTAGTTGGCTACACCTTCCAGCTACCTCCCTACATAGTCGCCGCACCGATTAAGATGTCTGTCGTGGTGTTGTACCAACTTTCCAAAACCCCTGTCATAGAAAGCAACCGCCAATTCTCTACCCTCGTCTGCAGCTCGCTGTCTGCGCCAAAATGTTGTCTTCATAGCCAGCGCTTCAGGTGGGCGAAGATGAAAGTCGGAAGGAGCCAAGTGCAGACTATGTGGTGGGACATCAAACATTTCCCATCGAAAACACTACAGGAGCGCCTTCATTGCCCTTGCAGCGAGCGGCCGAGAATTGTCATTAAGAAGAAAATGCATAACAGTTACATCATGTGGGCTGCAGGAGTTCAGACGAAATCTGTCAGCAAGCCTTCGTACTTGGCGGGAGACACTATTTTCTAGGCGTATTTACGTGTCCACTGTACGCCCAGAACTGAAAAAAGCAACATGACGGGATCTATGCTCATAGTAGAAACACTGCCCAACACATCTGCGCAAAGCTTCATCGGATTTCCATATCTCGGACGATCAAACCATAATAAACGAATGGCATTGCTTTGTAGGTAGAGTGTGCAACTATTGTTTATTTAACGCATATAATTTATTTACGTTTATTGTAAATAGGAATGGAAATGGAAATGAAATCACATGCTTCCTGAGAGAGAGTAAGGGAACGATGCGGGAGACCCGCACCACCATACTAGGCGAGGACGTAATGGATGTGGTTTGCCGTTGCCTTCCTCCGACCATAATGAGGATGAATGATGATGATGAAGACGACAGAACAACACCCACTCATCTCGCGGCAGGTGAAAATCCCTGACCCAGCTGGGAATCGAACCCGGGACTCTGTACTCGGGAAGCGAGAACCCTAGCGCGAGACCACGAGCTGAGAACTAAATAGGAATAATCATAGTTAATTAAAGCAACGATTATACTTGCATGTCTGCATTTGTAATAATTCTTCGGTTTGTGGAATATCCTTTGGAAGTGATTCTCATTTGTGCTTAACGAACGAAATAATAGAACTCAAGGTGAAAGGAGTTGTTTACCATTATCGAAAGAACACTATGGCAGAGAGACAGTCCGAAGGACATTCGATGCCTCAAAGGAGGTTTCAGGGCCTGAACTTGTTATTCTAATGATTTCACTGGCGCTACCGCTATGTTAAACCGGAGGTAAAAGAACAAAGAGAAAGAGAAAGAAAAAGAACGAAGGAAAAAAGTAGACTGAATCCAGTAGAATAGCAAGAGACAAATATCAAGATGGATATGAATAGTTTTTAACGCTAATCGTGTTAAGAAAATTTTAATATTACCCTCTGTTGTTAAGAAACGATATCTTTGCTACGGGCAGACAATTCTTCTTTTATCAAGTCTGGGACAAGGCAGCTGTCCAATTAGTTCTGAGAAGTAAATGTCTCTATACTGTTCAGCTCATTTGAATTTGTACAGGAAACATAATTACTGAATATCACTTCAAACGTCCGGGCTAATTGGCCTCGAGTTAGCACCAAATATATGGGCAGTGTAGAGGGTACCATAGTCCATCATGTGACATGGGCTACGAGATAATCTCTGGTAATGCAAACATTCTCGATTGAAAATAATCGATCCTCATTCTTATGTTGCAATGTTGACATCGAAATTTTATCTACTTTAATACTTTCCTCTTTTCTGTTAAAATTATTACTGTGTTTATAAATCTCAGTAGCCTCTCGTACACATAAGCGTATGACAGTATGATGTTTTCGATATGATACTAGTCTCAGTGAATTTTATTTCATGATCACACTCTTGGTAAAGATGTCCCGTTACGGCCGATTTGCTCGTATATCCCACGCGGCAGTATCTCTTTTGTTCAACCAGACGGATGTTACATTTCTTTTTTATGGTATGAGTGTAGACCACTTGACAACTACAACCAATTTTATACACACCCGGTGTAGCCAGAGGCTGTCGTAAATATTTTGAAGATCTTAAACATTCTTTTACCTTCCTGGAGGATCTGGAGGTAGTTTCCACACAATACTTGCTCACCACTTTCCCAATACGATCTGTCATCGTATTGAACGGAACTTTCTCTTTGGGCGGACGTCGTTTCTTGTCGATCCTGGTGCTGACCATAGGGAAAAGTGTTCCATCTATATCGTTGTTAAAATAACCTTTCTCCTTGAATGTCGACCGTAGATGTTCAAGCACATCTTCTAAATAAGTCGGTTCACAAGTTCAGTGCGCCCTGTCTACCATGGTTTTAATCCCACCTCTTTTTTATAGGATTGTGGTTAGAATCTTTATCCAGGTTACGGCCATTATGCTTAGCTTCTCTCCACATCCTATGGCCCAACGTCCAGTCTCATCGCTTAATGACAGACACATCCAAGAAATTCAGTTGGCCATTATTCTCCGTATCCACAGTAAACTGTATTTTCGAACTGATACTGTTGAGACGTATTAGGAAGGCATCCCGCAGTAGGAGAGAAAAATGTTAGGAGAAAGTTTCTTGCATCGATCAGGGCCAGTTAGCTCGAAAGTTTTAAGTGATGGCAGTATCGGCCGTAAAAGCTCACATTATTTCATAATTAATGAATAATTATAAGTTATTAACGTAAACACACACAAAGCTCGGGTTCGGGAACGTCAACTGCATGTACTACGTGAATGAAAGCAGCGTCGTAGATACAAATTCGTTGCTTCCGCAAGTACAGTCCGAAACGGACCTCCTAAGTCTACATTTTTTAAAAAAGCGTCGCTGAAAATGAGACTTTGAGGGGAAAGTTTGTACTGTGATTCTTTTCGACAGATTCTGATGACAGTATTCGTCTTTCGAGGATTAACTCTGGTAAAGGAAGTATACGATACAGCACGTGTTACACAATAGAACTCCAAATTATCAGAACACCACCGACACAAAAGTCGCAATTGAGTTTCAGTGCGTGGACGAAATGTGAACTTTGCCGACGACATTGTAATCCTACGAGAAAAGCCAAAAGACTTGGAATATCAGTTTAACGGAATAAATAGCGTCTTAAAACGTGGCAATAGCTTGACTATCAACAATAGATAAACAAGGTTAAAACAAGGATAATGGAATGAAACCGATTCTAATCAGGCGATGACGAAGAAATTAGAAAAGAAACACTAGAAGTAGTAGGCTAAATGTGTTTTGCTTCTTGGACAGTAAAGTAAGTGACGATGGTCACAGTATAGAGGATATAAAATGTAAACTGGCAAGAGCAATAAAAGTGTTTTTGAAAGAGAAATTTTAGAGATGCAAATTTTCTTTTAATACTGTATAAGCTAGAAAAGGGCAGAAAGACGGATGGTATATTACTATCGTCACAAAACGCCCTTAATGTATTCTGGCGTGACACTATAAATGTGTAATTAAAGAGGCTCAGATGTGTACTGAAGCGTAAATTTTATGTCTTTCACACAAATTTCTTGAATTTAAGGTGTTCGGTGCAGCGTTTGCGTTACTAAACTCTCACCAGAAACCGGGGAATCTGAAATAAAAGTCCTTTCATGCAGAATAGGATACCTGGTTCCACAGATTAGTTTAGATGAGTACGGGAATGCTCCTTCAACAATACCATGCCACATTATTCCCTCGTAGAAATCTTAGTGAACATGTGCATTGCGTCTAGTGACCTCGTGTTCAAGTGTTATTTTTCCTCCTTTTACTGTTTGAGAACGAATTCTGGCGAGTATATGACTACAGAAACAAGAACATATACTTTTGGGTTTTATTTCGCCTAAATTACTAGAAATTGACAGACATAATAAATATAGTAATCATCAGAAGTGCTAATTAGTATCGACTTCACAACTGATTTTGACCACCAATGAACCACTAGCACTTTTAAATCAGAAATCCTCAAGGTTGTTCAGTAGTGGTTACGGTTGGAGATCGCACATTCTAAACACCTGTTCAGCACACAGCGCTGTTTGGTAAATAATTTTAATAATTTACAAGCTGGAAATGTGTGCTTTCCACATGTGCTACATCTTAGCTGTTCACTTACACACTTATTCTTTCTCGTTTATCACTGCTGATGATTAAAAGAAAATAATCGCAAGTTTTAGTACACTGTTCCCATAGAACAGGTCCACTCCCCGTTTCTCGTACTGCGTTCACGTCGTTGTAATTGTCTCAGTCAGACCCAGTGTCGTTTGTATATGTGACTGCTTGAATTTTCTACAGCGATTAACTGCCGTATTGAGAAGTGATGTGGCAGATAGTTCAACATTGAAGAAATATATAACGACAAATTCAGGCCAAATTAAACACACATGATACAGTATACATTGACCAAACAGTCGCATCAGTACTAAGTATGCCCCTCCCCCCTCCCCCCCCCCCCCACCACCACGCCCTCTGGCGACAAGGCAGCAAGGCAGGCGGATATATTCTCACAAGCAAACAATCGTAAAGGTTAATTTCTCATGGTTGGGATTCACAGTCATACATTGTTTCTTAAAAGACATCATAGTCGCCGTTGACTGTATGAAATATTTGTAATTACAATTGCAATTTCGGCCTTAGGGCCATTATCAAGTAACACTGCAAAAGTTACATTCTGTCACAATATAAGTCTATGTGACATGAATGCATGTCGTCATCAAAATGCAGCCTTTTGATTGCGAGAGTCCCACAAAAGGCTGCATTCTGACGACGACATGCGCTCATGTCAGATAGTCTTATATTCTGACAGAATGTAACTTTTGCAGCGTTACTTGAAAATGGCCCTAAGGCCGAATTTGAAATTGTAACAATAAATATTTCATACAATCAACGGTGACTATGATGTCTTTTTAAGATTTCGTAAAGGTGCCGAATGCCATATCTCGACAGCTTGTCGGAAGCAACTTGCACTGGTCCTCACAGGCTCTCGAGAACGAGTAAATTCCCGCTTCACCACGTACCATACATGATCATTTGGCAGGTTTTTTTTTTCTTTTTTTTTTTTTTTTTTTACACGAAGAAGAACACGTAGCGTCACAACATCCGTATGTGGACGGGCGTTGTCCTGCTGCAAAGCACATCACCTTCCTGTCGAAGAAACAGCAGCAGCACGAGGATGACAATATGTGCAATGTAGCGGACACTGGTTACTTTACCTTGCAGTCACACCAAATGTGACCGCGAGCTGTATATGATGGCCCCCACACCAACAAGCCTTGGGTGGGACTTGTTTGGGACTTGCGTGTCGCTGACGAATACAATCCAAAATACGCCGCTCACCAAGTTCGTGTTGTGCAGTGTACATCTATCACAGATCTTACTCTCATCACGGAAGACAACAGAGTTCCAATCCACTCTTTAGTCTACTGTTTCACGACGCCAGAGTACTCGTGCTTTTCGGTGACGTGGTGTCATTGGTAGCCTGCCCAGAGGCACATGCTATCTTACGCTTACTGCAAGCAGACGGTCCTCTGAGGTCCCTGGTGGCGTAGCATGTGCACACTTTTCTTCTCTGGATGATGTTCGATCGGCTGCTGCTGTTCTCACAACACGTCGACCTTGAAGTGCGTCTGTACTACCTGCGCGTCCAGATCGTGGTCCACGCGTGTGAGAAGTTCAGCAGGCCATTGCTGAAAGCAACGACTCACGACCACCACGTTGTACTCACCATATGCCGCAACACGTGGACACGTCCATTTAGTTTCACACAGGCCCGTAATCCGACCCTGTTCAAATGGCTCACGTTCTTCAACAGCAGTAGGTACTTACAGGCGGAGAATGGTTGTGCCCTAGAATGAATGTTGCACACGCTGTTCATCTCTAAACTCAACACATTTCCCGCCTATAAAGTCGTCAAAAAATAGGCCACACAGGCAACTTGAAAGCGGCACCTGATCGCCGTTGACGGTGACAAATGAATCACTAACACGACAGCTTCTCAGTATGCACGTATTACACCTTCGTGACACAGAACAGAATCCTTGGGGGTGTTGATTTTTTTATTTTTTTATTTTCCGGCAGAGTTCTACCTGAGGGTACAGTCCTTCTGCCGGCTCTGTTAACGCGATTCTTAGTCTGCACGAAATATGATAAACGACTAAGGTTTTGCTACAATAAATGGGCAATATTCCATTGCTAGAAATCGAAATATTCGATCTATATAATTTACATGAAATACTTCGAGGTATCTAGGACGATAGTAGTGCAGTCAGGAACATACAAAGATTACGAAAAACAAGCGTCTGTATTCCGCCATATTCCGATAAAAGGAATGGCGCATCACGAAGGAAGATACTTCCTAACACCTAACGTATTGCTACCTGTAAATTAAAAGCACCAAGAGTATACCAGCAAGGAAATTAAACGGCATCGACTTACAGTATTGAGGCGAGGAGGCGAAGTAATTGCACTATTGTTTACAATGTGAAAAGCGACAGTTTGATCTTCAAGAGGCTTAGTTCAAGAGAAACTTCCTTTCCTTTTCTCTCCCATCTCCCATCTCAATGCACCATTATTTTGTTTGTATGAAAACGCTCTTTGTCTGGAATTCTTCGATCTGGTGACGATTATTCTTAAGCAAAGAAAAAATAAATAAAATAGAAAGCACTTGTTTTAGTGTGTGAGACAGCACGTATGTCATAACAGAGTAACATATTTACACAAACATGTATTGGATTTGCCTGACAGTTTAGGTTAATATCAGCGCTTAACATGACAGAATTCGTTCTAAGTATTTCTCCATCAAGCAGCACACGAAAGAGGAAATAGATCAAGTCGCATCACATCATGAAAGCAGAAAGTAACAGCTGTATAAGTATATACACTGTGAAGTACGTACAAGTGCCTTGTATGGAAACACTATGACAATTACGCAGTAAAAGGTAAATTTCCTGCTCCAGTTTTCGAAATGTTTTCCTACACTCATGGTCGAAGAAAACATGTACCTTCAGAACACGCAGGTGTACCTATTGGAACAGAAGAAATAAGATATTAGCACATTTTGCGGAGTAAACAGCACGCACGAAATGCAGGAAGATCGTATATAGTTCATGTAACTATTCCGGAGAGTCCAAGAAATGTGATATTAAAGTATAGGAAGTGATGAAATAACAGTAGGGATCAAATTAAAACAAAAGAGGTCCAAAATATGCTTCAACTTGAAAATAAAAATTTTTATTGTATGAATATTATTGCACCGTACGTTGGATCAACATGGCAGTAACAAAAGTATATCTGTGGCGCAAATGGCTATGAGCACTATGGGACTTAACTTCTGAGGTCATCAGTCCCCTAGAACTTAGAACTACTTAAACATACCTAACCTAAGGACATCACACACATCCATGCCCGAGGCAGGATTCGAACCTGCGACCGTAGCGGTCGCGCGGTTCCAGACTGTAGCGCCTAGAACCGCTCGGCCACTTCTGCCGGCGTATATCTGTGTATTTGTCTGGATGACTTACAGTGAGTTGCAGGTTTCCATAATTGTTAAGCACATACGCAGCAAGATGATACTCGTTTGACAATATTATCATCTCTTCCAAGGACATGAATCAAAAATCGCAAGTAGTACTTCTCATTTGAAAATCTTTCTCCAACTGTGTATGTTCAAAATGCTGCGGATCGGTTATTATTTCCCCATCATATATACCAAGTAATGTACGATGTTTTGGTAGGTTTATACACTATTTAACTGCTATGTGTGGCTGCAATTTTCTTTTCTGCTCTAAAAATAAACAGGACAGATACATGTGCGATGAGGCCCGTCGTTCGTTTTTGACTTCGTGAAAACTGACAAAAGTATACAGTTGCTTTCAATAGAGCGTTGGCAACGTAGTCCACACATTTACATGATCAACTCTTCGTGAGCAAATAGGAAGAAGTGTGAGAATCCACGATAAAAACCAAAAGGAACCGCCTTCAAGTGTGGCTAAGTAGAAGACACCATTGATACTAACTTCATAAGCAACAGTCGTTTTACAAATAAGTAGTTAAGGTTTGTCATGATAATGACGATGTTAAACGAAGAAATGTTTTCATTGAGCATGCCAAATTTCTCTGACACGATGACCACAGATCTCCGAAAAACGGTGTGTTTCACTGTATCAGAACTTACTTTTCGAATTATTCTTCAGCAGTATTCTCCTAGGGCGAGAGGAGTGGGGGAGAGAAAGCCTCCCTTGCAGAGCCTTTGCCTCCGAACATAGGAGACAAGATCCAAAGAATAGTGGCGCGCTTCGTTACGGGTTCGTTTAGTAAGCTGTAGAACATTTTGACGATGCTTATCCAACTCCAGTAGAAGACTTAACAAGAGAGGCCTTGTGCATCACGGAGGGGTTTACTGTACAAAAAATAAAAAAGTCAGACCATACGTTTCAAGAAGAACCAGGCAACACATTATTGGCTAGAATTTCGTAAGGGTCACTTATCATCTGTTGCACCTCTGGCAATTTTCTTCTTTTTTTTACTTTTCCATGTAGAGGTAGTCGTTTTCTCGTTCCATTAGTCTCGGTTACTCCTGTCGAAAGCCGTTAAGCCCTTCTCATCCATTGCTCGTTCAATATATAATTCCTATAACAAAAATTGCCTCTCCGTTTTGTTCTTCTTGGAACCCACGTTAACAGCCTCTTGGAGCACTTGTCATTACACATTCTTTTAACATGCCCAGTCCACTGAAGACTTTTATTCTCCACATAAACTGTGTCACTTCCATCTTTTTCCGTATTTCTGATGTTTCGATCTTATGTTCGTTAATATGAAATACGCCAGGTTGGCCCATGATTCGGCGTCCACATTAAACTGTAGGTCCCCTGTAGCTGGCTGACTAAGTCCTAAAGGCCGTAGGAAGGCAAGTCCAATAGAACCATGCCTAGTGAAGCACTGAATTATTGAAGTCAGTCTTCGGCTTATTGGAAGTTTTACCTTTTCACCTTCCAGAAAACTTATCATCATCCTTCCCAAGCGCCACTCACGAACGTAAGAACTGAGGTGGTAAATGAGAATGGTAGCAGAAACACCCTCCGCCACATCCTGTGAGAGGGTTTGTGGATTGTTAGAGTATTTAGTAAAATGGAGTTCGTGTATCTGCATTCATATATTTGTTGATTTTAAAGCAGCATATGACACCATAAAAAGAAATAAGCTTATTGCAGCCATGAATGGGCATACCACAACATTTAATATACCTCTTAAATTTGTCCATGGAAAAAGTATGTAAAGTACGGATACAAGGAAATTTAACACCAAGTTTTGAAACTAACTGGGGACTGAGGCAAGAGGATGCGCTCTCATATATGCTTTTTAACATAGCACTAGAGAAGCTAATAAGGACAGCTCAGATCAACACAACAGGCATAATACACATTATAACGGCCCACCGTCTCGCCTATCCAGATAACGTGGATATTATTGAAGGAACATAAGTAGCTACTAAAGAAACATACAGGACACTGGTCGCAGCAGCAACAGAAATGGGTCTGGACGTGAACATCAATAAAAGCAAATTCATACGAGGAACACGACCAGAACAAAATTGACCAGGCACAGAATGTGTTACACAAATTCACTAAATGGCAACGCTGGTATCAACACAGAATGATATTAGTACGGAAATAACGCGGCGCATCCAACTAGCTAATAAACGCTATTATGGGCAGGCCCCACCACTTAAGTCCAGAAATGTATCCTGAAGCACAAAGTGTCAATTATATAACACTCTAATACGTCCAGTATTAATACGACGACTATTCGGAAAGTAAGGAACGATAGGTCGCGAAATGGAAAACACAGTGAAAATCAAAACTGTTTTACGAGGCCTGTTCAGAAAGTAAGCTCCGATTGATTGCCAAATTGAAACCACAGTGAACATCAGAAATGTTTTACTTGTAACAATTAGCTACACCTTTCAACTACGTCTCTACGTAGTCGCCGTTCTGACTTAGACTTTTGTCATAGCGTTGTACCAACTTTTCAATAGCCTCATCATAGAAGGCAGCCGCCAGTGCTTTCCGCCAATTCTTCACGCTGGCCTACACCTCGTTGTCTGTGTCAAAATGTTGTCTTCAAAGACAGCGGTTCATGTGACCAGAGATGAAACTCAGGGGGAGACAATTGCGGACTGTATTGTGGGTAATCTAACATTTCCATTTGAAAACGATGCAGGATCATCTTCATTGCCCCTGCAGAATGCGGCTGAGAATTGTCTTGAAGAAGAAACAGCACGACAGTTATGTAATGTTAGCTGCATAGCTTCAGGCGAAATTTCTCACCAGGCCCTCGTACTTGGCGGCAGACACTATTTTCTAGACATCTTTACGCACTCACTGCGAGCTCAGAAATGAGAAGAGCGACGTGATGCTAACTGGGGTTATTCTAGAGACACTACCCAACACATCTGTGCAAAGCATTATCGGATTTTCATAGTCGTTTCCATTTCGCGACCGATCGGAGCTTACTTTCTGAACGCCCCTCGTATTTGCAACGGTTAGCTACACCTTACAGCTACTTCTCTACACAGCCGTCGCTCAGACTTGGACATCTGTCGTAGCGTTGTACCAATTTTTCAATTTCCTCGTTATAGAAGACAGCCGCCAGTGCTTTTCGACAGTTTTCTACTCTGGACTGCAGCTCGTTGTCTGTGTCGAAACATTGTCTTCTTAGCCAGCGGTTCATTTGAGCAGAGACGAACCTCATGGGTAGCCAATTACAGGCTGTATTGTGGGTGATAAACCACTTCCCATCGAAAACGCTGCAGGGGCATCTTCATTGCCCCTGCAGAGTACGGCCGAGAATTGTCGAGTAGAACGAAGAGCATTACAGTTACGTTATGTGGATTGCATAACTTCAGGCGAAATCTTTCGCTAGGCTCTCATACTTGGCGGAAGGCGCTAATTTCTAGTCCTCTTTACTGAATAGAGCGACATGATGCGATCGATGGGCGTACTAGACACAGTGCCTAACGAATCTGTGCAAAGCTTCATCAGATTTTCACAGTATTTTCCATTTCGCGACCGATCTTTCCTTACACCCCGAATAACCCTAGAATATAACTTACAAACCTGGGCACTGAAACAACTGTGAAGAACTAATAGAATGTTTTGAACGGAAGATGCTATGCAAGATCAGTGGAGGGACAAATGAATATGGAGCATGTCGCAGACGATATAATTTTGAAATTTACAGATCTTGAGATCATAAAGTTCATTAAAATAAAACACCTGAAGTCTGTCAGCCATACTTTTCACGTGGAACATGAAAACACAACAAAAATAGCACTGTTGCAAAATCCAGTGGGATGTGGAAGCAGAGGAAGTCCAAGACCAATGTCTGGATGACATACAAGAAGAATTAGAAATTATTGGTGTCAGGGGATGGAAACGAAAGACTCTGCACAGGGACGAATGGAATGATGTAATAGAGCAGCCCAAGACCCATCGAGGGCTATATAGCCAGGAAGAAGAAGAAGAAGAAGAAAACGAAGAAGTGTCTGCATTCCTTCTCAGGCGTGAGTGCGACATCTCATTATGGATATCATATATATTCACCAAAATTAAAAAAAGGGAAAAATACCATAATCTTCGCTGGCTTCGAACTTCAAGTGAAATGTTAAATACATACTCGTATGTACATAAAAAATATAAGTTTTCATGAGTAAATACAATTTTTTTTAGTTAGTGTATCTAAAGTCTGTAGCGGAATGAAAAGTTATAGACACTATATGGATGATTCAGCTAAATGGCCACGAAAAAAGATGTTCAAATGTGCGTGAAATCTTATGGGACTTAACTGCTTTTGTCATCAGTCCCTAAGCTTACACACTACTTAAACTAAATTATCCTAAGGGCAAACACACACACACCCATGCCCGAAGGAGGACTCGAACCTCCGCTGGGACCAGCAACACAGTCCAGAACTGCAGCGCCTGAGACCGCACGGCTAATCCCGGGCGGCAAATGGCCATGAAATTTGGAAATTTGTGGTAAGGTCTTATGGGACCAAACTGCTGAGGTCATCGGTCCCTAAGTCTACACACTACTTAATCTAACTTAAACTAACTTACGCTTTGGACAAAACATACACCCGTGCCCGAGGGAGGACTCGAACCTCCAACGGGGGGAGCCTCACGGACTCTGACAAGGTACCTCAGATCGCGCGGCTACCACGCGCGGCTAATGGCCATGAACTGCATGAATAGATTCCCAAGAGGATAAGGGGCAAAAAAAGAGGTCATATATCGACATTTGACAGGAAATGCATTTTGAGGAAGTTACACCAGTTTGAAGGTGGAGACAAAAGATCTTTGTCAGGTACCCTAGTATCAGCACGAGGCAGGTGGCGTGCCATCATGGCGTAAGGCAGGCGGCGGTGTGGAATGTTCTGCACGACTGTCACCGTCCGAATCACTTACAATGTGTGCAGGAAGATTTGTCTCCATGACGACGGCTTTTTCTGCTTGTTGGTAGAAATGGTCACCGAGTTGCTGTGATTTCTGTCATACATCCTGTTCACAGATGAGGCTACCTTTTTGGATGGCGGTTTCGTCAACGTTCACAACACCCACCTGTGGATTAAGGAGAATACCATGATATGGTGGCAGCGAACCATCTGCGCCGGTTCAGCCTCAGTGTGTGAACGGCGATTTTCAACCGCCAAGTGTGGAATGAAGACAGTACTACAGACAGGGCACTCCCGCTTACCTGATGTGTTCTCACGTATGCTGTCAATTATTGAAACCTACAGTGTCAAAGATCGTTTATCCTCACCTTGAAGTCGGTGTAGCTCCCTTGGAACGCATTTATGGCCACATGTCCAAGTGACCTTTTCTTCTCCTTACATTCTCAGTGATACTTCCCCGCATTTTGTTTGTACCCGTTTAGAAAACCACCCAGTAAAGACCAGCAATCACAAGCAATATTGAAAAGAAGAAAGGAAAAAAAAATCCATCAACAGCATATTCCTGTATCATTCTTAAGACATACTCGTAATACGAGAAATAAAAGCTGTTTTTATTTGTTCAATAAACAGTAATTATGTGATATTTTGATAAAACAAAACCCTATACGTTTCAAGTTTTATATAAAATAATGAAAACCTTCAGTTTTTAGAAGACAGTGCAATGTTATCTGTGTGTTCCTTGAGAAGTTATTCAACCGATGCTTTTTATTCCATGCCCACAAGATTACGTTGCTGATGATCTACGACAGTCAAATATTAGGCGGACAACTTTGTTTCAGTTGTTTTTTTTCGCAGTTCGAGGCTTTAATGTGAAAAACTTACAAAAAAATTACTTACAAAATAATTACGATTAAAATTATTGATCGTCGCTGGCTGCTATTTCGTCCTACCTTTCAAGCAGCGTACGTTGGAAGAACTGGGCGTCTTTTGACAAGATCCGGGAATCGAAGCAGATTTGCACTTTTTCATATGACTGGAAATACTGACCAGCCAAGCCGCGTGCCATTAATCGAAAAAAGTGGTAGCCAGAAGGAGCAATGTCTGGAGAATACGACTGCTGCGGTAGGACTTCCAATGTCAACGTTTCCAGACATGTTCTGATGGGTTTCGTGACATAGGGCATAGCATTGTCATGCTGTGTTTCATCTTTTCGTATCTGTCGCTGTACTGTGGCCGTTTGTCTTTCAGTGCTCGGCTCAAACACATCGATTGCTTTCCATAACGAGCCCCTGAGGGTGTTTCCATCGGTTTCACTACCTTCGAAACCGACTCTCTCCCACCGTCACGCCTGTCTTCGACGTCATAAATCACCGTTCTTGAAACATTCAAATCATTTTCTGTACGTTCTTTCACTGACACGTGCCTCACCACAGGTCTTACCCAGCGTTTTATGAGCCTTAGCAGCAGATTTGTTCATTTTAAAATTTTCCGCAAATGAGTACAACTGCGCTCGTAAGTTGACATATTCAGTAGAGCATAACTTTATGATGCAATTACAGTTCTACTAATATTTTATGGCGTTATCTTTACAAATCGCTAATCTTATTGTACGACACTTATGACCTACCACCCGCGCCGCCACAGGTCCCGTACTCGATCTGTATTACTAATCCACGTATGGAATGACACAGATAGAGGGCAGCTTGTAGTCATGTTTTATGGCTTGTACTGTGACTTGGCCGTTAGCTGAGTGCGTTACGTACTAGAAATCGAAATTCCATGGTGGTCAGTCGTCACTTGACCATACGATTTCATCAGGTATTTATCAGTTTTGTTTGTACTCGCAAAAAACTCCAGTTTACACTATGATTCGGAGTACACGATAAATCGTTGATCCCCATCAGACAGACATCACAAGTCAGCTCAACATCCGCTGGAATACCAATGGAAGCATGTCATCTAAAACCACTGCTGTGTTAACTGCTCCACGTCTGATGAGATGGAAATGTTTTCCTCATTTCGTTATTTAATAAAAAAATATAAAACAGTGGTATTGCTTCGTACAGTTTGGACAGTTAAACTGAAGAGCTTCATTGCCCACAGGATGGAAACGTTTTCACAAGTTTGACTTTCATTTTTATGCAAGACAGCTCTTCGTGGTAACTTTTCGAGTACGGAAATTATGTGGTAAACCAAAACTGGTATACTTTACTTTCAAATTTCCAACAATTCGAAGCGTCCTTTTTTTTCTGGTTGGAGTAGGTACGGAGTTCTGTGCAGCAGACGTCTAACTCGCAGCCATTTCAAATATACATAGACGCTCCACACGCCGAGCTCTTTTCGGCTGGACGGCTAAAGTCAATACATAAACGCTTTCGAGTCGCGTCGCCTGCCTTTAAAAATACATGTCTTACGGCCGCGCCGCGCCGCGACGACAGCGCCAAGCGCGGCCGCACCGCGAACAACGCAACGGCTCCGGTTCTCGGCGCTCGAGTGGCTGGCTGTGCGATGCGCCGCTCGTTTCGAAACGATCACGTCGCCACAGCTGCTTATAATTCGAGGTACTTCTGCTACGGTTCTCATGAATGACCTACGATTTCTCGTTAAGAAGTGTCTCATTTGCCGAGTAATGAGTGACTTTTCGCATCGGCGGGAGGCACCAAATTTAAGTACAGGGTGATCAAGAAGTCAGTATAAATTTGAAAACATAATAAACCACGGAATAATGTAGATAGAGAGGTAAAAATTGACACACATTCTTGGAATGCCATGGGGTTTTATTAGAACAAAATAAAAATAAAAACAAAGTTCACAAAATGGTCGACAGATGGCGCTGGACAGCAAATCGTCAGTGACCGCGCATGACAATCGTGTATAAAAGGAGCTGTAATGAGAGAGAGAATCAGATGCGCCAGCAGTCACAGCATGTTGACGTTACCTGAAAAGGCGCTTTTAGTGAGGCTGTATTATCAGAATGGGAAATGTGCTAGTTCAGCGTTACGATCCTATCGCCATAGGAAGGGGATTCGAACGGGTGAAGGTCCGTTGACAAATGCAGCTGTGGCGGGAATGATTTCGAAGTTAGAAGCCACGGGTTGTTTGGACGATAGACCCCGTAGTGGCCGACCGAGCACAAGGCGCAATGCTGCTGAGACAGTTCCGGAAGAAATGGAGACTGTAGTGGGTTCGTCTATGCACGGGGAAGTCAGCGCTCGTGCAGTCGCACCGGCATTTCATACACTACTGTTTGGTTGGCACTTAGGCGTACCCTCCGACGCTAACCGTACAAAATGCATCGGCATCATGAACTGTTACCTGGCGATTTGGTGAATCGGAGGGCATTTGCGGTGTGGGCGTTTCGAAAGATGGCGGAAGATGACGATTGGTTGAGTAACGTGTTGTGGACCGACGAAGCTCATTTCACGCTCTGAGGGTTTGTAAACCCCCACAACTGCAGAATTTGGGCAAGCGAAAATCCTAGAACTGTCGTGGAAACTCCACTGCACGACGAGAAAGTCACGGTATGGGGTGGATTTACCACATCTACCGTTATCGGGCCTTTTTTCTTCGAGGAAATGCGTGATTCTGGTTTTTTAACTGCTACTGCGATGGGTGAGAGGTACGCCGATATGTTACAGAATCGCATCATCCCCAGCCTGGCTGATAAACACCTGCTGGAACGTACGATGTTTATGCAGGATGGCGCCCACCCTATATTAGTAGACGCGAGAAAGATCTCTTGCGCGCGTCGTTTGGTGATGATCGTGTGCTCAGCCGCCACTTTCGTCATGCTTGGCCTCCCAGGTCCCCAGACCTCAGTCCGTTCGATTATTGGCTTTGGGGTTACCTGAAGTCGCAAGTGTATCGTGATCGGCAGACATCTCTAGGGATGTTGAAAGACAACATCCGACGCCAATGCCTCACCATAACTCTGGACATGCTTCACAGTACTGTTCACAACATTATTTCTTGACTACAGCTATTGTTGGGGGAAGGATGGTGGACATATTGAGCATTTCCTGTAAAGAACATCATCTTTGCTTTGTCTTACTTTGTTATGCTAATTATTGCTATTCTGATAAGATGAAGCGCCATCTGTCGGACATTTTTTGAACTTTTGTATTTTTTTGGTTCTAATAAGACCCCATGTCATTCCAAGCATGTGTGTCAATTCGTATCTCCCTATCTACATTATTCCGTGATTTATTCAGTTTTCAAAATTTATACTGACTTTTTGATCACCCGTTATTCAAAGCACTAACGTATACACCTATATGCTGAGGTGACAAAAGTCAAGCGTTACCTGCTGATATCGTGTCGGACGTTCTTTTGCCCGAGGTAGTGCAACAACTTGACGTGGTAAGTCGTTGGAACCCCCCCTGCAGAAATGTGAACCTTACTGCCTCTCTAGCGGTCCATAGTTGCGAAAGTATTACCGGTGTAGGATTTTTGTGAACAGGGTCGGATTGGCGTGTGTACGATTGATTGTTACCGATTGTTGACTTTACTACTACTTTATATGAAGCAACAATTATGGGTTTATACAAGTACGGTTCAGTCATAGGGTTTCCTAATTCCTAGTAAAATTAGGGAAATATTTATTAACATCAGCAGCCTAACAGATATCAGTACTGTTCTTTTGAACTACACATTGTTGTAACTGTAAACAACGTGTTTCTTTCTTTAAAATTTACCGTTAATTTACGTAGCTTCCGATGCATGAAATTCGAATCGAATGTGTTGAATCAACTACATTCCAATGTAAACCCGATATCAATCCATTCTTATACATAAATCACAAGAACAATTATTTTTAAATCTAGGTTTCAACACTTTACGCAGTTCATTTTTATGTGTAAAGCCATTAGCTGGCTTTACATAAAGGGCATGTTTGACAGCATGAAAAGACATGACTCGTCTAGTTTCGTACAGCAGGAAGTAAAACGTTAAATATAAATGTGGTATACCAACGAGAAACAGTAAAAAGCATTCGCTTTTCATCAACTGACAAAAGTTCATATAGCAACTTTTTTGGAATAATTGATAGGTTCTCTGAAATAAAAATTACCAGCTTATTTTCGTTCCGCAAAGTATTATGCGGTAATATAACACAGTAACTCTTTCCTTCAGCAATTTTTTCATTTATCAGTGCAAACAAATACTAGAACGCAGTTTGTTCCCTATATTCTATTCCAGTTTGTGAACAACTGTGATATTCTTAAGTAAAGACAGAAATTGTATTACAGACAACTGAAAAAGAGTGTGATGCAGGCTAAAGCTGTTTCACATTGATAATTTTTGCTATCACTCATGTTTCATACCTGAACTGCATGACGTTATTAGATATGTACCTATAAATGAAGACTGTGTAGTTAAAAAATTATCAATGTAGTTAAAAAATTATGTGTAACTGCTGTACACATTCAACCATACAGTTAACTTGGAAATGATACAGTAAATAAGAGACTAAATTATTAACAGCTAACTCTAAATAGGCCCTGAACACTTAAAAATAAACATCACGTCGTTTAATCAAACGTTTCTTACGTTAAATGAGCTTACCGCAAATATTACGAAGTCTGACATCTCACTTCCTCCTGATTATGAACTCTGCTTAATGTAACATCACTGGCGCAATGAAGATCATGCGCCGTCCGTAAAACTGCGATAAGTTTCCCTTGTTGTGAATAATTCTGTGACATTTCACTACCGGTGCATGTTTCGCAAGACTTCATCAACTGCACCGACTTTGTTCCTATAATGAATAGCAAGGAATTTTAGGAAAGTATTAAAAAGAAAACACCAAAGCAAAAGATAAATATTTTAGTCTCAGCAAGTCGCACTGATAACTTTTTGTATGCTTTGTAAAATTACTACCACTACAGTAACGTCAAAGGAAGTTGGATGAATAATCTGATTAACGGTGAATAATTGTATTCTGAACCATACCTACGGACATCTAAGAAAATTTCTGCCCTCATCTAGAATTTTATATTCACTGTACTTGAAGGACTGAATAAAATAGATTTCACATAAAGCAGCGATTCTAAGCGAACTAAGTGGTACTTGCTACCGCTGCTAAGTACAGTTCACTGGCGACGTGGAAGCTCTTCCTTTTTTGTACATATTTACGTTAGTGTGATCTCGAAACTATATTCTGTTTTCTGTCTATGAAAAAAGTACCCTACAGCTTTAGACGATGGTTCAAAGTACCGCATATTTTAAAGCTTTTACGACCGCCCCGATTTTGCTACAGTCAATTAAAAAAGAAAAAAAAGAAAGAAAGAAAGACAGCTACAGGGTCGACATGAGATATTTTGCCACATTTGTGGAATATAATTTCACCAGTTTTTAATTTTCGTGGAGACATCTAATAATTAAATATTGTGACGTATGGATATATGTTAATGAAGTATGTGAATAATGAAAAGAACCGCAACGACAATGTATGATCTCACGGAGATCTGAGGATAATAGGATGGACTGTAAAAATGTAACCAATAATACTCCACTCAACTAGCAGTTAGATTATGAGCTGAGCATCGTCACAGGGGAATGCGTAAGACGTCCAATAAGCTAGGTAAACATAATTCCTTCACTCTTAAAAAAAATAGACAAAGGAAATGGAAGCGAACATACTGAGCGGAAGGGATGGTAACTAATAAAGCAACTCCTGATAAACGGACGAAGAGCTATGTAGACAACTTACAATTAGTTTTTTCGGTACGGAACTTTCAGTAATGTGCATTTTTTTCATGCAACGTCATTCGGCGTCGGAGTGACATTGACTCATAGTTACTGATTTTGCGGCGCGATCTATCCGGTGGCTTACTTTATTTGTACATGCGTTTTTTATTGCGCCCAGTACGCAAGAAAAATTACGCAAATATCACTATTATCTCTATTCATATAATGTTTTCCAACACAAGTAATCAGATAATAAATTTCCTAAAACTACTTTAGACCAGGACGTTGGTATTAGCAATTTGTAGCCTATTAGACTTTCTGTAATTATTGTGAATTATTTTACACGAATGCCGCATTAATTTTGCTTGCACGGATGTGGATCATTCTTTTGCTGCTCCTTCCCAAGCTGAGTTTTTATGATCTCACAATAGCAATAAAAATAATGAAAGACATTTATTGGTGCGACATATGTCGACAACTTACATATTCTACTTAGTGAAGTCTTAAATAAAATAAAAATAGATTTTTTTTATCCTAAATGCAAAAAGGTGAAGGTAGATCCGTCTTTAGAAAAAGAAGAAGAAAAAGAAAAACAATGGTCCTCCAAGACAAGAAATAGTCTCTACACAAGTGTTTGCTTAAGTTTCCTTTCCGTTACACATCGCTAAACTGGGATCGATAATAGAAGCCATACGGCACTGTTTCGTTGTGATGAGGCACTGCAACCAATGTACACGTTCTTCAAGAATCAACTTTAAGTACAATTCTCTTTGTAAGGCTGCGGCCACGAGAACCTTGTAATGTCCACGTAAATGAAAACAAAATGAATATGAAGGTTGTTGTGGTCTTATCACTACAGCATCGGTAAATAGTAATTACTGTGCACACAAAGTAAAACGTTTTCTTTACACTGAAGGCGAGACACAGAGCTCAGATGCAACCAAAAGAGATAACACGTTTGGACCGAAACAGTTCTTTAAGGTAATTACTGATCTTCAAGATTTAGTCAGCACACGAAAATAATTAAAAAACAAATGGTCTGACTGTGGCAAGAAACGCCACATGAAGTCCACAACTTGGTATGTGCCGTGCTTATGCTATCTAACACATTCAACTAAAAGTCTGATTCGAGCACTGTGATACAAGCAAAGTGCCATATACACTGGCGTCGATCAATCCTAGAACACAGGAAGACAAAATATTGTCACGATAAATTATTGTTTATGGGTTAAGAAGATCAGAAATTGAAATAAGAACCACAGATTAATATTGCCGCCTTTGGGATGGAACGATAAAATATTTACCCGTCGTATTGTTTTTGTGTGGTAGGAGAGAAAATCTTAAACCTGTACCAGTAGTTGACAGGAAAAGAAGGTGTTCTGTAAGGTGCACTGTCTGGTGATCACAACGTTGCAAATAAATGATGCACATCGTCCGAAATAACCCTCGCATCATTTGTTCAACAGCATACCAGAGCATATCAGAAAACTTCTATAAGTTAAAATTTTTGTCATTGCTGGACTTATTGACCTGGACGTCCATAAGACTTACCGGAACCTTGCACTGTAACAGAAATTCTACTACACAACCACAAAATCCAAAAGATAACGTTTTTCTTAGTGGCAGTACACATGTAAAACAGAGGGTGCAAAAAAAAAAAAAAAAAAAAAAAGAAAAAAATCAGTTGTTGTAATAATCGTTATTGCACCAGGACATTATAAGAACTTCATCATCTATTAGGTTTCGGCAATGACCGTCAGACGTTCCTGAACGCAAAGACTTTCATTTAAATCTGGGATGCACACGTACTTTCAAAACTTTTCCAGTCCATATAGTCAGCTTAGAAGAATCACATTTTCGTTGCGATAAGTCGAATTACGTTTGTACGAACATATGTTGCTTCACACAACACGAAATAATATTCATAAACAATTCATTCATAATCAACTAATAACACCGTGCAGAAAGTTTCAAATTTCCCACTGTTCGTTAGCATCAAGATACACGAAAACATCTTTAGAACAAGTATATTGAATTAAAACACTTCATCTAGCAATTCCTCATTCACCAAGACAATGTACTTAATTAATGAAGTATGCCGATCGAGGTCACGCAACACTAAGACTGGTTCAGCAAGATACACGCAGTGCGGTGTTTCGCTACATCTCCAAATCACTGGTGAAATATTTGAGGCGATATTTGCAACACTCCCACGAATAATTCCTTCTCCTCTCGGAACCGTGATACTATCTTAACTAGGTAAATACATAAATAAAAAATAGAAGGAAAATGTGCAGCTCTTTTGCAGTTGGTAAAGAAATCAGAGACTGCCTGAATGTCACCAGTGGTTGTCACACTCATATGACGAAAAATGCTGATTAGTCACAAAGTCGGTGCAAGCTGTTTGGCAAAGGTCACATTTTTCCTGCAGTATGCTAAGGTTGCATACGTTTCTCGCTCCATGTTTTTGTGTATGAATTGTTATAACTAAAAAGCAGTTTCAACGTGACATTCAAAGTCTTAGTTCTAGATTACTCCTCAGAAATGCGTTAATACTAACGACTGTTACAGCTATTCATATTTCACAAAACGTCTTGTATCTTACGTTAGACTGCTAAAGACATTGGGGGGGGGGGGGGGGGGGGGGGACGTCAGCTAGATAGCTCTACAAGGGCGAGGAGCTTTAGACTTAGTGAGTCTGCGGAATCACATAAAATCTAATTCAGTTAGTTGGACTGTTCTTTGGGAACCACTTCACCCTAACAATATCAGATGATGTTTGAAACATTCCCTAACTCAGACGTCATACTTAGTTGACCGATAGATAGCGCACTCGCAAGACCGAAATTATTTAGAATTTAC
This sequence comes from Schistocerca americana, assembly GCF_021461395.2. Classification (NCBI taxonomy): domain Eukaryota; kingdom Metazoa; phylum Arthropoda; class Insecta; order Orthoptera; family Acrididae; genus Schistocerca; species Schistocerca americana. The sequence continues at coordinate 77,748,832 of NC_060120.1, forward strand.
GAATAATAGCTTAACATCAGTCATATGCCCTTTCATACGTATCTTGGTCTCTTAGAATGGCTAAGCCAAAATAAGCGACGAATCTCAGTGTATTCGCTGCAGAAATCAAATAAGCTTACTCTTGTTGAGCTTGAAGGGAAGATCCGTAGTGATTACTTAGGAGAAGAAGAATTTCTTAGCCGAGATGTCTGCAAAACCTTTATTTCGGAAAACTGAGTTGCAATCTTCCGATCTTCCTAAAGGTTATTACAAACATCTTGTGCCAGATACACAGCAAATCCAATTCGCCACATCAGTCTTGTGGCGCCCTGGTAGACATGTATGTTATGGAAACATGTTTAGGCGAATTTTGATGTGCATAGTAATTTAATTTTAACGTGCCAACGCATAGACAGTTTCATATTTTATGTACTTGGAAATTCAATGAAAATTTTTGTGTATAACTGGCACAAGATGATTATAATAACCCATTGAGATCTGAAGATGAAAACTTAGTTTTGTCGAAACCAGTTTCCAACAATAAAGTTTTTCCAGAATGAGATTTCCACTCTGCAGTGGAGTGTGCACTGATATGAAACTTCCTGGCAGATGAAAACTGTGTGCCCGACCGAGACTCGAACTCGGGACCTTTGCCTTTCGCCGGCAAGTGCTCCACCATCTTAGCTACCGAAGCACGACTCACGGCCGGTACTCACAGCTTTACTTCTGCCAGTATCTCGTCTCCTACCCTCCAAACTTTACAGAAGCTCTCCTGCGAACCTTGCAGAACTAGCACTCCTGAAAGAAAGGATATAGCGGAGACATGGCTTAGCCACAGCCTGGGGGATGTTTCCAGAATGAGATTTTCACTGAAAGAAAGGATATAGCGGAGACATGGCTTAGCCACAGCCTGGGGGATGTTTCCGCTGCAGAGCGAAAAACTCATTCTGGAACCATCCCCCAGGCTGTGGCTAAGCCATGTCTCCGCTATATCCTTTCTTTCAGGAGTGCTAGTTCTGCAAGGTTCGCAGGAGAGCTTCTGTAAAGTTTGGAAGGTAGGAGACGAGATACTTGCAGACGTAAAGCTGTGAGTACCGGCCGTGAGTCGTGCTTCGGTAGCTCATATGGTAGAGCACTTGCCCGCGAAAGGCAAAGGTCCCGAGTTCGAGTTTCGGTCGGCCACACAGTTGTAATCTGCCAGGAAGTTTCAATAAAGTTTTTATAGCGATCTCAGCTAAGTAGTTCTTATTCTTCTAAGAAATCAAATTATTCACCATTCTTTTCTTTAGGCTAATTTCACACTGAAGAAGGAAAACGCAAAATTATTAACATTATATTTCGACTTAGCAATGCGGGGAACCGTTATTCTGCTTACAAAAATATCCCCTAGTGAACAGAGTCTTGTAAGCAAAGACGATAATATTTATAAAGCGTGAAAATAAACACTGGGCTGACAGGAATATGCTGACAGTATACAAAGTCTAATGAAAGTAACCTATGACAGTAGGACCGCTAAGAAATCAAAGCACTGAAGACAGAGACCAAGGTTCGAATACAGCACGCAAAGTCAAACGAATATACGAAAGGACTTCAAAAAATAAATTATAGGTTATTATGGTAGGCAAAGTATATTTTATTGAACTCTGCATTACACTTCAAAGTCACACAGATACATCAAGTTATTTTTCAACATTGTCACCAGGTGTCTGTGAACAACGGTCACAATGTTTTATCAATTTTTAAATTCCTCGACGTTAGAAATCCGCACGTTGGTCACGGGGCCATTCAGGAGCCGCTGTGTGCACGTCTACATTGCTGGAAACTCTCTTCCGTCTAAATCTGTGCTTCCCAAACTTTTCCTAGGACAGAATACTTTGAGAGTCCTGGTACTTTACTTTGAATGAACACTTCATTTGTTTTGAAGGTTAATTAAATTTCAGAAAATTGGAAAAACTTATTTTATTCAGTGATTACTTCACTTTCATTATCATTATTACCTCAGATTGTCGGTTGTATTAGATGCGATCTCAGAATCCAAAAACGGTCATTCTTATTACAGAAGTTCCTTCGCCCAGATAGCATAAAATAGACACAAATTATAGAGACGACAGTCCATTGTCTCGTCTCTCGTAATACAGTAAGAGAACAGCTGTGGAAACAGTACACAATAGTTACAAATAAAATTCATAAGACGTAATACGATTGGGGAGAAGAGAAGTTTGTGGCACAACTTGACTACAAGAAGGGATCGGTTGGTAGGACATGTTCTGAGGCATCAAGGGATCACCAGTTTAGTATTGGAGGGCAGCATGGAGGGTAAAAATCGTACAGGGAGACCAAGAGATGAATACACTAAGCAGATTCAGAAGGATGTAGGTTGCAGTAGGTACTGGGAGATGAAGCAGCTTGCACAGGATAGAGTACCATGGAGAGCTGCATCAAACCAGTCTCAGGACTGAAGACCACAACAACAACAACATGTAGTTACTGCGTGCTGTTCGTACAGCTATTCTCTTACTGTATGACAAGAGACGGTGCTATGGAATGTCATCCAATTAATGTGAACAGTCGGCGAAACAGATTGATCCTGTAAAAATTTTTCCGTACAAATGATCTGTAGGTGGTGATTTGATTTCGCTAAAACTAGCAATCGTTGTTTAATTTTTCATAACTAAGATTGCCGAAATTGCAATAGCGGAAGTAAAAAGCTTAACAATCACTGGCGTAAACATGATGTCTTTGAAAAAATTTTACGTGAGTGTGAATCCCAGTTATAAAAAGTTAATTAATTGCTTGCCTAGCAAGGCATACGAGATTTTGCTGATTTACCAACGAACGAAGATGAAACTACTAAAGACAACAGAATGTATGTGTATAAACATTTTGTGTTTCATCTGCACTTGGTATGGGTCTAATTGCAACAGTGGAAATAAAAATTTTAACAGTCGGTGGTGTAAACATGATGTCTTTCAAAAAATTAGATATCGTTGTGTATTTTTATGTGATCTTGGAGAACAGATTTCTTTAATAAAAAGAATAATAGTGTTTCAAATCATGAATAATGACGTAGAAATCATGAAAAAATTTAAAAAGTAATTACTATCACCAAAATGCCGACAAGATCGCCATATTCTTAATAGTTTTTTGCGAAGAACTGATGCACTTCCCGCGCAATACAAATGTTGCGCGGAACACAGTTTGGGAAACCCTGCCCAAGATGCCATTTCAGCTTTACTGCCTGTACTGTATAGCAGATCAGCATGACCCCCGTCTCTGTGTCCTTAGTGAAACAGGTGGCACCGGTTTACCACGGCTAGACGCGACATTGCATGCACCGACAGAATCTCATTGCGAATCTGTCTCCAATTTACACGTTTCGCTGCAAGAGTTTTACTGTCCCGAGTACCTCAATTTTGGAGAACGGTTCAAGCTACCATGCCTTTTCAATAGCGCACTATGCTGTACCGTTATCTGTACCGCAGCAACCGGCCGCGGTGGCCGAGCGGTTCTATGCGCTTCAGTCCGGAACCGCGCGACTGCTACGGTCGTAGGTTCGAATCATGCCTCGGGTATGTGTGTGATGTCCTTAGGTTAGTTAAGTTTAAGTCGTTCTAAATTCTAAGGGACTGATGACCTCAGACATTAAGTCCCATGGTGCTCAGAGCCATTTGAACAATTTTTTGTACCGCAACAGAACTATATCTGTAAGAAACTCTGAACATGTACTCTTCTGTGAGAATGCACTAATCTTGTTGCACATTTATGTATACTGAGAATATTACTTCCTTGGGGCTGACCCGATGTTACTTTCCATTCTGTGGAATAATCGCCCTCGAGTATAATGTGCCGGCAGTGCCTTCTATTAGCCAAATATTCTTCCAGTTAAGCCACAAAAGTTTCCTCTAAAAACGATTAGCTACAATTGGGATGGTTTTAGAATGCCCCAAACTTATTTCTCACGCACCACACAAAGCGACTGAGGAATTTATGCTTTCTGGAACAACGCCATACGACTTTGCGCTCAATCAAGGTTACACTCTACAGATAGACTGACGTAAGAAAATCACAGCACCAAAAACTAATTACTGTAGAAAAATGAAATACGTTTGTCTAGGTAATATAATTAAGCGATTACAAGATCACAGATTAATGTAAGAGCGAGATAAGCTACTGCGAATGAGAAATGCTTGTATAACCCACAAGCATGCAAACACGCACTGTGCTGTACCAGTGCCGGATATCAATTTGTGGGGTGGACTTCCAATCCTGCTGCACTTGGTCGGTCAATACAGGGACGGTTAACGCTGTTTATGGATGACGCTGGAGTTGTCGTCCAATGATTTCCCGCATATGCTCGATTGGAGACAGAGCAGGCCAAGGCAAAATGTCGACACTCTGTAGAACATGTCGGTTTACAACAGTAGTAGGTGGGCGATCGTTATCCCGTTGGAAAACACTCCCTGGAAAGCTGTTCATGTATGGTAGAACAATACATGGAAACATCAGGTGACTTACAAATTTGCAGTCAGGATGCGTGGGATAAGCACGGGAGTGCTCCTGCTGCCATACGAGATCCAACCTCAGACTCCATGCCTGGGTCCGGTGTGCCTTGCAAGCAGACATGGCCATCACTGGCCCCGAAGCAAAACCAGCTTTTATCAGAAAACACAACAGACCTCCAACCTGCCCTCCAACAACCTCTCGCTTGAAAACACTGAAGTCGCAAATGGTGGTCGTTTGGGATCATTGGAACGTACGCTATAGGGCATCTGGCTGCGAGCTGTCCTTGAAGTGACCGATTTATAACGGTTCATTGAGTCACTGTGGTTCCAACTGCTGCTGAAGTACTGCTGCTGATGCGGTATGCTACAGGGCCGTACGCAGATCACTATGGTCTTTCCTCTCGGCAGTGCCGTGCGGCCGTTCGGAGCGCGGTCTTCCTGTGACCGTACGTTCCCGTGACCACCACTGCCAGGAGTCATGTACAGTGGCCACATTCGTTCCCAGTCTTTCTGCAGTGTTGAAGAAGAAACTTCCAGCTTTTCGTAGCACTATTACACGACCTCTTTCAAACTCAGTAGGATGTTGACAATGGCATTTTTGAAGCATTGTTGACTTACGTCAATATTCCAGAATTTGAAACACGAACAGCTGATAGCATGAGTTTCTTAGAAGTAGATACCTTAGGGGTTGCAAAGCAACTCAAATCGCTTGATACGGGCAAGTCTTCAGGTCCAGATTGCATACCGATTAGGTTCCTTTCAGATTACGCTGATACAGTAGCTCCCTACTTAGCAATCATATACAACCGCTCGCTCACCGATAGATCTGTACCTACAGATTGGAAACTTGCGCAGGTCGCACCACTGCTTAAGAAGGGTAGTAGGGGTAATCCATCGAACTACAGACCTATATCATTGACGTCGGTTTGCAGTAGGGTTTTGGAGCATATACTGTATTCAAGCCGGCCAGAGTGGCCGAGCGGTTCTAGGCGCTACAGTCTGGAACCGCGCGACCGCTACGGTCGCAGGTTCGAATCCTGCCTCGGGCATGGATGTGTGTGATGTCCTTAGGTTAGTTAGGTTTAATTAGTTCTAAGTTCTAGACGACTGATGACCTCAGAAGTTAAGTCGCATAGTGCTCGGAGCCATTTGAACCATTTTTTGAACTGTATTCAAACATTATGAATCACCTCGAAGGGAACGATCTATTGATACGTAATCAGCATGGTTTCAGAAAACACCGTTCTTGTGCAACGCAGCTAGCTCTTTATTCGCACGAAGTAATGGGCGCTATCGACAGGGGATCTCAAGTTGATTCCGTATTTCTGGATTTCCGGAAAGCTTTTGACACCGTTCCTCACAAGCGACTTCTAATCAAGCTGCGGCCTATGGAGTATCGTCTTAGTTGTGCGACTGAATTCGTGATTTCCTGTCAGGAAGATCTCAGTTCGTAGTAATAGACGGCAAATCATCGAGTAAAACTGAAGCGATATCAGGTGTTCCCCAGGGAAGCGTCCTGGGACCTCTGCTGTTCCTGATCTATATAAATGACCTGGGTGACAATCTGAGCAGTTCTCTTAGGTTGTTCGCAGATGATGCTGTAATTTACCGTCTAGTAAGGTCATCCGAAGACCAGTATCAGTTGCAAAGCGATTTGGAAAAGATTGCTGTATGGTGTGGCAGGTGGCAGTTGACGCTAAATAACGAAAAGTGTGAGGTGATCCACACGAGTTCCAAAAGAAATCCGTTGGAATTCGATAACTCGATAAATACTACAATTCTCAAGGCTGTCAATTCAACTAAGTACCTGGGTGTTAAAATTAGGAACAACTTCAGTTAGAAAGACCACATAGATAATATCGTGGGGAAGGCGAGCCAGAGGTTGCGTTTCATTGGCAGGACACTTAGAAGATGCAACAAGTCCACTAAAGAGACAGCTTACACTACACTCGTTCGTCCTCTGTTAGAATATTGCTGCGCGGTGTGGGACCCTTACCAGGTGGGATTGACGGAGGACATCGAAAGGGTGCAAAAAAGGGCAGCTCGTTTTGTATTATCACGTAATACTGGAGAGAGTGTGGCAGATATGATACGCGAGTTGGGATGGAAGTCATCAAAGCAAAGACGTTTTTCGTCGCGGCGAGATCTATTTACGAAATTTCAGTCACCAACTTTCTCTTCCGAATGCGAAAATATTTTGTTGAGCCCAACCTACATAGGTAGGAATGATCATCAAAGTAAAATAAGAGAAATCAGAGCTCGATCAGAAAGGTTTAGGTGTTCGTTTTTCCCGCGCGCTGTTCGGGAGTGGAATGGTAGAGAGATAGTATGATTGTGGTTCGATGAACCCTCTGCCAAGCACTTAAATGTGAATTGCAGAGTAGTCATGTAGATGTAGATGTAGATGTAGACCACGTGCAATCTTTCCAAGGTAACTAACGCTCGTCACCGTTACAGTGTGTATTTAGATGAAGCTTGATTTCCATCCTCATAGTGCCGCTACTAGCGCCGTTGTTACGCGTCTGGTGCCATATGTCAGCAAAAACCATCTTTCAGATTGTGATGTACCGGATTACTGAAACTATCGATACCATCGGCCGGCGAGCTATGCGGTGCCGTGAATCGACATGAAACAACAATTATATTAATATAAAATTACAGTGAACTTAACATAAACTGGAGCATTATCATTTTATTATGAAAACGAATAATTTGCAGGACAATCGTATTATGTATTGCTGCAGAACTATTTGAGAACTCTATTCAATTTTCCTACTGTTTTAATAAGTGTATACTTGTGATGTATAAAATATCTATGCTGAATTCATGTTGGCAAACCTGTGTACTTTGTAAGGTCTTCGATTGTTAATGCAGAAACAGTTTTGCCGGACGAGGCTAAGGGACAGTCGCATTTTGGTGAATCTAAGAGACAGTGAGTCTTCAGAAGTCGTGAGAAACGGTCGGTTTTGAGACAACGACTTATGTTGGAAAAGCTCATGTTGGTGAAATACTGATTGTTATGAAGATGATATTACGAAGCTAGATTAAGGAAAGGCAAACCTACGTTTCTAGAATTTCTAGACTTAGAGAGAGCTTTTGACAATGTTGACTGGAATACTCTCTTTCAAATTCTGAAGGTGGCAGGGGTAAAACACAGGGAGCGAAAGGCTATTTACCATTTGTACAGAAAGCAGATGGCAGTTATAAGAGTCGAGAGGCATGAAAGGGAAGCAGTGATTGGGAAGGGAGTGAAACAAAGTTGTAGCCTATCCCCGATGTTATTCAATCTGTATATTGAGCAAGCAGTGAAGGAAACAAAAGAAATATTCGGAGTAGGTATTAAAATCCATGGAGAAGAAATAAAAACTTTGAGGTTCGCCGATGACATTGTAATTCTGTCAGAGACAGCAAAGGACTTGGAAGAGCAGTTGAACGGAATGGACAGTGTCTTGAAAGGAGGATACAAGATGAACTTCAACAAAAGCAAAACGAGGATAGTGGAATGTAGTCGAATTAAATCGGGTGATGCTGAGGGCATTAGATTAGGAAATGAGACGCTTAAGGCAGTAAAGGAGTTTTTCTATTTGGGGAGCAAAATAACTGATGACGGTCGAAGTAGCGAGGATATCAAATGTAGACTGGCAATGGCAAGGAAAGCGTTTCTGAAGAAGAGAAATTTGTTAACTTCGAGTATAGATTTAAGTGTCAGGAAGTCGTTTCTGAAAGTATTTGTATGGAGCGTAGCCATGTATGGAAGTGAAACATGGACGTTAACTAGTTTGGACAAGAAGAGAATAGAGGCTTTCGACATGTGGTGTTACAGAAGAATGCTGAAGATTAGATGGGTAGATCATATAACTAATGAGGAGCTATGGAATAGGATTGGGGAGAAGAGAAGTTTGTGGCACAACTTGACTAGAAGAATGATCGGTTAGTAGGACATGTTCTGAGGCATCAAGGGATCACCAATTTAGTACTGGAGGGTAAAAATCGTAGAGGGAGACCAAGAGATGAACACACTAAACAGATTCAGAAGGACGTAGGTTCCAGTAGGTACTGGGAGATCAAGAAGCTTGCACACGATAGAGTAGCATGGAGAGCTGCATCAAACCAGTCTCAGGACTGAAGACCACAACAACAACAACATATAATATGGAAAGCTTTAAACAGTCTCAGTTCTTACGAAGCATATTACAAACCTAAGGACCCATTGTATTAACAATTACAGCAAATCCAGAAGTTACCGCTAGACAACGAGCAAGCAACAACGAGTACTCAAGGTAAGGTAATTACATTATTCCGTGTTCGTACTGTAAAGTTACCTTCTCTTGTCAAATATTTAAGTCTCTTATGCTCTGTTAATAGAGTGAACAGACTGACAGTGACTTGTGGTCCACTATTGAAACCAGGAAGACCACACATTTTTTTTAAACACGTGTCATAATTTAATATAAAATAATTGATGATATTTAATATTTGTTCCTCGGACGAGAGAGGGAACATTACAAGATGTAGAAACATCCCTGCCAACGTTCGTTTATGTTCCACAAGTGCTTCTTGCGGTTCTTTCCGTCATTTTATGTATGGCGGCCTCTACCACGTCTATAATGGTAGACCTCGACGACAGTTGGCTGCAGACGAGTGGCAGCACACTTCCTCTTCCACTGTTAGGTCGCATCCTTCCGGAGAGACAAGACGAGACGCCTCCGTCAGCCGTTTTCTCCCGCAAGGTCGCCGCGTTATGGGAGAGGGCGGCCACCTTTTGTACCGAGTCTTAATGCCAGAGACACCTGAGCCTCTGCCACTAATACTTGGTACCTAGCGGGGCCCGGAATTAACTGCTGATGGCTTTTTATGAGGCTTACGGCTCAATTAGATTTTCGACAATTGAGGAGCAGGCACAGATGCGGGGGAAACGCGAGCCGCTAAGGACTGTGCTAAGCAGCGGGATGCAGCGTCTTGTGTGGTGGGAGGAGGGTGGGGGCGGGGGGAGAGGGTAGCGCCGGTGGGGGCGGGAGCACACCTCCCTTCTCAACCGGCGACCTAGTTCACAGCTGGCCTGCCTTCTTCTGCCAGATCGGTCGGAGCATTTGTCTCAGACACTGCTCCTCACGCGATTTAATAATAATGAAACTAGACGGGGCATTGTTAACGTACAGTGTCCCTCGTCTTTTTATACGTTCCTTTTATTTAACAGAACCCGAGTAATATGTCACTCCATCACATTAAGTGCATAATTTACTAACGGAAATCAAAATAAAATTAAATGAATGTTCCATAAGATGATATGCCGGATGATCAAAAAGTCAGTATAAATTTGAAAACTTAATAAACCACGGAATAATGTTGATAGACAGGTAAAAATTGACACACATGCTTGGAATGACATGGGGTTTAATTAGAACAAAAAAAAACGCAGCTCACAAAAATTGCTACCTGCTACCGTGACGGGTGAGAGGTACGCCGATATGTTAGAGAATCGCATCATCCCCAGCCTGGCTGATAAACACCTGCTGGAACGTACGATGTTTATGCAGGATTACGCTCCACCCCATATTGCTAGACGCGTGAAAGATCTCTTGCGCTCGTCGTTTGGTGACGATCGTGTGCACAGCCGCCACTTTCGTCATGCTTGGCCTCCCAGGTCCCCAGACCTCAGTCTGTGCGATTATTGGCTTTGGGGTTACCTGAAGTCACAAGTGTATCGTGATCGACCGACATCTCTAGGGATGCTGAAAGGTAACATCCGACGCCAATGCCTCATCATAACTCCGGACATTCTTTACAGTGCTGTTCACAATATTATTCCTCCACTACAGCTATTGTTGAGGAATGGTGGTGGACATATTGAGCATTTCCTGTAAAGAACATCATCTTTGCTTTGTCTTACTTTGTTATGCTAATTATTGCTATTCTGATCAGATGAAGCGCCATCTGTCGGACATCTTTTGAACTTTTTTATTTTTTTAGTTCTAATAAAACCCCATGTCATTCCAAGCATGTGTGTCAATTTGTACCTCTCTATCTACATTATTCCGTGAATTATTCAGTTTTCAAATTTAAACTGACGTTTTGATCACCCGGTAGATTGATGATAACAGGTACAGCCTGTAATTATGAGCGGTTCTTTGGCCTATAATGATGCAGGAAATTGCCTAAAAACCCACATGAAGATACCTGCACCGGGTCCTCATTACCGAAAATGTTAATGACGTAGCAAAATTCTCATTACAGTCATCGAGGGCCTTCCATGGGGGCCAAATGGATATGGTTTTAAATAAGAACTAATTTCCCGAATCTTACCATATCTTCTCGTTACAGGCAACCTAAGTAGCTAGTTTAATCCATAAAGTCAGCATTACGCTTTCTTCAGTTCCGTTTCCTTACCTCTCATCTGCTGTCCATTTCAGCTGCTGTAGTTTTGGCTCTGTTTTGTCATGTCTTTTCACCTCTTAATTTTGTTTCTATATTTTGTTTTGTTTTTAATTTCTTCCTTATTTGCACCAATTTATTCTAGGTCTTCACGCACTCTCGGAGCCATTTGGAGTTGCCTTTTAATTTTTCAAAGTGTCGGTCTACTAGGACTCATTCTTTCCGTTCAACATCGGTCTTCCTGTTCTAATTCCGTCTGTAACGTTTTCTACATTGTAGTAGGCTTTCGTATTACCTCTTTTCTCCTGTTGTTCTATTTCGTAATATCATCTCCAAAATCTACCTTTCGTTTTTCGTGAGACATCCATTTTCCTTAATTAATCCTAAAATCAATGTGTCTCTGCATATGTGCATTCTGACCAGACCACTATCTCGTAATGATGATTTTTTTCATCTACAAAGAATAACTTTCTGTAATCATTTTTGTGAAATTAAATGTTGCGTATGTCTTGCTTTCATGAGCTCCTTTTTCCTCTCCACTACTCGAGTCACTTCTCGTAGATACTTTAATATCTTTTCTCACAATATATCCATACTTCGTGCTTAATTTTGCTGGCACAGTCTTGTTGTTTGTCGTAATCTTTTTCCCGAAGGTGATTTGTAATCCTTATTTTCCTGCTACTTGTTTAAGTGCGTCTATTTGTTTTTGTGCTATTATTTCATACTGCATCAACAAATTCGCTCTCGTCTTTTTTGTCTTCTTGATGACGAAAAGGTGGAGAATTATTGTCACTGCAGTGACTGTTATTACATTCGTAACCAACTAAGTTATATACCCAACATTTTCCACAATAAGGAATAAATGAAGCGTACGGTTATAGTATGAAGAGTTCATATCGTATAGTGGTGACGCTTCTACTATGCATGATTCGTAGTCTCGTCTATTAGTGCCACTGTGATTAGTATTTAACAGTAATTACCACATTAGTTAATTGATTCCATACAGATTTATTGCCAGTCATAGAAATTAGCATCCGTGCTGATACGAGCTACAAACACACAGATCCTTCTCATTCATTTTATTACTGTAGGCTACTGCTGTATTTTCAGCACCTCTAACCACTTGAAAAAGTTGAAATTGCAATAGTGGATATTGTAATAAATAGTACAATCGATGGTTAATATGATGTCGTTTAATAATAGTCCATTTGCTGTCACAGTTCGTTAATTTCCTTTCTGCAAAGTACACTCTGGCTTTCAGGGCGCTAAATCCACTTGAACTTTTCACTGGGTCATTATAGAAGCAGCAGAGCTGTTAACTTGATTAGAGAGCATTCTGGTTTATACTGGCAAATCTGCTTCAGTTTTGCAGCTGGCAGTTATCGAAACATCATTTAAGGGATAAGAGCGTCGAATGAAATATTGTGGGAAAAACACTTGCAAAATTCATAGAACTGTTTCGAAATTAATATTTAGAATACTATTCATGAAAAAACAATAGCTCATTTGCTTAATTAACAGCCTGCTGGAAAAGCAAATCTACTGCATTGAAAAAGCAACATAGAATGGTTGGAGCTGTTTGCTTTTACTAAATACTTCTGTGGGTTCATACACGCACATGGAAGCGAAATACTTCCTTCATATTACTCAAATACGCTAAAAAAGTTTTATCGTATTCAGAGGGTGTTTCTTTCTCTTTTCAGACACCTCCTCTGGTTTTTAGCTAACATCTAATGATTTTTATACAGCACAACGAGCAATATATTTGACGTCAGTTAAGAGCCAGTAGCAGTTTTGTAAAATGAAATATGTACAAGATGCATGGCTAGAATTGCCAACAATAACAAAACTTTGCCGAAACATGTTCGTGTAAAACAATGTGATAAAATACTTTTTTTGCCCCATAATATTTATTTATTTTGCGACCTAGGGTTCGGATTATTAACGCATTGTCTATCGTTGTTGGCAAATTAACGCTATACAATGAGTTAATAAAGCGAACCTAGGTCGTGAAATTAGTAAATATTATTTTAACAGTGGCAGAAAATGTTTTTTCTCCATTAATCACGTTTCACCACCTACACAAAGAAAAGTTAACAAAAATCAACGAAGTATTTTTGTGAAGGCGAATGCAAAATTAATACATCGTTTTCTGCGGACAAAGACAAATCAAGAAACGTTTTGACAAAAATAAGAGAGAAAACGTTGCTTGGTTCCGTAGTACTCTAGTACCACTACATCATTGTATGACTGTCATAGCAGCACACAACAATTAATGACAACTACATCAACGTTTGGTTTTATTTTCTTCTCGAAAGAATAAACGGCATGAAGACAAAGACTGTGAAAGGAAGTAAATGTATCAACTCGTTTCTTTCTGCTACGTTTCTCAATACATTTAGTCTTATCAGTAGTCCCAAGTTGTCTCCGACAATGTTATGCCTGTTTTAGTGTTCATTTTAGTTGGAATATGAACTGTAAACAACGAAAATTCTTGGATCAACAGCCAACAAACCACTTGTAGATCTATTAAATGCAATGATGAGCGATATTGGTAATATGCCTACCGTTGTTAAACGTGTTCTCCTACTACCTCCCCCCCCCCCTTTCCCATGGTCGCCAGTGTTTGTGAAAAGGTAAAATACTGTGATAGTGCACAGAGCAACCATTCTCATGTTAATCCTTCATGAGTTTTAGTCAAATGTACGTTGTAGGAAATATAGAAATTGTTGAAGAATGGAAAGAAGGTAACTTTAAATTTGACATCGTTCAACTTAGCGGCCCGAGTGCTGGCTCATTGGGACAGAGCGAATCGGCCGACATCTTCCTGAAGAAACCATCCCTGTATTCACTTCAAGCGATTATGGGAAGCCACAGAAACAATCGGTAAAGGTGTTGAACTTCGCACATCCTTTATATGTGTACAGCGCTTAACCACTGGGCCATCTGGCGCATTGCTAAGTAATGGGTCAAACTGAGTGAACGCTAGCACATGTATTGGGGAGAAGCTCGGTTAATTCGCCTGTATCCAGAATCAAGTTTAGCTTCATTTCTCAAAATTCGCTTCAGTTGGTTTTCAGGAACTACTCACCCATCAACACAATAGCCAATTTTTTCACAATATGCTAGTGCTCCGATTCCGGTTACTTCGCAGGCGAAAGGAAGTAAGGGAAATTTACCGAAAAAGTGTACAGTTTCAACAGATGAACAGTTAAGCCACTACAGAAATTTGAAATAATGTGCTTCAGGATTCAAGAAAAGTAAATTACAGTGTTATTGGTAAACCAGTGGTAAGATGAAAGTGAAAAGTTTCCATCGAGCAAGAAGAAGATGGACACTATGAAGGACATTAATCCATTATGATATGGTGTTTAATGAGGTTATTCAGCTCCAGGCAGTATTAAGTGTCCTATTTAATTCATAAGTGGTATGTACAGCGAGAAATAAACATTTTCGAAAATTTTTCACGCAGATCTTATAGTTTCCTGTCTTTTCAGTGAACCTTCCGCTACTGGAGAACTGTGGCTCTTTTTGATTATACTACAACGTCTATGCTTATCTAAAAATGGAATGTAAAGAGATTTGTTCAAAATTTCTTTCTGGTCTCTTTCTCGAACTCTTACTTCGTGATTCGTACTCACTTCGTGTGTCCTCATTACACATGTCTCGCAAATACATTGTTTTCTGGGCAGTGAATAATTTCTGTTCGTTTCGCGAAAGCTCAGTTGCCATACGTCCAGAGGTTTCCTTTGAAATACACATATCTTAAAAATTTTATTTCGTGTGCTTTGTTCTTCGATTCCGCTGCCAGGTAATTTAATTCTAAATTATTTTATCTACCAATAAGCTATAATTGTTTTCCAAACTGCAGGGCGTGTAGACGTCTTTCAGCATTACTAAAGTGCTTGGTCACAAAAAAATGGTATCTTTTAGGATACGTGAGCTGTCCTACAATTTTATTTTAAATATTTAATCTTATGTTCTTCGAAGAGTACGTAGAGGTTTCTGGCAATTTCAGTTGTGTGTTCAGATGGTGATACAGAGAGGTTCGGTTTGTTACATTTACTAAATCATAATGGAAAAACAAGACTCTTGTAGACTGTAGTTCATAGTTGGGAACAGTTTCATACATCCCAAGAGTCAGTGATAATAGAGTGTGAGGTAAAGAGATTGGGCAAAACTATGGGACCACCAAAAACTGAACACATTACCGTGCCTAATACGGTATAGGAAAACCGTTGGCATTCAAAATAGCTTCCACTGGTCTCGGAACGGATAAATATCTCGTACGTTTTTATAGGGAATCTTTCTGCAAAATAGTGGCCAGTTCGAGTAGCGATGCTGGAGGTGGATTACGATTACGCACCCTTCTCTCCAGACTAGTCCACAGGCACGTATTAACACTGAGATCTGGTGACTTTGGCGACAGTGGGAGATGCGACAGTTCATGCTCAGAAAACTAGTGCTACACGATGCAAGCCGTGTGAACAGCGTCCCTGTCGTATTGGAAAACAGCATCCCCATTTGGGAACAAATGTTGCACCTTCAGATGCACCTGATCGGCCAAAATGGCCACATAGTCATTGACAGTAATGCTACCTTGAACAGTAACCGTGGGGCCTGTGGAATACCACGATATGGCTGCCCAAATCGTTAAAGAACCTCCCCCCCACCCACGTTTCGCTCTTGGGAAGCAAACTCGATTCGATCAGAAGTTGGAAACAGTACGAAACAAGGCTCATTCGAGCACTCTTGCATTCTAACATCACTCCTTAGTCCATGTTTTATGGCTTCAGCACCAAGTTTTGCTGCTATCGGCATCTGCGTCACTGATTAGTGGTTTTCGAATTCCACGCCGTCCTGCAATTCCCTGCTTATCGAATTCCCTTCGTATTGTTTTGGCGCTGACAGATTATTACGAGGGCGACATTCAATTCTGCAGTGACTTTTGCAGCAGTCGTCCTCTTATTTTTTTTTTTTTCGCCATCTACTTCTATTACCGTACGTTGCGATCACTCAAACACACTGTCGTCCGCATTGTGACTCAGCGGATGACGTTTTTCTGTTTTCCCTGTACGCGGTATAAATCTTCTATACTGTGCTCCTTGTAACACCAACTTCGGATCCCTTGGTTATGGTAGCAACGTCCATACGAGCCTCAACAAATGGCTCTGAGCACTATGGGACTTAACATCTTAGGTCATCAGTCCCCTAGAACTTAGAACTACTTAAACCTAACTAACCTAAGGACATCACACACATCCATGCCCGAGGCAGGAGTCGAACCTGCGACCGTAGCGGTCGCGCGGTTCCAGACTGAAGCGCCTAGAACCGCATGGCCACACTGGCCGGCCGAGCATCAACAGTTTAACCACGTCCGAATTCTCTTGTCTCCAACACAACGCACTGACTACCACACACAACACTTTTCTGACCACGAGTGACTCTTGCAACGTGTTGAGGACATTACTCAGGTACTGTCCTCAGACAAATACAACATCGTAACCTGCAGGCTGGGCTAGCCCGTGCATTTCTGTTCAAGCACGCAATTCTCACGGTGTTTCATATTTTTGTCCAACACCTGTAGCTGGATTTTATATGAGTGTTTGTGTTTTGAAACTGTGGTATACTATAGCATCGATAAAATATCATAAGGAATCTGTGTAATGAATTTACTTCTAATGGTAGTATCATATATTTTAATAATTTACGCCTAAGTTTCACACAAAATTGGGGACACTGAATGCGAATAAATAAATAAAATTGCACTAGGAACCAAAATGAAAACTAACAAGTACAGATAACGCTTGAAGATGGAACCCTTTGATCACACAAAAATTGTTGTGCTCGATACAACTTGTGAACATGTGAACAGCTTTGTAAGTAGGCTGTTTAGGTTTTTGTGTTGGTAACGTCACGCAGCGCTCTGTATGAAAATCACTGGCTGTGTTGTGTGCAGTCTGTGGCTGGTTGGCATTGTTGAAATATTCGCTATTGTAGAGTTGGGCAGTTGGATGTGAACAGAGCGTAGCGTTGCGCTGTTGGAGGTGACCCACCAACAGTGTTGGATGTGGGGAGAGAGATGGCAGAATTTTTAGAGCGGACGATCTGGACGTGTATCCATCAGAAAGAGTAAATTTGTAATATTGGATATCATGAACTAACATATATATATATATATATATATATATATATATATATATATATATATATATATATATATATATAATGACTTTTGAACATTATTAAGGTAAATACACTGTTTGTTCCCTATCAAAATCTTTGATTTGCTAACTATGCCTATCAGTAGTTAGTGCCTTCAGTAGTTAGTATCTTTTATTCAGCTGGCAGTATTGGCGCACGCTATATTGCAGTAGCCTGACTAACGAAGATGTGAGGTAAGTGATTCATGAAAGGTATAGGTTAATGTTAGTCAGGGCCATTCCTTTGTACGAATTATTGAAAGTCAGATTGCGTTGCGCTAAAAAAAAATTGTGTGTCACTTTAGTGTTAACCAGAATAAGTGAAGAGAGAAATGTCTGAGTAGGTTCAGTTCTGCTCAGCTGTTTGAAAATCAAATAACGTAAGGGGTTAACCAGTACAGTAATGGATAAATTTTTCGAAGGGGACGTTTCAGCTTACATAAAACTTTCTTGGTCTACTCACTACTTTTTGTGAAACCTGAAACAGTCGACGACAACAGGAGTCATTTTTAGGAGCTGATAGTTATACTTGATAGAGTGCTGGCCTTTTTATTAAACATTCTCTCGTCTCGGTAACACCATGAAAATGCCAAGCAACTGTCCTCTGCCAAGAGAGATTATGTCAACGTTCGTGAAGAAGTGCTATTCGTTCCGTGAAACCAGTTGTCAAGTGAATGGCTTGGTCTATTTCTTTGCGGAGAGATTTCCACACTCTTCTACAACTTTTCTTCCCTTTGTATCTTTCAACCTATATCAACATTCGATTGCGGGTAACCTCACTGACATATTTATCACACAACTAGGAGATTCGTAAAGGAAATCACAAAACGAGGCTACCCGGTAGCTGAGGCACTGAACATGTATTCTTGAAGAGTGACATTAAAATCCCTAGATGTTGGCGAAGGTTGGGACGATTTCTTATTAGATCCGATTGCTTCACTAGAACAAATGAATTAAGGTTTCATCTGTAAACACATAGTTTCAACAATAAAAAAAAATTATTTAGCCGTCCTTACCTTCTCACAAGGTCTACTAGAGTACAAAACATATTTCAATCTTCATAACAGATTTATCGCTGGTTTCAGTAGTTTTAAAGCCTGAAAAGCCAGTTTTTTAAATTTAATTTTTTAAGGCAGTGATTCGAATGATTACCTGTCGAGTATGTTTTATAAAACTTATTAACTTGTTGTTGGATTCCATTAGATCAGAGGATAACAATCAATCAAAATCGTATCTGTTCACACTCATTGTATAACATACTGTGCTCGGATAAATTGATGTGTTACGTATGAAATGTAACAAGACATCGTAAACCTAATTTTAAAAACATGTCACAGAAAAAAGGCCAAGTGGCAGCCTAAGGAATTGCTGGATGAAAGAAACAAATGGTGAAAAATTATAACACTGTGAGTCTTGTCGTTAATAGTGCACTTGATGCGAGCAGCTGTTCAATGATTTTCACAAACTGAAGAAATACAGACAAGATATACCGAGCTCACATGGCTGTATTTTTGCTCTGGAACCTTAACTTGTTTGATCGAAGAAACTCCATATACGGTAAAATAACACCAAAGACACAGTTATGAATTAAAACGGCATATTATTATATAAATTCTACTTAACATGATACAAAAATATGGAACAGACGTTATCATTTTTCGTTGTTGGCGGGAACATAAATATTAGAACACCAGTACCAAAATCACTGTCGTTCTGTCTTTACAAAGGAAATATTCATCTTCTAAACAGAAGGAAAATATCGTATGAACCTATGCCCTGTATAAAATTTTTGCAGCTGCAGTCTGCATCTTCAGATGCGTATAAATTTCCAAATTAAATCAAAATTTAGAAAATAATACCTTCATTGTTTGGAAATGAGGGCGAAATACGCGATGGAGAAGCTATCGGTATTACAATGTCAAGACCTTGAGAAGCGAGTGGAAAAAATATTGTGATTGGTAGACCTCATTATTAATGCCCCAATTTGAGAAACGATCGCACTAATTTCGTACTGAAACTGTCATTTATGGTAATAAGTATACAAATATTTCAAAAGATCGGGTTTAAATGACAGTATGTATAGGAAAGTATAAAATGTCTCAGTGAAATCAATGTGTTAATTCATTTATCTCGCAGTACAAAAAAGGAGGGAAAAAAAGCATTCTTAATGTCTCGTTTCAGTTGTCTATCATTAGATATTACAACGTTTCAAATGAAATTGATTTTTCTAGATTATCTGGAGCAACCGTTTGTCTTAAATTCAGTTACACCTCTGTCAAACAAGCAGCAAACGTTAGTAATTTAAACCCAGAATAAAGTAACAAGGAATTACGTTTCCTCTTCTGCAATCACTGAAAGTTAAGCAATAATATTCTCTGCCACACAGTATATTATTATCTGACTTCAATACCGTGCAGGAAAAGTAATTTTTTTACAGATATAAAGAGCACGTGCTAAAAACCAATGGACGGAAATTTTTTAAGCGAAAACCCTTAAAGCTTTTCAAATCAAACGAAAACGTTGTTAACATTCTGCATCTTTATTCTTCATGTCTACATATTTATTTCTCAACGTAGCCAACCTGGTGACGAACACAGTTCTGCCAACGAGAAACCGGTTTATTGATACCGTCACTGTAGCACGTTTGGCTTTGTTGACGGAGTCACAACCTCACCTTTGCTTGCACAGCTTCATCGCTATCAAAGCGAGGTCCTTGAAGGTGTTCTTTAAGTTTGTAAACAGATTAAAATCGATGGGCCAAGTCGGGACTGTGTGGAAGATGACCAGTGTCAGTGAACCAAGGCGTCGGATTGTTGCCGACGTCGTAGCTCTAGTCTGGGGTCTGGCGTTGTCATGATGAAGTAGGGGGTATGTCATGCGTGGGCGAACTCTTCCAATTCGAAACTCGATTACAGTACACTGTTATGTTACACACCGCCACGTCACACGCTATAATATCGAGTCCTCAAGCGCTGCAGGGCCGCAAATATGTAGACGTGAAGAATAAAGACGTAGAACGTTAATTGCGTTTGTTTTATTTTAAAATCTATAAGAGTTTTCAGAGAAAAAAATTCAGAGACATTACTTTTCAGCGGGCCTTCGTATTTATACCCCTTGAAATGACCTTGTTATACATTAATCACGGTACTTTATTATTTAGTTATTACTGTCATTTTACACAAGTATAGTATTCCTCGTTTCACTGAATCTTTATTTCATTACGGAACAAGATTAATGGTGTCTGATCAACCCCGATTACATTCCACTGATCATGCTGATATGCCTTCTGGTAGAGGTAAGTGTTTCTTTTTTCTTTTAGTTTCATGAACTTAGTTTCTCTGCGGTGTATTGAACAGTTACTTACATTCTCATAAAGCAATGTATATGTTGCAAACTAATCGTGAGCGAACATCTCAGAAGTTTATAAACACCTGTTGCATTTCAGGCTGTAAACAAATTAGCAGTTCCGAACGTTTGTGAAATATTAGCGATACAAAAAATCTTAAACCCAAACACTTCAATAATGTCCAAACAAATTACTCATTCCTGTTGGTCATGAAATTATTCATCAAAAATCAAAAGTACTTTTTAATTTTTTTTTTGTAAAAAATCATAAGAGTTGTTTATAACGGATTAAAAAGTTTTGCAGTACGTGTTCTCATTACTCTTTTCTGGAATGTCTGGCTCTACCGGATTTTCTGCCAACTCGATTCTGATACAATGCATTGTTTCGAATATTTTAATCCAGCATTACAATAATCATAAATTTCATTTAGGCTGTTTGTAATCTGTTTATGCAGATATATTTCGCTGATAGGTAACGTAGTTTACATATGCATTATCCTTCTGTGACAGATAGTAAACTCATTTAGTGTCGATTGAGTTTTGCCAATGCCAAATAAATAAGACTAGTATTCACACGTGGCCCAATCGAAAATTACTTCTTTGATACGCAATTTCAGAATTTGCGGTATACGATTGTATCCCGAAAAGTTAATGTCACTTTTCACCAAAGTAAGTACGTGAGGTAAATTTTCATTTGTAGAGACGACACGTACCTAACTGCACAGGTACGTCATGCTTCACAAACTGCCCACTTCATTCATGGGAACATTAAACGAGGAATTAGTTCACAGGAATTCAGACAGGTCAGTTACTTAGAGTGAGACTAGGATTTCTGTCTGTAGTTTGTCGAACTATGTGCTCTGTAATTCATCCTCTTTCCCACAAATGTCAGACTGTACTCTATATTCATGCGAGTAAGAAGTCACAGTTGACTTATTCAAACTAGACACAAAAAATATTGTACTCATGAACGGAATCGGTGCTGTTTGAATCATTGAATCATTGTGTGGACGACAAAATTTTTAAAAAGCCGTAATAATTTCCTGTATTATATTCACATTCTGAAGAATTATTAATTTCAGGAGCTTGGAAAGTAAGTTGAATCTGCGTACTTCTTTCAACAATCGATTCCCGTCAGTCGTTCATGAGCCGCTGCGTAGCAGCAAACCTAACACCTTAGTAAATTAACGGAAAAGGAAACAGGAGAAAAAAAACACATGAAATTTGCAGCTGAAAAGTATAGAAATAACTTACTTACAGTATATCTCAGACACTTTTCGATCTACAGTCTACCTGGAGATCATTATCATTAATTACAGCATCCTACTTTCATGTGACATGGAGAAGGTTATCCGAATCAGAAAAGTAATGTGAAATACAGCCAGTGGAAATAATATGAAATGTTGTACAGTCACTACAACGTTCGATCTAGCGTGGAAGGCCAACGCAGAA
The DNA here is from genome assembly GCF_021461395.2 of Schistocerca americana. Classification (NCBI taxonomy): domain Eukaryota; kingdom Metazoa; phylum Arthropoda; class Insecta; order Orthoptera; family Acrididae; genus Schistocerca; species Schistocerca americana. Next base: position 77,770,685 of record NC_060120.1, read on the forward strand.
CCATATAAAATTACTTCCATAAAACGATGCAATTTTTAAACCGAAACATTCTGAAGATTTTAGTGAAGCGCATTTTCTGGACGCCGTATTTATTATACATATATACATTGTTGTGTGTTTTCTAATAACTTTCCCGCGTATTTTGGCCTGTAGTATTGCTTTTAGTTTCATCTTAAAGACTACAATGTCGAAATGTCATACTATGTTAAACAATCTACAGTCTACGACAGTTCATATTTAACTACCTAATAAATAACAACGGGTAAAATCTTAATCGTATTAATTGTTTACTTTTGTGGCCAGTTGTATGCTGTATAATCAATGAAACAACATTCACCAGAGGATTAGATGGATGATTGTAATTTATGACTATGCCATTGTGGCAACAAATACCAAAGGAATACTTTTTTTTTTTTTTTACTTTCTCCATTTCAAACATTTATTGTTCTGCCCAAACTCATTCTAAGGTGAATCCGCTGGTAACATACCTTACAGAGCGTCACAAAACTACTCTTGTGTAAATAAATTATACAATGATTTGAATTTACATTTTCAATAGAAGAGAAGATAAAAATATAAGGGCAATGAAAATTTCTAATCATCCATTACAAGAAGTCTAGCTACTAGAATGCAGAAAACAAAATTGCTTCAAACAAGAGAGTACAATTTCTGAGTTACTTCTAACAATTTCTGAGCCACATTTGATCAGCCTCTCTTGACAGAATAGTTCCGTCAGCAATATACAAGTCGAAAAATAATAGGAGCTAGTATGACGGATACGGAGAATACAATTCTTAAATGAGTAACGCAAAAAAAAAAAAAAATTGCAGGAAGACGGCAGGGATATAAAATTTTGTAAAGCTAAGCTATCGCCATGAAACATTTCTAGTTTATCTACATTTCAACATTTAAAGTTTTGGAGCGTAAGGAGCCTAATAGCGGTACCGGGAGCTTGATGAATCTTACATAAAAAACGATTTTCGAGTTCAAGTTGAAGACTGCCAGTATTGAGTGTAACAGCTGCAGTAGGATACAAGGAAGGTATAAATAAAATTTGATCGAGTATTCGAGTCCTTTAAAAAAAGAAAACGTTCCATACTTAGACAATTATAGCAATTTACTGTTTGAGCAGCATTATCTGAAGTATTACAGGCTGCATGGTATGAAACTATTTTGTTCAAGTACCTGACGCAGAATACAGCAAACAGATCACAGTTACAAATATCACTGGAAACTATTACATTGTTGTGGAACAGACAGTATGAGATACTATCTGTTCCTGGAGAAATCCTTGATTTTCTGGTTTTTCAAACAAAGAAAAAAGTCTGTGAAAGTTACTTTCATGTGTTTGCTGATGACGGTTTCGATTTTATCACAGAAAAATTTTACTATGTGTTCATTATAAACATACTGGGTCAAGAATTAAGCATAACATTTGCATTCAGAGTCAAATATTCTGCATTTAGAAAGGAAGATCAAAATAAAATTGTTAGATTATAAGACGATTTCACACTATATGAAAGGAAACAAGACTTAAACACAACCCAAACAAATGTATGTGGAATATTTGGGGTTAATCTAAATATTAAGCCAGAAATTTTTGTCAAATAGAAATTATTTTAAGAGGAAATATATTGCAACTGTAAAACTCTCAAACTCAATTACTCAAACAAAAGTTTTATTTCATTTTTGTGCCTAGTTACAAAATGCAAGTGGTGTGATGTCCACGACGTTGGAGGAATAAATATTGTGACAGAATTACTTTTGTTTTCACCGTTGTCATCCAACAGTATGTTTTGTTACCGCACCTATCCACTATGACAGGGAAACTCGGCGTCAGTTCTTAGCCTCTAAGATACCCAGTGTGATCAAGAAAAACGTAGAGCGTATGTCAGCTGCCATTGAAATTACTACCTGAACAATGGAATAGCAACCAAATATAAGCACAAACAGCACTATATAGAAGTGTTCTCTTCCATCATTGCAACTGGTTCTTGTAGGAGAAATTCTTGTCATATACAGCAGTTATTCTTTCTTTTCGTGAGGAAACAATGAAATTTAGGGAGTAATTCAAAATGATACTGAACCCTCGCCAGAATTATACAGTGAAAGGGGGTACTCTGGAGAGAATATCACTAACTTGTTTTCGGCAAACACGATTCGTGAAAAACTTTCCTTGAAGCCGCTGAAAAGGGCAACGAATGTACCTTAAGACTAATTTGTAGAACTACTGATAATCAGCACTGCTTATTCCAATGACATTCGATTTAGTTTAGCTAATTTAACAGAATCTTCCGTCGGTTCTTGGCAGAACAACATTATAATAAATGAAAAGCACCAGTTTGCTTTTGTTCTACAATATTGTAGAACAAAAGTAAACTGGTGCTTTTCATTTATTTTACCTAATTTCTTTTAAATGAATGTGGTAACAATAATACAGAGGTAACGTATCATGCGAAAATGAATTCCACAATGGGAGATCGCTGAGAAGATAATCTAACATTAGTTAAACGCTCCTTGTGCTCCTATGGACCGTTATCGTAATATTCGCAGCCCGTGTCAATACGTGAAAAATATTCTTACGATTGATGCCATGCATCTGTCTACATTATGTATTTTTCATCGTGGATGTCTCTGGCACCGAGGAGTCGAGAGCACAGAAGCTACAGACAACACAACTCTCGTCAGTAACAAATAGAAATGAAGAATAACATGTGACAACAGCTATTTTTTTGAATATTCCACACTCTTTGGATAGTTAGTAAGCCATTAAGAAAAAATTATTGAAAGTAATGTACGCAATACAACATTGTATGGATGTAACACATGGATTATCTGAAATTCGGAGAAAGCGCCTGTATTATGATACTACCGAAAAAAATTAAAAAATTAAATGGTTGTTTAAAGTATGAAACAAATAAGTTAAAAGAATAAGCGAGGAAAGAAGTTTTCAGAAGAATTTACCAGAAGAAGGGATAAGTTTGAGGGACATCTGGTACGGCGTTCACAATAATTACTTTGGCTCTGGAAGCAATGTCACAAAGGAAAACTGCTAAGGCAGAGGAAGATTAGAATATTTAAAACATTTTACAGCGGTAGTGGGGTGTAATAGTCAGGTAGAAATCCGTGATTAGCACAAGAAATATAAGAAAAATATGAATGACTGTATTAAACATTAAAAGATTTTTTTTTAATTGAAAAAAATTCACTTGAAGTAATTAATAACAAAAATCACACAATAATTACAGTTTTCATTGGCTTTTATTACAACAATAATGCTGTTACTTTTACAGGTGCTAGATATGGAGAAGTATTTAAAATGAGAAAGTATTTAAAATATCAGTTGATGAGGATAGGTACACACTAGCAGTTCTTCAAATTATAACCACATACAAGACCGCACAGCAAATTTAGTGGCCAAATAAAATATATTTTATGAATTTTTTAAATCGAATTAATGACAATGAAAACGTATTTGGAAGGAGTGGCGTTCAAATACACGCCTGGTCATTTATATTTAGATTTCTTGTTTCTCCACCGTTGGCCAAAAGAGATAATGCTCTGTCTCTAATGATATTGGCGTCGACGAAATGTTTCAGTCTATCCTGTGTTGCGCCAATTTTTCTCCTTTCTTCCCATCGTCCCTTCATTTTCCTCACGTTCTTTCTTGGAATTGTGCACACATAGAGTACGAAGTCAGTTACAAAGGTACGCAAGTACAGAGATCAAATTTCGAGTGTCTAGCAGGTTCGTAGTTACGCTGGAGATAGATACACAAGTTCTAGAGCGCTTGAAATTTCTATATCACAGAATATCATCTTACATTCAAATTAAATTACTACTCTCACGTAATTTAAACAAAGAAAAATGAAACAGCATTCTCTTGTAGTTTTATAGAATGAAGAACCTTATTTAGCCGATCCTAGTTTCACGTAATTTAAACAAAGAAAAATGAAACAGCATTCTCTTGTAGTTTTATAGAATGAAGAATCTTATTTAGCCGATCCTAGTTTCAGAAACATTCCAATCTTCAGACTCAAATTATAAAGGGTAGCGAAAAAGTTTCCGTTCGAAGGCTACTCTTTACCCCTTACCTACACGTCGGTTCTTACATACCCTTATTGGAGTCGCGTCAGGTTGCATACATATGGCAGCGCTTCCTTAAAGGGAAAATTTTTGATCGGCCCTTAATATAGATCTTCATGTAGAGAAAGTCATTTATGTAATGCTACAAAAAAGCATTCTGTATTGTTCTGCAAAACATGTGCTTTCTCTTCGTGAGAAACAGTTTGTCACTTCGAGGAGCTTAATAAAAATAAACTCTGTGATTATGCAAAAGATTTTCTCTAGTTCTGCTAACACCTACTTCGTGCCTCCGTTATTATTTCCAAGTAAATATGGCATAACCGTGCCAACTTTAGATGGATACATAGGCAGTTTATACTTAATTTTAGAGAGGGTTTGTATTGAGTTCGGTGGTATTTACTTATATCACTATATGTGGATGGTGCCTTGCTGCCGAAGCGTGCCGTAACCACCTTTGTTGCTATTTAAAAAAAAAGTACTGACGTGTAAAGTGATGCCTGGATTTAGTGAAATACCTCGCGAGGGACCTACGATCGAAATTAGTTGATACTAAGTAAATTGTCCACTCAAACATTTTGTGAGTGATTTAGAATTTTTGAAGAAGAAATGAGTTAAAGCGTTGTGTAGTATCAGACACGGTCTAAATTAATCCATATTAAAATGGCGTTGTGTGAGGTTGCAGCAGCCATCTAAAGTTTAGAAAGCTACATACATCACCTTTTTCAGTGACTGTTTTATTTCCAATAACTGGCATGACACATTTCGACATCCCACTGCCTTCTTAAAGATTCCATATTTTACTCCAAAAATATTACGTGTAGTAGGCACTTCTACAAAATGTGGCGTTTTTACCGGGTATACCGTTTAGCTTAGCTGCAGTTTCTCTCGTGGTATGTCATACTAAAAACCTACGGGACTGTATACATTATAGTACTTCGTGCCATATCGTTTTCTGATCAGCAGCGATATTTGGCCGGCTGGCCTAAATGGCTCGTCCAGAAGGAAACATACTTTTGGAAGAGATTTTCCTCTATTTCCACCCACACAGGTTTCGGAGAAGTTTTATCATCGTCTGTCAGATATTGTGCTACAGTTTGAGGTTCAAAAATGGCTCTGAGCACTATGCGACTTAACTTCTGAGGTCATCAGTCGCCTAGAACTTAGACCAGTTAAACCTGACCAACCTAATGACATCACACACATCCATGCCCGAGGCAGGATTCGAACCTGCGACCGTAGCGGTCGCTCGATTCCAGACTGCAGCACCTAGAACCACATGGCCACTCGGCCAGCGTTTGTGGTTTGCCTGAAACTTTTATGTAAGAGGCGAATAAAAGTTTCCATTTTGGGGCGTTGATGCAGCGTATATGCAACCCAGCGTATCAAGCGAGAGATCATTGCAGGCCAGTGGGGTGGATGTCTGTTGTCTTTTCTGTTGAAAGCAGGTTGTGCCTCGGTTCCGGTGATGATTAGGAGGAGGCCAGTTGAGGGCATGCAAGAAACTAGTCTGCATGCTAGACATGCTGGATCTACAACTGGAATTACGGTCTGGGGTGCGATTTCGTATGACAGCAGGAATACCCTTGTGGTTATCCCACGAAGCATCACTGCAAATCTTAATTATGTCTGATACTTCGACCTGTTCTGCTGCCATTCATGAACAGCATTCGAGGGGGTGTTTTCCAACAGGATATCGCTCGCCCACATACCGCTGTTGCAGCCCAACAGAGTGTCGACATGGTGCTTGCCTGTTCGATGACCAGATACATCTTCAATCGAGCACATACAGGACATCATAGGACGAAAACTCCGCCGTCATCCACAACCTGCATTAACCGTCCCTGTGTTGGCTCTCTAAGCGCAACATGCATGGACCTCCATCCTAAAAACGTATATCCGGCGCCTGTACACCACAATGCACGAACATTTTCACGCTTTTATTCACCATTCTGGTGGATACACCGGTTATTAATGTACCAGCATTTCACATTTGCAATGTCTTATCTCGCAAGTGCATTAACCTTGTGATCTTAGAATGTAAATCGTGTACATACACTCATGCTCATAAATTAAGGATAATGCAGATACATGGTGAAACAACGCTCTGGTGAGCGGTTATCGGGTTTTAATCACCTCAGGGTATGACCATGCGGTGTAGTTGACGTGCGGTCGTCGCAAGGTGGCTCTGGCAGCAGTCCACATATGCAGAAGTATGTTGGTGCATGCCAGAGTACGGTGGAGAGAGTAAGTGTACATACGTTTTCAGACATGCTAATGGTGACTGTGTGTTGAATATGGCTCAAAGAACACATGTTGATGACGTTATAAGGGGTAGAATACTAGGGCGATTGGAGGCTGGGCAAACACAGCAGGTCATAGCACGGGCACTCCGTGTGCCACAAGTGTGATCTCAAGATTATGGCAATGATTCCAGCAGACGTGTCCAGGTGCTACAATACGGGACGTCGACAGTGTACAACACCACAACAAGGCCGATATCTCACAATCAGTGCCCGCAGATAGCCACGGAGTACTGCAGGTAGCCTTGTTCGGGACTTTACCACAGCCACTGGAACAGTTGTCTCCATACAAACAGTCTACAGACGACTGAATAGACATGGTTTATTCACCTGGACATCTGCAAAGTGCATTCCACTGACGCCTGCTCACACGCGAGCCCGTAAAGCCCGGTGTCAAGAACACAGTACATGGTCATTGGACATGTGGTCCCAGGTTATGTTCACAGACAAGTCCAGGTATAGTCTGAACAGTGATTCTCGCCGGGTTTTCATCTGGCGTGAACCAGGAACCAGATACCAGCACCTTAATTTCCTTGAAAGGACCTGTACGGAGGTCGTGGTTTGATGGTGTGGGATGGGAGTATGACTGGTGCAAGTACACCCCTGCATGTCTTTGACAGAGGAACTGTAACAGGTCAGGTGTTTCCGGACTTCATTTTGCACCAGTATGTCCGCCTTTCAGGAGTGCAGTGGGTCCCACCTTCATTCTGATGGATGATAACGCACGGCCCCACCGAGCTGCCATCGTGGAGGAGTACCTTGAAACAGAAGATACCAGGCGAATGGAGTGGCCTGCCTGTTCTCCAGACCTAAACCCAATCGATCACGTCTGGGATGCTCTAGGTCGACGTATCGCTGCACGTCTTTAAACCCCTATGACACTTCAGGAGCTCCGACAGGCACTGGTGCCAAAATGGGAGGCTATACCCCAGCAGCTGCTCGACCACCTGATCCAGAGTAACACAACCCGTTGTGCGGCCTGTATACTTGTGCATGGTGATCGTATCCCGTATTGATGCCGGGGTCCATGCACAGGAAACAGTGGCATTTTGTAGCACATATGTTTCGGGACGGTTTTCTCAACTTAACACCAATACCGTGGACTTACAGATCTGTGTCGTGTGTGTTCCCTTATTAGTGCCAGTTTTGTGTAGTGCCACGTTGTGTAGCACCCCATTCTGCAGTTATCCTTAATTTATGAGCATGAGTGTATGTTACCTAGACTAATGTATTTCCGAAATTTGTTTTCTACATAAATTATTTCTTGGTGTTGTGATTTTTTTTCCATCAGTGTGTAATACCAATATAAGCACATCTAAGGAACCAGCGCTGTCGTCGAGCCTAGAAGCGTCATGGCAAACTGTTCTTGGAAATAAATCAGTGACCGTAGCGGAGCCCGCGTACCGCTTTAAGGACGTTTGCCTCTCTTCAGACAAGGGTCTTGTGCTTTTTCACAGTAGTCAACATGAGTTGTGCCGCAACCGGCCGGTACAGTGCGGCGGGCGCCTCTTGGCTGTGGCGCCCCTCACCTTCCACGACGCTCGGCGTCCTTGAGGCGGCGCAGCCTTCCGTCTCCCCCGCGGCCCGCGACCGGCAAGGTCGTCCGCGGGGTGGCGACCGAACCGGTTGTGCCGGTTTCCGTGCTCACTCTCCGCACAATCCGCGACGCCGTGTTCAAGGAATTTTGCTCGTCTGACGGCCACGAAGGCGGAAATAAATCCCTCCTCATCTCCCCGTTGAAACAATCTGTATACATCCAGTAAATTCTTCATTGTTTTACAGGGAGTAGAGAACTGATTGGAATATTCTGCACCCACCCAGTAAATCTCTTTGTTATTTTATCGGGAATAGATAACCGATCTTTCACATGTCGGAATAAGCCAAAATAAACTGAAGTTTCACATCTAGGAGTAAGCAAAATAGTCTCCTTCACAATAATCCACAACCATGACATGTCTGAACATCTGTGGAGGAATGGCAAGAACCGAAACCAATGAAGGTAGTGATGTTGGACACTGGAATCTGAAGTAATGTCGACGTATGTATTAGGCCAACATTACCCAGGGCTGGCCAGCCTATTTCAGTGGTGTAGCTGTCCACAAACCATTGCCTCAGATAAGCTTTTATATGACAGGGTGCACATATTACTAGTACAAACAGTCATCATTTCCGAAATGTTCCTCCACTGTGCGCAGCACACATTGCTGTAAAATGTGTCCACACTATGTGATCAAAAGTATCCGGACAGCCCCATAAACATATGTTTTTCATACTAGGTGCATTGTGCTGCCACCTTCTGCCAGGTACTCCATATTAGCGACCTCAGTAATCATTAGACATCGTGAGACAGCAGAATGGAGCACTCCGCGTAACTCACAGTCTACGAACGTGGGCAGGTGATTGGGTGTCACTTGTGTCATACGTCTGTACGCGAGATTTCCACACTGATGAACATCCCTACGTCCATTGTTTCCGATATGATAGTGAAGTGGAAACGTGAAGGGACACGTACAGCACAAAAGCTTACAGGCCGACTTCGTCTGTTGATTTACAGATACCGCCGACAGTTGAAGAGCGTCGTAATGTGTAAAAGGCAGACATCTATCTAGACTATCACACAAGAAATCCAAACTGCATAAGGATCCACTGCAAGTGTTATGGCAGTTAGGTGGGATGTGACAAACTTGAATTCCGTGGTCGAGCGGCTGTTCATAGGCCACACAGACGCCGGTAAATGCCAAACGACGCCTCGCTTGGTGTAAGGAGCGTAACTATTGGACGATTGAACAGTGGAAAAAAGTTGTGTGGAGTGAAGAATCACGGTACACAAAGTGGAGATGCGATGGCAGGGTGTGGGTGTGGTGAATGCCCGGTGAACGTCATCTACAAGCCTGTGTAGTGCCAACAGTAAAATTCAGAGACTGTGGTATTATGGTGTGGTCGTGTTTTTCACGGAGGGGGCTTGTACCTCTTGTTGTTTTCCGTGGCGCTACCACAGCACAGGCCTAAATTGATGTTTTAAGCACCGTCTAGCTTCCCACTGTTGAAGAGCAATTCGGGGATGTCGATTACATCTTTCAACACGATCGAGCACCTGTTCGTAACGCACGGCCTGTCGGGGAGTGTTACACGACAATAACACACCTGTATTGGACTGGCCTGCACAGAGTCCTGACCTGAATCCTATAGAATACCTTTTATATGTCTCGGAACCCCGACTTCGTACCAGGCATCACCGACCGACATAATTACCTCTCCTCAGTGCAGTACTCCTGGAGGAATGGGCTGCCATTACCCAAGAATCCTTATAGCACCTGATTGAACAAATGTCTGCGAGAGTGGAATTTGTCATCAAGGCTAAGGGTGGGCCAACACCATACTGAATTCCAGCATTACCGATGGAGGAGCCACGAACTTGTAAGTCATTTTCAGCCATGTGTCCGGATACTTTTGGCCAAACAGTGTACGTCATTCCGCATTCAGTAGTTTCAGTAAGGGGACCACACCCTGACCACGAAAATCAGCCTCATACCACAACACCACCTCCTCTGTACTTCACTCCTGGCTCTGTACATGATGCCAGCTAATTTTCTCCCGGCATTCACCAAACCCAAACCCTTGCGGCAGCTTGCCACAGGATATAGCGCCATTTGTCACTCCAAATGGATCGTTTCCAGTCATCCACTGTCCAGTGGCGTTGCTATTTCCACCACTTGAAGCATCCGTTAGCACAAACTTCAGGAATATGTGGCTTATAAGTTCAAATGGTTCAAATCGCTCTATGCACTATGGGACAACATCTGATGTCACCAGTCCCCTAGACTTAGAACTACTTAAACCTACTAACCTAAGGACCTCACACACATACATGCCCCAGGCAGGATTCGAACCAGCGACCGTAGCTGTAGCTGGGTTCCGGAGTGAAGCGCCTAGAACCGCTCGGTCACATCGGCCGGCTGGCTTATAAGTAGTTGCTCGACCACTGTATCCGATTATTTTTACCTCGCTAAGCAGTCATTGTGCTGGCTGAATTGCTGGTACTTCTGTACTTGCTAGTGATTTCTTCTACTGATTTTATGACAGTTTTGAAAGAGAAAAGTCTTCGTGCAAGCATCAAATTAGAAACAGGATGTTTACTGAATACAGTGCATACCGACAATCTTTCTTTCCACGAATGATACGAGACTGGAATAGAAGGGAGAACCGATAGAGGTACTCAAGGTACCCTCCGCCACACACCGTCAGGTGGCTTGCGGAGAATGGATGTAGATGTAGATACTCATCGTAGAAACTACTGTTACCTTCTTAGACACCAGAATGTGGTCAGTTTCGTAGCAAAAACTTTCAGTTTGTTCACACGGGAAACAAACCAAGCAACGATACAGGATATTACATCGCTTGCTCATAAATCGATAAATGTGTCAGAGATGTATACGTAAGGTATCCATATAACTACTGGTATATTACATGCTAAAAAATTTAACAAGCAAGTCCAGTGCAGAGGGAGCCAAAGCAGCAAATACATGTTCAGAGCAAGGTAAAATCGAAGAAAGAGAGGGAGGAAGTTCCTTATTCGATTTGGACGTAAACAGTTAAAATATACAGCTCTACTACGCGATACATAAAATAAAACTACAAATCTACTACCATTTACACATACGTAAGTATATGAATAATATTTATAACCCTCACAGTAGAACAAAAATGGCAAGCTGCAGAACTTCGACTGAGCGTTCAGTGTACAATATAATGACCTGGCTGCCACCTAAATGTCATCGTCCCTACGTTGCTAACAGCTGCTAAAGTGATGGGCGCGCCTGATCATTGTACCTATATGATGCTATTACAAATATAAAACTCAGCTTACAACTGAAAACAGATTTTACTGTAACGCTTCACAGATATTTATAATTCGTGACTTGACTCTGACAGACGTTCCATAGAGAAGATAAAATTACGTAAAACTACGTAACAAGCGATCACACAAATGGTGAACCATAATTCCATGACAAACTTTCAGAGGTGGTAGTGTGGACCAAAACAAGAAACAATACACAGCAAACAGGGCCTCTAAAATGCATACCGTGATAGCTGTGGGCACTTGATCAGTAGGTGTGATTCACAATAGTTCTTATGGCATGCACGTTAAAGCCCATGTTTCCTGGACATGTTTTGTCTTGCTTTGGGCAATACTACCATCTTTTAAATTATGGAGAGCAAAGAGCTATCGCTAGAAGAGATGTGTCTTACAGCAGCAAGATAAAAAAGCCCTCTTAGCTCGTAAGGTATGCATTTTAGAGTCGATGTTTAGTAGACGGTTTTGGTATATGTAAAGTAAGAAAGTTTGTCAGATGTAGTTTGGTTCACAAATATGACAAAAGCAATTAGTCACAGCAAAGAAATGGCATAATGTACAAATGTAAATGATGATAAAATATGCAGTGAAACGATGACCAGTTTTCAATGTAGCATCATGAGCCTAAGGTCGTCTAGCATGCGCTACCAGCGGCTAAAAATGCGCTGCCGGTGCCTAATACGATGACAGATGATGCATGGAGTGAAAATTCATGATAATCGAACACATTAATATATCTATACATAAAAAAGTGAACAGAAGTTTTTTGCTACGGCAAAAATATGCCAACGTGTAAAACATTCCATGACGATACAATATACTAAGAAACGGTGGTTTGTTTACATGGACACCTAGTTTGGTTACGGTAAGAGGTTACAAATGGATTTAGGTTGCAGCAGGTATGCAGAGATAAAGAGGCTTGCACAAGATGGACAAGCATGGAGAGCTGCATCAAACCAATCTTCGGACTGAAGACCACAATAACAAATTACAAGTTCTACATCAGAAGGTTTATTGCGAACATGATACATGGAACATGCAAGAAACTGAAGTAAAGTAACCATAACATCAACATTTCAAGGAAATTACGGCAAAAAGTTCTGTGCTTCCTATTTTTGTTGTTTAAGGATAAAATCAGTGTTCTGAAATTTGCCACTTAATATAACGTTTATATCTGGAGTGTGCGGAGGAGGGTGTATGCCAGTTTCGTAACCGACCGTTTTCGTCCATGAATTATACTCTACGAGTCTGCCGACAAATATGAGTCTGGCATCTGCGTTTTCCACGGTTAAATTTGGGTTGTGATTCCGTGATTCGATCTTAAATCACTCCAGAGAGAAACGAACAGAAACGTGCTATAAGTTAGTACCAGTACACAAAATTCGAACAATGTTCTTAAGTATATGGGTATCTAATACTGGCGAATCTTCCTTGAAAAGAAGAAAAATAGTGAATGAGTTGAAAGGTACTTAGTACCATTTGATTGTAAAGGAATTAGTAAACATCAAACTTACAGTGGAATCACTTATCTTGAAACTTTGGTTGTCGTAGGTGTGTAGAGATGAACACGCCAACGTGTGACGGAGAACGTTAGACATCAACGTGAAAACACTATGGAAATAACTTTTGTATTATACGTTTTCGTAGAGTAATCAAATCTATCGTATTACTCTTACGTTCCTTGCATTCTATTACGCATTAACGAGCCGTAGCTATTCAATAGCTTTTAGCATTTATGTTTTTATTACACTGCACCACATTAGTAATGAACTGGTTGTGTGTAGGTTTTTTTAGAAGAGGCATCCTCGTTATACCTCTTATAGTTCAGTGCTTATTCCGTCGCTTCTTGATGAAACAAATTCAGAATTATAAATGAAAAGCACAATACTGTGGCTATTCTTCAGTATTCATTTATTTCGTTAATGGGTTTTCGGCTTATAAGGCTCCTGTCAGACGATGACTACAGTCAAAGTACGATGACGAAGCTAAAAAACTCTTAATACTACAGAACAGCCACAGTAACACGCTTTTCACATGTAAAATTACGTAAGTTTACAAAATGAGTAGATTCGATGATGGTCAAGATGCCCAGTACAGTAAAACATGTACATGTCAATAGAAGGTAAGGACCGAACAAAACAAAACCGCTTCTGAGGTAATAGAAGTCCCTGTAGCCATGGGGTGTACTGGTGGTGGATAGTTGCTTGTTGTCGTTTTGATTTGACATCTGAACCTCTAATAATGTTTTACTGAAATTTATACTACATTAAAACAACTCAGTATAATTAGTTGTAGAACAAAATGCATGTCTATGTTTGAAAAACGGCTCTGAGCACTATGGGACTCAACTGCTGTGGTCATAAGTCCCCTAGAACTTAGAACTACTTAAACCTAACTAACCCAAGGACATCACACACATCCATGCCCGAGGCAGGATTCGAACCTGCGACCGTAGCGGTCGTGCGGTTCCAGACTGTAGCGCCTTTAACCGCTCGGCCACTTCGGCCGGCTATGTTTGAAGATAGAACACTTTTGGTTACTGTGATCAACACAGTTACAGTATTTTTTAAAGGAAATACAGAGCCGTGAAGCGCTGAAATACTACTAGCAGAAAACACATATTTACTAAGAAACGTAATGCTGCAAGAAAGATTATCGGTTTGGGTAACTGATGGAAAGGTATAGGACTACGAAGGTCTAAACGAGGATACTTCAGAAATAGAGGAATTGCTGTGACCAGCAGGGTGGTTTGGCGCTACTTATCGTTTAGCTGCAACTTACATAATCTTTAAAACTTTTAGTATTTTGTGATGAATTTCGGATGGTACAACGTCTTTTGCAAATAGTACGTGGACATATAACAGTTAAGGCAACATAGCAATACAGAAGGTAGCCTGAAGTATCTTGTTGTGGTCTTCAATAAGAAGACTGATTTGACACAGCCTTTTCATCTTTGCGAAACTACTGGAACCTACACCTTGCACTACAATTTTTCGTCCTGCGCCATACCAACCCACTCACCCATCTACACACATGCAAACACTCACACACAAGCACTTCCCTCCATCACGAAACTGACGATACCCCAATGCCACACAATGTGCCTTATCAACAGGTACCTTCTGTAAGTCAGATTGTGCTACAGATTCTTTTTCTGTTTTTTTTTTAATTGATTGAATACCATTAAATTATTTAATCAATCTATTCATATAATTTTCAATGCATTAGCGGTTTATTCTTTTGCTTGATTATTCGTGACAGTTTAAAATTGTAATTCTCATCAGAACACTATATCTTTTTGCTAACTCTCACTTCATAAAAGTAACCAAAATTTTCAGCTTCTACTACTTGTATTTAAAAAAATCCACATATTCTCTCCCATGACGTACCAGGATGCGCATATACGTGTGAAGTATGCTGGAGGTTTCTTCAACAATGTCGCTTCAGCATATATCAATTTCATGCATTACCGGCAGCACTGTGAGAGTAGCGGGTGTTATTTAAATTGAAAAGGAAAGATTAATTCTGCGCCACCATCCACCAGGTGTCTTGACGGTTAAACTATCACAGTTAGATGGGAGGGGCGTTTTACAAAGCTGTTTTTCATTGGCAAGGATCGGCGATTACTTGCAGCAGCATTTGTCTTCGTCGTGTGGTTAGATAACGACTTGCAGCGCAAAAGAGCAACAAGTTTACTGAATTCTCAAGCAGAAAATCATTTATATTTCTCACCGTACATAAATCACTCATGACTGTTGAAAACATTCGAAAGCTGCCTGCAAGCGTAGTTCTCTCTGAACCTAAAAGCGTGTACATTATTTAGTGTGATTACCTACTACAGAGCAGAAGAGAATAGTTTTGAACTTAAAACCTTCTCTTTTTTTACTTTTGCACATCGTTATAATTTGTATCAGATTGCGTCACAGCAATATTTTTAGCCTGAAGCAAGGAACCTTTGAGGAAAGCGAGAGGATCTCAGTCGGAACGGTGAAAAGTGGCCTGTGACAAAATTACTTATAATCTTACTAAGAAATGCCTGTGTCGGAATATGAGCACGATCGGACGGTAGCAACTAACAAAATAGAAAATTAAAGCAAGTAGCACGAAATATTAAGGTGGTAGACATGAAAATAACTCTCTTGAACTTATCTCTGTTTTTTCCGACAGTATACTCGGATAACTGACTGTATTAGTACGTTATATTGCTGTGGAATATGTATCAAAATGGCAGTATAGATCCACATCTTCTGTGTTGTCTGTTGTATCTTCCAGATGTTATGGAGCAGAGACTCATGTAGGTTTTTTTTTTTTAATTAAGCGTTACAGGCCTTAGTCGTTAAATATGTGACATAAAATATGCAGATCAATTGACACATCGTCCCATAAAGTAATTTTCTATGGAATAATGCAAGATGCTATCGCTTATAGACAGAGAAACGACACAAATGATTTTACCCAGTAAAATCACACTGTCAAGAGAAAGCGCTGCAGTTTGAAATGGATTATTCACTTCAAAATAGTCTATGCGTCAGTACCCGATTCCGGATAAAAATGTCAAAGTTCGTGTGAAAGTTTATAGGTGGCTAATACATATTGCAAACAGTTTTATATATGCGTCCCTGAATCGTCATAGGGGAGTCATTTTTCTTTTTTGTATACTTCAGGCTTCACATTTCTCCGAGAAAATTAAAAAGGTATGTGGCTGATGCTCCAGCTAACTGGTATATATTTCTTCACTTTTTTGAAGGCTTTTGGGAATAACGCTACAAAGATAATTTTTGTTCTAGTTTGGGTTTTTTGTACAATAAAATGCAATAAAACTTCAAATCAAAAGCCACTTGAAACACGAACCAAATGCTTTATTCAGCATGCACCCAATTCATCTACAAACAGTTGCGAAAATATTTGATGGCCTTAGTTCCACAGCCTGAAACGAATAGTTACAGTTTCTTTCCGAATTTACTTTCGAAGAAGTCCACAGCATAGCAACTATCTCATCTAAAGGGCTGAGAACTCGTGTGGTACAAGTGCCTGCTGCAGTAAACTGCTTAAATGCCTGTCAGGGTTAAATGGCTAGTTATAAATTATTTGAATTGCTGTCCAAACATCAGACCTTTTGTTCTGATTATCTGTTAGTCCGTGTGTAGCTGTAGATATGGTTCGATATTGTAAGGCTTCTGCATTATTTTTTACAGTATATTAAAAATGTCTATACTTCTTGCATCCTAAAACTTTTAAGAGTAAAACAGATACAAGGGCAAAACATTATTTTACTGTGCTTTTGTTCCTAAAGATTTTTTTAGTGAACACAGATGATTTTCGTAGTACAATATATGGTCGTCATAAAAAAGGAACATGTGCGTAATTAATTATAAATTAATATAATAATCTGAAAAAATAGATAAATACCAAAGAAAATAAAAATACATAAATGAAAATATATTGCTGTGACTCCAACACATATGAGAGAGTATTCATTGTCATTTCCTATAATTCGCTTGCAGTCAGTGAGATAATGTCTTCCCTGGGGCAACATGTTGTACCACTGTGTTCTACATTTTAATGCCTTGATCTCGTACCCTTCTTTCTCAACTCCCTCTTCTTACACTACGGTAACTGCAATCTGGAAATGGGATATATTGTTACAGAAATGTGGTAAATTGGAGGGACGTTGTTCTTTATTTCCTGGTGATTTTTCCAATTCTCTAATTTTATTTCGTAATCATCTTGATCCAAACGCCGCAGAAGAGGTATTGATGGGTGACCAGTATTGCACCTCCTAAAACCAAGTCAATAAACTCAAAATCGCTTTTCAGTGAATACTTGAACTGCATTGTTAGAGAATTTTCTTTGCTTATTCTGACCCAAATAATAGTTCTCCGCTCCATGTTATCGGCGATAGCGGCTCAGCTTTTCTCACCTGATGATGACGGCCAGTTGACCAGGTGGAAAATATCAGTGAATACTTAAACTGCATTGTTAGAGAATTTTCTATGCTTATTCTGACCCAAATAATAGTTCTCCGCTCCATGTTATCGGCGATAGCGGCTCAGCTTTTCTCACCTGATGATGACGGCCAGTTGACCAGGTGGAAAATATTGTGTGCAGATGACAGTCTGGTCCGGCTGAAGAATCGATAAGAATTTAAATATTTCTCCACTGGTTTTTTGTTTCTGTGAGCATCTTTAGCCAGTTTGCCCTTTGCTACGGCTTCCACGGCTTTAAATTAAAGAAAGTTTTCTGTTTTCATTTGCACTAAGGAAAACTGTAGGCTGACCTTCTTCACTGTTTTCATTCCGTCATAGGGAACAAATACATATTTTACGCGCTTTTAGCATTATCAGAATACACGTAGGCGTGGCGAGGTTCAAGAAACTTGTGATCTATTGTGTCAATATGCTGACTGTGCGCAAGATATATTTAAACATGCATTAAATAGAGCTATAAGTAATCTTAAAATCATATACATTAGTCTGTTGCACTAATTTCAAAAACATTTTCACTAACGATAACAGCAGTTCACCTTTCGTCGGTCATTTCACTTGTACTGGTTGTATTCTAAATGTAGTCCCGGCATTGGCTTAGAGCATACACTTATGCTTACTTATATTCTATATATGTCACAGAGTGCAGAACTATGCAGGATATCTCTTGTACTTCCACTACTCTGAAGTGATCCAAACTTTAACTTAATACATGTGGGCGTAGACTATTTTCTTGCGAAGTTTCACTTGTACCATTTGTAATATCAACCCCTCAACTGTTTACACAGCATTTTAAATATTTTATACATTTCTTTCTGTTGTTCACGAGCGAAATGTTAAACAGCATAACGACCTCAGTTCTTTCTCCAGTCCATTCGCGAAAATAATTTATACGAAAAGAGTATTAGACTATTTAAGCTATTAAAATAGCAAAGCTCTTTTTCTGTATTTATTATTCGAACGACTTCTCTGAAATTTTCATTGAACAAAATCACATATGAGCGACATCACAGCATTCGGAAGTGAATTTCTGGGACCTATGCCTCTTTTATGCACACTTAACGGATAACAGTAAAGCAAATTGGTGGGTTTGTAATTATATAGTTGTGGAGCCGGTGGTCTCCTGTCCATGTAAATTATTCCAACCTGCATACAAACAAGCGTTAGCTCTAGGTAAACTGGAACGTCCCGTTTAAAAGCACAGAAACCGACGACAGTATATCAGGACCAGTGTGTGTGATGCGCAAATGAATTCTAGGCAAAATGACACTTGGCAGAGAAAGAGTAAGCAGAACTAAATAGTAAATTACGTATAGACACATTGGGTATGAAACCATCCGATGATATACAACAAATATAACGCCAACCTAGTTGGCAAATAAGGGCAGGGACAGTGCGCATGCATTTAAAAATACTATTTTCTCTTAGAAATACCTCCAGTTGAGATGTAACTTTTGCGCAGCTTAGATTAGAGATACTAATTTACTGTAATGCAAATATCAAAACTTTTTTTCTGATCCCTCCTTATTCAGCTTCTAGTCAATATTGCTCAAAATTGTTTCTAAATGCCACTGGCTGGTCACATCTGTTGGCACAAGATCTTAAGTCCTAAATATATAGACAATATTCTTTGTGAGACAGACTCAGCAATAAGAAAATGGACGTATTCGAAAGACATTCTAAGAAAATTAATTTGTTCGTGACAAATTTTGAAACTGAAAATTTAGAGACAAATATATTCGAGGGTCTCCAACACCAATAATGTAAGGAATATTTATTATAGCAATATATCCACTCTTATTGATTTCCTTTGTTAAAAATAATATCTCGTCCACAAATAAACGTTCTTCTGTAGTGATTTGTCATTTTTCAATGTTTCACGTGATGTTTCTCCTGGTAGAAAAACCTGAGCTGCGTGTTGCAAGAAGTGCGGTATAAGGCACTGATTGTTAGTAAAAGATCGAGAGTATTTTTGTAAATGTAGGAATACACGTTATTCATTCAATATTCAGTTCACGTTTTTGCGATTTTACGAGATCCTTTTGCGGAATGAAGGAACAACCCAAGTATCCACTAACCCTGAAGATAAAAATACTGTTTCGAATTTAAGAATACTCATTTTTTCAAACGATATTTCTTTACAAAATGTGCCCAGGTGTTTTATGAATATCTGAAGAGAGCTGAGAACTACTTTTTTTCTTTTTTTTAATTCAAAGCTTTGCTCTCAAACAAACGAATCTCTGGTGTCGTAGTATGGGGAGAAATTTCATAAACAGTAAAAGCGATCGAGCGATGACATTCTGGCTTAAAAGGGACGGAGGGCGGCGTGAGCACGTGGCTCGTGTGACGTCACAGCATGGCCGTTGTTTTGGCTCGGTGGAGGGGGTAGCTATTAGTTCCGGCCACAGCCGCCCACGGGCGCGTGGCGCCCCAGGCAGTGCATGCGAGACTGCTGGAGAGAGTGGATGTTCTGTGAATGGCGGTTCAATGATCTCGGGGAGAACGTAAACATTCTTACGCAAAACAGCAGCAGACGTAGAGTATCACTAGCTAAGTGTAAGTTATCAGTCGTTCAATACTAGGAGCATCATTTTTACTATCGGAGGAAGAACCATAACATTAAATCGCGGACGATGAATTAGTTGCTGTATCGTTTTCAGTACTTAACCATTATAAAACAACAGTGTGAGCCCGTATGTTAATACGGTATCTATGATATGGAAACTATATTTTTCTAAAAGTACATCAAGTTTTCTTCCGTTTGTACAGTGACTGAGAGGTTCACTAAAGTATTCTACTGCAGTCTTTTGTTAGCTGGCATAGTTGAAATCTATCGTTTTTTGTTTAAATGCTACAATGTAATGCTCTCACGCGAATGAGACGAGGAAATAATGAGCCAGATATTTGATGATTAGAGTAAATTTGTTTCCAAGATGTCTGCATGGGTTTTACAAATGGGTCGTCATGATTTTTTACCAAGTATTTGTGTTCGTTAAGTAAATTTATGTGCAGGGTGCAGAATGAGGGGTAGTGATAGACGAGAGCATGAAACAGGAATATTTTACAAAATATAGGTGGTTACTCATTTTTTGTTTCGACAGCTCTGCGAAATCGAGATCTGTCGTGGAAATATTACTAGCATTTTGGAAGACATTTACTGCGATAAGTCTTTGTTTTTCAAATAAATACCAAAACCCTACCTCCTAACAAAATAAAGGTTTTTTAATATCTAATGAAATTATGTTTCAGCTCGTTGTATACTTGTCATGACGGTTTATCGTCTTATTATCCCTCCTTTCTCATGTCTCCAGTACAACTATAGTAAAATAGCACGGGCGAACACACACACACACACACACACACACACACACACACACATACAAAGAGAGAGAGAGAGAGAGAGAGGGGGGGGGGGGGGGCGGAAGAGACGGAGAGAGAGAATTTCTTTATTTTAAAAACATAGGTATGGAACGATGAATGATATTCCATAATGCGTTAGTGATCCTTCATCTGCAGAATATATTTTAACATAATTAACTGCAGGGCCAGTTTGACGATTAGGAAATAGAGTAGTATTCTAATCATATTTCAAAACGGCAAATAAAATGTTAGTAAAGTGAACAGTTAAACACACCTCTGATTTGTGCACAAATGTGACCTCTGGTGGGCGTATACCTCACAACGAGCTTGGTGTTCTTATGTTTCTGTTGGAATTAAGAAGAGAAATTTCTGCGCTACAGATTACTGATCCCGTATGATAGTTACATGCAATGATCAGTAATAACGGCCTTTTATTTGTATGATCTAGGAATATAACAGTCTCATTAAATATAGGCAGTACTCCAAGTAATTTATGTTGGCTGGATCAGTTTCTTGCCTGTCCTTTGAGAAGTTTTATTTGTTCGGTATTCCACTGAAATTTAAAATCAGGTTGAACATTCTCAACTCTCTCGACAAATTTACTTGACCTAAAGGCTCAAATACATACAGTCTGACAGATTCTGTTAAATAATTACTTAACAGCGAAACGAAGAGGTGGGCGTAAATTTTCTACGACCCCATGTGACTTTTGTCTCATTACCATTATGTTCGGCCGCCCTTAAGAGGCGCATTCTGCGTCACTATGTACTTCACTCGTAAAACTCAGAGAGCGCAATGTCCTAGAACAATCAACTAATATAGTGCTTCTTCTTGAAGAGATAAAATTCAAATGATTCGAACTCTCACAGTGGCCCACAAATAATCGTTCTTTCCAACCATCGTTCGCGAGTGGAACAAGAAAGGGGAGAGTGGGAGGGGGTGGGTGGGAGAGGCAAGTGACAGTGGTACACGAAGGTATTCTCCGCCAAGCACCACAATGTAGCCTAAGGAGCATAGGTGTAACTAGAAAAAATCAGAGTTAGATGGTCTTTCTGACCGTAATTATTGTTCGAGGCTTTCAATTGAAGATAACGATTTTTGCGAATATGATGAAGACATATATTTTGCACCCTATCAGAACATCTCCACTTTGCCGTCCCGCTCTCTTCTACAGTCACCACACGTGTGCATCTACTGCGGGTCAACGTTGTTGTAAAACATTTTATTATCATTTTCAGCCATAATGTAATTTACAAGGGTAATATCGAATTTGAGGAATTATTTCACCGCAGACTATTAGTATGTTAACATTAATACTTACTACGAAAGCATTAGCAGACTTTAAATTGCACTTGCGTCACTGGTATCTCGCGACATGAACTATAACGCCCTCCGTCTAAGCCGCTGTCTACCATCAACAACCAAAACATGAGAAACACTTCTAATAATTTTAACCACTACTGCTTTCTAGAAAAGCATAATTATTGGAAGCTTCTCGCCTATCTAACTGTTCGACGTTCAGTGAAATGTTGGAAAAAGTAGACAGTGCGATTTACGGAAGTTAAATTTCGAGTATTATTATTAACATCGTACCAGAGTTGTGACTGTATTTTGTAAGCAACTTCGATTATGCAATTTCATCAGACATTGAATAACAAAGCAATAAAAATAAAACTACATTGCTGCTAAAATATTTTTTTTAGTGAAGAAAGTAAAACGTAGGGAGCAAACAATAACATTCATTTGTCTTTAAATTTGCTAAGAAACAGTTAACACGTCTTAATATTGAGGGCAGTTTCTATGTCTGAGTTAACCTTTGGACACGTTGGTCAACCACATATTTGGATGGTTGAACTTAAACAATTTATTAACTTTACATCAAATTATTATATTAAAATGTAGCAGTATTTCCAGATTGCAATCTCTCTTTGCTACATAAAATATTACCACAGTCCCTATTCACAAATTTCCTGAGCTCAGTAATTAAATACGTGTCGCTAGAGATGACGGAATGCAGTTTGAAAGGAAGCAGTATTTCTAGCATCACAGCGCATGAGAAACAACAGTGTTGTGCTTTCTAGAAAAGTGACGAAATATGTTGCTTATTGTCAGCATCAGAAGCTCAAATGAGTTGCTGATTGCTTATAATCGTTACGTGCAATAAGGAATAAAAATGATTCTAATTCATGTACTCAACGAAACTTTAGATATACTCATTCTACGGAAATTGTAATTGTAACCACAGCTAAGAAAAGGGACCGCTGTCTCGCACAAATCTATACACTACAAACGTCCTGTCTTCCCTGCTGCTTTAAGAGTTTCTGACATTCTACACTGACGCGTCCAAAGATTACGTAATGTTCAAATAAAAATAGCAAAAATCATGCATAGTATATAACAGTCATATCACCCACGTAACCATTCTCATTACACTTTGCTCAAATAAGATAATAATCTTACAATTAATTTCGTCTTTTGGATAAGGAAGACTCGTGCAGTAGCGCCAGAATGCAAAGTAGTTTGGTATAAATGCATATATAAAGCGTATTCCTTACAAGGCTTTCGTTAGTTGCAGTAGGCATAAGCTGTGCGTTCCTATAATAGTAAGTACCAATTTCACGCAGCAATCAGTGTAAGTTATCACTACATATAACAGATCGCTTTCGGTTGTTCTAGCTA
Source organism: Schistocerca americana (assembly GCF_021461395.2). Taxonomy (NCBI): domain Eukaryota; kingdom Metazoa; phylum Arthropoda; class Insecta; order Orthoptera; family Acrididae; genus Schistocerca; species Schistocerca americana. The sequence goes on from NC_060120.1 coordinate 77,793,949, forward strand.
CCTATACTGTTTACAGATTTCTGTTGACATTCAGTATCATGACAGTTACAAAGGACAGCAATCATATTTCAAGCGGTATATTATTTCGAAGTTCTTTCGTTACCACATTTACACCAACGCAGTAGCGCTACAACTCATCAGGCAGCAAGTAAAAGCCTTGCACAGGAAAACAGTATGCAACTGCATAAAGCATACTGACATTTTGTAATAAACTGCGATGCCTGCTTCAGGCCTGAAAGGAAAACCCATTATTTAAACACATGTATTACGCACTCACAAGAAAAAAAAACGGAGAACTCAATATTGGTACGTTGCAGATATATCCTGTTGCTCTGCAGATATCTCTTTATTTTAAATTATTTATTTCTGTTCAACAGTGTATGATGCTGGTACTTTTTTGTAGGTAGAGGACAAACTTAATGCAGTGTTGGAAGATACTAACTAGCCCACCTGTGTTACGTTAGTGAGCTTGTACTTTGCTATATACTTTGCTAATTTAATCTGTGGTGAGAAAAAGCTGGCATCTTAAAAGGACTTTGTTGTTGTTGTGGTCTTCAGTGCAAAGACTGGTTTGATGCATCTCTCAGTGCTACGGTGCAAGCCACTTCATCGCCCAGTAACTACTGCAACCCACATTCTTCTGAATCTGCTTACTGTATTCATCCTTAGGTCTCCCTTTACGCTTTTTACCGCCCCCCCTCCCAACTCTTCCCTCCAGTACTAAATTGGTGAACCCTTGATGCCTCAGAATGTGTCCTATCAATCGATTCCTTCTTCTAGTCACGTTGTGACACAAATTTCTCTTTTCCACAATTCTGTTCAGTACCTCCTCATTGGTTGCTTGATCTACCAATTCAGCGTTTCTCCATAGCACCACATCTCAAACGCTTCTGTTCTCTTCTTGTCTAAATTAGAGAGATTCGAGCGCGCACGGAGGCTTTCCGGTAGTTTTCTTCCCGCGAACCATACGCGACTGGAACTGGAGAGGGAGGTAATGACATTGGCACGTAAAGTGCCCTCCGCCACACACTGTTGGGTGGCTTGCGAAGTATAAATGTAGATGTAGATGTAAACTGTTTATCGTCCATGTTTCACCTCCATACATGGCTACAATCCATACAAATACTTTCAGAAAAGTCTTGCTAACACTTAACTCTATTCTCGATGTTAACAAATTTGTCTTCTTCAGAAACACTTTTCTTGTCATTGCCAGTCTACATTTTATATCTTATCTACTTCGACCATCAGCAGTTACTTTGCTGCCTAAGTAGCAAAACACATCTGCACTTTAAGTGTCTCCTTTCGTAATCTAATTCCCTCCATATCACCTGATTTAATTCGACTACATTCCATTATCCTTGTTTAGCTTTTGTTGATGTTCATCTGATATCCTCCGTACAAGACACTATCCATTCCATTCAACTGCTCTTCCAAGTCCTTTGTTGTCTTTGACAAAATTACAATGTCGTCGCAAAACCTGAAAGTTTTTTTCTTCTAGGACTTGAATTCTCAGCCAAATTTTTCTTTTGTTTCATTTACTCCTTGCTCAGTATACAGACTGAATAACATCTGAGGTAAGCTACCACACTGTCTCATTCCCTTCTCAATCACTGCTTTCCTTTCGTGCCCCTCGACTCTTATAACTGCCATGTGGTTTTTGGGCTCCCTGTATTTTACCCGTGCCACCTTCAGAATCTGAAGGAGAGTATTCCAGTTAACATTGTCAAAAGCTTTGTCCAAGACTACAAATGCTATAAACGTAGGTTTGCCTTTCCTTAACGTATCTTCTATGAGAAGTCATAAAGTCAGAATTGCCGCGCGAGTTACTACATTTCTCCGGAATCCAAATTGACCGTCCCCGATGTCGGATTCTACCAGTTTTTCCATTCTTCTCTAAATAAGTCGTGTTAGTATTTTGCAACCGTTCCTTGTTAAACTGATAGTTCGGTAATATTCGTACCTGTCAGCACATGATTTCTCTGGAATTGGAGTTATTATATTCTTCTTGAAGTGTGAGGGCATTTCGCCTATCTCACACAGTTTGCTCGCCAGACAGAAGAGTTTTGTCATGGCTGGTTCTCCCAAGACTATCACTAGTTCTAATGGAACATTGTCCACTCCCGGGATCTTGTTTCGGCCTCGGTCTTTCAGTGTGCTCTCAAATTCTCCACGCAGTATCATATCTCCCATCTTATCTTCATCTACGTCGTCTTCCATTTCCATAAAATGCCCTCAAGTACATCCTTCGTGTATAGACGGTCTGCATACTCCTTCCACATTCTTGTCTTCCCTTCTTTCCTTAGGACTGTTTTTCAATCGAAGCTCTTGATATTGATGCATGTGGTTCTCATTCCCCCGAAGGTTTCATTAATTTTCCTGTAAGCGACGTCTGTCTTATCCCTAGTGATACATGCTTCTAAATCCTTACATTTGTGACCGAGCGGGGTGGCGCAGTGGTTAGACACTGGACTCGCATTCGGGAGGACGACGGTTCAATCCCACGTCCGGCCATCCTGATTTAGGTTTTCCGTGATTTCCCTAAATCATTCCAGGCAAATGCCGGGATGGTTCCTCTGAAAGGGCACGGCCGACTTCCTTCCCAATCCTTCCCTAATCCGATGAGACCGATGACCACGCTGTCTGGTCTCCTTCCCCAAACCAACCAACCTTACATTTGTGTTCTAGCCATTCCTGCTTAGGCATTTTGCACTTCCCGTTGATCTTTTTAGACGTTTGTATTCCCTTTCGCCTGCTTCAGTTACTGCATTTTTACATTTTCGACTTTCATCAGTTAAATTCAATATCTCTTGTGTTACCCAGGGATTGCTACTAGCCTTTGTCTTTTTACCGACTTGATCTTCTGCTGCCTTCACTATTTCATCTCTCAAAGCTATCCATTCTTCTTCTACTGTATTCTTTTACCCTGTCAATCATTCCCTAATACTACCTCTGAAACTCTCTACAACCTCTGGTTCTTTCAGTTTATCCGGGTCCCATCTCCTTAAATTCCTACCTTTTTGCAGTTTCTTCAGTTTCAATCTACAGTTCAAAACCATTAAACTGTGGTAAGAGTCCACATTTTCCCCAAGAAATGTCTTAAAATTTAAAACCTAGCTTATAAAGGGACTTTAGGTTTTGCAATCAGAGTTTCACTTAGAAGGATACGTACTATTATTATATCGGAGTGAGGCGTACTGTTGTCGTCGTTCCGAATTTATGGCTGAATAATTCATTTTTTGCAGTGAAGCAATCCGTACCACATGACTAATTCCAATACGCCGTTAAAAATTGCAAACCGGTGTAATGGGACTAACTTATTACTTTTGACTCAGAATAAGAGAACGGCGACACAAATGTATCGTATTTAAGTGCAGCTAATACCTTAAGAAAGACGCGTCTATCTACCAAAGGAGGCTGCTTCGTCCTGTCCGGTAAACTCAATGCAAAAACATAATCAAAATTACCACAGTTTTGAGATTTCTGTCACTATGTTTACAAATTGTGGAACAGTTTCTTCAATGTGGAAAGACTTATTTCTTCCAAAGTCGTCTTTTAAGCAGGATACAATCTATTCCGTGGAAACTCATAATAAGTTTGTGTGCCACTGTTTTCACATTTTTGGAAAATCTTAAATTCTAGACTGAAAACCTGATAGCTCCGCTATCACATAATCAGTTGCAACCGGATCTTCTCGAAATAGTTGCATTAAAGTAACAACAATGTTAGGGCCGATACGAGATAGCGAGTGTGCTGATCTTACTGATCTGGAGGCGTACCGTAGTAGTGAAGAGAACAGCTTCTATCGAGTTTTCTTCTTCTTTTACCCGGCCTTACCTCATATCCTCAGGGGTCAACACGTTAATCTGGAATTGATTCCTACCTGCGAAGTAATTTGTGTACGCGATCTGTCTACGTGTAGTGATATACCGAGTGAAAGTGTGAGAGCGATTTCTAGATGTTTGTGAATCGTGTAATTGAAGCGAGAGGCGGGTACCAGCCTAGTATTCACCCAGACGGATGTGGGAAACCACCTAAAACCCAAATTCAGGCTGGCCGGTACTCCGGATCTCATTGGAAATCCGCCGGGTGGATTCGATCCGGGTCCGGCGCTCCTTCCAGAATCCGAGACGTAGCCTGCTAACGCACGCGGCTATCCAGGTGTCTCGGACGTCATATCGAATCGTCTTATTAGCAATTTTTTTATGGTTTACCTAAGTAATTTGAGGCGATTTCCTTTAACATGTGTTTTCCGCAAATTTCTTCAACTAAAATAATGCTTGGTTTCTAACGTCAGTGTACACGAATCGTTAAAATGGAACCTTTCAGCCTTCCTGCACTTTAATCTTCGCACAAATCACTTGAAATTCGGTCAGAGAGCAGTGAACTATTTACTCATTCGCCTACACGCCGTGAATGGCATTTGGCACAACGAATAAATCCTTTTATATTAATTTATTTTTCTGCTATTATTGATTTATAAAAATCGCCCAGAGCGCAGCAAAAGGCTGTTTAGATAAAATTCAGCTCGCGGATCTCGAAGAAGCAGTTTTGCAATTTTTGTGTGATTTCTCTTTAGCTGCTAGCATATGTCACAAGTAATAATGAATAAATAAAATTAAATTTACTGTTCACTTACGAGAGGAAGGGAATGGATAATTCTTTCATTAACTGCTGTAACAATGACGGTGTACATTAAGGTTTCTCAGTCCTAAATATCGACCTGAATACTACTGACAGTTTTCGTATTGTTGCATCTTCGTTTTATGCATTTTCAGTGTTGGCATCTTGCAGTTTTCCGGAAACAGAAATTACAAATTGGCACGCTATACGATGTTGAAGAGTTCATGTTATGGACAAGTACATGTAGTAACGATCCTGTATCACTCAGTAGTAAACTCACAGTATCTCTACCACAACTCCTTTTAAAGTTTCCTGTCTTTCGTGACTGAAATCTCACATCATAAAGCAGATTCTACTACGGTAATGCACCTGTGTTTTGGCAAATAAACATATACAAACGGATGTTCTAGGATGGACAAACATTAAAATCAGTCAATATTATTTTCGCTACACCACACAAATTTAATCACTTACACGTCACGTTGCCGATAATAGCAACTGCACTGAAGAAAAAATTTACCCAAAATCTGTTCGCAAATGTTCTGTTTTACCGATGCTTGGTAGACCTGACATTCTTAAGAAGTAGAGATAGATACTGAAACTAGCGCATAATTTGTAGCAAATATCTGAACCGCCCGTTACCACTATAGCGCAACGACTGTTCAAAGTAAGCTACATGAAAAATTAATGAACAAGCTTTGATACTTCTAAAGTAATTTCCAGTTCATAACACTTTCAATTAACTCCATCTCTACAGCAAAATACCCATAATGGTAAGTATCGCATCTGCAGGCTGGACACGAGGAACCATTTACATTTAAAAAATCTGAAAGCATTTCACCGTTTTGATGACACGTGAAAAGCTAAAACTTTCTACGAACTGGGACTGGAATGGAGATACCTGTCTTCCGCAGATGTTGCTCTTCCGTTTTAGCTGCCTAAGAAAACGTTACGAGTCTAGACAAAGCACATTACTTTACGAACTTCTTTCCACACCATCCAAACAGGAGTGAACTTGTTCTTCGACGGTGTAAAAATTATTTAACACAGCCTCAGTTAATATCAACATCGCCTTTGAAAAATGCAGACAAGAGTGTCAGAAAAATCACACTGACACAGAATAACGGCCAGTACAGTGAACCAGACACAGGAAAATATCGCTTAAGTAATAGAGTCTTGACTTCACAAAGCCGTAGGCGCTAATCCATCACGCTTAGCTCAAAGACGGGAGCAACAGTGGTATTCTGTGTTTCGTGTATACCTGTGACTGATATTGATGGAAAATTCCAACCAGAGTGCAAGGACAAGATAGGAAATAGCAGGTGCGTAACAGAAATTGCGAAACGTGGTTGGTTTACTAGTTAATGTACATTTATACTGTCCGATGCTCCTAACATTACACCTCAAATGACTTTTGAACATTAAAATATTTTTAATCACGTTTCACCTTGAGGGATAGTAACCAGGGGCTCATCGAACAAAGACCAATGCATTTACGCAACTTTATTATTCACGGCGCCTAAGGAACTAACTTAGTTATTTTTATAATGGAGCCAAGTTCTTTTCTGTAGAATAGTAAATCTGACTGATAAAATAACTTTCTGAAAGATCGTTGTCGCCTTTCACGAAAGAAATATTTATCCATAAAATCCACTTTTGCAGTTTCGTAGGTTCAAGAGGAGCAACAATTTTGTGCTTCAGCACAAGTCATAACTTTAAAAATATTTGATGTATATGTGTGTCGTCTCCCCATCCATAGGCCGAGTATTTAGCCTGTTCGCATATTTTTCATAAATAACAACGTTAAATGTTCAGCCCATGTGCATGGTGATGACATGTATACATGTCAGATGTACTATTTTGTACATACAGCAGCGACAGCTGAAACAAGTTCATTGTTAACGTTTAAGAATCTTCAAACTGTTTTTTACTAAAAAAAAAGGGGTCTTGTGAACTGATGGGCGTCACTGTTGTGACTGAAAACTCTTCAAACTACTTTAGCTTTTTGTAGTCCTTTATTGAGAACACTGCCGGTTGCTCACTGTTACAGGTGCATCCTCAGGTGATGCAAAGCCCTCAAACTCTCGGGAAACTGTGATGTACAATAGTTCAATTGTAACTAGGAAATGTTTATCCACTGCACGCTGTTATCAATAGTAAAATTGGCGTTAAGCACCAGAAGTGAACGTCAGATTGGACACGTGGGGCGATAAGACCATTGAGCAAATGTGGGACCGGCGACTGTTTGTTATGCCTATACTGCTTACTATTATTATTGGTGCCGTTGTACTAAAAGCTCATATTAACAGTGGTCCTTCATGCCAATTTTATTACTGACATCCGCTTGTAACGGATTTACGCTTTCTATTTACAACTGAACTATGGGACATCATAGTTTCCCTACTATTTGAGGGTTAATTATTGCTTCATCGGAGGACGCACCGGTAACGGTGCGAACCCGACAGTGTTTGCTGAAAGGGCTACAAAACAGCTAAATCGGCTTGAAGAGTCTTCATTCACTGTAAATCCCAAAGTTCGTAAGACCTTTTTAGGTAAAAAATCGGGTTGAAGATCGTTAAATATTAACATGTCAGATATTTTTAAATTTGAATCTCTACTTAAGCAAAAATTTCTTTCTGCACTCCACTTCAAAATGGCACATTGTAACAGTGGATTCTGAGAATAAATATTGTATGATAGTGAAAATGATGTTTTTCGAATAGTTTTATAAGATGCAGCCACAAAAAAAAAGATTTATAATAGAAATTCAGATATGTAACTTTGACGCGAAATAAAGCAGTACATGTATGTTGGATATGGGGATTATTGTGCAATTGTGGCAGGCGCTCCCAAATGTTTACGTTCTGTGAAGAGTGACATGAAAATCAGGTATCACTTGCATCGGTTAAGCTAGTTTCTGTGTAGAGTGGTGTAATCTGCCGGGCGAATATTATTTGTGTTCTTTTCATCAGCCCGTCTTCGTCTCGGTGAAACTAGGCTACAAATATCCGAACACATCAAAAGTTATTTGAAGTAAATGGGGAAATGTTTTGAAACTATGAAATAGTGCATTTATAACGGCTAGGCACTAGCCGAAATCTAGATTTGCTTTAATAAAACCTGAAAGAAAAGGACGATTGATTGTTGTGCTCCATCATTTTGAAAGTCATATCACAGTCGGTGAGTGCAACTGCATTCCGGATGGAAGATAACTTGATGAAGTAAAAAAGTTAGGCACATCGTATCAAACTGTACTAATATTAGAGGCTGTATGATAATTAATAGCGGAAGTTGTCAGGAGTGAAGGTATGCGACATGAGAAGGGAAAACGATCTAGTGAACGTGAACGAGCGTTTGCGAGATAACTACGAATGTGTGGATACGACCTGCCACTGACTTCAGCACTAAATGTTGTCCTCATTAGTAAAGAAGTACTTGCCAATCCAGTTGCTAAGTGGTCTTTATTTATGGCCACGACCTGTTCCGGTCTCCGCATCCAAATTATTTTCAAGTGGATCTGAAAACTGGGCTCGAATTTCAGCCATGGTTCACCTTAAACAATACTGATTTAGTACGTTCCATGTTACAATCCACTGTAAACTACTACCCACTAAAGAAGGTGTTCTACGGGTCGACCTCGCAATTGGATACAATATTACACTCATTTCTATACAATTCTCTGTCCCAACTACTCAATTTTTGCAACGGAATGCTCTGTACTCCACTTCTGAGGTTACTCGAGACGTAAAGATCGGGACAACCGAGATCAGGTGATGCTGGTAACCAAAGTGCAATCCCTATCCACTGTGGGCCATAACAGTGCGTTAGATACCTTGCATCTGCAGAAAGATCTGCCTATGCCTCTTCATGTATGTACCTCATTCCCCAACCATGGAACATGGATGGAATTTGAGACCAATTAAATTGGTATTAAATCGAAAACTTCACATTCCAAACACATTTGTACAAACTTCTATATCTTGTATTGAAGTCAATGGCAGCTCGTAACCACACATTCGAAGTGGCAGTTGTGCCGAGGTGGAATGTGTTGACAGAGACACCTAAAGTAATTTTTTGTTTTGACAATCGTTGGTTTCGCCAACTCACATCGAAAGGTCACATTGTATCCTAACGTAGAGCACGTCTGAATGTCGACAACCAGCTTGAAACTCGTATAGGCAAAGTAATTTATCATACAAAAGTGAATGGTGGCAGTTTTCAAAACCTCTGAACCTGTAGTAAATCTAGTTTCTAGTAATACGTACTATAGACTATAGGACGCTGTGCTACACTGCTAGACAGGAAACAAATTCTTCTTTTAGTGTACATGTATGGTACTTGCAAAGAGCCGCTTTTCCTTGCAGAAATTTCCCTCCGCAAAAGGATCAGTCCGCAGAAGTGTTTGCAACCACATTTGTAAGTCGGTTGCAATGCGCAGTGTCTCGGAGACAGTAGTTGCGTTATTGACATCTGCGAAAACTAAAGAGTGCGACACGCCACTTTGGTCTCCTGAGGGATTACGCGTCCGTCCAGCATCTGTCGTAACAGCAGCTTCATTACGCCTGAGGCACTAGCAGAGGCCACTTACGTAATTTCCGGAAAATTTGATTATATGATATTAATAATGTTCAGCATAAATTAGTGAATCATTCAGTTTTTACAAGCAGAGAATTCTACGATTATTACATTGACAAATGCAGCACGATTTAGCTTTATGGGGGTTTAACTACGATGGCTATTCGAAAAGTAACGTCCGATCGGCAGCGATGTGGAAACAACTGCGAAATCCAAACCAGTTTTATTTGGAAGAGTTTGCTACACTTTCCGGCTACTCCTTTACACAATCGCCGCTTCATAGCGTTGTGCCAACTTTCCAATACCCTCGTCATAGATAACAGCCGCCTGTGATTTCTGACAATTCTCTACGTTGGTCTGTAGCTCGTTGCCTGTGCTACAATGTTGTCTTCATAACCAGAGGTTCACGTGAGGAGAGATGGAACTCAGAGGGAGCAAATTACTGGCTGTACTGGGCACGGTCAAACACTTTCGATCGAAGACGTTGCCGGAGTTTATTCATAGTCTCTGAAGAGTGCGGCCGAGAATTTTCGTGGAGGAGGAAACGAATGACAGTTATGTTTTGTGGGCTGCGTGACATCAGGCGAAATCTCTCAACAGGTAGTCATACTTGCGGGAGACAACTTATCTGTACACCTTTATGGCCACTGTGCCCTCAGAACTGAAAAGAGCGACGTGACGCTTCAAAAAAATAGTTCAAATGGCTCCAAGCACTATGGGACTTAACATCTGAGGTCATCAGTTCCCTAGACTTAGAACTACTTAAACTAACTATCCTAAGTACATCACACACATCCATGCCTGAGGCAGGATTCGAACATGCGACGACAGCAGCAGCGCGGTTCCGGACTGTAGCGCCTAGAACCGCTCGGCCACAGAGGTCAGCTCGACGTGACGCGATCGACAGTCTTACTAGAGACTCTGTCCAACACACCTGTGCAAAGCTTCATCGGATTTTCGCTTTAGTTTCCGAATAGCCCTCGTGCATTTGAGAAAAGAAGTAACGTCAAATATACCGGGTGATCAAAAAGTCAGTATAAATTTGAAAACTGAATAAATCACGGAATAATGTAGATAAAGAGGTACAAATTGACACACATGCTTGGAATGATATGGGGTTTTATTAGAACCAAAAAAATACAAAAGTTCAAAAAATGTCCGACAGATGGCGCTTCATCTGATCAGAATAGCAATAATTAGCATAACAAAGTAAGACAAAGCAAAGATGATGTTCTTTACAGGAAATGCTCAATATGTCCACCACCATTCCTCAACAATAGCTGTAGTCGAGGAATAATGTTGTGAGCAGCACTGTAAAGCATTTCCGGAGTTATGGTGAGGCACTGGCGTCGGATGTTGCATTTCAGCATCCGTAGAGATGTCGGTCGATCACGATAGACTTGCGACTTCAGGTAACCCCAAAGCCAATAATCGCACGGACTGGGGCCTGCGGACCTGGGAGGCCAAGCATGACGGCTGAGCAGACGATCATCACCAAACGCCGCGCGCAAGAGATATTTTACGCGTCTAGCAATATGGGGTGGTTCTAATAAAACCCCATGTCATTCCAAGCATGTGTGTCAATTTTTACCTCTCTATCTACATTATTCCGTGGTTTATTAAGTTTTCAAATTTATACTGACTTTTTGATCAGCCGGTATAACTGAATGAAATATGTGACAGCAGAAAGTAGCACAACTTCATTTGGCTTGCCAATGCTTAGGAAAATTTTACAAAACTAGTTTCAGTAATTAGGGCAGAAAGTTGTAGCTTAAAGAACGCATAACGAATATGAAAAACTATCTGTCATTAAAATCTGGTCGTGATGGGCCTCTAAAACCTTAGTCTATGGACTCTAAATTACTATGTCCGACTTCTACAGGCGATGAACTGCAGCTTGGGGCCCATCTACCACCAGTGACGCTGAGTATCTAACCGGCTAATTGGTTCGTAACGTATTAATATCCGCGGATGTGTACATGGGAAATGCGGACGTGGTGTGGTGGCGAAATATGACCTCTGATAGCATGCTAATAGACGTAAACATGTACAATACTGTTGGTTTGCGCCACATATGCACAGAAGTAAATATAATCGCCGCTTCATATCTTTGTGACAACTTTCCAATACCCTCGTTATAGAAGGCAGCCGCGGGTGATATCCGACAATTCTCTACGTTGGTGTATAGCTCGTTGTCTGCACCAAAATGTCGTCTTCATAACCAGAGGTTCCTGTGAGTACAGATGAAACTCAGGGGAAGCAAATTACTGGCTGTACTGGGCACGACCAAACGCTTTCCATCGAAGACGTTGCAGAAGTTTCTTCGTAGTCTCTGCAGAGTGCGGCCGAGAAATTTCATGAAGAAGGAAACGCATGACAGTTATGTTCTGTGGGCTGTGTGACGTCAGGCAAAATCTCTCAACAGGTAGTCATACTTGCGGGAGACAATTTATCTAGGCATCTTTAAGGCCACTGTGTGCTCAGAATAGAAAAGAGCGACGTGACGCAATCGACAGTCTTACTAGAGACTCTGTGCAACACACTTGTGCAAACCTTCATCGGTTTTTCGCTGTAGTTTCCGAATAGCCCTCGTACATTTGAGAAAAGAAATAATGTCAAATATTTAAAAGTATGAAAGATGTGACGGCAGAAAGTAGCACGACTTCATTTGGCTTGCAAACGCTTAGGAAAGTTTTATAATACACGTTTCAGTAATTAAGGCAGAAGGCTGTAGCTTAAAGAACGCATAAGGAATATGACAAACTATCTCGCATTAAAGTCTGGTCGTGATGGGCCCCTACAATAGTCTACGGACCCTAAATTACTAGGTCTGACTTCTACAGTTATGGGGTCCGTCTACCACCAGTGACGCAGAGTATCTAACAGGCTAAATTGGTTCGTAACGTATTAATATCCGCGGATGTGTACAAGGGACATGCGGACGTGATGTGGTGGCGAAAGATGCCATCAGATCGCATGCTCAGTCTGGAACCCCGCGACCGCTACGGTCGTAGGTTCGAATCCTGCCTCGGGCATGGATGTGTGTGATGTCCTTAGGTTAGTTAGGTTTAAGTAGTTCTAAGTTGTAGGGGACTGATGACCAATGCAGTTAAGTCCAATAGTGCTCAGAGACACTTTTGATCGCATGCCAACAGACGTAAACATGTACAATACTGAAACTTCCTGGCAGATTAAAACTGTGTGCCCGACCGAGACTCGAACTCGGGACCTTTGCCTTTCGCGGGCAAGTGCTCTACCATCTGAGCTACCGAAGCACGACTCACGTCCGGTCCTCACAGCTTTACTTCTGCCAGTATCTCGTCTCCTACCTTCCAAACTTTACAGAAGCTCTCCTGCGAACGTTGCAGAACTAGCACTCCTGAAAGAAAGGATACTGCGGAGACGTGGCTTAGCCACAGCCTGGGAGATGTTTCCAGAATGAGATTTTCACTCTACAGCAGAGTGTGCGCTCATATGAAACGTGAGTCGTGCTTCGGTAGCTCAGATGGTAGAGCACTTGCACGCGAAAGGCAAAGATCCCGAGTTCGAGTCTCGGTCGGGCACACAGTTTCAATCTGCCAGGAAGTTTCGTATCAGCGCACACTCTGCTGCAGAGTGAAAATCTCATTCTGGGGATGTACAATACTGTTGTTTTGCGCCACATATGCACGGAAGTAAGAGTTATCCCTATCCACATGCACCAGAGATGTATTACAATGCAAAATGATGCTGGAAGCTTAGCATACTTCCTTGACGTAATGATGAAACTGGCCTATCGCATAGTTAAGAAGAATACAGCCTATTTGGACCGTGCTTTCATTTCCAAAATAAGACGCAGACCTTGTAATGGATTTCCCGGCAGTAAGCAGACTCCGACACGTCGCGAGACAGGCGGTCCCCCTACCTGCTGTAGCAGCAGCGTCCTTTCCTCGCGGCCGTGCCTAGGTGTCCCGCCTAGGTTGTCCTCCTGTCCCGGACGGCCCGCAGACGGCGACTGCCTGGCCCACGGCACGCTACGGGACGGCCCGGCCCGTACGCCACGGCGTGCCGCGCCGGGCCGCTTTTTACGCGACCCGCATTCTGGTCCGGGTCCCTGTCCCCACCGGCCGCTTTTGTTTCGCGGGCCATAACGAGGCGCGCCCGGCCCGGAACGGAATGCAAATCAGGCCCACAAAGGAGGGCCCTCCACTTCCTCATCGCCAGGTAGCGCGCCTCGCCTCGCCTCGCCTAGGCTGGAGGGCCAACGGCAGCCGCGCCTAACGTCCCGCGCGGTTCCCAGGCGTCCCGCGCCAGGACGGGCCGGGCTGCGGCAAGCTGCCCCGTCACCTCTGACCCCGAAGACCTGACCGTCGATGGCGGCCCGCATGACCGGCACTCGTGACAACGTTCGCTCGCGTATCATGTCATTCCTGGAAACCCAGAATCTCTCTGTAGGAATCAACATGGACTCCGGAAACAGCGATCGTGTGAGACCCAACTCGCTTTATCTGTTCGTAAGACTCAGAAAATATTAGATACAGGCTCCCAGGTAGATGCCGGAAGGCGTTCGATACAGTTCCGCACTGTCGCCTGATAAACAAAGTAAGAGCCTACGGAATATCAGACCGGCTGTGTGGCTGGATTGAAGAGTTTTTAGCAAGCAGAACACAGCATGTTGTTCTCAATAGAGAGGCGTCTACAGACGTTAAAGTAACCTCTGGCGTGCCACAGGGGAGTGTTATGGGACCATTGCTTTTCACAATATATATAAATGACCTAGTAGATAGTGTCGCAAGTTCCATGCGGCTTTTCGCGGATGATGCTGTAGTATACAGAGAAATTGTAGCATTAGAAAATTGCAGCGAAATACAGGAAGATCTGCAGCGGATAAGCACTTGGTGCAGGGAGTGGCAACTGACCCTTAACATAGACAAATGTAATGTATTGCGAATACTTAGAAAGAAGCATCCTTTATTGTGTGATTATATGATAGTGGAACAAACAGTGGTAGCAGTTACTACTGTAAAATGTCTGGCAGTATGCGTACGGAACGATTCGAAGTGGAATGATCGTATAAAATTAATTGCTGAAAAGGCGGGTGCCAGGTTGAGATTCATTGGGAGAGTCCTTAGAAAATGTAGTCCATCAGCAAAGGAGGTGGCTTACAGAACACTCGTTCGGCCTATACTTCAGTATTGCTCATCAGTGTGGGATCCGTACCAAGTCGGGTTGACACAGGAGATAGAGAAGATCCAAAGAAGAGCGGCACGTTTCGTCACAGCGTTATTTGGTAAGCGTGATAGCGTTACGGAGATGTATAGGAAACTCAAGTGGCAGACTCTGCAAGAGAAGCGCTCTGCATCGCGGTGTAGCTTGCTGTGCGGGTTTCGAGAGGGTGCGTTTCTAAATGAGGTATCCAATATAATGCTTCCCCCTACTTGTACCTCCCGAGCAGATCACGAATGTAAAATCAGAGAGATTCGAGCGCGCACGGAGGCTTTCCGGCTGTCGTTCTTCCCGCCAACCATACGCGAGTGGAACAGGAAAGGGAGGTAATGACAGTGGCACGTAAAGTGCCCTCCGCCACACACCGTTGGCGGCTTGCGGAGTATAAATGTAGATGTAAACCTAGACGAGAACAGTGGCCGGTGTTCGGTTAACTCTGGTTTGTATGGGTCTAGCGTAGCAGCGATCCTTTCCATTACAGCAAGAATAGAGAAGTTGCTGATAATCACATTTACAACAATTTAATGCAATCCACACTACTGGCCATTAAAATTGCTACACCACGAAGATGACGTGCTACAGACGCGAAATTTAACCCACACGAAGAAGATGCTGTGATATGCAAATGATTAGCTTTTCAGAGCATTCACACAAGGTTGGCGCCGGAGGCGACACCTACACCGTGCTGACATGAGCAAAGTTTCCAACCGAATTCTCATACGCGAACAGTTGACCGGCGTTGCCTGGTGAAACGTTTTTGTGATGCCTCGTGTAAGGAAGAGAAATGCGTACCGTCACGTTTCCGACTTTCATAAAGGTCGGATGGTAGCCTATCGCGATTGCGGTTTATCTTATCTACATCTACATCTCCATCTACATACATACTCCGCAAGCCACCTGACGGGTTGTCGCGGAGGGTACCTCGAGTACCTCTATCGGTTATCCCTTGTATTACAGTCTCGTATTGTTCGTGGAAAGAAGGATTGTCGGTATGCCTCTGTGTGGGTTCTAATCTCTCTGATTTTATCCTCATGGTCTCTTCGCGAGGTATACGTAGCAGGGAGCAATATACCGCTTGACTCCTCGGTGAAGGTAAGTTCTCGAAACTTCAACAAAAGCCCGTACGGAGCTACTGAGCGTCTCTCCTGCAGAGTCTTACACTTGAGTTTATCTATCATCTCCGTAACGCTTTCAGGATTACTAAATCATCCTGTAACGAAGCGCGCTGCTCTCCGTTGGATCTTCTCTATCTCTTCTATCAACCCTGTCTGGTACGGATCCCACACTGCTGAACAGTATTCAAGCAATGGGCCAACAAGCGTACTGTAACCTACTTCCATTGTTTTCTGATTGCATTTCCTTAGAATTCTTCCAATGAATCGCAGTCTGGCATCTGCTTTACCGACGATCAACTTTATATGATCATTCCATTTTAAATCACTCCTAATGCGTACTTCAAGAAAATTTATGGAATTAACTGCTTCCAGTTGCTGACCTGCTATACTGTAGCTAAATGATACGGGATCTTTCTTTCTGTGTATTCGCAGCACATTACAATTGTCTACATTGAGATTCAATTGCCATTCCCTGCACCATGCATCAATTCGCTGCAGATCCTCCTGCATTTCAGTACAATTTTCCATTGTTACAACCTCTCGATATACCACAGCATCATCCGCAAAAAGCCTCAGTGAACTTTCGATGTCATCCACGAGGTCATTTATGTATATTGTGAATAGCAACGGTCCTACGACACTCCCCTGCGTTACACCTGAAACCACTCTTACTTCGGAAGACTCCTCTCCATTGAGAATGACATACTGCGTTCTGTTATCTAGGAACTCTTCAATCCAATCACACAATTGGTCTGACAGTCCATATGCTCTTACTTTGTTCATTAAACGACTGTGGGGAACTGTATCGAACGCCTTGCGGAAGTCAAGAAACACGGCATCTACCTGGAAACCCGTGTCTATGGCCCTCTGAGTCTCGTGGACGAATAGCGCGAGCCGGGTTTCATACGAACGTCTTTTTCGAAACCCATACTGATTCCTACAGAGTAGATTTCTAGTCTCCAGAAACGTCATTATACTCGAACATAATACGTGTTCCAAAATTCTACAACTGATCAACATTAGAGATATAGGTCTATAGTTCTGCACATCTGTTCGACGTCCCTTCTTGAAAACGGGGCCTTTTCCAATCTTTTGGAACGCTACGCTCTTCTAGAGACCTACGGTACACCGCTGCAAGAAGAGGGGCAAGTTCCTTCGCGTACTCTGTGTAAAATCGAACTGGTATCCCATCATGTCCAGCGGCCTTTCCTCTTTTGAGCGATTTTTTTTCTCTACCCCTTTGTCGTCTATTTCAATATCTACCATTTTGTCATCTGTGCGACAATCTAGAGAAGGAACTACAGGGCAGTCTTCCTCTGTGATACAGCTTCGGAAAAAGACATTTAGTATTTCGGCCTTTAGTCCATTATCCTCTGTTTGAGTACCATTTTGGTCACAGCGTGTCTGGACACTTTGTTTTGATCCACCTACCGCTTTGACATAAGACCAAAATTTCTTAGGATTTTCTGCCAAGTCAGAACATAGAACTTTACATTCGACGTGCTAAGGACGCGAAATTTAACCGACAGGAAGAAGATGCTGTGATATCCAAACGATTAGCTTATCAGAGCATTCACACAAGGTTGGCGCCGGTGGCAACACCTACAACGTACTGACATGAGGAAAGTTTCCAACCTATTTCTCTTACACAAACAGCAATTGACCGGCGTTGCCTGGTGAAACGTTGTTGTGATGCCTCGTGTAAGGAGGAGTAATGCGTACCATCACGTTTCCGATTCTGATAAAGGTCGAATTGTAGCAAATCGCGATTGCGGTTTACCATATCGCGACATTGCTGCTCGCGTTTGTCGAGATCCAATGGCTGTTAGCATGGAATCGGTTGGATCGGGAGGGTAGTACGGAACGCCATGCCCGACCCCAAGGGCCTCGTATCACTAGCAGTCGAGATGACAGGCATCTTATCCGCATGGCTGTAACGCATCGTGCAGCGACTTCTCGATCCCGGAGTCAACAGATGGGGACGTTTGCAAGATAACAACCATCTGCACGAACAGTTCGACGACGGTTGCAGCAGCATTGACTATCAGCTCGGAGACCATGGCTGCGGTTACCCTTGACGCTGCACCACAGACAGGAGCGCCTCCGATGGTGTACTCTACGACGAACCTGGGTGCACGAATGGCAAAACGTCATTTTTTCGGATGAATCCGGGTTCTGTTTACAGCATCATGATGGTCGCATCCGTGTTTGGCGACATCGCAGTGAACGCACATTGGAAGCGTGTATTCGTCATCGCCATACTGGCGTATCACCCGACGTGATGGTATGGGGTGCCATTGCTTACACTTGTGGGTCACCTCTTGTTCGCACTGATGGCACTTTGAACAGTGGAAGTTACATTTCAGATGTGTTACGACCCGTGGCTCTACCCTTCATTCGATCCCTGCGAAACCCTACATTTCAGCAGGATAATTCCCGACCTCACGTTGCAGGGCCTGTACGGTCCTTTATGGATACAGAAAATGTTCGACTGCTGCCCTGGCCAGCACATTATCCAGATCTCTCACCAATTCAAATCATCTGGTCAATGGTGGCCGAGCAACTGGCTCGTCACAATACGCCAGTCACTGCTCTTGATGAACTGTGGTACCGTGTTCAAGCTGCATGGGCAGCTGTACCTGTACACGCCATCCAAGGTCTGAGTCAATGCCCAGGCGTATCAATTCCGTTATTACTGCCAGAGGTGGTTATTCTGGGTACTGATTTCTCAGCATCTATTCATCCATATTGCGTGAAAATGTAATCACATGTGAGCTCTAGTATAATATATTTGTTCAATGAACACTCGTTTATCATCTGCATTTCTTCTTGGTGTAGCAATTTTAATGGCCAGTAGTGTACTTATTGAAAGAGGCTACTCCAGGACATAACGTTGATGTAGTTGTCAATGTCAATAAAATCCGCCAACAACAGCCTTGTAACTTAAGATATTTTATTTTATTGTGAAGGCTAACAATTTCAGCATTTCATTATGCTATCATCAGGTCACATACGAACCTATCCAAATGAACGTAAATGTATAGAGCCATAAAACTCTGGATCTCCTGAATTCAGTCATTAGACTGCTGAATCACGTCTTCGAATGAAGCAATAGTGTAACGATTGAATTCACTATAACCAGAGGTTTATGGCTCTATACGACATGTTAGTTTATTTGGATACATTCGTATGAGATCTGAAGATGGCGTCATGAAATGCTGAAACTGGTAGGCTGCACAATAGAATATCTTAAGTTACACGGCTGTTGGTGAATTTTATTGAGATTGACAATTATTTAACCAATCGATGTTCCCTGTCTATGATGGACCAACGGAAATTTAACTTTGATGTTGTTGTTGTTGTTTTGGTCTTCAATCCGAGGACCCATTTGATGCAACAGTCCTAGCTAGTCTGTCCCGCACAAGCCTGTTCGTCCCTCCATAACCACTGCAAACCGATATCCATCTGAACCTCTTTACAGCAGTCTAAATCTTGGTCTCCCTCCACACTTATTACCTTCAGCACACCCTCCCATTACCAAACTGACGATTCCTTGATGCCTCAGCGTGTGTCCTATCAACTGACCCATTCTTTTAGTCAATTGTGCCATAAATTTCCTTTTTCCATAATTTGATTTATTACCTCATGATTATTTACTTGGTCTACTTATGTAATCATCAAGATTCTTTTTGAGCTTCCTGTTGTTTTTATCTGCAGTGTTTACAGCACAAGTGTCAATACAGTGACACATCCTCAGTGCAGATTAATTAACATTTAAATTTATACAGAGGCTAAAATATTTATCTTCTTCTGAAACGCATTACTGCAATCGCCAGTCTGCATTTTATACTGCCTACTTCCACAATCGTCAGGTGTTTTGCTCTCGAAATAATAAATCTTAACCCCCTTCTTTTAATGTCCAGTTTCCTAAACTAATTCCTTCCGACTCGCCTGGTTTGAGTCCCCTGAATTTGGTTACCCGTGTTTTACATTCTTTTTGCGTCCAAGTTATAGCCTGTAGCCATTCCATTCAACCAATGTGCCAAGTTTTCTATTTTTTTTTTCTTTTTCCGTTTCGACCTTTACTAGGACACTGTCTACAAGAGAGAAATTCATCCACACTTGAATAGCACGTGTGAAACAATAGGGCTGTAGTCATGTTTCAGACGCAGCACAAACAGTAAGCTAACCGATACATATTGCGCCGATCGCGGAAAAACTATTTCGAGTCTTTGGATAAATCAATTAGCCTGAACTTACCTGCACATCTTCCACAAACCGACACCTGAGGCAGTGAGGACCTTCTCAGATTCGGTGTCGTACCTAACTAACAGACCCCTCGTCCGCATCCCGAATTTCCACAAACACAGTTCGTCGCAAACAACGATTCATCTTTCTTACTCTGTAGTACAAAATAAAGGACGCCGAGAGTCTTTTCGTAATAACATTTCCACTCTGAAGCAGAATGTGCGACGCTGTTGACCTTTCTGCCAGGTCAAAACTGTGTGGCGAAACGGGACTCGAACCCGATCCCAGAGAAGTACTGGTAGCATTTAAGCTGTGAAGGCAGCTCGTCATGTATGCTTGGGTAGATAATTCATAATGAGCACTGATACTGAAGGGCAAGAGTCCGTATCGGTACACGGGCTTAATCTCTCAGTCCGTTAGCAACGGCCATCACCAACTAAAGACGCCATTGGTTTACTAGTAAATATATTTCTGCAACCGTCAAGTATGTGTCTATTCGCACATTCGACCCCGCCCCCCAACCCCCCCCCCCCCACCTCTCTCTCTCTCTCTCTCTCTCTGTGTCCCCCCTTTCTCACTGCGTGCGTGCGTGTGTAAGTGTGTGTGTGTGTGTGTGTGTGTGTGTGTGACGGCCTAACAGTATCATACTTCCCATTTGCCTTGAATAAATCACTTGAAACGCACTACTGCAATATATCTGACCGCATAGAGACTGATTGGGACAACTACGTGTCTCAAGTGTTGTTTCTTAAATTTCGTTTTCTCTGAAACTCCGCCAGTAACCACTCCTCCGTAATAAGTTTTTCGTTTTATTAGAAGTAGCTAAAATTTGTAAAACAAGCTTCCAAAAATACCTATGTATTTTAATTAATGTTAAACAAATATCCCTTGGTAAACCAGAGGCGGTTTCCTGTATTTTCCGTGAGGCCAAATTACTCCTTAGATGCGCAGTCAAAAGAGCTAATCTTTCTTGAAAATGACAGATTTTAACGAGCACTGCACATGTTAACTCAATCGGCCGAGCTTACTTATACGACGACTATGTATATGACCGTCCTGATCGATTACAAAGGACGTATTTTGCTAAGATGACGTTAATACTGGTTTAACCAAACGGTGACTGGGGTTCTTTGAACTGTAAGTTAGATTGTTGTAAATAACGGAGATGTCAACTAAGTCTTCATCATTTGTGGGAGTAAGAAGAGAGAATTTATCGTAATTTCGTCACTTCTTATTTGGCATAGATTTTTAAAAGAGGATTTCCTGTAGAAACAAAAACTAATCGTCTTTTCGCCTATCTTTTCTCTCTCCGTTTTTGACCATGAGATGGGGGTCTTCCCGAACACGGACCTGATCTCGCTTTTAAAACATTGCCGCGCGGATTTAGCCGAGCGGTCTAAGGGGCTGCAGTCATGGACTGTGTGGCTGGTCCCGGCGGAGGTTGGAGTCCTCTCTCGGGTATGGGTGTGTGTGTTTGTCGTTAGGATAATTTAGGTTAAGTAGTGTGTAAGCTTAGGGACTGATGACCTTAGCAGTTAAGTCCCATAAGATTTCACACTCATTTGAACATTTTTTTCTATAACATCGCTGCAGGCGCCAACAGCTCTGCGACACGTGGGCAAACTGTTTCTTATGTCTTGATTTACATTGTAAAAGCTGATCATTGAATTCTTAGATGTTCTGTAGATCGTGTGATTTTGGTTTCCCGAACCAAAGAAACCAAACGTCTTGTTCGAAAGAAGACCTTTGTCCAACTTGGGATAAAGTCACAAAAAATCTCGATAATAGTTCACATCTTTACTGCTAAAGACACTGCATGATTTTAGGCAGAAGTACCGCAGGTATCCGTATCGCCATCTTCTGATTCCAAATTCCATTAATCGTGGATACTGGATGGACGGATGACTGGCGTGTTCAAAGCCGTACTCTAGCACGATCATTTGGCAAAATGTCTTCACGAGTAAGTAATATATTTTTGATCCTCTTTTTGGAACGTATTAACTCGAAAAATTGTAAATATACTGACTGAAGAAAAAAGGCATCACAAAAAATAATTAAAACAAATTTTAGAAGTATCTTGACGAGGCCAAGCTTTCCGGGCAGCTCCATAGAGTGTTTGATCAGAAATCACTGACTTACTGGGCTGCGAGAGGCTTATGCCGAGATAATATTCAGTGCACCTTTCGCGTGCTGTTCGTGTGATCTGGCCAACGTAGGCTTCGTGTATTGGCAAGGTATTCTGCAGATTCCGTCCTTCCACAGTCCTAGGTCGTCCTTTACCGAACAGAGAAGAACCCAAGTTCTTGTAGATGGCCGAAAGATTAGCAAAATGTTACCTTAGGATTCTGCATGATTTCAACGAAATATTGCCCTGGAATTGAACAGCTTCTTTTGCTCTTTTGACTGGTCACCTTTCTTCCTCTTAAAGCTGTGCTGATCGATGTGAAAAATAGCCATTATGTTTGAACAGACATCGTATGTGTTCCAGCTCCTATGCAAAGCTGCCTCTACAAAACACCACATTAACCCGTGTACCAACTTTTCGTAGGACGCCCATAGTTTCTGAAGGGGCGTGACAGCTAGACCCCTGCAAATAGAGGAGGCTCGTATGTGTGGGATTACGGTAAACGGAACTCCTTAATGACCCATCCATTTTCCGTATGACAACAAACGGCAGACAGTTGATCTTCTCCACATCCATCGCCAGCAAAATATTCTCGTGGAATGAATTGATATGCTGAAACATTCGTGACAGTTCTTCTTCACAATGGGGCCCCGCACCAAAAGTGTCATCAACATATCGTCAGAAGACTTTCGGCTTAAGTTCTGCCGAATCCGAATCAAGTGCCCTTTCGATAAAAAGAGGGGAGATAGCACTGCTTGTGGCAATACCGTCAATTTCCTTAACATATTCGTCGTCTTGTGACACCTCCTTGGTGAAACAAGATGTTAGCCTTTTGCCCTGGCCCACCAGATCAGCAGACTCGAAAATGTGTGAGGTACGATCAAAAGACGGATGCAGGGTTGTGACCCAATGCCATCCACCATAAACGAACTTTGGAACCAGGTGAATGCTGCATGGATGGCTATCTCACAGGATGCCATTCGTACCTTATACGCGTCAATGGCATAACGCAAGGAACATGTTATCAGGACCTTGTGCCTACTAGGCAACGGGAAACATGTTGAACCGAGGTGGCTGAAACACTAATCATTTCTGCAGAACACACTAATGTACATGTCCTATGAATAAGAACGTACTGTCTCTAGTCGTTCAAGGTGTTTCACTTTTTCTGAACGTGAGTGTAATTCAATTAATTAGAACACTCCGAATAAGTAATACTTTATTAATTACAACAAAACCTATCTTTGCTCTCCAAGCTCGGCTGTCACTGTGAAACTGCAAACGTGAACTCTCGGTTCCGAGCACACTAAATGAGCCACGATTCCTCAGTAGCGAATTCATACAAGTTCAGAAAGGCTGTACTGTAGCTTTACTACAATCACCAGAAAAATCAAGTTCATAGAACAATATTTTAAACTATAAGACATTTCGAAGGGCAGGTGTGGACTTCGAACACAATTAATTGGTTTTGAACTGTGGATTAAATCTACACTACTGGCCATTAAAATTGCTACACCACGAAGTTGACGTGATACAGGCGCGAAATTTAACCGACCGGAAGAAGATACTGTGATATGCAAATGATTAGCTTTTCAGAGCATTCACACAAGGTTGGCGCCGGTAGCGACACCTACAACGTGCTGAAATGAGGTGAAGTTTACAACCGATTTCTCATACACAAACAGTAGTTGACCGGCGTTGCCTGGTGAAACGTTGTTGTGACGCCTCGTGTAAGGACGAGAAATGCGTACCATCACGTTTCCGACTTTGATAAAGGTCTGATTGTAGCCTATCGCGACACGGTTTATCGTATCGCGACATTGCTGCTCGCGTTGGTCGAAATCCAATGACTATTAGCAGAATATGGAATCGGTGGGTTCAGGAGGGTAATACGGAACACCGTGCTGGATCTCAACGGCCTCGTATCACTAGCAGTCGAGATTATAGGCATCTTATCCGCATGGCTGTAACGGATCGTGCAGCCACGTCTCGATCCCTGAGTCAACAGATGGAAACGTCTGCAAGACAACAACGATCTGCACCAACAGTTCGACGACGTTTGCAGCAGCATGGACTATCAGCTCGTAGACCATGGCTGCGGTTACCCTTGACGCTGCATCACAGAAAGGAGCGCCTGTGATGGTGTACTCAACGATGAACCTGGGTGCACGTGTGGCAAAACGTTATTTCTTCGGATGGATCCGGGTTCTGTATACAGATAATAATGGTCGCATCCGTGTTTGGCGACATCGCGCTGAACACACATTAGAAGCGTGTATTCGTCATCGCCATACTGGCGTATCACCCGGCGTGATGGTATGAGGGGCCATTGGTTACACGTGTGGGTCACCTCTTGTTCCCATTGACGGCACTTTGTACAGTGGACGTTACATTTCAGATGTGTTACGACTTGTGGCTCTACCCTTCATTCGATCCCTGCGAAAGCCTACATTTTAGCAGGATAATGCACAACTGCATGTTGCAGGTCCTGTACGGGCCTTTCTGGATCAGAAAATGTTCGACTGCTGCCCTGGCCAGCACATTCTCCAGATCTCTCACCAATTCAAAACGTCTGGTCAATGGTGGCCGAGCAACTGGCTCGTCACAATACGCCAGTCACTGCTCTTGATGAACTGTGGTATCGTGTTGAAGTTGCGTGGGCAGCTGTACCTGTACAAGCCATCCAAGCTCTGACTCAATGCCCAGGCGCATCAAGGCCGTTATTACGGTCAGAGGTGGTTGTTCTGGGTACTGATTTCTCAGGGTCTATGCACTCAGATTGGGTGAAAATGTAATCACATGTTATTTCCAGTATAATATATCTGTGCAATGAATTCCCGTTTATCATCTGCATTTCTTCTTGGTGTAGCAGTTTTAATGGCCAGTAGTGTAGATACAGCAGGTGACACGTATGTAAGCATCTTGTCTGATCATCCGCATCCATTCATGTCCATTGTGCATTCCGACGGACTAGGGCAAGTCCAGCAGGACAATGCGACACCCAATTCGTCCATAATTGCTGATATGTGGCTCCAGGAACACTCTCCTGAGTTTAAACACTTCCGCCGGCCATCAAACTCTCCAGACATGATCGTTATTGGACATATCTGGGGTGCCTTGCAAGTTGTGAAACGTCCCCTTAGAAAAATTAATAAATTACTGAGCTGATAAACCTCTTGCATTATTTGATTTTCAAACAGCTGAGCAGAACTGAACGTACTCAAACATTTCGCTCTTTACCTATTCTGATCAACACTAAACTGACACACAATATTTTTAGCGGAACGCAATCTGACTTTCAATAATCCCTACAAAAGAATGGCCCTGACTAACATTAAACTATACCTTTCACAAATCACTTACCTCACTAAAAATCTTCGTTACTCGAACTACTGCAATACAGCGAGCGCCACTACTGTCAGCTAAATAAAAGATTCAAACTACTGAAGGCACTAACTACTGAAATTACTGATAGGCATAGTTAACAAATGAAAGATTTTGATAGAGAACAAACAATGTATTTACCTTAGTAGTGTTCAAAAGTCATAATATATATAGAAGTTCATGACATCCAGTCTTACAAATGTACTGTCTCTGATGGACTCACGTCCAGATCATCCGCTCTCAAAATTCCGCCATCTCTCTCCCCACATCCACCACTGCTGGCGGCGCACCTCCAACTGCGCAACGCTACGCTCTGTTAACAGCCAACTGCCCAACACTACAATAGCAACTATTTCAACAATGCCCACCAGCCACAGACTGCACACAGCACACCCAGTGATTTTCATACAGAGCGCTAGGTGACGTTACCAACATTAAAACCTAAACAGCCTAGTTACAGATGCTGTTCATAAGAGATATTCACCCCTTCACTCTCTTCTTACGGATTTATGCTCGGCCCTGCAGGGTTCATGGCGTCAATTTCCTCCAACACTACTTGAGACATTAGTAGAGTCCATGCCATGGCGTGGTGCGGACTTCTGCGCGCTCGCGGGGGCCCAAGACGATATTAGGCTGGTGTACCAGTTTCTTTGGCTCTCCAGTGTATATATTGTGTATCACTCGTCTTTCCCTATAGCTTACCCTTATTCTTCTCAGATTTTCGAAAAAATGGTTCAAATGGCTCTGAGCACTATGGGACTTAATATCTGAGGTCATCAGTCCCACAGAACGTAGAACTACTTTAACCTAACTAACCTAAGGACATCACACACATCCATGCCCGAGGCAGGATTTGAACCTGCGACCATAGCAGAATTTCGGTCTTGGGCTATTTTGCATTTCTGAACGCTTTCTCAGGTCGACAAATCGTATGAACATATGTCTCGATTTTTTTTTCTCTTTCTTCTTTCCATTATTGTCCGCAATGTCAGAGCTGCCTCTCTGGTGCCTTTACGTTTCCTGAAGCCAAACTGGTCGAAGTGTATGATATCCTCAATCTTCTTTTGCATTCTTCTGTATGTGTATTATTCTTGTCATGAACTTGGAGCTGTTGAGCTGATTGTGCAATAATTGTAGCACTTGACAGCTCTTGCAATTTTCGGAATTTTGTGGATGATGCTTTATTTGGTAGTCTGCTCCTATATTGCCAGTGTCATAAATTGAACACACGAACTTGAACAAGTTATTGTTGGCTGTCACTTCCCCCAGAGGGGAGGGAGGGGGGATCTTTGAACACTGTGCACTCACTAGTCAGTGTTATTATTGTGACACTGTACTCCTTTCTCATGTGAATCTTTCTAGGGATGCATTCAGTGCTGACAACATTTTTATGGAAGACAACGTGCGACTGCATCGAAAGCTTAAGTTCTTGAAATGAGAGTGTGTGCGGCGAACTAGCTGAACTGCCCGTTTCCCTAACTTAAGTCTCATTGAGCAATTGTAGGATGCGCTGGGGAGACGTACCGCAACACGTCTACAAGCACCGACGACCATCCACCAGTTGTCAATCGCACTGGTGGAGGAACGGAACGCCCTACAGCAAGAACTCCTCACGAACATTGTTGCCAGGATGCGGTCACTTTCCAGAGCACACTCTGCCGTCCGTGGTAATCCTACACCATATAAAGAAGCAGGCTCTGCCGTTTAAAACGTCCAGGCGGCCATAATAAATCGAGGTGACTTCAGTGTTATTATTGGCAATTCTGTTCGTCTCACAGCGTATTTCTTTCGTTACCTTCTGTACATTACAGTAGCCATTCTTCCTATGTATGTTTTTATCGAGCTACGTTACTTCGCAGTGACACGTCATGATAAAGTTACTTAGTCCTTACGTACTGCACATCAGTGTGTTACTGCGAGCTATCTGTACGATGCTCTCCTATCCCTCGTGCCAATGATTTGGTAAGCTGGGCGCGCACATCCTCTGGACATGCTGTATCGCGATCTCAACTGGAAACTTTCCAGTAACGTTAGACCAATCCGACAACCGTCATCTGTCATGTGTAGGAATAGGTTTTTTCTGTACGGAAAATACTGCTGGCGTAAGGATGACATTTTAGTCAACAAGTCTGACAGGCATGAGAATACTCAAGTATCAGTTTGGCAGGGTGTAACAGCGAAAATGCAAGATGCATGGCACCTGCTACCGATATATAACTTTTTTTTAATTGTATGTAAATATTTGATATTTAAATGCTTCCTTTTAATAAATTATCTTGTGGATAACATCGGAATTTCACTGAGGCTTTTTGCGGATGATGTTGTGGTATATCGAGAGGTTGTAACAATAGAAAATTGTACTGAAATGCAGGGGGATCTGCAGCGAATTGACGCATGGTGCAGGGAATGGCAATTGAATCTCAATGTAGACAAGTGTAAAGTGCTGCGAATAGATAGAAAGAAAGATCCGTTATCTTTGAGCTACCATATAGCAGGTCACCAACTGGAAACAGTTAATCCCATGAATTATCTGTAAGTTGGCATTAGGAGTGATTTAAAATGGAATGATCCTATGAAGTTGATCGTCGGTAAAGCAGATGCCAGACTGAGATTCATTGGAAGAATCTTAAGGAAATGCATTCCGAAAACAAAGGAAGTAGGTTACAGTACGCTTGTTGGCCCACTGCTTGAATACTGCTCACCGGTGTGGGATCCGTACCAGATAGGGTTGATAGAAGAGATAGAGAAGATCCAACGGAGCGCAGCGCGCTTCGTCACAGGATCATTTGGTAATCGCGAAAGTGTTACGGAGATGAAAGATAAACTGCAGTGGAAGACTCTGCAAGAGAGACGCTCAGTAGCTCGGTACGAGCTTTTGTTGAAGTTTCTAGAACATACCTTCAGCGAGGAGTCAAGCAGTATATTGCTCCCTCTAACATATATCTCACGAAGAGACCATGAGGATAAGATCAGGGAGATTAGAGCCCACACAGGGGCATACCGACAATCCTTCCTTCCACAAACAATACGAGACTGGAATAGAAGGGAGAACCGATAGAGGTACTCAAGGTACCCTCCGCCACACACCGTCAGGCGGCTTGCGGAGAATGGATGTAGATGTAGATGTAAGGACATTGCTTCACTGTATATGTACATTTAGGCAGAAGTCTGTTGACGTTTCATTGTATTTATCTGTGTTTTACTGTGAAACTTATAAGCCGGCCGCGGTGGTCTAGTGGTTCTAGGCGCGCAGTCCGGAACCGCGGGACTGCTACGGTCGCAGGTTCGAATCCTGCCTCGGGCATGGATGTGTGTGATGTCCTTAGGTTAGTTAGGTTTAAGCACTTCTAAGTTCTAGCGGACTGATGACCACAGAAGTTAAGTCCAATAGTGCTCAGAGCCATTCGAACCATTTTTGAAACTTATAAGCTCTGGGAAAAGCCAAAGGAATTGTTATTTGCATCGACTAGCAACGATAACAGCAGTGCTTGTGCGTTGTAAAATCTTTGGGTAGGGGGCTGTTGCGCAGAGCGGGCGGAGAGGGCGAGAGACGGGTGCCAGCGCTTGTAGTGTGCGGAAGTGTGGTGTTAACGCTCTCGCAGTAGAGAGTACCATTTTCGGCGGCATCATGTACGCACGCCGGCCAGATGTCTAGAGCAGGAGTACGGACAGTGGACGGGCGGAAGAGGCTGTATTAATTACGATCGCCCGTTCCTATAATTAGCCGTGGCTCCACAATATGCTATCAACAACAGCAGCGGTTCCATGAACACAGTTTCGTCGTCGGCTCGGAGTGTCGTCGGATGCACAGCAGTGAAGCAAGACTGGTCATTGGTAGAAAGTACTAACGGCTAACGCAGCAGCACAACTGATCGCGATTTGGTTGATAAAATGTATTTAAATAATGATGAGTTAAATTCAGGGCGGTTGTGTCCTCATTGTCCCCAGACATTGTTACCAAGCAGGGTCCTTGGTCCTTTTTTCCCTATATGCTAACCGAATGTCATAAGAAACCAATTGAATAGTTGCAGCCAGTTTATCAATGAATAATTTCACTTTTAAGAATTTTAGCCTCAGTCTACTTTCAATTAACTGTTGTACAAGATGACTAAAGTAAAGCAATTTCATTTTTCAAGTTTTGAGAATCAATCACTGGAAAAAAAATCTAAAGAAATGCACAAGTTAAGAGTGCAGAAGTTTTATTTATTTTACATATAGCCTGGAGCACATGGCTGTTGAATTAATAATTCAAGAACAGTCTTAATCGCATTTATTATTGTTATAATACCGCCAACCGGTTTCAACCCGACGTGGGGGTCATCTCATCTCCTGAGCGCTTACACCATTGGTCGACTGCTGGTGGTGTCACTCCTGCGTTATGTAGACTGCCTTTATGTAGACAGGATGGCTCAAATGGCTCTGAGCACTATGCGACTTCTGAGATCGTCAGTCGACTAGAGCTTATAACTAATTAAAGCTAACTAACCTAAGGACATCACACACATCGACGCCCGAGGCAGGATTCGAACGTGCGACCGTAGCGGTCGCTCGGTTCCAAACTGCAGCGCCTAGAACCGCACGGGCACTCCGGCCGGCTGTAGACAGGAGTGACACCAACAGCAGTCTACCAATGGTGTAAACGCCCAGAATATGACCCCCACGTCGGGTTGAAACCGGTTGGCGGCATTATAACAATAATAAATGCGATTAAGACTGCTCTTGAATTATTCATTAATCATACCAATCGCTGCTTCTCTCCACAACCATGTTGTCCAAAAAACATGGCTGTTTGGTTTGGTACGTATTCTAGTGTTTAATTTTGTTCAAGGCAGTAAAAAAGGCTCAGTTGTTAAGATAATAATACGAAAAGTTGCAAAATAAGTAACGGCAAAGTAAAAAGTGCCTGCCTTTTTTTCTAAATTTCTTTGATGACGTTATGCTGAGGTCACTGAAAGTTCAGTACTAACATACAGTTTAATTGCATATTTTCAAATCATTACTCGATTGCCTTTTTCAAAGTTTAATGCCAAACATAACGTAAGAGTGAGTTCTCAGTTTTCTTTATCATTACATACTCACTTAAAATTCGTGTAAAAAAAACAAAAAAAAACAAAAAAAAACGTGGCAACTATCCCATCATCCTGTACAGGATTTTTTATGTATATTGCATAGTGGGCTGCTGCCTGTTAATTAGCCTTATTCGGTTTAAATACTTTTATTTTTAGTATATTTTCCACCAAAAGGGTCGTATGTACACTTTCCTCCTACTTATCAGTGTCATTTCTGCGGGAAAGATGTTGTTGTGGTCTTCAGTCCTGAGACTGGTTTGATGCAGCTCTCCACGCTACCCTATCCTGTGCAAGCTTCTTCATCTGCCAATACCTACTGCAACCTACATCCTTCTGAATCTGCTTAGTGTATCCATCTTTTGGTCTCCCTCTATAATTTTTACCCTTCACGTTGCCCTCCAATGCTAAATTTGTGATCCCTTTATGCCTCAGAACATGTCCTACTAATCGGTCCCTTCTTCTAGTCAAGTTGTGCCACAAACTCCTCCTCTCCCCAATTCTATTAAATACTTATGTGTTATGTGACGTACCCATCTAATCTTCAACATTCTTCTGTAGAACCACATTTCAAAAGCTTCTATTCTCTTCTTCTCTAAACTACACTCCTGGAAATGGAAAAAAGAACACATTGACACCGGTGTGTCAGACCCACCATACTTGCTCCGGACACTGCGAGAGGGCTGTACAAGCAATGATCACACGCACGGCACAGCGGACACACCAGGAACCGCGGTGTCGGCCGTCGAATGGCGCTAGCTGCGCAGCATTTGTGCACCGCCGCCGTCAGTGTCAGCCAGTTTGCCGTGGCATACGGAGCTCCATCGCAGTCTTTAACACTGGTAGCATGCCGCGACAGCGTGGACGTGAACCGTATGTGCAGTTGACGGACTTTGAGCGAGGGCGTATAGTGGGCATGCGGGAGGCCGGGTGGACGTACCGCCGAATTGCTCAACACGTGGGGCGTGAGGTCTCCACAGTACATCGATGTTGTCGCCAGTGGTCGGCGGAAGGTGCACGTGCCCGTCGACCTGGGACCGGACCGCAGCGACGCACGGATGCACGCCAAGACAGTAGGATCCTACGCAGTGCCGTAGGGGACCGCACCGCCACTTCCCAGCAAATTAGGGACACTGTTGCTCCTGGGGTATCGGCGAGGACCATTCGCAACCGTCTCCATGAAGCTGGGCTACGGTCCCGCACACCGTTAGGCCGTCTTCCGCTCACGCCCCAACATCGTGCGGCCCGCCTCCAGTGGTGTCGCGACAGGCGTGAATGGAGGGACGAATGGAGACGTGTCGTCTTCAGCGATGAGAGTCGCTTCTGCCTTGGTGCCAATGATGGTCGTATGCGTGTTTGGCGCCGTGCAGGTGAGCGCCACAATCAGGACTGCATACGACCGAGGCACACAGGGCCAACACCCGGCATCATGGTGTGGGGAGCGATCTCCTACACTGGCCGTACACCACTGGTGATCGTCGAGGGGACACTGAATAGTGCACAGTACATCCAAACCGTCATCGAACCCATCGTTCTACCATTCCTAGACCGGCAAGGGAACTTGCTGTTCCAACAGGACAATGCACGTCCGCATGTATCCCGTGCCACCCAACGTGCTCTAGAAGGTGTAAGTCAACTACCCTGGCCAGCAAGATCTCCGGATCTGTCCCCCATTGAGCATGTTTGGGACTGGATGAAGCGTCGTCTCACGCGGTCTGCACGTCCAGCACGAACGCTGGTCCAACTGAGGCGCCAGGTGGAAATGGCATGGCAAGCCGTTCCACAGGACTACATCCAGGATCTCTACGATCGTCTCCATGGGAGAATAGCAGCCTGCATTGCTGCGAAAGGTGGATATACACTGTACTAGTGCCGACATTGTGCATGCTCTGTTGCCTGTGTCTATGTGCCTGTGGTTCTGTCAGTGTGATCATGTGATGTATCTGACCCCAGGAATGTGTCAATAAAGTTTCCCCTTCCTGGGACAATGAATTCACAGTTTTCTTATTTCAATTTCCAGGAGTGTATTTATCGTCCATGTTTCACTTCCATACATGGCTACACTCTATACAAATACACTCCTGGAAATTGAAATAAGAACACCGTGAATTCATTGTCCCAGGAAGGGGAAACTTTATTGACACATGGTGGGGAGTGAAGCGACCAGAGGCGCAGCTTGTGGGAATTAGTCGGCGGGCCGCGGCCCGAGTGGTGATGGCAGCGCCTGCGGCCGCATTGTGCGGCGCGCACCTTTGTGCCGCCACACGTGCGCGCGAGGCGGAAACCGCCGCCTCCACAAAAAAACACCTCGCGCCGCGTCGCCTCAGCTCGCGGCAGCTCTGCCGTCTCCAGCCACCGGTGCACGCTCCGTACTCGCCTAACTACGCGGACGTACAGACCCCTCACACCACCAACACCTTTACCGAGCCCTTGTAACCTCCCTCTTACTAATCGGCCCATCCTGCTTGCGATATAAAATATGGATCACGTGTATGCCCAATGGATATTTTCTAATTGTATAAGTCTGAGCATATAAGATACTAAAAGGTATCAGATAGATTATATAATGGTAAGACAGAGCTTTAGGAACCATGTTTTAAATTGTAAGACATTTCCAGGGGCAAATGTGGACTCTGACCACAATCTATTGGTTATGATCTGTAGATTAAAACTGAAGAAACTGCAAAAAGGTGGGAATTTAAGGAGATGGGACCTGGATAAACTGAAAGAACCAGAGGTTTTATAGAGTTTCAGGGAGAGCGTAAGGGAACAAATGACAGGAATGGGGGAAAGAAATACAATAGAAGAAGAATGGGTAGCTTTGAGGGATGAAGTAGTGAAGGCAGCAGAGGATCAAGTAGGTAAAAAGACGAGGACTAGTAGAAATCCTTGGGTAACAGAAGAAATATTGAATTTAATTGATGAAAGGAGAAAATATAAAAATGCAGTAACTGAAGCAGGCAAAAAGGAATACAAAAGTCTCAAAAATGAGATCGACAGGAAGTGCAAAATGGCTAAGCAGGGATGGCTAGAGGATAAATGTAAGGATGTAGAGGCATATATCACTAGGGGAAAGATAGATACTGCCTACAGGAAAATTAAAGAGACCTTTGGAGAAAAGAGAACCTCTTGTATGAATATCAAGAGCTCAGATGGAAACCCAGTTCTAAGCAAAGAAGGGAAAGCAGAAAGCTGGAAGGAGTATATAGAGGGTCTGTACAAGGGCGATGTACTTGAGGACAATATTATGGAAATGGAAGAGGATGTAGATGAAGATACAATGGGAGATATGATACTGCGTGAAGAGTTCGACAGAGCACTGAAAGATCTGAGGCGAAACAAGGCCCTGGGAGTAGACAACATTCCATTAGAACTACTGACGGCCTTGGGAGAGCCAGTCCTGACAAAACTCTACCATCTGGTGAGCAAGATGTATGAGACAGGCGAAATACCCTCAGACTTCAAGAAGAATATAATAATCCCAATCCCGAAGAAAGCAGGTGTTGACAGATGTGAAAATTACCGAACTATCAGTTTAATAAGTCACGGCTGCAAAATACTAACGCGAATTCTTTATAGACGAATGACAAAATTAGTAGAAGCCGACCTTGGGGAAGATCAGTTTGGATTCCGTAGAAATATTGGAACACGTGAGGCAATACTGACCCTACGGCTTATCTTAGAAGCTAGATTAAGGAAAGGCAAACCTACGTTTCTACCATTTGTAGACTTAGAGAAAGCTTTTGACAATGTTGACTGGAATACTCTCTTTCGAATTCTGAAGGTGGCAGGGGTAAAATATAGGGAGCGAAGGGCTATTAACAATTTGTATAGAAACCAAATGTCAGTTATAAGAGTTGAGGGGCATGAAAGGGAAGCAGTGGTTGGGAAGGGAGTGAGACAGGGTTGTAGCCTCTCCCCGATGTTATTCAATCTGTATATTGAGCAAGCAGTGAAGGAAACAAAAGAAATATTCGGTGTAGGTATTAAAATCCATGGAGTAGAAATAAAAACTTTGAGGTTCGCCGATGACATTGTAATTCTGTCAGAGACAGCAAAGGACTTGGAAGAGCAGTTGAACGGAATGGATGGTGTCTTGAAGGGAGGATATAAGATGAACATCAACAAAAGCAAAACGAGGATAATGGAATGTAGTCCAATTAAGTCGGGTGATGCTGAGGGAATTAGGAAATGAGACACTTAAAGTAGTAAAGAGGTTTTGCTATTTGGGGAGCAAAATAACTCATGATGGTCCAAGTAGAGAGGATATAAAATGTAGACTGGCAATGGGAAGGAAAGCGTTTCTGAAGATGAGAAATTTGTTAACATCGAGTACAGATTTAAGTGTCAGGAAGTCGTTTCTGAAAGTATTTGTATGGAGTGTAGCCATGTATGGAAGTGAAACATGCACGATAAATAGTTCGGACAAGAAGAGAATAGAAGCATTCGAAATGTGGTGCTACAGAAGAATTCTGAAGATTAGATGGGTAGATCACACAACTAATGAGGAGGTATTGAATAGAATTGGGGAAAAGAGGATTTTGTGGCATAACTTGACTAGAAGAAGGAATCGGTTGGTAGGACATGTTCTGAGGCATCAAGGGATCACAAATTTAGTATTGGAGGGCAGCGTGGAGGGTAAAAATCGTAGAGGGAGACCAAGAGATGAATACACTAAGCAGATTCAGAAGGATGTAGGCCGCAGTAGGTACTGGGAGATGAAGAAGCTTGCACAGGATAGAGTAGCATGGAGAGCTGCATCAAACCAGTCTCAGGACTGAAGACCACAACAACAACAACTCCAAAAGAAATGCACACTACTTTTTTTAAATCCATCTTTTATTCTACATGTTTGAAAGTTTTACAGTATGTCGATACATCCTTCAGGAACAATTCTTTCATTTCTCCTCATGATTTCCATCCCTCTCAACTGGCTTACGCCATCTTTGAACCAGCGCCTTTGTACCCTCCCGGTAAAATTCTGGACCAACCTGTTGGAGCCACTGTTTGGTAGCATGCACAAGGGAGTCATCATCTTGAATGGCCGACATTTGCCACGCCGGAAATTTGCCACACTTGCCCCTTCGCCAGGTAGCTTGAGTAGCGATCCCTCAGGTAAGGGACGCCACCCTTCTTCGCACTTCTTCTGTCCGCTTTCAAACCGCCGTCTACACATCTGACTCGATACAACCAGTACGTAAGGGACCTTCTTCTTCTACATCCTGGCAAAACACAGAGCTTCTTGCAACTTCCTGGGAGATTAAAACTGTGTGCCCGACCGAGACTCGAACTCGGGACCTTTGCCATTCGCGGGCAGGCTGTGGCTAAGCCATGTCTCCGCAGTATCCTTTCTTTCAGGACTGCTAGTTCTGCAAGGTTCGCAGGAGAGCTTCTGTATAGTTTGGAAGGGAGGAGACGAGATACTGGCAGAAGTAAAGCTGTGAGGACGGGGCGGGAGTCGTGCTTCGGTAGCTCAGATGGTGCCGGCACGGTAACTCAGCGTGTTCGGTCAGAGGGTTAGCTGCCCTCTGTAATAAAAAAACTGAGTTAATCGATCAATAACGAACTTAAATGGATGTCTTACGACGTCCGCCCCGAGAAGATGCAACTAACGAAAGCGAACAAAATGAGAAAACAAAAGGATGGTAGAGCACTTGCACGCAAAAGGCAAAGGTCCCGAGTTCGAGTCTCGGTCGGGCACACAGTTTTAATCTGCCAGGAAGTTTTATATCAGCGCACACTCCGCTGCAGAGTGAAAATCTCATTACAGAGCTTCTTTTCCGAAATCGAAATATTTATAACTTTTGGGAAACGAAAGCAATACCGACGATTATGTCAGTATGTAATTAGTTCTGCCAGGTATAAATATACATCCCTCTGTCTGTACGGTAGCTTCCTTTCACGCTTACTGATCACGATAGAAACAGTCCATCGGCAGGGGAGGAACAAGAAAGGAACGATCTAAAGAGAATTCGAATGTACGCTAATCATTTCTTTTTGATCATGGCATTTGTGCCTACATTAATTACTACAACTGCATGCCCAAAAGACAATAAGGAAAGAAGAAGTGGGAATGTGAATAGTTGAAAAGAAGAACGTCATACTCCATGTTAATTTACTCTCTAAAATCCGATATCCCTTGCGGCGAAACATTAGTTAATAAAGTGAAGCGGTACAATGTTCAAAACATGACTGAAAATACGTTCACTAAATAGAGATAAGAACATCTATGATTGACATGTCATCTAAAGCCGACGTACAATTTTAAAATGTTAGAAATAAGGAAATGAAGTAATACAGAATGCTATGCTTGTAACGTACGTTGTTGTTCTAAATTGTTTAGCTCTGGTATGTACAGAGTCACAAAGATAGCATCCTAGGTTTTGGAGGGAAAAGCCGTAATTGTAATGATCTGCACTACAACAGAAACAAGAAGCACAACTTAAGGAAAAATAATGTAATGTGTGTTTCAGCTCACAAGTGACATTGAAGCAGATTGTTCGTGTGACTTAGTATAGGCAGAGGTTATATTCGACAACCGGAATAAATTAATAAGTGGCTTCTTTTACCGACCCCTGGTCTGAGATGAAACAGTTACTGAACAGTTCAAAGAAAACTTGAGTCTCATCACAAACAGGTACTCTACTCATACAATTATAGTTGGCAATGACTTCAATCTACCTTCCGTATGTTGACAAAAATACATTTACAGTCCCTATTGTAGATAGAAAACAACTTCCGTAATTGTTCTAAATGCTTTTTTTTTAATTATTTTGAACAATTAGTTCACGATGTCATCCAAATTGTAAGTGGTCACGAAAACAAACTTGACCTCTTAGCCACAAATAATCCTGAGCATCACGACGGATACAGGGATTAGTGAACACACAGTCGAGCGAGGCTCAATTCCGTAACAAAGAAATTCACCAAAACTAAACGCGAAATATATCTATTTATAAAAGCAGCTAAAAATTCGCTTGACATCTTTCTAAGAGACAGTCTCCAATACTTCCAAACTATGTAAGTGAAGACCATATGTGGCTTCAGTTCAAAATAATAGTATCAACAGCACTCGAGAGATTCATACCAAATAAATTAATAAGAGACGGAACTGATCCCCCATGATACACAGAACACGACAGAAAGCTGCTGCAGGAGCACCGAAAAAGGCACGTATAATTTAGACGCACATAAAAACTCCAAGGTTGTCGAAGTTTTACTGAGGCTCGAAATTTGGTGCGGATTTCAATGCGAGATGCATTTAATAGTTTCCACAACGAAAGTCTCTCTAGAAATGTGGCGGAAAATCCAAAGAGATTCTGCTCCTATGTTAAGTAAACCAGCGGAAAGGCTCAGTAAGTACCTTTACTGTGCGACAGCGATGAGGAGGAGGGGGGAGGGGGGGGGGAGGGGAGACAAGGGACCCAATCCTTCGGAGCAGGTAAAATCGTGGCAAATGTCCGGCGTGGCAGATGTCCGGCGTGTGACAAATGTCCACACACCCATCATCTTCAAACCTTGTTCCACGAAGAGACTCTTTCAGTTTCCCAAAGGGGTGATAGTCACATGGAGCCAGGTCAGGACTGCAAGGTGGTTGTTTCAGTGCTGTCCATCCGAGTTTTGTGATAGCTTCCATGGTTTTTTGACTGACACGTGGCCATGCATTGTCGTGCAACAGCAAAACATCCTGCTTTTGCCCATATGGTCGAACACGACTCAGTCGAGCTCGAAGTTTCTTCAGTGTCGTCACATACGCGTCAGAATTTATGGTGGTTCCACTTGGCATGACGTCCACAAGCAAAAGTCCTTCGGAATCGAAAAACACCGTAGCCATAACTTTTCCAGCAGAAGGTGTGGTTTTGATTTTTTTTTTTTTTTGGGTGAATTTGCATGATGCCACTCCATTAATTGCCTCTTCGTCACTGGTGAAAAATGATGGAGCCATGTTTCATCACCTGTCACAGTTCTTCCAAGAAACTCATCTCCACCATTCTCGCACTGTTCCAAAAGTTCGCTGCATACCGTTTTTCTTGTTTCTTTGTGAGCCACTGTCAACATCATGGGAATCCACCTGGCACAAACATTTTTTAACGGCAACATTTCCAGTATTCTGCAAACACTTCCTTCCCCCATCCCAACGTAGCGTGACAATTCGTTCACTGTGATGCGTCTGTCAGCAGTCACCAATTCGTTAACTCTTTGCACATTGTCTGGAGTGTGTGCAGTACGAGGCCTGCCGCTTCGAGGACAATCCTCAATATTCCCGTGCCCGCTTTCATCACGTAACCTGCTTGCCCACCGACTAACTGTACTGCGATCGACAGCAGCATCTCCATACACCTTTTTCAACCTCTTGTGGATGTGTCCCACTGTCTCGTTTTCACATCACAGGAATTCGATGGCAGCACGTTGATTCTGACGAACGTCAAGTGTAGCAGCCATGTTGAAGACATACGGTGACGGCGCCACTCGCGGGAACAGGTTGAACTAAGTTTGAAAACAAGCTGGAAGGATGTATCTACACACTGTAAAACTTTCACACATGCAGAATGAAAACTGTATTTTTACAAAAATAGTGTGCATTTCTTTTGGAGTGACCCTCGTACTAATTATGTGTTGAGTTAGTATGACGAGCCAAATCTGTTGAATCCAAACTCACATCGGGAATGTAACCTTTCGCAGGGGCTACTACGCATGTGACCTTCTCACGCCGACTTATAAACTTTCCACTCATTCCCTCTCATCCTTACTGCATGTCTGATTCCACACCCCACATGACATCTTATGCTGCGCGTTGGTGGTAGGTACTTGTGTATCAGTGTCACTTCCCGTCTGACATGAACCTGCGTCTGACCTGGAATCTAATTTTACCTACATGGTCTTTCCGCGAGATATACGTAAGAGGAAGTAAATATTGGTTGATTGTCTTAGCAACGTATACTCACAGAATTTTATGAGTAAACCATATGGTCATGCACAAAATCTATGTTGCATCTCTGTGACTTATTCGAATTTACTAAACGGATCTGTGACGAGACGTGCTGTTCTTCCTTACATCTTGTCCACTTCGTCTGTCAGCCGTCCTGGAGGACTAAGCTTTACGAGAGATTGTAGTGTTTCACACCAACCCATCCCTTCCACTAACAAACGGAAATTAATTGAAGTGATACCATACTGTGGCCCTGGATGCATCTGACCGGATTATATCTGCAGGTCTGAATCAAATAGATATATACAGGGCTATTACAAATGATTGAAGCGATTTCATAAATTCACTGTAGCTCCATTCATTGACATATGGTCACGACACACTACAGATACGTAGAAAAACTCATAAAGTTTTGTTCGGCTGAAGCCGCACTTCAGGTTTCTGCCGCCAGAACCCTCGAGAGCGCAGTGAGACAAAATGGCGACAGGAGCCGAGAAAGCGTATGTCGTGCTTGAAATGCACTCGCATCAGTCAGTCATAACAGTGCAACGACACTTCAGGACGAAGTTCAACAAAGATCCACCAACTGCCAACTCCATTCGGCGATGGTATGCGCAGTTTAAAGCTTCTGGATGCCTCTCTAAGGGGAAATCAACGGGTCGGCCTGCAGTGAGCGAAGAAACGGATGAACGCGTGCGGGCAAGTTTCACGCGTAGCCCGCGGAAGTCGACGAATAAAGCAAGCAGGGAGCTAAACGTACCACAGCCGACGGTTTGGAAAATCTTACGAAAAAGGCTTAAGCAGAAGCCTTACCGTTTACAATTGCTACAAGCCCTGACAACCGCTGACAAAGTCAAACGCTTCGAATTTTCGGCGCGGTTGCAACAGCTCATGGAAGAGGATGCGTCAGTGCGAAACTTGTTTTCTGTGATGAAGCAACATTTTTTCTTAATGGTGAAGTGAACAGACACAATGTGCGAATCTGGGCGGTAGAGAATCCTCACGCATTCGTGCAGCAAATTCACAGTTCACCAAAAGTTAACGTGTTTTGTGCAATCTCACGGTTTAAAGTTTATGGCCCCTTTTTCTTCTGCGAAAAAAACGTTACAGGACACGTGTATTTGGACATGCTGGAAAATTGGCTCATACCACAACTGGAGACCGACAGCGCCGACTTCATCTTTCAACAGGATGGTGCTCCACCGCACTTCCATCATGATGTTGGGCATTTCTTAAACAGGAGATTGGAAAATCGATGGATCGGTCGTGGTGGAGATCATGATCAGCAATTCATGTCATGGCCTCCACGCTCTCCCGACTTAACCCCATGCGATTTCTTTCTGTGGCGTTATGTGAAAGATACAGTGTTTAAACCTCCTCTAGCAAGAAACGTGCCAGAACTGCGAGCTCGCATCAACGATGCTTTCGAACTCATTGATGGGGACATGCTGCGCCGAGTGTGTGAGGAACTTGATTATCGGCTTGATGTCTGCTGAATCACTAAAGGGGCACATATCGAACATTTTTGAATGCCTAAAAAAACGTTTTGAGTTTTTGTATGTGTGTGCAAAGCATTGTGAAAATATCTCAAATAATAAAGTTATTTTAGAGCTGTGAAATCGCTTCAATCATTTGTAATAACCCTGTACAGGTATACGAGGGGAATTCAAAAAGTAGAGGCACATTTGTGAAAAGCTGTACTTATTCTGATGATAGAAAACTGAAACATATTAATAGTATTAATAGTAAGACTTATTAAAAACTTTCAGTGTTCAGCTCCACAAATTTAAATTATATGTAAAATTTTACTCTAGTGCGTGGGAAATAAACATCCCAGGTTGGGATGCATAAACTAAAACCAGAGGAGGGGATGGTCTGACGCAGAGGGAGGGAAATCCCCCCATCCCCCCCCCCCCCCCCCCCCTGCAAATCGCACACTGGATCAATGTGACTTGAGCAGACGTATGCGTGAACCGTAACGTCAAATCAGTGGGTTTGAAAGAGGGCGCATTATTGGCTTGAGAGAATGTGATGCATCCATCCGAGAAACTGATGCTAGTGTGGAACAAAACTTTTCGACAGCGCAACTGGTGGGCCCAGAATGGTTCACGGAAGGCCGTAGAGTCCGACGAGATTGGTCAGGTCGCATCACCCAGACCACCCGCAGAGAAGATCGACACCTCATCCGGATTGCATTGCAGTACAGATCTGCGTCCTCCACGGCTCTGGCGAAAAAGTGCAACAGTGTAACAAATCGTACATTATCAGAGGTCCTGTGCCGTTTATTACGGCATGCTTTACGTGTGTGTCGTCCACTTCTCCACCTGTCTTTGAAGAATGTGCAGAAACATGCTAGACGCCAATGGTGTTTGAATGACGTCACTGGGGTCAGGAATGGCATCAGATAGTGTCTTCGGATGAATCCAGGTTCTGTCTGTTTGAAAATGATGGCCACATTTTGGTCCACCGCAGACAGGGAAAGCGGCATCACAGTGACAGCATTCGCTCAAGACATACTGTGGTGTCACCGCCAGACACCACACTTGCTACGTGGTAGCGGTCCGTTAGTATACGTCGGACCCGCGTGTCGCCACTATCAGTGATAGCAGACCGAGAGCCGCCACACGGCAGGTCTAGTCTAGAGACTCCCTAGCAGTCGCCCCAGTTGTACAGCCGACTTTGCTAGCGATGGTTCACTGACAAATTACACTCTCATTTGCCGAGACGATAGTTAGCATAGCCTTCAGCTACGTCATTTGCTACGACCTAGCAAGGCGCCATTATCATTTGCTATTTATCTTGTGATGCGTGTACCGTCAGACCGATGTTCACCAATTATGGATTAAAGTTAAGTATTCCAGAAGCTACGTACTTTTTTGACTAGACTCAACTCCTTTAACTGTTCCAGACCTCACGCCAGCCTGCGTGAGCTTAAACGCGTGCCTTTCGGCTATCTCATAGTGGCTTGGCTGTCTTGCCAAGTCACAAGACATACAACGCCAACAAAAAGCCTTATGCTGTGAGATTCTATAGACTATAACCAGAAATCACAGTTCGTGCGTGTTCAGGGCACTGTAACCAGTGTGAGCTATGCGACCCTTAGCCTTACTCTTTCTGCACAACACTCCAGACGCCATTTTTCGGAAATCAATGCACGGCCACATGTTGCTGCACGAACACGTTCCTTCTTGGTGTCACAAGATGTTAGCCTTTTGCCCTGGCCCACCAGATCAGCAGACTCGAAAATGTGTGAGGTACGATGAAAAGACGGATGCAGGGTTGTGACCCAATGCCATCCACCATAAACGAACTTTGGAACCAGGTGAACGCTGCATGGATGGCTATCTTACAGGATGCCATTCGTACCTTATACGCGTCAATGGCATAACGCAAGGAACATGTTATCAGGACCCTGTGCCTACTAGGCAACGGGAAACATGTTGAACCGAGGTGGCTGAAACACTAATCCTTTCTGCAGAACACACTAATGTACATGTCCTATGAATAAGAACGTCCTGTCTCTAGTCGTTCAAGGTGTTTCACTTTTTCTGAACGTGAGTGTAATTCAATTAATTAGAACACTCCGAATAAGTAATACTTTATTAATTACAACAAAACCTATCTTTGCTCGCCAAGCTCGGCTGTAACTGTGAAACTGCAAACGTGAACTCTCGGTTCCGAGCACACTAAATGAGCCACGATTCCTCAGTAGCGAATTCATACAAGTTCAGAAAGGCTGTATTGTAGCTTTACTACAATCACCAGAAAAATCAAGTTCATAGAACAATATTTAAATTATAAGACATTTCGAAGGGCAGGTGTGGACTTCGAACACAATTAATTGGTTTTGAACTGTGGATTAAATCTACACTACTGGCCATTAAAATTGCTACACCACGAAGATGACGTGATACAGACGCGAAACTTAACCGACAGGAAGAAGATGCTGTGATATGCAAATGATTAGCTTTTCAGAGCATTCACACAAGGTTGGCGCCGGTGGCGACACATACAACGTGCTGACATGAGGGAAGTTTACAACCGATTTCTCATACACAAAAAGTAGTCGACTGGCGTTGCCTGGTGAAACGTTGTTGTGACGCCTCGTGTAAGGAGAAGCGTACCATCACGTTTCTGACTTTGATAAAGGTCGGATTGTAGCCTATCGCGATTGCAGATTATCGTATCGCGACATTGCTGCTCGCGTTGGTCGAGATCCAGTGACTGTTAGCAGAATATGGAATCGGTGGGTTCAGGAGGGTAATACGGAACGCCGTGCTGGATCCCAACGGCCTCGTATCACTAGCAGTCGCGATGACAGGCATCTTATCCGCTTGGCTGTAAAGGATCGTGCAGCCACGTCTCGATCCCTGAGTCAACAAATGGGGACGGTTGCAAGACAACAACCATCTGCATGAACAGTTCGACGACGGTTGCAGCAGCATGGACTATCAGCTCGGAGACCATGGCTGCGGTTAGCGCCTGTGATGGTGTACTCAACGACGAACAGTAGTGCACTAATGGCAGAACGTCATTTTTTCGGATGAATCCAGGTTCTGTTTACACTATCATGATGGTCGCATCCGCGTTCGGCGAAATCGCGGTGAATGCACATTGGAAGCGTGTATTCGTCATCGCCATACTGACGTATCACCCGGCGTGATGCTATGAGGTGCCATTGGTTACACGTCTCGGTCACCTCTTATTCGCATTGACGGCACTTTGAACAGTGGCCGTTACGTTTCAGATGTGTTACGACCCGTGGCTCTACCCTTCATTCGATCCCTGCGAAACCCTACATTTCAGCAGGATAATGCACGACCGCATGTTGCAGGTCCTGTACGGGCCTTTGTGAATACAGAAAATGTTCGACTGCTGCCCTGGCCAGCGCATTATCCAGATCTCTCACCAATTGAAAACGTCTGGTCAATGGTGGCCGAGCAAATGGCTCGTCACAATACGCCAGTCACTACTCTTGATGAAATGTGGTATCGAGTTGAAGCTGCATGGGCAGCTGTACCTGTACACGCCATCCAAGCTCTGTTTGACTCAATGCCCAGGCAACAGAGGTGGTTGTTCTTGGCACTGTTTTCTCAGGAACTATGCACCCAAATTGCGTGAAAACGTAATGACATGTCAGTTCTAGTATAATATATTTCTCCAATGAATACCCGTTTATCATCTGCATTTCTTCTTGGTGTAGGAATTTTAACGGCCAGTA
The DNA here is from genome assembly GCF_021461395.2 of Schistocerca americana. NCBI lineage: Eukaryota > Metazoa > Arthropoda > Insecta > Orthoptera > Acrididae > Schistocerca > Schistocerca americana. The sequence goes on from NC_060120.1 coordinate 77,838,437, forward strand.
GTGTAAAACAATTGCAAAAAGAGAGGAAATTAAGGAGATGGGACTTATATACGTTAAAAGAAGCAGACTTAGTTAAGAATTTCAGAGGGAGCATTAGGCAACGGTTGACTAGAACGGGGGAAAGGAATACCGTAGAAGACGAATGGGTAGCTTTAAGATATGAAGTAGTAAAGGTAGCAGAGGATCGAGTAGGTACAAAGCTGAGGTTGAATAGAAATGCTTGGGTAACACAAGACGTATGAAATTAACTGATCAAAGGAAAAAATATAAAAATGTATTAAATTAGACAGGAAAGAGGGAATAGAAACATATATAGATTGACAGCCACAGCAAAATGGCTAAGGAGGAATGGCTTGATGACAAATGAAAGGGTTTAGAACCGTATATCACTAGGGGAAAGATAGATATCGCCTACAGGAAAGTCAAGGAGGTCTTTTTAGAGAAAAGAGGAGCAGCTTTGTGAATATCAAGAGCTCAGATGGGAAACCAGACCTAAGGAAAGACGGGAAGCTGGAAGGTGGAAGGAGTATATAGCGGGTCCATACAAGGGCGATCTACTTGAGGGCAATGTTACGGAAATGGAAGAGAACGTAGATGAAGGGAGATATGATACTGCGAGAAGAATCTGATAAAGCTCTGAAAGATCGAAGTCGAAACAAGATCCCGGGAGTAGACAACATTCCGTTAGAAGTACCGATAGCCTTGGGGGAGCGTGCCACGACACTAATAAAATGCAAACCTACGTTTATAGCGTTTACAGAATTAGATAAAGCTTTCTGCAATGTTGACGAGAATAATCTCTTTGGAATTCTGAAGGTAGTAGGCTAAAATACAAGGTGTGAAAGGCTATTTACAATTTGTACAAAAACCAGACGGGAGTGATAAAAGTCGAGGGGCATGGAAGAGAAGCAGTGGTCAACAAGGGAGTTAGACAGGGTTGCCACAGAAGCGATCTTTAAATACAGTGTTGCAGTCTTCATTAGTAAAACTTTTTATTTGCCAAGATCGGAAGGATGGACACAGCCATCACTAGTTTTGACCACTTAAATGACCATACAAACCGGAAATGTTGCCCAAATCTTTGTGCAGTGACAATGGCAAGGAAATCTTCTCTGAAGAAGAGAAATTTTTTAACACCGAATATAGATTTAAGAGTCAGGAAGTCTTTTCTGAAAGCATCTGTATGCGGAGTAGCTATGTATGGAAATAAAACATGGACGATAAACAGTTTAGAAAGGAAAAGAATAGACTATTTTGAAATGTGGTGGTTCAGAAGAATGCTGAAGATTAAATGGCTATGACTCTTTGAGAGAACCACTGTTTCCTCCAGTGTTTATGTATTTACGCTCACAGCTGCAGAGTTCATGTAGTTTCCGTTAATCCATCAGATGCAAAGCTGCTTTAGAGAACCACTTTCTTTTCTATTTGGACTAATCTAAATCCTAGCAACTTTGTTCACAGACTTTTCAGAGTGTATACGATGGCTATAGATTGAAGAGAAAAACATATTCAACAGGGAATGATCTTAATAAATACGTAGTAAGTTCTCGGGTATACATTCTGGATGTTCTGGAATAATTTAACATAGGTCAATGTGAAATTAGTTAGGATGTATCTAGTAGACCGTCTTGAGCGGCTCGCGGCTCGCGGTCATGCCGTTTTTTGCTCGTCATCTTATTTTTGTGGTTCTGTCGCCTCGTTTTTCTTTTAACTCGATTTACTGGCGTCACTAGGTTGCTGGTTTGCTTGCCCGTGAGTGGCAGCAGCAGCGCTTATCGATAAGTGCATTGTCGTACCATCTCTGGAGCCACCGCTAGTATTTCCGGGTCGTCGTGTGTCTGGAGTTGAGTCGGGGGTGGGACTAAGCAGTCGGGGACGGGTGCGGACAGCCAGTACTAGGCGGCCGCTGGCCGCAGACATGAACTGTCCGACGGAAGGAGATTGGAGCGGGAACGACCGCTGGTTGGTTGTCTCATTGGGCGACGTGTATTTGGTCTTCTGATCGTTTCTGGGCCTCGTCAGTTGGTCATATTGCCAAACGTGGGTCGGTTGCTTCCTCGTACAGCAGGGCTTCACAACATACGTGCTCGCGGAGCAAGATGTGAGCAGCAAGGGGCGAGCACGCTAGCCCCACTACCGGACCAGAGCGGAGAGTGGGGAGAGTCACGTGGGGCACACAACAGCTGCCGCCAGTCAATGTAAACCCGCGGCCACCTGCAGGGATATCACTCACGAATTATTACTGCGACAAATGAAACAAATAAAGGACAATGTACACGTGCCTCATAATTTTATTACCTTAGTGTATGCCTCTACATTCGCATTAATTTGTGAACTGTTACACAATAAAAGGTGTCACTGAAGTGTGGGATTCTCGGTTATCTTGTACTTTTTGCCCTTTACAATTGCGTCTATGTTCGGAGTAATTATTCTTGTGCATTTTAGGCGCAGCGTGCAGTTTAAATTTCGATCGGACAATGCGTTTCTCAGGCGCGTCTTGTTACATTTCATTGCAGAGAACAGTTGTTCACAAACATACGTGGAACCGAACATTGATATTATTGTAGCCGCCAGTTTGTGCAAACGAGGAAATCTATCCTGAGGGAAGTGTCTGTAGAATTCCAAAATGTTTTTCTTGTTCTGAAATTTGTCTCTGTATTCTCTGTCACACTGCAGGTCAATAACTTCTTGCTGCAGCTCAGGACGAACCTCTTAAATATTCGCTGAATATGGAGAGAACAGTTCAAAATCACTGTCTAGTGCTGTCAGATCTTAAAAGCGCTGATCAACTAAACTATGTGAATAACGTTCACAGTCTTTGTGAACATCTTGCATGGATGATAATTTAGGAAAATGAACTAGGTTTCCTGTTTCCAGCTGACTCACCCAAAGTGTCAATTTCATTTTAAAAGCACGTATTCGATCTATGAAATGAGTAATTAGCAGATCTTTACCTTGTAGTAAAATGTTCAAAGCATTCAGATGGCTAGTTAAATCTGCTAAGAACGCGAGATCACATTCAAACGTGCGTGCGCATTTCCCCTCCCTCCCCTCCCTCCCTCCCTACTCCACGACCTTGCACCTGCTCGCGAGCACGTGCCTGAGCAGACGCGAGTACTCGCGCTCAAAACCGGCCAGTTGTTAAGCCCTGTCGTACGGAGATGTCGCCGATGCGCAAAAGCTACCTTTGCATGGGTGGGTCCGAACCAGTGTGCCCGGGTCGCCGTGTCTCCGAGTTACGAACGGACATCGAGTTGAGGCGGACTGGGGCTGCGCTGAGCTCCGGACAGCCAAGACTCCCCCGACCGTTGCCGAAACTCATAGCTTGAGTGGGGCCGACTTGGTTGGTCGTTCGCTCGGTCGTCTCATCGCACGACATGTATTTGGTCGCCGACCGCTTGTGGAAACTCTGTGTGTGTGTGAGTTGTCATTTCTCGTTGTTGTTCCACGGTAATTGGTTTTAGGTTTCCAGAATGAGATTTTCACTCTGCAGCGGAGTGTGCGTTGATATGAAACTTCCTGGCAGATTAAAACTATGCGCCCGACCGAGACTCGAACTCTGGACCTTTGCCTTCCGCGGGCAAGTGCTCTACCATCTGAGCTACCGAAGCACGACTCATGCCCGGTACTCACAGCTGTACTTCTGCCAGTACCTCGTCTCCTACCTTCCAAACTTTACAGAAGCTCTCCTGCGAACCTTGCAGAACTAGCACTCCTAAAAGAACGGATATTGCGGAGACATGGCTTAGCCACAGCCTGGGGGATGTTTCCAGAACGAGATTTTCACTCTGCAGCGGAATGTGCGCTGATATGAAACTTCCTGGCAGATTAAAACTGTGTGCCCGACCGAGACCCGAACTCGGGACCTTTGCCTTTTAGGTTTTAGGTTTGTTGGAGTTCTTGGTGCAAGGGTTTACGTGGAACTGTGTGTAGCTTGTGTAATTTCAACGGAGATGTTAATGCTGTCCGCGTAAAGGAGTAGGCAGTCGGTCGGTTGGGACAGAGCAGCGAGGTCATTAGCGTAGTGTTCCGCAGTGTGTTTTTCCTCGTCGTGTTGATGCTGTCCGTACCGCGTGTAGTTCCACAGCCTTGGTATTGTTCATATTTTTCAGTGGTTGCTGTGCCTAGGCTGTTTTTAGACGCCAATTGTCAAGAAGTAATGCTGCTGGCATCTTCGTCCTCGCTGATGTTTTCGCTTGTCATGCCGTTGGTCGGGTGGAAGGGAATTGATTAGATTGTTGGTTGGTTTTTCAGCAGTCCCTTGGTCGTCCTGCCACTGTGTTATTTAGTGTTACGCTTGGCTGCCTGTCCCACCTAAAGTACTGTTACAGTTTTCTCCCCAGACCGACACATGGAACACATCTGAGCACCACTGTTCTGCTGTTTGTGATTGTGATTTTCTTTTGTCGCAAGTACTGTGCCAGACCTTCAGCCGTGTATCAATTTTGTTTGTTCTACGTTCAGTATATGGCCTTCAGCCGAACCTTATGTGAAGTATTTTAAGATTAGGCCTTCAGCCGTGTTTTATTTAAAATTCTTCTTTGCTCTATAATTAGGCCTTCAGCCGTCTTTGTATTTAAAATCTGTGGCTTTCAGCCATAATGTGTAAACTCCTGTCTGTAAAGTTTCCCTTTAATTATGTTGAATTCTTAAAATGGCCTTCAGCCGTATTGTGTAAATGCTTGTCTTTAAAGGTTCCCTTTTATTGTGTTCAAATATTATTGGGCTTTCAGCCGAGCAATTAATTTAAATTTTCCTTAATATGGCTTTTAGCCCATTTCCCAAATGCTTGCCGTTTACAGAATTTCCGTTGCTGATCTGAAATATTTGGCTCTGAGCACTATGGGACTTAATTTCTGAGGTCATCAGTCCCGTAGAACGTAGAACTACTTAAACCTAACTAACCTAAGGACATCACACACATCCATACCAGAGGCAGGATTCGAACCTGCGACCGTAGCGGTCTCGCGGTTCCAGACTGTAGCGCCTAGAACCGCTCGGCCACCACGGCCGGCCTGAAATATTATTTGGGCCTTTAGCCGAGAAGATGTTTTAATTTTACTTAAATAAGGCCTTCAGCCGTTTGTCTAAATTCTTGTGCCTTAAAGGGAATTATTTAAGGATATTCTAATTTTACTTAAGTAAAGCCTTCAGCCGTTTCTCTAATACCTTCTTTCAAAAGGAATTATTTAAGCTTTACTATTGAGAAGTTACTTGGGCCCTCAGCCGTGAATTGATCCTTGTTATTTTAAAGAGAAAACTGTGCATTGGTTTTCGAGGAATAAAGTTGAGTGTTCTTCTGTAACCAACAGTAACTGATTTTGTCCCCTTTCCACAACCTGATACGCTCCGTCCTCCGAAACCGGATTTCACGTATTAAAAACCGGTATATTCACAAAAACGAAGGACTGAGCACTAAAATTTAAAAATCTGTAATAATGCCTGTCTGTGTGTTCCTAGCGTAAACCGGAGACATATCTGCGGAGGAAGCTTGGAATTATGAATAGCTGCTACACGACATCAGCAACTGTTTCAGGTTTGTTAGAGTCTAAAGATAAAGGAGCCTGTAACACGATCGTTTTTCTCGGGCATTTTAATACAGCCCAACAGGTCTTCCGCTTGTCACACAGTATTCTGTCGTATCGTAGTTGTCTCTTCACTTCTGGTCATCCGCTTCGCGTCTACCGAAGCCAGTATCAGTCGTTCCTTAATCAGTCTCTTATTCGTCTCACTGAAGACCCCGACAACACATCTCTGGAACGTACTTTCCAAACAGCGACAACTGACCAAGTATTTGTTTAAAAATAGAGTTGCATTAATTGCCTAGTTGGAGGTGGATCGACGTTACTTTCTGTTCTGCTGTAGTGAGTGTGACTTAGGAAGTCGTGATCAATTGAAAAGCTAGTCTTGTTTCCTGTTGTGTTGGCTGATGCACCCTTCCTGGTTTTATCACGAAGTTTCACCTCTCATCTACTGAAAATTCGTTGACACGAGGTTCATGGAGGTACTGAGAATGGAATCAATGAAGATGCAGTGAATGGAAGTGATATCAGTGAAAGTACGCTAAAAAACGCTGAAGTCAGAAGAATGAAAATGTTGTGACTAAGGAACAGGCGGAAACACTGACAATCAGAGGTTGAGTCGAGCCTCGCGGCGTGTCCAGATAGGCTTATTTTCTTTCACTACACGTTCGGACCTACTGACCTTTGGAGTCTTAGATTACTTAATTTTTCCGTTGGGACATCACATTTAACGTTGCCTGTATTTGAAAGACCTGAGTCGAAACAAGGCCCCAGGAGAAGACAACATTCCATTAGAACCACTGACGGCGTTGGGAGAGCCAGTCCTGACGAAACTCTACCATCTGATGAGCAAGATGTATGAGACAGGCGAAATACCGTCAGACTTCAAGAAGAATATAATAATTCTAATCCCAAAGAAAGCAGGTGTTGACAGATGTGAAAATTACCGAACTATCAGTTTAATAAGCCACGGCTGCAAAGTACTAAAAAATTGTTCAAATAGCTCTGAGCACTATGGGACTCAACTGCTGTGGTCATCAGTCCCCTAGAACTTAGAACCACTTACTCCTAACTAACCTAAGGACATCACACACGCCCATGCCCGAGGCAGGATTCGAACCTGCGACCGTAGCAGCAGCGCGGCTCCGGACTGTAGCGCCTAGAAACCCACGGCCACCGCGGCCGGCTGCAAAGTACTAACGCGAATTCTTTACAGACGAATGGAAAAACTGCTAGAAGCTGACCTCGGGGAACATCAGTTTGGATTCCGTAGAAATGTTGGAACACGTGAGGCAATACTCACCCTACGACTTATCTTAGAAGAAAGATTAAGGAAAGGCAAACCTACGTTTCTAGCATTTGTAGACTTGGTAAAAGCTTTTGACAATGTTGACTGGAATACTCTCTTTCAAATTCTGAAGGTGGCAGGGGTAAAATACAGGGAGCGAAAGGCTATTTACAATTTGTACAGAAACCAGATGGCAGTTATAAGAGTCGAGGGACATGAAAGGGAAGCAGTGGTTGGGAAGGGAGTGAGACTTTGTTGTAGCCTCTCCCCGATGTTGTTCAATCGGTGTATTGAGCAAACAGTAAAGGAAACAAAAGAAAAATTCGGAATTGGTATTAAAATCCATTTTCTCATTCGTAAAGTAATCAAAAGTTTGAAGCTGTTTTATACTTGGGAGTTCGAGCCTGTAAAGAATCATAGGGATTACTGATAGTAACTAATACTAACAACGGAAATCTTTTCATCAGCATTCATCCAAGAAGATATTTTTATGTGGAAGAAGAATTGAAGTTCTACTACTGGATTATAGTACTGTTCGATTAGAACGCGATCGAAGCGTTTGAGCAGGGAGTGGTCGCGGTATCCTGGCGTTCCACGTGGAACACGAACCCTACGCCACTTAACTCCCAAGGCTGTCAGTAGTTCTAACGGAATGTTGTCTACTCCTGGGGCCATGTTTCCACTTAGGTCTTTCAGTGCTCTGTCAAACTCTTCACGCAGTATCGTATCTCCCATTTCATCTTCATCTACCTCCTCTTCCATTTCCATAATATTGTCATCAAGAACATCGCCCCTGTATAGACCCTCTATATACTCCTTCCACCTTTCCGCTTTCCCTTCTTTGCTTAGAACTGGGTTTCCATCTGAGCTCTTGATATTCATGCAAATGGTTCTCTTTTCTCCAAAGGTTTCTTTAATTTTCCTGTAGGCAGTATCTATCTTATCCCTCGTGAGATACGGCTCTACATCCTTGCATTTGTCCTCTAGCCATCCCTGCTTAGCCATTTTGCACTTCCTGTCGATCTCATTTTTGAGAAGTTTGTATTCCTTTTTGCCTGATTCATTTACTGCATTTTTATATTTTCTCCTTTCATCAATTAAATTCAATATTTCTTCTGTTACCCAAGGATTTCTATTAGCCCTCGTCTTTTTACCTACTTGCTCGTCTGCTACCCTCACTATTTCGTCTCTCAAAGCTACCCATTCTTCTTGTACTGTATTTCTTTCTCCCATTCTTGTCAGTCGTTCCCTTATGCTCTCCCTGAAACTCTCTACAACCTCTGGTTCTTTCAGTTCATCCAGGTCCCATCTCCTTAAATTACCACCTTTTTACAGTTTCTTCAGTTTTAATCTACAGTTCATAACCAATAGATTGTGGTCAGAGTCCACATTTGCCCCTGGAAATGTCTTACAATTTAAAATCTGGTTCCTAAATCTCTGTCTTACCATTATATAATCTATCTGATACCTTTTACTATCTCCAGGGTTCTTCCATGTATACAACCTTCTTTCTTGATTCTTGAACCAAGTGTTAGCTATGATTAAGTTATGTTCTGTGCAGAATTCTGCCAGGCGGCTTCCTCTTTCACTCCTTAGCCCCAATCCATATTCACCTACTACGTTTCCCTCTCTTCCTTTTCCTACTGTCGAATTCCAGTCACCCATGACTATTAAATTTTCGTCTCCCTTCACTACCTGAATAATTTCTTTTATCGCGTCATACATTTCATCAATTTCTTCATCATCTGCAGAGCTAGTTGGCATATAAACTTGAACTACTGCAATAGGCTATGGGCTTCATGTCTATCTTGGCCACAGTAATGCGTTCACTATGCTGTTTGTCGTAGCTTACCCGTAGTCCTATTGTTTTATTCATTATTAAACCTACTCCTGCATTACCCTATTTGATTTTGTATTTATAACCCTGTATTCACCTGACCAAAAGTCTTGATCCTCCTGCCACGGAACTTCACTAATTCCCACTATATCTAACTTTAACCTATCCATTTCCCTTTTTAAATTTTCTAACCTGCCTGCCCGATTAAGGGATCTGACATTCCACGCTCCGATCCGTAGAACGCCAGTTTTCTTTCTCTTGATAACGACGCCCTCTTGAGTAGTCCCTGCCCGGAGATCCGAATGGGGGACTATTGTACCTCCGGAATATTTTACCCAAGAGGAGGCCATCATCATTTAACGATAAAGTAAAGCTGCATGCCCTCGGGAAAAATTGCGGCTGTAGTTTCCCCTTGCTTTCAGCCGTTCGCATTACCAGCACAGCAAGGCCGTTTTGGTTAGTGTTACAGGGCCAGATCAGTGAATCACCCAGACTGTTGCCCCTGCAACTACTGAAAAGACTGCTGCCCCTCTTCAAGAACCACACGTTTGTCTGGCCTCTCAACAGATACCCCTCCGTTGTGGTTGCACCTACGGTGCGGCTATCTGTATCGGTGAGGCACGCAAGCCTCCCCACCAACGGTAAGGTCCGTGGTTCATTGGGGGGAGGGGGGGGGGGGGGACGGCAGCAGATAGGCACAAAAAAGAGAATGCCAGGAAGTGAGCATTCAGCCAACAAGGTTTTGTTGCAAATAGATTACAAACACACACACACTCGCGCAAACGGAACTCACACACACATGACCGCAGTCTCTGACTAGTGAGACAGAATCTCCGCTACATGGTGCGTAGCAACTACCCTTTCCGTAATATTGTTACATTCCATCCTGGATTTTCCATTATTTCTGAAATAAACTTTGCTGGACACAATTATGAGGTTTGTTGCTAATGGTAGCTTAACTCCTAATGTTTTCCACAGATACGCTTCCACAAGTACTCCATTTATTGCCCATAGAACGTCTTGGCGGTATGCAATTTCCCCCCATGTCTTCGGCAATACTTACACTACTGGCCATTTAAATTGCTACACCAAGAAGAAATGCAGATGATAAACGGGTATTCATTGGACAAATATATTATACTATAACTGACATATGATTACATTTTTACGCAATTTGGGTGCATAGATCCTGAGAAATCAGTAGCCAGAACAACCACCTCTGGCCCTAATAACGGCCTTGATATGCCTGGGCATTGAGTCGAACAGAGCTTGGATGGCGTGTACAGGTACAGCTGCCCATGCAACTTCAACACGATACCACAGTTCATCAAGAGTAGTGACTGGCGTATTGTGACGAGCCAGTTGCTCGCCCATCATTGACCAGACGTTTTCAGTTGGTGAGAGATCTGGAGAATGTGCTGGCGAGAGCAGCAGTCGAACATTTTCTGCATCCAGAAAGGCCCTTGCAGGACCTGCACCATGCGATCGTGCATTATCCTACGGAAATGCAGGGTTTCGCAGGGATCGAATGAAGGGTAGAGCCACGGGTCGTCACACATCTGAAATGTAACGTCCACTGTTCAAAGTGCCATCAATGCGAACAAGAGGTGATCGAGACGTGTAGCCAATGGCACCCCATACCATCACGCCGGGTCATACGTCAGTATGGCGATGACGAATACAAGCTTCCAATGTGCATTCACCGCGATTTCGCCGAACACGGATGCGACCATCATGATACTGTAAACAGAACCTGGATTCTTCCGAAAAAATGATGTTTTGCCATTCGTGCACCCCGGTTTGTTGTTGAGAACACCATCGCAGGCGCTCCTGTCTGTGATGCAGCGTCAAAGGTAACCGCAGCCATGGTCTCCGAGCTGATAGTCCATGCTGCTGCAAACGTCGTCGAACTGTTCGTGCACATGGTTGTTGTGTTGCAAACGTCCCCATCTGTTACTCAGGGATCGAGACGTGGCTGCACGATCCGTTACAACCAAGCGGATAAGCTGCCTGGCATCTCGACTGCTAGTGATACCAGGCCGTTGGGATCCAGCACAGCGTTCCGTGTTACCCTCCTGAACCCACCGATTCCATTTTTTGCTAACAGTCATTGGATATCTACCAACGCGAGCAGCAATGACGCGATACGATAAACCGCAATCGCGATAGGCTACAATCCGACCTTTATCAAAGTCGGAAACGTGATGGTACGCATTTCTCCTCCTTACACGAGGCGTCACAACAAAGTTTGACCAGGCAATGCCGGTAACTGCTGTTTGTTTATGAGAAATTGGTTGGAAACTTTCCTCATGTCAGCACGTTGTAGGTGTCGCTACCGGCTACAACGTTGTGTGAATGCTCTGAAAAGCTAATCATTTCCATATCACAGCATCTTCTTCCTGTCGGTTAATTTTCACGTCTGTATCATGTCATTTTCGTGGTATAGAAATTTTAATGGCCAGTAGTGCATTTAGTCACCACCTCTACAGTGTCTCGCCTTCGTACCGTAAGATTTTCCACTTCAGGAACCGGTGAACCGAACAGTTTATTCTTAGCGTTACCACACTAAAATAAGTAAAAACGATGCTATATTTCGTGGACGCTTTGAACATGATGTTGAGCCGATACATCTGTCCGAAAAGGTTTCATCCAAAACTCGTGAACAAAAAACCTTAGTGTCGTCGTGCATCATCTTGTTGAAAACTTACCCATGGTTGAAATTTCTGTAAATCATATACGGTCGTACTACATATAGATGTGTATCCAAGAAAACATCATAAATTTTGCTACAACTTTTAAAAAATCTCTTAGACATGTCTATGTACGAGGGGCGTCTCTTTTTTCAGCCAGTTTCGTTTGAAAAATGCGGAATTTAATTAGATGAGTTCCATGCAGAAAGTTGTCACTGAGTTTCTTTTGGCAGAAAATCAGAGCATCGCAGATATTCATAGACGCGTGGAAAATGTCTACAGAGAGTTGACAGTGAACAAAGCACGGTGAACCGTCGGAAAGACGGTGAACCGTTGGACAGACGTCATCATTCGAGTGTTCTTCCTCATCCACCTTACAGGCCGAAGATCGCACCCTCCGTCTGTTTGGCCCGACGAAGGACGGATTCCGCTGTAAGATGATGGGGGTCCTCTGGCGTCGACCAGTGGAATGGTACCATGCGGGCATACAGTCCTCCCAGTAAGGTGGCGTAAGGGTGTCACAGTGAACGCAGATTATGTTGAAAAATAGAGTTTTGTAGTCAAAAGACTGGGGAGTAATATGTATTAGAATTCCCAATAAGACCAACCTGTTTTCAGAAAAAAATTGCATTACTTATTGGACGCCGCTCGTACATAGAAGAAGGTTAATCAGCTAAACCATCTTTTTTCAACAAAATGTGTAGCTTTGCCCAGCGTAGCTGCTCAGTAATACATTTTTGTAATCAGATAATTTCTCCCCTCATCCCTCAATATGCTACCTATTTTCAGTTAATTTTGACTGTAGGGAGAGCGCTAAAAAAATCGACTATCTGGAGTTACGCTATGTGTGACTGGGTAGCTCGGTGGTTAACTGTCAGACTAGTGAAAAGTTTAGGCTTCAACCCCTGTCCGTGTTAGAAGTTTTTCTATTACCTGTAGCTTCTTTCATCTATACAAATGAATTTGTCAACGCCCATAGGTAGATAACATTTTCCTTGACTTCCGGAAGGCGTCCGATACAGCTCCGCAATGTCGACTGATAAACAAAGTAAGAGCCTACGGAATATGAGACCAGCTGTGTGGTTGGATTGAAGAGTTTTTAGCAAACAGAACACAGCATGTGGTTCTCAATGAAGAGATGTCTATGGACGTTAAAGTAACCTCTGGCGTGTCACAGGGGAGTGTTATGAGACCATTGCTATTCAAAATATATATAAATGACCTAGTAGATAGTGTCGGAAGTTCCATGCGGCTTTTCACTGGTGATGCTGTGGTATACATAGAAGTTGCAGCATTAGAAATTGCAGCGAAATATAGGAAGAACTGCAGCGGATAGGCACTTGGTGCAGGGACTGGCAACTGGCCCTTAACATAGACAAATGTAATGTATTGCGAATACATAGAAATAAGGATCCTTTATTATGTGATTATATGATAGTGGAACAAACACTGGTAGCAGTTACTTCTGTAAAATATCTGGGAGTATGCGTGCGGAACGATTTGAAGTGGAATGATCATATAAAATTAATTGTTGGTAAGGCGGGTACCAGGTTGAGATTCATTGGGAGAGTCCTTACAAAATGTAGTCCATCAACAAAAGAGGTGGCTTACAAAACACTCGTTCGACCTATACTTGAGTATTGCTCATCAGTGTTGGATCCGTACCAGGTCAGGTCGACAGAAGACATAGAGAAGATGAAAAGAAGAGCGGCGCGTTTCGTCACAGGGTTATTTGGTAAGCGTGATAGCGTTACGTAGATGTTTAGCAAACTCAAGTGACAGAATCTGCAAGAGAGGAGCTCTGCGTCGCGGTGTAGCTTGCTGTCCAGGTTTCAAGAGGGTGCGTTTCTGGATGAGGTATCGAATATATTGCTTCTCTGAGTCAGATGGTAGGTCGCCAGACTGATACATTCTACACACCAACATTGTTGTTGTTGTGGTCTTAAGTCCTGGGACTGGTTAGATGCAGCTCTCCATGCTACTCTATCCTGTGCAAGCTTCTTCATTTCCCAGTACCTACTGCAGCCTACATCCTTCTGAATCTGCTTAGTGTATTCATTTCTTGTTCTCCCTCTATGATTTTTACCCTCCACACTGCCATCCAATACTAAATTGGTAATCCCTTGATGCCTCAGAACATGTCCTACCAACCGATCCCTTCTTCTTGCCAAGTTGTGCCACAAACTCCTCTTCTCCCCAATTCTATTCAATACTTCCTCATTAGTTATATGATCTACCATCTAATCTTCAGCATTCTTCTGTAGCACCACATTTCGAAAGCTTCTATTTTCTTCTTTTCCAAACTATTTATCGTCCATGTTTCACTTCCATACATCGCTACACTCCATACAAATGCTTTCAGAAACGACTTCCTGACATTTAAATCTATACCCGAAGTTGACAAATTTCTCTTCTTCAGAAACGCTTTGCTTGCCATTGCCAGTCTACATTTTATATCCTCTCTATTTCGACCATCATCAGTTATTTTGCTTCCCAAATAGCAAAACTCCTTTACTACTTTAAGTGTCTCATTTCCTAATCTAATTCCCTCAGCATCAGCCGACTTAATTCGACTACATTCCATTATCCTCGTTTTGCTTTTGTTGATGTTCATCTTATATCCTCCTTTCAAGACGCTGTCCATTCTGTTCAACTGCTCTTCCAAGTCCTTTGCTGTCTCTGACAGAATTACAATGTCATCGGGAACCTCAAAGTTTTTATTTCTTCTCCATGGATTTTAATACCTACTCCGAACTTTTCATTTGTTTCCTTTACTGCTTGCTCAATATACAGATTGAATAACATCGGGGAGAGGCTACAACCCTGTCTCACTCCCTTCCCAACCACAGCTCCCCTTTCATGTGCCTCGGCTTTCTGTACAAACTGTAAATAGCCTTCGCTCCCTGTATTTTACCCATGCCACCTTCAGAATTTGAAAGAGAGTGTTCCAGTTAACACTGTCAAATGCTTTCTCTCATGAATAGTCGTTTTGTTGCCACTTACCCCAATGATTTTAGAAATTCTGAAGAAATGCTATCTACCTCTTCTGCCTTATTTGATCTTAAGTCCTTCAAAGCTCTTTTAAATTCTGTTTCTAATACTGGATCCCGTATTTCTTCTAAAACGACTCCTGTTCCTTCTTCTATCAGATCAGACAGATCTTCCCCCTCATAGAGGCTTCCAATGTATTCTTTCCACCTATTCCCTTTCTCCTCTGCATTTAACAGTAGAATTCCCGTTGCACTCTTAGTGTTATTACCCTTGCTTTTAATGTCACCGAAGGTTGTTTTGAGTTTCCTGTATGCGGCGTCTGTCCCTCCGACAATCATTTTTTTCCGATGTCTTCACATTTTTCCTGCAACCATTTCGTCTTAGCTTCCCTGCACTTCCTGTTTATTTCATTCATCAGGGACTTGTATTTCTCTATTCCTGAGTTTCCCGGAACGCTTTTGTACTTCCTCCTCCAATCAATCAATTGAAATATTTCTTCTGTTACCCATGGTTTCTTCGTAGTTAACTTCTTTGTACCTATGTTTTTCTTACCCGCTTCTGTGATGACCCTTTTTAGAGGTGTCCATACCTCTTCAACTTTACTGCCTACTGAGTTATTCCTTATGGCTGTATCTATAGCCTTGAGAACTTCAACCGTATCTCATCATTCCTTAGTATTTCAGAATCCTACTTCTTTGCGTATTGATTCTTCCTGACTATTGTCTTAAACTTCAGCCTACTAGCCTACTCTTCATCCATACTATATTGTGATCTGAGTCTATATCTGCTGCTGGGTACACTTTACAATCCGGGCTCGTACCCGTGGTCAAGGGGTAGCGTTTTTGATTCATAATCAAAACGTCGATAGTTCCGGGTTCGAATCCCGCCACCGCATAAAGTTTGATTAATTATCAGCATTGGCGACCGAAGAGTTCCGGTGTAAGATGTCACTCTTATTCTACCAACGGCCTTGTCAAAGAGTGCAGAGAAGCGGACAGAGGTTCAGGGCACTCTCTTGTCCTAGGGGTGGGAAACTGCCCCTAAAGGTGGAAGAATCAGCAATAATCAACGGCATGAGGATGGAGACGGCAATGGAAACCACTGCATTAAAGACAAATAATGAGCATCCACAGGACATGTGGCCTATAATTGAAGAAGTGTCATCATGATCTCTCCATTGGCAAAACTTTCCGGAATAGTCCACCATTCGGATCTCCGGGAGGGGACTGGCAAGGGGAGGTTACCATGAGACAAGGACTCAATAATTAACGAAAGGATAACGTTCTACGAGTCGGGGCGTGGAATGTCAGAACCTGCAACGTGGTAGGGAAACCATAAAATCTGAAAAAGGAAATGCAAATTCTCAATCTAGATATAGTAGGGGACAGTGAAGTGAAGTGGAAAGAAGACAAGGATTTCTGGTGAGATGAGTATAGGGTAATATCAACAGCAGCAGAAAATGGTATAATGGGAGTAGGATTCGTTATGAATAGGAAAGCAATGTAAAGAGTGTGTTACTGTGAACGGTTGAGTGACAGATTTGTTCTTATCAGAATCGACAGCAAACCAACGCCGACAACGATAGTTCAGGTATACATGCCGACGTCGCAAGCTGAAGATGAAGAGATTGAGAAAGTCTGTGAGGATACTGAAAAGGTAATACAGTAACTAAAGGGGGATGGAAATCTTATATTCATGGGAGACTGGAATGCAGTTGAAGGGGAAGCAGTAGAAGAAAAGGTTACAGTAGAGTATGGGCGTGAGACAAGGAATGAGAGAGGAGAAAGACTAATTGAGTTCAGTAACAAGTTACAGCTAGTAATAGCTTATACTCTGTTCAAGAAACACAAGAGGAGGAGGCATATTTGTAAAAGGCCGGGCGATACGGGAAGATTTCAGTTAATTCCACAACCCACCGTTATCCTTGTTTAATTTATATTGATACTCGTCTTACAATCTCTTTCCGAGGCACTATCCATTCCATTTAACTGATCAGCCAAGTACTTAGCTTCAGTTAGTGCATTTACAATATACAGGTTGAATAATATGAAGAATAACTATAATCTTGTTTCACCACCTTCAACAATCGCTTCCCTTTCATGACTATTAGTACGATCTAAAAAGTTTTAGAAAACCTTTAAATGCACGTAATTCGCGCCACCTTCAGAGTATGAAAGGGTGCCACAGTAAATATTGGTAAAAGCTTTTCTTAGATGTACAAATGCTGTGAACGGCCGGCCGAAGTGGCCGTGCGGTTAAAGGCGCTGCAGTCTGGAACCGCAAGACCGCTACGGTCGCAGGTTCGAATCCTGCCTCGGGCATGGATGTTTGTGTTGTCCTTAGGTTTAACTAGTTCTAAGTTCTAGGGGACTAATGACCTCAGCAGTTGAGTCCCATAGTGCTCAGAGCCATTTGAACCATTTTGCTGTGAACGTAGAGCCATCTTTTCTCAACATATTAGCCATAGTGTCAGTAATTTCTCTTGTGTTCCTACATTTTCCAGATCTCATTCTGATTTATCCTGAGTTCGGTCTTTACGAGCCTATCCATTTTTCTGTAAATAATTGGTGTTAGTATTTTACAACATTTATCTATCGAACAGTTATTTGGAACTGCCATTATTACTTGAAGAATGAACGAATGAAATGCAAATTCTATTTTCATGCAGTTCTAAAAGGAAAAGAGAAAAACCATAAGAGTATGGCATTAAAATTTACAATAGGATGTGGGGGAAGATACTGAAAAGAGAAGAGACAGTAGAGAACGGAAGATAAAATATAATATTAGAAAATGATGCTGTTGTTTTGCATATTTCGGTACTCATAGTGAGTGCATCATGCTGGAGTTTTGAGCTCAGAGCCCGTACTTGCGGAAGAAAAATAATGAGTTAACAATGGTTCTGCCTTTTTGCAAGTAGACAAATTATTGTTGTGTTTTATTGCCCACACATATTTCGCCACAGTTCTTGGTCCTCAGCTGGTTTTTTAATTAATTTCGTGAAATACATATGCAGAGGTTATCTGTAGGTTGATTAATATGCTAGATCAGATCCTGTTGTCATTTAAACTGTATCTGCACTTCACTTTTTATTTTACATTGTATGTGTCCTGTGGCTGCCAACCAAAATCAGCCACAGGTCTAAATTAGCACACCATGTCCTCTGCGAACATGAGAAGTGTTAGAAAATCGTCTGCATCGAACTTTTTTTAGTTTATTATCCAGTTATTAAATTATAATTTCTGTTAAAATTAACGGCATATGTCCATTTTTGCCTTACCGTTGTAATATTTTACTAGGCGTTAGCTGTGACAAGATTGTTTTATATGTGCTAATAGTGTTTTTGTATAGATGAGCTGAACCTGCAGGCATCGATAAAAGTTTTGTCAAACTTAGGTACGGTGAACTATTTCTAGGCTTCCAAAAACTTCTATCGAAGTCCACAGATTCAGCTCATCTACACCAAAACACGTATGGTATATAAAAACAAACGTGTTACAGGTAAGGACTAGCAAAATACTACAATGCTAATGTCAAAAACGGGCATATGCCACAAATTTCAGCGGAACTTATATATTAATTTTGGATAATAAACAAAAAAAATTAATGCAGACGATTTTCTAACATTCCTCATGTTTGCAGATGGCATGGCCTACTAATTAAGACCTTTGGCTGATTTTGGTTGGCAGCCACAGGACTCACACAACGTAAAGTAGAAAGTAAAGCGTAGATACAGTTTAAATGACAACAAAATCTGATTATCGTATTCCTTAAACTAAAAATAATCTGCATTTCAAGTAAATAATAAAAAAAAATATCACCCAGCATCTCATAACAGTGATGAAGCATGTGTAGGTGATAAAACAAAACGATAATTTGTGTACCTGCAAAGTAGAACAGATGTGATTTCTGGCGTTCCCCAAGGTTATGTCCTTATCTATGTACACAAGTTAGGAGACAATGTCAGCAGTCATCTTAGGTTGTTTGTAGATGATGTTATTGTTTATCGTTTAGTAAAGTCATCAGAAGATCAAAACAAATAGCAAAACGGTTTAGAAAAGATACCTGTATGGTGCGAAAATTGGCAATTGACCCTAAATAACGAAAAGTATGAAGACATTCACATGAGTGCTAAAAGAAATCTGTTAAACTTCGGATACACAATAAATCAGTCAAATCTAAAGGCCGTAAATTCAACTAAATACCTAGGAATTACAATTACGAACAACTTAAACTGGAAAGAACATATAGAAAATGTTGTGGGGAAGGCTAACCAAAGACTGCGGTTTATTGGCAGGACACTTAGAAAATGTAACACATCTACTAAGGAGACTGCCTATACTACGCTTGTCCGTCCTCTTTTAGAATACTGCTGCACGGTGTGGGATCCTTACCAGATCGGAATACATCGAGAAAGTTCAAAGAAGGGCAGCACGTTTTGTATTATCGCAAAATAGGGGAGAGAGTGTCACTGAAATGATACAGGATTTTGGTGGACACCATAAAACCAAAGGCGTTTTTCGTTGTGGCAGAATCTTCTCACGAAATTTAATCACCAGTTTTCGCCTCCTAACGCGAAAATATTCTTTTGGCGCCGACCTACATGTGGAGAAACGTTCATCATAACAAAATAAGGGAACTTCCTGGCAACTTAAAACTGTATGCCGGACCAAGACTCGGACTCGGAACCTTCCCCTTTCGCGGGCAACTGCTCTACCAAGCCGGCCGGTGTGGCCGGGCGGTTCTAGGTGCTTCAGTCTGGAACCGCGCGACTGCTACGGTCGCAGGTTCGAATCCTGCTTCGGGCATATATGTGAGTGATGTCCTTAGATTAGTTAGGTTTAAGTAGTTCTGAGTTCTAGGGGACTGATGACCTCAGATGTTAAGTCCCATAGTGCTCAGAGCCATTTTGCTCTATCAACCGAGCTACCCAAGCAAGACTCACGCCCCGTCCACACAGCTTTTAATTCTGCCAGCACCTCGTCTCCCACTTTCCAAACTTTATAGAAGCTCTCCTGCGAAACGAGCAGAAATAAGGGAAGTCAAAGCTCCCACGGACAGATATAGGTGTTCGTTTTTGCCGCGCGCTCTACGAGACTGGAATAATAGAGAATTATTGTAAAGGTGGTTCTACGAAACCCGTACCAGGCAGTTAAATATGATTTGCAGAGCATCCAAGTAGATGCAGAAAGAGGTGGACCCATCCTTGATACATTATTACATGTACATCTACATGATTACTATGCAATTCACATGTAAGTGCTTGGCAGAGGATTCGTCGAACCACAATCATACTATCTCTCTACCATTCCACTCCCGAACAGCGCGCGGGAAAACGAACACCTAAACCTTTCTGTTCGAGCTCTGATTTCTCTTATTTTATTTTGATGATCATTCCTACCTATGTAGGTTGGGCTCAACAAAATATTTTCGCATTCGGAAGAGAAAGTTGGTAACTGAAATTTCGTAAATAGATCTCGCCGCGACGAAAAACGTCTTTGCTTTAATGACTTCCATCCCAACTCGCGTATCATATCTGCCACACTCTCTCCCGTATTACGTGATAATACAAAACGAGCTGCCCTTTCTTGCACCCTTTCGATGTCCTCCGTCAATCCCACCTGGTAAGGATCCCACACCGCGCAGCAATATTCTAACAGAGGACGAACGATTGTAGTGTAAGCTGTCTCTTTAGTCGACTTGTTGCATCTTCTAAGTGTCCTGCCAATGAAACGCAACCTTTGGCTCGCCTTCCCCACAATATTATGTATGTGGTCTTTCCAACTGAAGGTGTTCGTAATTTTAACACCCAGGTACTTAGTTGAACTGACAGCCTTGAGAATTGTACTATTTATCGAGTAATCGAATTCCAACGGATTTCTTTTGGAACTCATGTGGATCACCTCACACTTTTCGTTATTTAGCGTCAACTGCCACCTTCAATACCATACAGCAATCTTTTCTAAATCGCTTTGGAACTGATACTGGTCTTCGGATGACCTTAATAGACGGTAAATTACAGCATCATCTGCGAACAACCTAAGAGAACTGCTCAGATTTTCACTCAGGTCATTCGCATAGACCAGGAACAGCAGAGGTCCCAGGACGCTTCCCTGGGGAACACCTGATATCACTTCAGTTTTATTCGATGATTTGCCGTCAATTAGTACGAACTGCGACCTTCCTGACAGGAAATCACGAATCCAGTCGCACGATAAGAGGACTACCTTTTCCAAGCGTTATTGAGGCCTACATGGCTTCGAACACGTAAACACCCACGAGCAGCACGCAGCTGACATACGGCCGGGCCGCACAGTAGGAGGGACAACAGCGGTTAGCCGCGGCTGGAGCCTCCGGGCTGCGCGGTGCGGTGCGCTGCGGAGAGCAGGAAGCGGAGCGGAAGGCCCCGGAGTGGAGCCGTGCGGATCACCGCTTCGCCTCGCCCGCGGCCGCCGGTGTCCTCCTGTGAGCAAGGTGGCGCGACACGCCCTCTGAGGTCGTTCCGGGCGGCGTCATTAAGACGGCGAGAGCATAAAAATAATGACGCCGGCCCGGCCCGGCCCGGCCCGGCCCGGCCCGGCCCAGGACACTTTTAATTCCGGGTGGCCCCAGCAGCGGTGGCGGCGGCGGCCCACCCCTGTCGCGTCCTGGCGCGGTCGCCATTATGCGCCGCCGGCAGCCGGACGCCGCCGATGCCGCCGCCTCGTCACGGGGCCTGCATAATTAATACCGGGCCCGTCGCGCAAAAACAAAGCCCGCCTCTGTAGCGCCGCTGCCACCTTCCAATCGCCCCGCTGCGTCTGCGTCCTATCCACCGCCGGTTCCTGCGACGGATAACGCACAGTGTTTGCTGTTTTTCCTGCATAAGTACGTCTCAGCGTACAGGTAGCTCTATACGCGTCATAAAGTTGTGTACTGCCTGCAGTCATTTACTTACATGTTCGGCTACTGACTGGGTTATCTCTATCTGCAACTATTTCCGTACTCGAATAGCAGTGTGTGAAATGTCCGAAACTGTCCACGTACGAGGTGTGTGAGAAAAGTAATGACACTGACTTTGTATTAAGCAAAGTTTTTATGAATGAGATTTTCAGTCTGCAGCGGAGTGTGCGCTGATATGAAACTTGAAACTTCGTGGAAGATTAAAACTGTGTGCCGGACCGAGACTCGAACTCGGGACCTTTGCCTTTCACGGGCAAGTGCTTTTCCTTTTTTTTAACTGTATCACAGGTGTATTTCTTATGGAACTAAACTTAAAATTACATATCCTAAATTCACAAATGCCAAGTCATTATGGAGTGTAAAAAAGCTGGAAATAAACAGAAACCGATATGTTATTCACTCCATTTCATTTTAAATGCAGTACATATTTTAACAATTGGAGAAAAATCACTTCAGTACTTCATGATACAACATCCAATAACTTGTAGATAACACTATCATCAAAAAGGTAAGCTAATTCATACACTTCGACATTACAAAAATTGAAGAATCACAATTATTGAAGTATGCCACTTGGTTTCTTAAATAAGTCATCACAAAGGCAGAAATATCCAATAGTTTCCATTTTTGCACCTAGTACAATAAATACTTCTCCAATGCACTTTACACTTGCAAGCTGCTTCTCTCAGCGGCTAAAAGTTTTAATTACGTTCCAGTAATTTAAACTGAAATAGCTTATGCCTCAGGGCATCACATAATAAACCTGCTCTGATTATTTTAAAATTACCGTGTCCACTTAAATCTACAACTGTAGAGCCAGTGCGGATTTCTTGTGGATTTTTGCCAGCATCAAAAACTGCATCTACATATTGCCACAAGTGAGAGAATTCTTCTACTTCAGTTGCACTCTGTTTTCCACTGCTATTTGCACTAGTAAGAGCAATACGTTCTCCGAACTTTTTTACAACTTCAACTATAAATCTGTCTTGTGGAATGCGTATACCGACGTTCGGGATTCCAGTATTAAATTTAGCATTAAAAGTTTTTGATCTTTTGAGGACGATTGTAAAAGGTCCTCGAAGAATACACTGTAAGAGGGCAGGAGGAAGAATGCTTGTGTCCGCCCACTTTTCCATTTTGCTGATAGAACTAACACAGATCGCAATTGGTTTCGCTGCATCCCGACGTTTTATTTTGTACAGTTTTTCAACAGCATCTTCACTCTGAACAGCACCTGCTAGACCGTACACAGTGTCAGTAGGTACCGCTATCACACAGTCTTGCATTAATAAACGGACTGCTTGCTCAGCATGCTTCCAATTTTTTACGGTTTATCGTCACTCCTTACGAACACTGCCAAAAGCTTTATAATCATGTTTAATGGATTGCAGAGCCATTTTACGAAGTAACTCCACCGTTTCGTAATGGATTTTACTGTTACGGTGCCGGAGACAAATTGTCGTTCCAAACACAGTTATCTTAATCATTGCTTTAGGAATGGACATTTATCAATGTACACACATAATTCGTGTGTCTTCCACGTAAACACATCCACAAATGTGCAAATGTCACTATCACACGATCAACGTAACCAAACCGTATCACATGGTACCCTTCGTTCCACAAACAAACGCGATGCACACGCCATCTGAGCTACCCAAGCACGACTCACGCCCTGTCCTCACAGCTTCACTTCTGCCAGTACCTCGTCTCCTACCTTCCAAACTTTACAGAAGCTCTCCTGCGAACCTTGCAGAACTAGCACTCCTGAAATCAGAACTAGCACACAATTTTAATCTGCCATGAAGCTTCGTATCAGCGCATACTCAGCTGCAGAGTGAAAATCTCATTCTGGAAACATCCCCCAGGCTGTGGCTAAGCCATGTCTCCGCAATATCCTTTCTTTCAGGAGTGCTAGTTCTGCAAGGATCGCAGGTGAGCTTCTGTAAAGTTTGGTAGGTAGGACACGAGGTACTGGCAGAAGTAAAAAAATGGTTCAAATGGCTCTGAACATTATGGGACTTAACATCTGAGGTCATCAGTCCCCTAGAACTTAGAACTACTTAAACCTAACTAACCTAAGAACATCACACACATCCATGCCCGAGGCAGGATTCGAACCTACGACCGTAGCGACCGCGCGGTTCCAGACTGTAGCGCCTAAAACCGCTCGGCCACCCGGCCGGCGCGGAAGTAAAGCTGTGAGGACTGGGCGTGAGTTGTGCTTCGGTTGCTCATATAGTAGAGCACTTGTCCTTGAAAGGCAAAGGTCCCGAGTTCGAGTCTCGGTCCGGCACACAGTTTCAATCTGCCAGGAAGTTTCAGAGTTTTTATGTTTTTCAGATAACATCATTGTCAATTATATGAATGCGTGGTGTCTGTTTTTTTCGGACATTTGTCCGAAACAACACACAACAGGCATTCATATAATTGATTGATTAGCATATCTGAGCAATGTTCTCCAGTGTCGACGCACAAAATCGTCCTACCTCTTGTGGAAATCTCAGAGTAACGAACGTGGAGGGAATGGACAGAGACTGAGAATAGATGGCGCTCGACGAGAGTATGGATCGGCCGTGAGGCATGACGAGATAGTCCGCGCAGGTGAGCTAAGACTGTGTCCCGGATGGCACAGTGAATCCTGCTCGGGTGCACATTGTTATTTGTCACCACTGAATCCGAGTGACTTCCCCATGTGAAACGTCCCCTTTGAACAATTCTTACACGACTGTCCTTAAACTGACATACAATATTTTTAGCGCAACGCAATCTGACTTTCAAAATTCCCTACAAAAGAATGGCCCTGACTAACATTAAACTATACCTTTCACAAATCACTTACCTCACAAAAATCTTCGCTGCTCAAGCTACTGCAATACAGCGAGCGCCACTACTGCCAGCTAAATAAAAGATTCAAACTATGGAAGGCACTAACTACTGATAGGGATAGTTAGCAAATGAAAGATATTAATAGAGAACAGACAATGTATTTACCTTAATATCATCACAAGTCATAATATATATATCAGTTCATGACAAATTACAAAACTCCGCCATCTCTCTCTCCCCACATCCACCACTGCTGGCGGCTCACCTCCAACTGCGCAACGCTACGCGCTGTTCACATCCAGCTGCCGCTGCCCAACACTACAATGGCGAGTATTACAACAATGCAAAGCAGCCACAGACTGCACACAGCACAGCCAGTGATTTTCATACAGAGGTGGCGTTACCATAAAAAAACCTAAACAGCCTACTTACATAGCGAAAACATAAACAGCCTACTTACACATGTAGTTGGCAGCGGTCATCCCCTCCCTCTCCTTTCCTTTTTTCCCCACAGCCCCTTCAATTTACAGGTAACATTGTTGTCCACTTCAAACAAGTTCCCTTCGGTAGTTATATACAGATAGCACTTGGTAGTGGTCCCAAAACGCTTGCCGGCCGGTGTGGCCGAGCGGTTCTAGGCGCTTCAGGCTGGAACCGCGCGACTGCTAAGGTCGCAGGTTCGAATCCTGCCTCGGGCATGGGTGTGTGTGTGACGTTCTTAGGTTAGTTAAGTGTAAGTAGTTCTAAGTTATAGGGGACTGATGACCTGAGATGTTGAGTCACATAGTACTCAGAGCCATTTTTTCAGAGCCAAAACGCTTCAGTTCGTAGAGTCTTTAATGTGTCGATAAAATCCTTTCAATGTTCTCCAGAGTAACAAAACGATATCCTTTGAAGACAGTTTTTGAGTTCGGGATAGGTAAAAGTAACGAGGACCCATATTACGTGAATAGCGGGCCTGTGGAACAAGAGGAACGCTTTTTGAGGTCAAAAAGGCCATGATGGAAGTGGCCATCTGACATGGGCCGTTGTCATGATGCAGCATACAAGTATCTGAAATTGTCCTGAGCCTTTCAAGGATATCTTTGTCGATCAATTGCTTAGCAGTTGTCCGTATTGCTAAATATGGCTCCTACTCTCACAAGAGCACGCACGCGTTCGACATTTTCGTTGTTTTTTGAAGTTCAAGTTCTCTCTGGGTGTGGTTCTTGTTCAACATGTTCTCGGCCTTTTAAAAATGATTTATGCCAGCGAAAACCTTGAACTCTTGATATGGAATGTTCCCCACAGGACTGTTTCAACTTTTTAAATGTCACAGTCACGGATTCCCCGACTTTAAGAGAACAGAAAAGCATGACTGCTATCGCCGCTCTATATTCCACTCTTCCATTTCCGTAACACACAACAAAAACACAACTTCACTGATAGTGCTTTCAAAAATCACATGATGGTTGTACGGAGCTGAAACTCGGACTGAGCATCTGTAAGGGATGAACACACCCGTCTACACAAGTAGAACAACACAGTGTTGCCAGATTGCTTGCACTGTTGTCAGTCTCATTACTTTTCTCATGCATCTAGCGATTGCCTATGCGCTGCACAGAAGTGATTCAGAATAACACGCCAACGCTGACGCTTGCATATGGAACATAATAGTAAGGCAACAATTTGTAATGCACCAGAAAGCAAAATGCTATAACGAACATTTTGACTTAGTTTATATGGCCAAAACTAGTAGCGACGTAATGAAGTGTGTGAAAGCAGCTGATTGTGTAGCTATGCAAATACGTCTTTCATGAAACGAAGATCATTGACAAGTTATAAAACAGTTAAATTTGATACTGAAGAAAATACGTTTTACTTATTTCGTTTGGGAAGAAACTGCAGATTCTCAGTGAGTTAATTGTAAGTATACATAGTACATATGTTTTACATGAAACTATGTCTTTACTTATTTTTATCATTTAAACACTGACCTACAGAATTTTCCCTGACAAAGACAACTCAGACTTAACCTATTCATTTATTACCCACAGTATACAAGCCCAACGCAATCTGACTGCTTTGCATTGACAACATAATTAACACAAAAGAATGGTCCTGAATTGCAAGAAATCCTAACAATAATAAAAATCCAAAAAATATGAAATTAAAGAAATATGAAACTACCTCCAACTCTGTTAATTGCCTAAACTCATTTCAGTCAGGAATCACATTTTTTTTTTTTTTTTTTGTAAGTCACTTACCTCACAGAAAATCTTCATAACACGAACTACAGCAATTACACCAAGCGGCAACTGCATCCAGCTAAATAAAAGGATTCCAACTACTATACACTCAAACTACTAGCTGGCATATGGTTAGCAAAAGAAAGATTTTGTTGAAGAGCAAACAATGTATTTAGAAAATTTTACCTTATTCATGTGACACCCAATTCTAAAAATTATATGCTTGTCAATAATTCCACAACCCAAACTTTACCAACAACATCCATCCTCATTTACATTTCCTTGCGTCTCACTTTACAATGCATGTCCTACCAACACAGAGTCTCCACTAAGAACGACATGTCCATACAATTCTCACTAACTGCTAGCCCGTCCAACCACAGAATGTCTTGCCGAGGGTGCAGAGCGCTGCCAGCGATATTAACACAATCTATAGCGCTGCCAACATACAAACAGGCCACTTACACACATAGCAATAATAACAACAAGGTATATATACCAATAGCTGCAGTAACGAAAGGTACTGCAGTAACGTGAGTCATTTTAACACTGCATGTAGGTAAGAAAAGAGATACAATACTACCACTTTACTCCGGTGGCGATAAATAACTGGAAGCAGCTATGTTTTTTTTTTCTTTTCTTTTTTTTAAGTATTATGACTGGTTTGATACGGTGACTTTACGAATTCCTCTCCTCCTCCGCCAACCTCATCACCTCAGAGAAACACTTGCGATCTACATCCTAAAAAAATTTGTAGGATGTATTCGAATCTCTGTCTTCCCCTATATCTTTTACCCCCCCCCCCCCCCCCCCCCCCCCCAGTGCTCCCTCTAGTACGGGAAAGTTACTCCCTGCCTGATGTCTCAACACCTGTACTATCATCCTGCCCCTCCTTCCTGCCATTGTTTTCCATACGTTCCTTTCTTCGCCGATCCTACGGAGAACCTCCTCATTCCTTACCTTATCAGTCAACGTAAATTTCAACTTTCTTGTGTAGCACCACATCTCAAGTGCTGCGTTTCCCCTCTGCTCCTGTTTCTCCACAGTCCTTGATTCAGTACCATACAATCCTATGCTCCAAACGTATATTCTCAGAAATTTCTTCCTCAAATGAATGCCCAGTTTTCATACTAGTAGACTTCTTTTGTCCCACCATGGCCTGTTTGCTTTGCTAGTCTGCTTTTTATGTCCTCCTTGCTCCGTCCATCATGAAATATTTTGCTTACTTGGTAACAGAATTCCTTAACTTCACCTACTTCTTGATCTCCAATTCTGATGTAAAATATCTCGCTCTTCTGCTACTTCCCGTTACATTCCTCTTTCTTCTAGTTACTCTCAATCCATATTCTGTTCTCATTAGACTGTTCATTCCATTCAACATAACTTGTTACTCTTCTTCACTTTCACTAAGGATAGCAATATCATCAGCGAATTTCTTCAGCGAGATTCCTTAGCCTTCAAGAGTGAGATTAAATCTCACTCTTGAACATTTCTTTTATTTCCGTCATTACTTCTTCTGATGTGCAGATTCAACAGTAGGAGCGAAAGACTACATACCGGTCTTACACCCTTTCTACTACGTGCACTTCGCTCTTGGTCTTCCACCCTTATTTTTCCTTTGATTCTTGTACATATTATATGAGGCGCGAAATGGAAACCACTGTAAAAATCCGATCGAACTTTGCACAGATGTGTTGTGCAGTATTTTTAGGGTGCCTGTCGATCGCTTCACTTCACTCTTTTCAGTTCAGAGCGCAAAGTGATCAGGTAGAAATACCTAAAACAACAGTGTCTGACGCGAAGCATGTGAATCTGGTGAGAGATTTCGCCTGAAGCTATGTTTCCCACATAACATAAATGTCATGCGTTTCTTTCTCGAAGATAATTTTCAACCGCATTCTGCAGGGGCAATGAAGACACTCCTGCAGCGTTTTCGATGGGAAATGTTTGATCACCCACAATACAGCCCTTAATTGGCTCCCTCAGTTGTTTATCTCCACGCACATGAACCGCTGGCTACGAAGACAACCTTTTGGCACAAAAAATGAAAGGCAGACCAGCGTAGAGAATTGGCGGAAAGGACAGGCGGCTACTTTCTGTTACGAGAGTTCTGGAAAGTTTGTACACCGCCACGACAAAAGTCTCAGTCGGAGCGGCGACTATTTAGAGAGGTAGCTGGAAGGTGTGGCGAATAAAAAGTTTTTGATTTTCATTGTGGTTTTCTTTTCGCGACCGATCGGACCTTACATTCCGAGCAGCCCTCGTATATTATCCGTCTTCCCCTGCTGCTTACCCCTACTTTTTCCATCATTTCAAACATCTGGCACCTTTTTCATTACCGAACACTTTTCTTAGGTCGATGTATCCAATGATTATTGATTTTTTCAGTTTTGCATCCATTAATAAGCCAACCTAAGGACTGTCTCTTTCGTTCCTTTAACTTTTCTAAAGGTGAACAGTAACAGCCGTGAAATATGTTACTCGTATATTGAGGTCGATGTTACAGACAGCAGATGCCAGGATGGTCATCTCAGGATGGCGTCTTCAGGTTCATGGACGGGAATCAGAAGAGCTCAACTAGCAATAACATTCTTTTTTCAGTAGGACGATCGTACGGAGCGTAGCGACTCGGCTAACAGCCGTGTACCGCAAGTCTCTAGAGCAACGGAAGGTTCCAAATGATTGGAAAACAGCACAGGTAGTCCCAGTCTTCAAGAAGGATCGTCGAGCAGATGCGCAAAACTATAGACCTATATCTCTGACGTCGATCTGTTGTATAATTTTAGAAAATGTTTTTTGTTCGAGTATCATGTCGTTTTTGGAAACCCAGAATCTACTCTGTAGGAATCAACATGGATTCCGGAAACAGCGATCGTGTGAGACCCAACTCGCTTTATTTGTTCATGAGACCCAAAAAATATTAGATACAGACTCCCAGGTAGATGCTATTTTTCTTGACTTCCGGAAGGCGTTCGATACAGTTCCACACTGTCGCCTGATAAACAAAGTAAGAGCCTACGGAATATCAGACCAGCTGTGTGGCTGGATTGAAGAGTTTTTAGCAAACAGAACACAGCATGTTGTTATCAATGGAGAGACGTCTACAGACGTTAAAGTAACTTCTGGCGTGCCACAGGGGAGTGTTATGGGACCATTGCTATTCACAATATATATAAATGACCTAGTAGATAGTGTCGGAAGTTCCATGCGGCTTTTCGCGGATGATGCTGTAGTATATAGAGAAGTTGCAGCATTAGAAAATTGTAGCGAAATGCAGGAAGATCTGCAGCGGATAGGCACTTGGTGCAGGGAGTGGCAACTGACCCTTAACATAGACAAATGTAATGTATTGCGAATACATAAAAAGAAGGATCCTTTATTGTATGATTATATGATAGCGGAACAAACACTGGTAGCAGTTACTTCTGTAAAATATCTGGGAGTATGCGTGCGGAACAATTTGAAGTGGAATGATCATATAAAATTAATTGTTGGTAAGGCGGGTACCAGGTTGAGATTCATTGGGATAGTCCTTAGAAAATGTAGTCCATCAACAAAGGAGCTGGCTTACAAAACATTCGTTCGACCTATACTTGAGTATTGCTCATCAGTGTGGGATCCGTACCAGGTCGGGTTGACAGAGGAGACGGAGAAAATCCAAAGAAGAGCGGCGCGTTTCGTCACAGGGTTATTTGGTAAGCGTGATAGAGTTACGCAGATGTTTAGCAAACTCAAGTGGCAGACTCTGCAAGAGAGGCGCTCTGCATCGCGGTGTAGCTTGCTCGCCAGGTTTCGAGAGGGTGCATTCCTGGATGAGGTATCGAATATATTGCTTCCCCCTACTTATACCTCCCGAGGAGATCACGAATGTAAAGTCAGAGAGATTCGAGCGCGCACGGAGGCTTTCAGACAGTCGTTCTTCCCGCGAACCATACGCGACTGGAACAGGAAAGGGAGGTAACGACAGTGGCACGTAAAGTGCCCTCCGCCACACACCGTTGGGTGGCTCGCGGAGTATAAATGTAGATGTAGATGTAGATGTAGATGACTTGTGAAGGCAACAGCTGCTACCTAAACATAGCACTCGGTGACATAATCGTCCAGGACAGCGCTATAGACAGGAAAAACAGAGCGGCTAAAACAGATACCACTATTTTATTTCTGAATATCCGGTATATTTCGGTGTTTCTTTAGTCTGGCTAACAACAGTCATTTCTGTTTTTTACTGATAACCGGGTACAAAACAGATATGTCAAAATGCCATAGCAGTGGTAGTAAAATGTTTGGTTTTCAAATAAAACTTTTAAAAACGAGTTTGGTAGGAACCTCTTTGACTTCTGAAAGACTGGTATCGGTTTTGAACGATACTGTTTCTGATGAAAGGAGAGAACTTACAGATCAGTATCTTGTAGAACCGGTTTTTATGAACAAATTGCGCAATAAACATTGGTTAGCGGGTTAATTCGTTACTGAAATTTTAACTGTTGCCACGTAATTTCTTCTGGTAGATATTATATTTTGCATATTTTCATTTGAATTTTTTGAACTGACGCTTCTGGTTTCGTCAGTATAAAAGTCAGTTGTTTTCAATTCCCATTAAAATGTAAAATCTATATTTATAAAAAAACACACTTTTTCATTCGGAATAATTAAATAAAGAGCACGCTAGAAATTTTACGCAAAAACCTTGTTATTCGTCTGTTAAAAGTTTAAAAACTGATTTATAGTTTACAATAAAAATAGAAAGTAACAGATCTGCTGCTTGTGTCTAAATAAAATGCCTTAATCTGCCTGTAGCCGCTGGGAACGCGCAACTTAATACGTAAAATAAAGTTTTCCAACTTCAGTTTAACCGATTAGGACTGACTATTCGTAATGTCCAGAAAGTGATATGACACTCGATTACAACTTGATTTTTGATCAGACGTTTAAAAAAATTAGAATCAGTAGAGAACACTGGTGAATTTTTTTGTAATATTCAACCCCATTACTTTTAGAGAAAAGCAGCGAAGAGTGGATGGACTAAGTTTCCTTTTATTTAAGTTACTTAAGTCTTTCATTTTATACTTTGATTCTGTTGATCTTGACACGTATAGTCCAAAACTCTCAAGGGGTCTTAGAATATTTCGATATTTGTTCAATGTCCATTAGTTCATTAGTGAAAATAATAGTAATAAAAAACTGAAAATCGGTTATTTGCGAAACAGACTCTTTTCAGCGATTTTAATAGTTTGGGTAAACTGGAGATGAAAAAAAAAGATATATAACCGAAAACCGGTTGTTTCAGCCACAACTGCCATCCATAGGCAAAGCGGGGATGCCGGGCAGGAGAGCTGCTCCTGCAAAGTAACAGCGGCAGGTGCCTGTGTCGACTTTCGACAGGCAGTAGGCGCATGCGCAGGACAGCCAGCCACTCCGGCTGTCGTTCAGGCATGTGACATGCTGGAGTGCGGGACCCAAACCCAAGATCAGCTTACTGAAGACGCCCAGGAACCGGACAAAGTCGCCCAGATGGCGGTCCCCCCCTGGTGACACCGGCTCGAATCATCAGGTGTATCTGTGGCTGGCAGACCAGCAGCTAGCCGATGACGTAGATGAAGCTGACTGCCACACATGCGACTGACGGTTGGCTTGGAGCATGTGTCGGTGTCAGTCCTGACAGGGTCTGAGTTCTGAGTATATGTAGTGGCTCTGACCAAGTTTGTTGTGACAGGGCTTCATCTCAGGTCACGTAAGGGACCAAGGTAGCGTCGCAACACGAGGAAGTTCTGCTCACCATTGCGCCAATCTAGTGTCTTGCACCATGCTGTTTCAGAAACATTCCAGGCATTACAGCAGGATGCCATAGCCAGCTTACTTGTCCGCCTCGCCTCGGGTTATGAAATCTTGGTGGAGGGCTGTTACCACAACACAGGAGAAACCATCCACAGGTACCTAAAGTGGAGTGAACCGATAAAACTAGTTGAAGCTAAAGAAAATGCAAGGTTGATGTTCATTGCATCTTAAGGACATGACATTCATCCGAGAAAGAAGTATCATCATAAAACTGTGTGTGACTTGCACACGATTACTTACTATATGTACAGCTCCATTTTTTGTTGTTATTCGTTTGGTAGCGGATAGTTTACGTAAGTTGGATCGCTTTAGGTAACTCTCTTATTGTGATTTATCGCATTTTAAATTACTATAACCAGAACAGTAGGAAGTTAGCTCTATCTGTAAAACAATGGTCGTGTGCTATACTTGGCTGTGAGCTCCTGAGATCTATGTTAACTAACTTAGTCACAATGGGTTTCTTTCCTCTGCTCGGAATGGCCCCTTTCCTGGCAGTGTGTGAGAGATGGGCTTTAAGTAAACCTACCGACTGTAAGTATTTCTAGATCATTCTCTAACGCTACTGAACAGCACAACTGGACAAACCAAGTCGTGCAGCCGTGAGTATAACGCCGCCCATCACAAGTAACAATCAAACGCAGCTGCCATATCCACCTCTACTCGCACTACATACTCTCGTGAATTTTGTATGATGTTTATTGCCCTATTAATTGATTCCTCAGTGGACTTTCCGTTGCAGAACCCAACTGATTTTCATTTACATTTCCTAGCTGGTGCATATCAGTTATTCTTTTGCTTGACAGGAGTCCTGGCACTACATCTAAAGTGTTTAGTAAGTATATGGGTCGATGTGACTTCGGACGCATTGGAAAATCGAGTTATCTTTCCTCAGTATGCCATTTACCACGAAGTTGATACCCTGCAGTGCAGTAAATAGCCGTTGAAGAGTCAGGTTAACCATGGCGCCCCATGATGTAATTGTTGAAACAACTCATCTCTTTATGGGCGCTGATAATCTCGACTTTGAACGCTCCTAATCTACAAACACACACACATACAGCTCACCTCTTATGTCATTCGGTAGAAAGGAGCTTTTTTTTCGTGTTGTCCAGTAGCAGTAAGGCGCTACAGGCGAGTTACCGTCGTATGGTTTTTCCACAGGTTCACAAAGTCTTCTTGTGTCTTCTACCAAATCATCTTGCAACTGTACGTCCACTAACATTGTAGCTAATTCCATTCAATCTTAAATTTTCCCTCCATCTGCTCTAATCTTGCTGCTGAAGAAAGTATGCCACTTACCTCATGAATTGAGGCTCAGCTCGTTTCTGACGTAGTCCTTCCACAACTTACTCCTGTAATTCGTTATTCTGTCCTGGCACTCCTGGCTTTTCATTATGTATGCTCTGAGCCTCCCCTCCCTCTTCTGTCGCCCTGTGCCTCAAGTGCCCGTGACACATACTACGAAGCTGTCCAACGTCCTTCCTGAAATTCCCAAATTCAGAGGCCCATGGCTCAAGTCTTTTGTCACGCCGTTCAATTCAGATTGCAGTACATCAGCTGTTGCTTTACCCAGTGCAAACACCCCTCTGTCTATATTCGCAGTGTGCTCATTTTCACTATGTAAACGGAAGTTTTCCTTCAATAAACATCAGTTTGCCTTATGAATTAGGCACACGTACTAGAAATGTTACTAATCAATATTTCTTGTCTAGATCCTAAAACGATGAAGGTCACATTACGATCTCTCGTGGTAGACACGTCAGTGACACATCATTCTCTTGTATCTAAGAATACTTCCCTTGTATCGAGTCTCACGTCAATCTTGTAACATGCTTCTACCCGATTTTGAAATGTGGGTGCATTGTGGGGTCTGTTCACCGCCAATAGATTTAACTCATTCCTTGCATGTTTTTGAATCCAGGCCTCTTGGATTTGTTAGCCCACTGTACCACCCCAGACTGTCAGATTATGGTTCCTGATACCTCAAAATACATCTGAGATTCCTATGCCCTTCTATTACATTACTAGCAGGGAGTTGATATGAGATTGTGTGGTAGTTGAAATAAAAAGATAAACTTTAAAATGTAAGAGGTAAAAAAAATTGTTGCAAGCAATTCTAATTATTTATAATATTAAAGTATAATAGGTTAACAAATTTCATTGTAACCATATTCTAACTATTTACAGAATTTGTTTATCAACAACATTTTTGATTTTGTTATCCGGGATACGTTATTGTTGTTGTGGTCTTCAGTCCAGAGACTGGTTTGATGCAGCCCTCCATGCTACTCTATCCTGTGCAATCTTCTTCATCTCCCAATACCTACTGCAACCTACATCCTTCTGAATCTGTTTGGTGTATTCATCTCTTGGTCTCCCTCTACGATTTTTACCCTCCACGCTGCCCTCCAATACTAAATTGATGATCCCTTGGTGCCAATTCTATTCAATACCTCCTCATTAGTTATGTGATCTACCCATCTAACCGGGATACCTACGTACAAATATTTCGAATTTTCTATTCGAGAGCAAGCTAAGTATAGTTGACCGTGAGAGAAGCAGGAGTCATTGAGGTTGATGCCGCAATATTTTGAAGCATGTCCATGCGCTTTGTTAATTGGAAAACTGTAGGCTAATTAGATCAGAAATTGCAGTCTTTTTGAACTGGAATGGCAATTCAGTAGAGGTCAGTGGTATTCTGGGGATAAGTAGTGTGTATCATTTGCATCTTCCTGATATAAGTTCGGTTTCGAAGATCTTATTCGATAGCAGTTTCATGATCATCCTTGTTCCAATACATAGTTTTGCTGGGTTGAGATTTCTGAGCAGTATGATCGGAGAAGGTAGTGTAATGGTATTCCTGGAACTTGCAAAGAGTTTAGAAACTAAATAGCGACGTTCACACTTTCTTCAACGTTTACCATTGTGTCGATCGATTTGTATATTCTCTCTTCACAGGGAATTTTCTTTTGAATATTAAATTTGATGTCGTCGACAATATTATTTTTAGCTGCCAAAATTGCCCTTTCGAATAACCAGTCCGGATTGGTATAGTTGAGTAGAATGTTTGGATAAATTTGATCGATGAGTTAGTTTTCAGCGGTGGCTATGCTGCAGAAATCACTGCTGGGTTTAATGAGGCGGGTCGTTTGGTCAGTAGGATAAGTGCGTTCCTCTATCTGTAAAAGTTGTTGGGCAAAATGTGCTGCGGTTCCGTCTTTCGATGGTTCAACTCTCATATTTTTTGTTAGTCGCAGTATTTGTACGTGTGGCCAGAGATGTGCATAACACAGCCAGCAGATTGTGGATGAATTTAATTGTTGATAACGCTGAAAACGAAGATCTCAAGACATGCAATAAGATCACAGTTACCGCCAGTATCAGAATAGATTTAGCGTACCGGACGTGTTCCCCTATTTCCTTTGAACAGTGTATTTACCGCACCCGGCACATCCCCCATTTAGTCATGTGTACGTTCCCATATAAGCTGTATGCAATATATTTAAAATTTCGTTATTTGATATTCTTACTAGTGTTGCAATTTTAATGACAAATAGTTTGCATATACTGGACAGTTTATGGTCACTGAATCGGCAACAGAATGGAACGGTCACAGTGAACGAAAGTAGATATCACGCAAAGATATTTCATTTTGTTGTGATCTTCAATGCGAAGAGTGGTCTGATGAAGTTCCCATGCTGCTCTATCTTGTGGAAGCCTCTTCTTCTCCTAATAACTACTGTAACCTATATCCTTCCCAATCTGCTTACTGTAGTCATCTCTTGGTCTCTCTTTTCGACATTTACCCCCCTTCCCCCCTACTCCCCCCCCCCCCGCCCCATCCCTCAAATAGTCAAACGTCTCAGAATTTGTCCTACCAACCGATCCCTTCTTTTAATCAAGTTGTGCCACAAATTTCTTTTCTGCCCAATTCTATTCAGTATCAATCTATTGGTTATGTGATCCACCCATCTAATATTCGGCGTTCTTCTGTAGCACCACATTGCAAAAGCTTCTGTTCGCTTCTTGTCGAAACTGTTTATTCTCCATGTTTCACTTCACTCCAGACAAATGCATTCAAAAAAGACTTCCTAAAACTTGAGTCTATATCCGATCTTAACAAATTTCTTTCCTTCAGAAGCGCTTTTCTTGCCATTGCCAGCCTACCTTTTACATCCTCTCTACTTCGCCCATCATCAGTTATTTTGCTGCCCTGATAGCTAAACACATCTGTTACTTTAAGTGTCTCGTTTGCTAGTCTAATTCCTTCAGGACCATCTAATTCTACAACATTCCATTACCTTTTTTTTGCTTTTGTTGATGTTCATCTTATATATTCCTTTCAAGACACTGTTCATTGCATTCGACTGCTCTTCCTTCTCCAAATTCTTCTTAGATTTCCATTACTGCTTCCTCAGTGTACATATTGAACAATATCAGGGACTTGTCTCACTCCCTTCTCAACGACAGCTTAGTTTCATGACCCTCGACTCTTATAAATGCCGTCTGGTTTCTGTACAAGTTGTAAAAAGCCTTTTGCTGCCTGTATTTAACCCCCGCTACATTCAGAATTTCAAGGAGAGTATTCCAGTCAACAGTATCAAAAGCTTTCCGTAAGACTACAAATGGTATAATTGTAGGTTTGCCTTCCCTTAAAATACCTTCCAAGGTAAGTCGTATTCCGAAAAT
This sequence comes from Schistocerca americana, assembly GCF_021461395.2. Lineage (NCBI taxonomy): Eukaryota > Metazoa > Arthropoda > Insecta > Orthoptera > Acrididae > Schistocerca > Schistocerca americana. Next base: position 77,875,285 of record NC_060120.1, read on the forward strand.
AGGAAATTTGTGGTAAGGTCTTATGGGAGCAAACTGGTCAGGACATCGGTCCCTAAGGTTACACGCCACTTAATTTAACTTAAACAAGACATGAAATACACCCGTGTCCGAGGGAGGACTCGAATCTCCTACGGGGAGAGCCGCGCGGACCGTGATAAGGCGCCTCAGACCGCTCGGCTACCCAACGTGGCTCCGTATTCTGAGTTTTGCCTCAAGTCTTCCCACATTTCTCCGAAGTCCAAACCGGGCTATGCCGAGGTCGATTTTTCCAGTTTTTGCATTCTTCCGTAAATAATTCGGGCCAGTATTTTGTACCCATGCAACGAACTGATAGTTCGGTAATTTTCACAACTGTCAGCACTTGCTTTTTTTGCAACTGGAATTATTACACTCTTCTTGAAATCTGAGAGTATTTCGCCTGCCTCATAGATCTTTCACACCATATTGAAGAGTTTTGTTGCGGCTGGGTCTTCCAAGGCTATCACAACTTCTGACGGGGCCTCGTTTTGACTCAGGTCTTTCAGTGCTCTGTCAAATTCATCTCGTAGTATCGTATCTCCTATCTTTATTTTTATCTACGTCGCCTTCCATTTCTGTAACACTGCCCTCAAATTAATCTCCTTTTTACAGATCTCTATATTTCGTACATCTTACATATCCGAAAGTATGTAATTTTCTTTCGAGGTTTTTTTTTTTTTTCGTAGCCGGCCAGTGTGGCCGTGCGGTTGTAGGCGCTGACCGCTACGGTCGCAGGTTCGAATCCCGCCTCGGGCATGGATGTGTGTGATGTCCTTAGGTTAGTTAGGTTTAAGTAGTTCGAAGTTCTAGGGGACTGATGACTTCAGATGTTAAGTCCCATAGTGCTCAGAGCCATTTGAACCATTTTTTTCGTATAATTTTTCTCTGCATTTGGTAGTTAGTGCAGGAAAGCTAATAACACCCTTGACTGGAGAAAATCTTCTTGTTCTTTGTGACTACTTTGAACGAACCATGACCGAGTTTCCTTGTAGCGTTTGAACACATTTCAAGACTGTTGGTCTGGACGGCAGCGTCACGAAGAGTTTGGAGAACTGCTGTTCTCTTCTCCCCGCTCACTCCTCAGTCGCTGGACCCTACGCAGTCGGAGGAGCTGCAGCGTCGTTACGCAGGTTACAGGAAGGTGCGTAATTAGATTCGTTGTTTCCCGAGTTACTGGCCCCTTCCCTTCCACTTCTCTTTCTCATTTGTTGACCATTTCCCCTTACAATTAACCGAGGAAAAGATTCATTTGACTCATTTTCGTACCTTTTCCCCCTACTCGCCTTTTCTCTTTTTTTCTGAAGAGTGAAGATGTACTGTCTCCTATTAATTGTGGCCAGTTTCTTAATTAGTCAGTTTACGTACACTTCACACCCTTTCATATTTCACGTTTCTATTTGATATAAATATATCCGTATCTTACTCAATGTTGGAAACCAGCCTAGTGTTATAGCTATTCAGATATCCGATTCAGATGCTTTTTCAAAATATCTGCCAGTCTGCATTCGAATTTTTCTTCAAATTGTCTCATGAAATGACTTGCTAAAAAAAAGACTCCTTCATGCTGATACTCACAAGGGAACCTCCCCATCGCACCCCCCTCAGATGTAGTTATAAGTTGGCACAGTGGATAGGCCTTGAAAAACTGAATACAGATCACTCGAGAAAACAGGAAGAAGTTGTGTGGAACTATGAAAAAAATAAGCAAAATATACAAACTGAGTAGTCCATGCGAAAGATAGGCAACATCAAGGATAATGTGAGCTCAGGAGTGCCGTGGTCCCGTGGTTAGAGTGAGCAGCTGCCGAACGAGAGGTCCTTGGTTCAAATCTTCCCGCGGGGGAAAAGTGTACTTCCTTTATTTTCGCAAAGTTATGATCTGTCCGTTCGTTCATTGACGTCTCTGTTCACTGTAACAAGTCTAGTGTCTGTCTTTTGCGACCACACCGCAAAACCGTGCGATTAGTAGACGAAAGGAAGTGCCTCTCGAATGGGAACCGAAAACATTTGATCGCAAGGTCATAGGTCAACCGATTCCTCCACAGGAAAACACGTCTGATATATTCCAATACGACACTGGTGACGGCATGTGCGTCACATCACAGGAATATGTTGTCGACCCACCTAACTTGTACACTTGGCGAATGAAGAGTTTTGTTGCGGCTGGATCTTCCAAGGCTATCACAACTTCTGACGGGGCCTCGTTTTGACTTAGGTCTTTCAGTGCTCTGTCAAATTCTAGCTTGCCCGATTTAGGTTTTCTTGCGGATGTGATAATCACTCCCAAAAAAGTGATGAAAACATAAGAGTTTGTCACATAAACTGCAACAAATGAATGCAACAGTTTCGCAGTCGCACAGTTTCCCCCTGTGCTCTGTCAAAACATATGTTTTTAACGTTTTCAATTTTTTCCGTGTGTAGACGGACAAATCCTGCATATGTCCAAGCAAATCTGAACATGTCCTGGAATTTTGGAGAGCGAGGTTGATTATGTGTGAGTGCCTGAACTTTGATAATTGACACACGATCACGTAAACAATACTGCTCGTCTGAAAACAAAAAATTAAAGTTTTCACTCGAGGGAAGACTTGAACCAAGCACCTCTCGTTCCGAAGCTGCTCACGCTAACCACGGGACCACGGCGCTCCTGTGCTCACACTCTCCTTGATGTTGCCTATCTCTCACATGGACTACTCAGTTTGTATATTTTGCTTATTTTTTTCATAGTTCCACACAACTTCTGCCTGTTTTCTCGAGTGATCTGTATTCAGTTTTTCAAGCCCTATCCACTGTGCCAACTTATAACTAAATCTGAGGGGGGTGCGATGGGGAGGTTCCCTTGTCAGTAGCATGCGTTGTATTTGTGTTATCTCGCTGTTATATAAAATAAGCGGCGAATCCATTACAAATGAGAAAGGAAGTCAGAATCAGTGTTGGTCACAAAATGCAGATTACCTTTCTTTGGAGTAGGATATACACTGAAGCGACAGAACTCATGGAGTACCTGCTAATATCGAGTCGGGCATCCTCTTGCCTGGCGTAGTACAGAAGTTCGACATGTCACGGACTCAGCAAGACGTTGGAAGTCCCCTGCTGAAAGATTAACCCATGCTGCCTCTGTAGACGTCCATAACAGCGAAAGTGTTGCCGGCGCAGTATTTTGTGCACCAACTGACCTCTCGATTCTGCCCCATAAATGTTCGATGAGGTTCATGTCGGGCGATCTGGGTGACCACATCATGCGCGTGAATTGTCCAAAATGTTCTTCAAACCTGTAGCGAACAATGGTGCCCGGTTAGAGGGTGCATTTTTGTCAGCCACAAGATTTCATTCGTTGTTTGGGAAGCTGATTAGAGAAAAGAGACAATGGTGTGGAACAACTTCCATCCCCTTAATTTTGGTTTGAATGGTAATTAAGCTATGTAATGGTGACTCTGTTCTTTCTTCATAATGATTAGTAAATCTATACTGCTGCACATCTTGAGTATCTACTAGAGGTAATGCACATCTTGAGTTTTGATGTACATCTTCAGAGTTTGCTATTTTGCAAATGGAAAAGAAACCCAACTCTTTCAAGTTTGACCACTTTCAGACTTACTTAGAGTAATGTTTTGTAGTGTAATGTGTACTTGATTTCAAATTTTTACGAGCCCAAACCTTTCGTACTATAGTCAATTTTAATGCTAATTATTGTAATATTATGAGAACTACGTAATGTATTTATTTATGATGTAATGACTATCATTTGCCATCAGTGTTAAACATTTTCTTAGACTTAACTTAGAAGTATAAGTGTACTAAAGTAGGGCATTTTGTCTCTTTTTTTCATGTGCTGTGGCGGAGGAGCACCACCTCCAAGGGAACTGATCGCAGTGCCTTTCCTAACTAACTGCCACCTGGACCTGTTGAAGGCGTGTACAGCTTGGCAAGAAAGTGTGTAAAAACTCTGTGAACAAGTGAAGGTGCTTGTGAAAAATACTCAACATTGAGCACGAGAACTGCAATGTAGTTTTTGTCAACCCATGAGGATTTATTTTGTTTAGCAGAACAGGACGTGTACAAAGTGGTATGTGTTTGAAAATGTAATCCTTGTTTAACCCAAAAAGGACATTTCTTATGGTGAAGATGCATAAATTTTGTTAGAAGGGTAACTCGTGGACATTTTTTGATTTGTTTGTAATTATTTTGTATTGGCATTTTCGTATGGTCAGTTGACGTAACTTAGAATTTGAAAAACGTATTTCCTGCAGTTTTTGATAACATTTCGTATGTAATAAATTTGTGTGTGAGTGTATATTTTAAACCCAATTTCTCGAATCACTAGTGGTCATTGAACTGTCCAGTTAGCTATTAGCACTATCTACCTGGTCGATCCAATGAGGGAGTGATGTGACGAAGCAAGCTGGGATAATTTTAATTCCCCTCTAGTTTTTCCATTTGCCTCCTTAAATTCGTTTTGTTACTTTTAACTAATTATCATTACATACATGAATATAATCTGCATTTCCATAAAAGAGAAAGATTAGCCCTCTGTTTTAAATAATATAACATCAAATCTGATTTCGTGCTTAGTTTTATGTATGTAATTGATTCTCTAATTTATTTTGACTATTCCTAGTTAGAATCGTTTGTTATAGGATGAAATCAGTGATTGTTTCGTAACTTAAATTCTATTGTTGACATATAAACGAGTAAAAATCCTGTAATAGTTGTAAACATTTGGAAGATGAATTACTAGTAATCTGAAAGTATCTGTTTAGCTCTATTCAAAAATATGTTAGCAAAACCTTCCCTTCATTAATTCCAAAGTAGTTAACAGTATTGTTTACGTAACTATATTTGTTAATGTCACGATTTAAACAAATAATTTGGCCTAAACCTCGTAGAAGAAGAAACTGTTAAAAAGACGCAATTTTTCGATGTATTCAGTTAATTGAGTGAGTTAAGTTTTAATTTTAATTTCTGTAAATTTAACTTCTAACAATGTGTAGTTTCAGTACCGCTTATTGTGATGGTATATAAGGGCCCAATTTTTGGTCACGAGACAGTCAGTCCACTGGCCAGTTTCAGACGAGAAACCTCTGTTGGTTAGAACAACAACAACGCTTCAATTTAACTGTGAAATAAGTGTTGAACAGTTGGCCGTGTGTAAAAACCATTTACAGTGGCTGTTTCCATATGTACCTGTTTATTCTTCAAGAACTGTGAACTCTGTGGTTAGGTTTCACTGCACGTAGATTTTCAACAGTAAACTATTGTAGTAGTATATGGAGTTTCGCCTGCAAACTACTAATGAGGCTTATCACAAGTTAAACAATAGTGCACTGGCCATACACATATAATTGTGTATTACTGTGGGGGGGGGGGGGGGGGGGGTTGTGGGCAGTGAAATTAAAGTACTATGAAACACAACTGTGCACCTGTCAGCTATATAGTTTGCAGTAGTCAGTGTCGGAATCCACAACCCATTTCTTCAGCCAGTGTAGCAACGCAGTACGTCGACACCGAGGACAAAAAACGACAAACGAAGAAAATAAAGCAGTTTGGAACCGCCACACATTCCGTGTAACACATCCCACACTATTATGGATCCACCGTTCGGCCCCGGTAGCTGAGTGGTCAGGAGCGCTGTGGTGTCGTGGTTAACGTGAGCAACTGCGAAACGCGAGGTCCTTGGTTCAAGTCTTCCCTCAAGTGTAAAGTTTATATTGCCGGCACGGTAGCTCAGCGTGTTCGGTCAAGGGTTTTCTGCCCTCTGTAATAAAAAAACTGAGTTAATGGATCAAGGACGAACTGAAAAGGGTGTCTTACGACGCCCGCCCCCAGCAGATGCAACGAATGAAACCGAAGAGAATGAGATTAAACGAAACAAAACAAAAAAGTGGTCAGCGCGACGGAATGTCAATCCTAAGGGCCCGGTTTCGATTCCTGGCTGGGTCGGAGATTTTCTCCGCTCAGGAACTCAGTTTTGTGTGGTCCTAAGCATCATCATTTCCATTTCATCCACATTGACGCGCAAGTCGTTGAAGTGGGGTCAAATCGAAAGACTTGCACCAGGCGAACGGTCTACCCGACGGTAGGGCCTGGTCACACGACATTATTATGGATCCACCAGAAGCTTGCCCAGTGATTTGTTGACTACATGGGTCTATGGCTTCCTGAGTTTGTGCCACACTCGAACTGTGCCATCAGCTCTTGCCTACTGAAAGTGCGACTCATCCGATCGGGCCAGGGCCAGGCCAAGGATTTCCATTCGGCTACGGTGCAATCGATATGGTCAAGAGCGCAGGAGAGGCGCTACAGGCTACATCGTGCTGTTAGCAAAGACAGCTATATCGGTCGGCTGCTGCCATTGCCCATTAACGCGTGATTTCGCCGCAGTGTCCTACCGGATACGTTCGTAGTACGTCCCGTGTAGACTTCTGCGGTTATTTCACGAGGTGTTGCCTGTCTGTTAGCGCCAACAACTCTACGCAAACGCCGGTGCTCTCGGTCAATAAATGAAGGTCGTCGGCCCCTGCGTTGTCCATGGTGGGAGGATCTGGGAATACTGAATCCGCTAACGAATGTCCCATGCCTCTACCTCCAGCTCCCATTGCGCGTTCAAAGCCTGTTAATTGCCGTCGTGCGGCCATAATCACGTCGGAAACCTTTTCACATGAATCACCTGAGCACAAATGACAGCTTCCCTAATGCCCTGCCCTTTTATACCTTTTGTACGTGGTACTACCGTCATGTGTACATGTGCATATCGCTATCTCATGGTTGTAGTCACCTCAGTGTAAGCGTTGTTGGAAAGCAGGTGGATATGTCGGCGAAAGGAAACGACTGCTTTTCTGGGCATTAAAAGAGAGGTATAATTGGCAAATAAAAATTTATTGCAATGTGGTCATCTGGGAAGCACAGCATACAGTTTACGTAACAAAGGTAAGTCTATATGAAAGACAATTTCGTATATGACAATTATTTAACTAGCTCGAAATTAAGCTGAATGCTGCAAAGGGACGTGCTGCATCGTTTTTGTTGTTGAGGAGTACCTTGGACGTCGCCGGCTTGGGTGGCTGAGCGGTTCTAGACACTACAGTCTGGGACCGCGCGACCGCTACGGTCGCAGGTTCGAATCCTGCCTCGGGCATGGATGTGTGTTATGTCCTTAGGTTAGTTAGGTTTAAGTGGTTGTAAGTCGCTCGGCTCCAGACTGTAGCGCCCAGAACCGCACGGCCACTCCGGCCGGCGCAGGATCTTTTGATGCCGTGTCTCTTAAGAAGCTGGTTGTTTATCATCTGCCTTCGCTAGTGCACAAGAGCTGACACGCCGGCTCTTGGAACGCAGGCCATCCCAGTGCCGTTCCTGCTGACCCGCCTCTACAACGCCTTCCCACAAATCCTACTGAAAGGTTTATGGTTGCCGAATTACGAAACCAACTTTGTTTTCTTCTTTTAGAACTTGATACTATTTTCTGCAGCATTTGTAAGTAGGCTGTTTATGTTTTCTTATTGGCAACGTTACGTAGCGCTCTGTATGAAAATCACTGGGTGTGCTGTGTGCAGTCTGTGGCTGGTTTGCATTGTTGTTGGCTATTGTAGTGTTGGGCAGCTGGATGTTAACAGCGCAAAGCGTTGCGCACTTGGAGGTGAGCCGCCAGCAGTGGTGGATGTGGGGAGAGAGATGGCGGAGTTTTGAAATTTGTAAGACTGGATGTCAGGAACTGCTATGCATATTATGACTTTTCAACACTATTAAGGTAAATACATTGTTTGTTCTCTATCAAAATCTTTCATTTGCTAACTATGCCTATCAGTAGTTAGTGCCTTCAGTAGTTTGAATCTTTTATTTAGCTGGCAGTAGTGGCGCTCGCTGTATTGCAGTAGTTCGAGTAACGAAGATTTTTGGTGAGGTAAGTGATTTGTGAAAGGTATAGGTTAATGTTAGCCAGGGCCATTCTTTGTAGCGATTATTGAAAGTCAGATTGCGTTGCGCCGGAAGTATTGTGCGTCAGTATAAGGACAGCCATGTATAATTGTTCTAAGGGGACGTTTCACATTTGAAAGAAACTGCTAAGAGAACTTCAGCGATGTGACATGTATAGGACTTGATCAAATATTTTCAAGCTGGTAGCACCTAGACCACTGTCCCACAGTCAGGAAAAGAGGTTCCATAAAATCTGCCCTGTTATACCAAATGTAAGCAAACACGTAACTCAGGTGTGGTTCTTGTGTATACCTGGGCCTTTGAAGCTAAATGTATACAACAGTCGAAAAAGTGCATATCTTTTATGACGAATGTCGACAAGCTATTACACCAGCGGTGAAGTTGTATGCTTGAGAGTATCCAGCACTCACGATGTGTCTTTGCAAACAGTATAAAAGAAGATTTAGAAACCCGCAAGTGAGAAGAGTAAAATACGCCACGAAAAAAGAAGAGCAACTGACGAAAGAGATGAAACTATTAGCAGCGGTAACACACAAGTCAGATGTTACTAAGAGACCTCTCAGCCAAAACAGTTTTCTGCGAACACTACATCCAGTCGCATTTCATCCTCTCCACATTTTGCTGCATCTGCAACTTCATCTCAATGACTTCCAAAGTTGGTTACATTTCTCCGAATGCTATCTATGCGAAATTCAAAATAAAGCCCATCCATCCCAAGTTTTGGTTAAGGAAGAAGCATCGTTCACAAACCATGGACAAGTAAATTTTCGCGATATACGCTAATCGTCACTTGAAAATCTATACTGACTCAAAGGAGCGGATAAAAACGACGCTCTTGGTCTGTCAACGTTTGTTGCTTGTCTTTCAAGAGCCAGATCATTGGTCCTTGTTTTATTGATCGGAATCTATACACATTCAAGTATCTCGAGTTGCTAAGATGTTCTGCTTCCGCAGTTGTCGTACCAACATGACGGATGTCCCAATCCGCACATGTAATGACAGACCCTCTTAAAAGAACATTTGGAGACCATTGGAACGCTCATTCAGGAAATGCAAAACGGTCTGCACATTCACCAAAGTTAACAATTCCATACTTTTTCTGTGGCGAGAGTTTAAAGGAGAGATCTATGAGGAAACACCGACGCCTCCCGACTTTTGAACGGGTCTGAGCTGCCGCAAACTCCAGATAAAATTCATGGTGCAGTATTGTTTCTCCACAACAACTTCATACCGTGTAGCCATGCTCAAGGTGAACATTCTCAGCAATTAGTTTGACAGCCGTGATAATAAATACACGAATCGTGTCTTGCTTACATCTGGTATCACAGAGCAGATGTATATGGAACCTCTTCTCCTGACGGCGAGATCGAGGTCTGCAGCGCCGTTACCTTGATGTTATTTGATTAAGTCCGATAAATGTTATATCGCTGTAGATTCACTACAGCAAAGAAGTGGGATACGGAAGTACTAAGGAGTGACGAGATACGTTTGAAGTTCTCTAATGCTATAGATACAGCAATAAGGAATAGCGCAGTAGGCAGTACAGTTGAAGAGGAATGGACATCTCTAAAAAGGGCCATCACAGAAGTTGGGAAGGAAAACATAGGTACAACGAAGGTAGCTGCGAAGAAACCATGGGTAACAGAAGAAATACTTCACTTGATTGATGAAAGGAGGAAGTACAAACATGTTCCGGGAAAATCAGGAATACAGAAATACAAGTCGCTGAGGAATGAAATAAATAGGAAGTGCAGGGAAGCTAAGACGAAATGGCTGCAGGAAAAATGTGAAGACATCGAAAAAGATATGACTGTCGGAAGGACAGACTCAGCACACAGGAAAGTCAAAACAACCTTTGGTGACATTAAAAGCAACGGTGGTAACATTAAGAGTGCAACGGGAATACCACTGTTAAATGCAGAGGAGAGAGCAGATAGGTGGAAAGAATACATTGAAAGCCTCTGTGAGGGTGAAGATTTGTCTGATGTGACAGAAGAAGAAACAGGAGTCGATTTAGAAGAGATAGGGGATCCAGTATTAGAATCGGAATTTAAAAGAGCTTTGGAGGACTTACGGTCAAATAAGACAGAAGGGATAGATAACATTCCATCAGAATTTCTAAAATCATTGGGGGAAGTGGCAACAAAACGACTGTTCGCGTTGGTGTGTAGAATATATGAGTCTGGCGATATACCATCTGATTTTCGGAAAAGCATCATCCACACAATTCCGAAGACGGCAAGAGCTGACAAGTGCGAGAATTATCGCACAATCAGCTTAACAGCTCATGCATCGAAACTGCTTACAAGAATAATATACAGAAGAATGGAAAAGAAAATTGAGAATGCGTTGGTGACGATCAGTTTGGCTTTAGGAAAAGTAAAGGGACGAGAGAGGCAATTCTGACGTTACGGCTAATAATGGAAGCAAGGCTAAAGAAAAATCAAGACACTTTCATAGGATTTGTCGACCTGGAAAAAGCGTTCGACAATATAAAATGGTGCAAGCTGTTCGAGATTCTGAAAAAAGTAGGGGTATGCTATAGGGAGAGACGGGTCATATACAATATGTACAACAACCAAGAGGGAATAATAAGAGTGGACGATCAGGAACGAAGTGCTCGTATTACGAAGGGTGTAAAACAAGGCTGTAGCCTTTCGCCCCTACTCTTCAATCTGTACATCGAGGAAGCAATGATGGAAATAAAAGAAAGGTTCAGGAGTGGAATTAAAATGCAAGGTGAAAGGATATCAATGATACGATTCGCTGATGACATTGCTATCTTGAGTGAAAGTGAAGAAGAATTAAATGATCTGCTGAACGGAATGACCAGTCTAATGAGTACACAGTATGGTTTGAGAGTAAATCGGAGAAAGACGAAGGTAATGAGAAGTAGTAGAAATAAGAACAGCGAGAAAATTAACATCAGGATTGATGGTCACGAAGTCAATGAAGTAAAGGAATTCTGCTACCTAGGCAGTAAAATAACCAATGACGGACGGAGCAAGGAGGACATCAAAAGCAGACTCGCTATGGCAAAAAAGGCATTTCTGGCCAAGAGATGTCTACTAATATCAAATACCGGCCTTAATTTGAGGAAGAAATTTCTGAGGATGTACGTCTGGAGTACAGCATTGTATGGTAGTGAAACATGGACTGTGGGAAAACCGGAACAGAAGAGAATCGAAGCATTTGAGATGTGGTGCTATAGACGAATGTTGAAAATTAGGTGGACTGATAAGGTAAGGAATGAGGAGGTTCTACGCACAATCGGAGAGGAAAGGAATATGTGGAAAACACTGATAAGGAGAAGGAACAGGATGATAGGACATCTGCTAAGACATGAGGGAATGACTTCCATGGTACTAGAGGGAGCTGTAGAGGGTAAAAACTGTAGAGGAAGACAGAGATTGGAATACATCAAGCAAATAATTGAGGACGTAGGTTGCAAGTGCTACTCTGAGATGAAGAGGTTAGCAGAGGAAAGGAATTCGTGGCGGGCCGCATCAAACCAGTCAGTAGACTGAAAAAAAAAAAAAAAAAAGGATCCACTAGAAGCTTCTTTAAAAAGTCACAGAAGAAAGTATGCAGTTGTATTACAAAAAACAAAGTTGACGTCTTAATTCAGGGACTATAAACGATAAAAATTATTTACAATGTCAGTAAATTCGCCATATTGTTCGCTATAACTTGGCGAAAACTCTACATCGATCGATATATGTATTCAGTCTGGATATATTTGGGGAGGTCTATCTTAGCTGATTCAAACTCTATAGATGGTGAACTTGGAGCGGCAATCTTGTTTGAGAAAACCCTGTTGCGAAGGCTCCCTGGCGACCAGTAGCACAAGGTGACCTGACAGTAGGGCCCGTTTCCTCAGGACTGCTTCTACGGGTTCCGGTTCGTCTTGTTGTGGTTACGGAGATGTTGAGGAACAGCTACCTTGAGTCTTCGGTAGGGTCTCGTTCGCTCGGCGCATACATCACGCGGAGCAGCTGGTGTGATAGCTCTCTCCGGGTGACTCGCTAGAGCACCAAGCCACAGGTTCTACCGGTGCGCTCCGAATGGAGGAACATGCTTCACAACCTTCTTTTCCTGTTCTTACCCCTTATCTTCACGGGTCGGCAATGCTGGTAGCAGAGGGTGGCCGAATATCTTACCTGTCTCCACGCCTTCTCCCTCAAGAGGAAATTTGTGTACCCCAGCCGTCTGCGTCTAATGTTGACGCAAGTGAAGGTGTGAGAGCCGGCCGGTGTGGCCGTGCGGTTCTAAGCGCGTCAGTTTGGAACCGCGTGACCGTTACGGTCGCAGGTTCGAATCCTGCCTCGGGCATGGATGTGTGTGATGTCCTCAGGTTAGTTAGGTTTAATTAGTTCTAAGTTCTAGGGGACTGATGACCTCAGAAGTTAAGTCCCATAGTGCTCAGAGCCATTTTTTTTTTTTTGAAGGTGTGAGAATGTTTCCAAAATATTTACGAATCGTGTAACTGAGACTGTCGATATCAGCCATTTATTCACCTAACTGGATGTGGGAAACCGCCTAAAAGCCACATCCACCTCGTCGTTAATACGCCGCGCCGGCCGGATTCGATCTTGCGCCGGCGCGTCTTCCCGAATCCCAGAAGCGGCGTGCTAATGCACGCGGCTACCCGCGAGGGTCGAACATGTTTCTCAGTCACCTTGTCTTATCGACCTTCGTTCCGAACGAGACGGCAGGTCGATAACAACATCGGGTATTCTGCTGGAGCGACCTTCGTATGTCATTTCCGTAATTCCACCATTGCATGTGGAGGCCATTATGTTTACATTAACAATGCCACTGCCGATATGTTTTTGGAAATATATTGCATAAACGGACCATAATATTGCTGCAATCGTCGAATTTAGCGTTACACTTGTCTCTATCACAAATATTTTACTAATTTTCTGACGTATTTCGGTCACCGGTCATCTTCAAAAGAACTTGATATACACAGTTCAAAACAGGTAGGGGAACACTTGCATCAACTTTTGGTATGCTAAACCTATTTTGACAAACATACAATGAAGGCTATCACGACTGAATGTTTCAGCTGCCGAGAATTCTTCCGTCTTGTACGCCCGTGGTCCATGGAACTCTTCTATCACTGACGTTTCGCCCAAAGCTACGTTGGTCATCTTCGGAGGTGCTCCTGGTTGTGCTGAGTCTTGCCGACTGACGAGTCGGTCGTCGAAGAACGGCCTAAATACTGTGGAAAGTGGGCGTAGTCTGGATTTCATGTGATAGCAGAGATAAATCTTGTCAAGGATAAAATATAACTATCGATCATAGTACGTCAAAGATAAAAACTTCTCATCGATTCTGTAGCGCCCCTGTCCATATATCGCTGAGTTTCATAGCTTCTTCTTTTCTGTTTTGTAAAAGGCCGTACCTGTGGTCTTATTGCATGGCTTGAGATCTTCACTTTAAATGTAGGCAACAATTAAAATCATGCGTTACAGCGTCAGAAGAAAGTGAGTACTGGTGTGCCAGTGTTTTCTAGTAAGGTACACAGATAGCAGTTGTCATTTGCGGACGTTGCTTTCAACCAAGTTTTGTTAGGGTGGTGTGTTTTATCTAAAAAGTATGGACTTTCGGTCGGGTTGCTAGAGATGCCAACGCCTCTTTATGTGCCACGCATAGATTGTGGACACGCCACAGGGGGACATGTCAATAAACGACAAGCGTTGGACAAGGTCGCCGATACATTTCAACCACACGTGAAGACCGATATCTGACCATCTCTGCGTTGCGGCGTCGTACGGATACCGCGCGGATACCGCCAGAGCGTTGCAAGACGATATCATAAGGGCCACTGGAGCTTCTGTAGTGAACAGGTTACGAGAAATTACGACTCAGACCTCCTGCTCCAGTACCACGCTGGAGACCACCTTACAGCTCGCCTTCAGATCTGCCGTACCCATGTCAACTGGCAACTTCGTCACTGCCGAAGCCTGTTACTCATAGACGAGTCCAGTTCGATGCAGGGCGATGGCATTGTCCGTGTGCTGGGCCCCGTGGTGAGCGGTACCTGCCAACTGTTTTCCAGGAAACTGACATATTCCCAAGGTACTGTGATGTTGTGGGCAGGCTCCCTTGTTGACAGCCCTTGTTGTCGTAGTCCATGGTCGTCTTACCGCCAGGCCCTACATCGAATGGATCCTGTTGGATCATGTGGTGGCTGCTGCATACGGTGGTGACCCGGAATTCCTTCTACTTCCAGGGCCTATGTGGCGGGCGTCAGCAGGCATGTCCTGTGAAGCGTGGAGACTGACGTCATGGAATGACCGGCTGTGAGTCCAGACCTAAACCGCACCGTTCATAAGTAGGACATGCCGGCAGAAGCGTTGGTGGTCGTCCTGTTCCACCAGACCACACTCTCCATGACCTCTCATGGGCTCTCATTGAAGAACAGGAACGGATACCACAGGTAGGCCCAAACGGAGCATGCCAGGTAGGTGTCAGGCAGTGACAAACGCTCACGGAGGGCATACACGTTATTGCAGCTCTCAGAGCTAATCAAAAAGAGACCAGGATGACGGGTTTAATGATTGTTTCCACGTAGTTTCCGACATCGACATTTCAGTTCTTTTTGTGTAAATTTTCAGCGGTCGCGCAGAATAATTCCAGACTGTGGTGTTACTTCACTAATGTGTTGTTGGTGTGGTCTTCAGTCCAGAGACTGGTTTGATGCAGATCTACATGCTACCCTATCCTGTACAAGCTTCTTCACCTACGAATAACTGCTGCAACCTACATCCTTCTGAATCTGCCTAGTGTATTCATCTCTTGGTCTCCCTCTACGATTTTTACCCTCTACGCTTCCCTCCAATACTAAGTTGGTGATACCTTGATGCCTCAGAACGTGTCCAACTAATCGATACCTTCTTTTAGTCAGGATGTGCCACAAATTCCTCTTCTCCCCAACTCTATTCGATACCTCCTCATTAGTTACATGTTTTACTCATCTATTCTTCAGCAGTCTTCTGTAGCAACACATTTCGAAAGCTTCTATTCTCTTCTTGTCTAAACCAGTTATCCTCCATGTTTCACTTCCGTACAAGGCTATACTCCACACAAATACTTTTAGAAAAGATTTCTTGAGAACTAAATCTATACTCCATGTTAACAAATTTCTCTTCTTCAGAAACGCTTTCCTTGCCATAGCCAGCCTACATTTTATATCCTCCCTACTTCGACAGTCATCAGTTATTTTGCTTTCCAAACAGTAAAACTCATTCACTACTTTAAGTGTCACATTTCCTAATCTAATTCTCTTAGCATCACCTGATTTAATTCGACTACATTCCATTATCCTCGTTTAGCTTTTGTTGATGTTCATCTTATACCCTCCTTTTAAGACACTGTCGACTCCGTTTAGCTGCTCTTCCAGGTCCTTTGCTGTCTCTGACACAATTACAATGTCGTCGACAAACCCCGAAGTTTTTGTTTCTTCTCCACGTATTTTACTTCCCACTCCAAATTTTTCCTTTTGCTTAGTTCACTGCTGCTCAATATACAAATGGAATAATATTGGAGATAGGCTACAACCCTGTCTCACTCCCTTCTCAACCACTGCTTCCCTTTCGTGCCCCTCGACTCTTATAACTGCTATCTGGTTTGTGTACAAATTGTAAATAGCCTTTCGCTCCCTGTATTTGACCCCTGCGATCTTCAGAATTTGAAAGAGAGTATTCCAGTCAACATTCTCAAAAGATTTCTCTGAGTCTAGAAATGCTAGAAACTAGGTTTGCCTTTCCTTAGCCTAAGATAACTCTTAGGGTCAGTATTGCCTCGTGTGATCCAACATTTCTAGGGAATCCAAACTGATTCTTGCCGGATTTGGCTTCTACCAGTTTTTCCATTCGTTTGTAAAGAATTGCTGTTAGTATTTTGCAGCCGTGACTCATAAAACTGATTGTTTGCTAATTTTCAAACCTGTCAACACCTGCTTTCTTTGGGATTGGAATTATTTTCTTCTTGAAGAATGAGGCTATTTCGCCAGAGTCACACGTCTTGCTCGCCATATGGAAGATTTTTGTCACGGCTGGCTCTCCCAGGGTTATCAGTAGTTCTAATGGAATGTTGCCTACTCCCGCTGCCTTGTTTCGATTTAGGTATTTCAGAGCTCTGTCAATTTCTTCACTTATAGGGCCACGTTTATCATTACACATCGAATGGAAATGTGTTTTTATTGTTGCCTGACGCTGTAGACGTTCCACTGCACTACAAGGAGAGACTGACAACACGTGCACGGGTCAATCAGAAGGACACGACGACAACATAGTTTTGGTGAGGAGTGGCGTAACAGATTTTTCACTTTTACATGTACACAATGTTTTAAGGACAGAACGAAATCGTTCGCCTGAATACGAGTACAGGCAACGGAGAAAGTTATCGCTAAGCGATTTAGACAAATGGTAAACGTTGGAGACTTAGCACTATGTATCGATCAAGCGCTGTCCTTGTTAACATGCAGCAAAACTGTACAAATGACTCTTAGCAGTCAGTCAATAAACATAATTTTACGACTATGCATTATACAGGAAAGTGCACAAACGAAAACTGTCTGCACTGTAATTTATAAAATGCCAAACATATAGTGCAACTGACACTACATTTCTGGGGAAGAAACATTTATTAAGTACACCACTCTTAGTACGGTGTTACTAATGGAGATCCACTACATGACAACAGTAAGTATACCATATTGTCCCAACGACTCAACAGTTTCGGCTGTGATAGGCATGCACATATCGAAATGGGACCAAGGGACAATGTATACGAACTTCGTAGCCAGATAAGCGTCACCGCTGTTCCATTACGCTGATAATCTCATCAAAATACGCTATATGTGAGGAGGAAGCCAGTAACAGTGTCCTCTCCAGGCCAGTAGCCTTATGCGTAGAATCTTAGGCTTTTATCTTATTGGTTGTGGGATACAAGGCCAGTACGGTGGCAGAATAAATGAAGGTCAGTTTCGCACCTTACATAAGAGTTTTATACATCGTAAAGGGAAGGTGAATATCAAACCTGACTTACTTCGGCGGTAATAAGCAGATTTGCCTGTAAGTATGCAATGTAACAGAGATGACACTCAATCGACACTATTAACACACCGCTCCTATAAAATGCATGTCAATGAGCAGAAGGTGATACAAGCAGCGAGAATAAAAGTTTTTTTTTGTGGGAGCAGGCATGGGCAGAAGTAGAGGCTGCACCATGGGAGGCCCCACGAAAACCTCTTAGGGGGCATCCCGAAGTGGGAGTCAGCGACCGGACAGGTGACATATACTGGACAGCAAGTAACAGGCCACCAGATGGACAGAAAGAAGCTTTAGAAAACTGCGTTTCGGAATTCCAAATGCATATGAACGAAACCAGTGACGCAGCTGATCACGTGAACAGCGAGTGGTACACATGTGAAGTACGCATGTAACTTTTAGGCGTCTGGAGCGGGCACAAAACGTGCAATTGGCGGAAACGAACTAGGAACGAGTAAAGTGCAGAGATTCCGACGCAGTTTAATGGCAGGGCCCTAGCTATTGGCAGAGAGATCGACATTTTCGGGGACTATCCGAAAATTACCTCGAGCAATTAAACAGAGAACCGACTCGTGGAGATAACGTCTTGGACCTACTGATAACAAACAGACCCGAACTTTTCGACTCTGTATGTACAGAACAGGGAATCAGTGATCATAAGGCCGTTGCAGCATCCCTGGATATGGCAGTTAGTAGGAATATAAAAAAAGGGAGGAAGGTTTATCTGTTTAGCAAGAGTAATAGAAGGCAGATTTCAGACTACCTAACAGATCAAAACGAAAATTTCTGTTCCGACACTGACAATGTTGAGTGTTTATGGAAAAAGTTCAAGGCAATCGTAAAATGCGTTTTAGACAGGTACGTGCCGAGTAAAACTGTGAGGGACGGGAAAAACCCACCGTGGTACAACAACAAAGTTAGGAAACTACTGCGAAAGCAAAGAGAGCTTCACTCTAAGTTTAAATGCAGCCAAAACCTCTCAGACAAACAGAAGCTAAACGATGTCAAAGTTAGCGTAAGGAGGGCTATGCATGAAGCGTTCAGTGACTTCGAAAGTAAAATCCTATGTACCGACTTGACAGAAAATCCTAGGAAGTTCTGGTCTTACGTTAAATCAGTAAGTGGGTCGAAACAGCATATTCAGACTCTCCGGGATGATGATGGTATTGAAACAGAGGATGACACGCGTAAAGCTGAAATACTAAACACCTTTTTCCAAAGCTGTTTCACAGAGGAAGACCGCACTGCAGTTCTCTAAATCCTCGCACAAACGAAAAAATGGCTGACATCGAAATAAGTGTCCAAGGAATATAAAAGCAACTGGAATCACTCAACAGAGGAAAGCCCCCTGGACCTGACGGGATACCAATTCGATTCTACACAGAGTACGCGAAAGAACTTGCCCCCCTTCTAACAGCCGTGTACCGCAAGTCTCTAGAGGAACGGAAGGTTCCAAATGATTGGAAAAGAGCACAGGTAGTCCCAGTCTTCAAGAAGGGTCGTCGAGCAGATGCGCAAAACTATAGACCTATATCTCTGACGTCGATCTGTTGTAGAATTTTAGAACATGTTATTTGCTCGAGTATCATGTCGTTTTTGGAAACCCAGAATCTACTATGTAGGAATCAGCATGGATTCCGGAAACAGCGATCGTGTGAGACCCAACTCGCTTTATTTGTTCATGAGACCAAGAAAATTTTAGATACAGGTTCCCAGGTAGATGCTATTTTCCTTGACTTCTGGAAGGCGTTCGAAAGGCGTTCGATACAGTTCCGCACTGTCGCCTGATAAACAAAGTAAGAGCCTACGGATTATCAGACCAGCTGTGTGGCTGGATTGAAGAGTTTTTAGCAAACAGAACACAGCATGTTGTTATCAATGGAGAGACGTCTACAGACGTTAAAGTAACCTCTGGCGTGTCACAGGGGAGTGTTGTGGGACCATTGCTTTTCACAATATATATAAATGACCTAGTAGATAGTGTCGGAAGTCCCATGCGGCTTTTCGCGGATGATGCTGTAGTATACAGAGAAGTTGCAGCATTAGAAAATTGTAGCGAAATGCAGGAAGATCTGCAGCGGATAGGCACTTGGTGCAGGGAGTGGCAACTGACCCTTAACATAGACAAATGTAACGTATTGCGGATACATAGAAAGAAGGATCCTTTATTGTATGATTATATGATAGCGGAACAAACACTGGTAGCAGTTACTTCTGTAAAATATCTGGGAGTATGCATGCGGAACGATTTGAAGTGGAACGATCATATAAAATTGATTGTTGGTAAGGCGGGTACCAGGTTGAGATTCATTGGGAGAGTCTTTAGAAAATGTAGTCCATCAACAAAGGAGGTGGCTTACAAAACACTCGTTCGACCTATACTTGAGTATTGCTCATCAGTGTGGGATCCGTACCAGATCGGGTTGACGGAGGAGATAGAGAAGATCCAAAGAACAGCGGCGCGTTTCGTCACAGGGTAATTTGGTAACCGTGATAGCGTTACGGAGATGTTTAGCAAACTCAAGTGGCAGACTCTGCAAGAGAGGCGCTCTGCATCGCGGTGTAGCTTGCTCGCCAGGTTTCGAGAGGGTGCGTTTCTGGATGAGGTATCGAATATATTGCTTCCCCCTACTTATACCTCCCGAGGAGATCACGAATGTAAAATTAGAGAGATTCGAGCGCGCACGGAGGCTTTCAGACAGTCGTTCTTCCCGCGAACCATACGCGACTGGAACAGGAAAGGGAGGTAATGACAGTGGCACTTAAAGTGCCCTCCGCCACACACCGTTGTGTGGCTTGCGGAGTATAAATGTAGATGTAGATGTAGACTATTCTCTGAACTGAAGTCAAGTGCAGAACGGGGCGCTTAACGCTCTGTATGACGCAGAGGAGAAATTTGTGTGAACACTGTGTTCACTGCGGCTGACATTCAGCTGGATATTAGCTGTAGAGTCGTTGAGTTCCAACTGTTGAGAAACGAACCAGCCAATTAGTTAATTGTTCTTACGAGGACTGAGAGGACATTTTAATATGCACACAGCTCCAGCCATGCGCGTGCATATCGCCATATTCCAAGACTAAGGATGGGTACATGTTTTCTCGCGTAACGAGAAACATAGGGAGAGTTTCTGCTGGGAAAATCAGCAAAAGCTTAATTAGTTTTTATAGGAATTTCAGAGGACGAGAGCAGCCATGCAGACGACAGCTCATCGCAACTAAGGTAAATACCGCGAGCAGAGGCGTAAACTTGTTGGTTCACCAGCTTGCGTCCACTGTAAACTCGAGCGACCGTGGGTAATTTTCTGCTCAACTTGTCACAAAACTAACCATCCTCCGTAGACTTGATTGTCGTCCTAAATAGTACGGAACTTTGAACCAGAATAGGATGATTTATCGTAGTACTAGCCAACATCATGATGTAGTTGTAAGAAGAATTTTGTAAAGAAACTTCCAGTTAAAATTTACCATTGTTGTGTTTGGGTTATTTCACTTTCTGAGGACGAGATCCATTCGTTTGACAACTGTCGTAACATTGTCACTTTGTAAACTGTGTAAATTCGTGTATTTCTGTGATATGATTGCAACATTAAACCAAAAATATTTACACCTTACACAATTGTTATTCGGTCCTCAAAACCTTACAAGTGCACAAACGAGAACTGTCTGCACTGTAAATTATAAAATACAAACTGGCACCACATTTCTGGGGAAGAAACATGAATTAAGTACACCACTTTTAGTACGTTGTGTAAGTAGGCTGTTTAGGTTTTTTTATTGGTAACGCCACCTCTGTATGAAAATCACTGGCTGTGCTGTGTGCAGTCTGTGGCTGCTTTGTATTGTTGTAATACTCGCCATTGTAGCGTTAGGCAGCTGGCTGTGAACAGCGCGTAGCGTTGCGCAGTTGGAGGTGAGCCGCCAGCAGTGATGGATGTGGGGAGAGAGATGGCGGAGTTTTGAAATTTGTCATGAACTGCTATATTTATATATGATGAATCAAGGTAAATACATTGTTTGTTCTCTATTAATATCTTTCATTTGCTAACTATCCCTATCAGTAGTTAGTGCCTTCCATAGTTTGAATCTTTTATTTAGCTGGCAGTAGTGGCGCTCGCTGTATTGCAGTAGCTTGAGCAGCGAAGATTTTTGTGATGTAAGTGATTTGTGAAAGGTATAGTTTAATGTTAGTCAGGGCCATTCTTTTGTAGGGAATTTTGAAAGTCAGATTGCGTTGCGCTAACAAAATATTGTGTGTCAGTTTAAGCACAGTCATGTATAAATTTTTCTAAGGGGACGTTTCAGTTGTTACGAATGGAGGTCCACTACATGAAAACTGTAAGTACATCATATTGTCCCAACGACCTGACAGTTTTGGCTGTAACGGGCATGCACACATCGAAATGGGACCAAGAGGCAATGGATACGAACTTTCTAGCCAGATATGCGTCACCGCTGTGCCATTACGCTGATAATCTCATCAAAATACGCCATATGTGAGGAGGATGCCAGTAACGGGGTCCCCTCCAGGCCAGTAGCCTTATGCATAAAATGGTAGGCTTTTATCTCATTGGTTGTGGGATACAATGCCAGGTTGCATGGATGCCAGATCTCTGGTTCCTTATCGAGTAATTTGCTACCCAACTTGTTATCCTTATTGTTATAACTTATTACCGAGTTTATTTTCCTTATCGCCATATTTTATGATCTCATTAAGGTAGACTCTTATGTATTCTTTGGGAATGGTGTTTACTTAGGATCCTTATTGCTGATATTTATTATTCAGTTAGGCTGATTTATGGCATAAGATGGTGTTCAATACGACAGGTAAGTTAGATCTTTTGACAGTTGCTTATCGCATGGTCTGTTTATTTAATACAAGTCCTGGTGCAAACTTTAGGTATGTTTTAGGCATGTTTTTCAATTGAAGTACACCCTTGCTATATAGCAAGTACATTGTGGAGGTGCGAGGACATTTTTTTAAATATATTACACTGATAGTTCATGGTTAATAGCAACCCTAGATTTTTTTTATGAGGTCGCACTGCTGCCCACCCACCCCCCCTCCTCCCACCACACTGACGGCGCCTGCATCCACAACCGTGGCAGGGCGTCGGGCACCGACTCTTGCCCTCTGCTGCCAGTGGATCTGCATTGTGAGGTAAGGAATCCAGACAGGCTTGTCTGCAGGCCTGCCTTATCTACTGACCCTCACCCCACACCGCACCCCACACCACTGCACAGGTTTTACCTTCAAGATCACGCAAATCACAGACCAGGACAGTCTACAGATGTCGAGTACGGCAGAGGTGTCTCTTGCCAAGAAAACTGCTTCTAAAAATTCATTTTTCTGTTTTGTCATTAAGGCTTCATTCATGTGTATGGAATGCAGCAAACATGTAGGGCTACCTTTGGCTTGTCCACGGTATGGCACAGTTCACTGTCATGTGAATCACCTGTCTTGTTACAATGTGTGTGCACAAAAAGATAATGCGTGCTATGTCTACACGTTTTTTTCTAAACACAGTGTGGTCTATAGTAGTTGCCGTGCAAACCTACATGTTACAAGTAGGGATCACAAGGCATTAATCTCATGTCTACGGAGCTTCAATCTTGGAAATGATGAACGAACACTGTAGCCTGTAGACTCGGTGGTAACTGGAGACTGTACATTACTCGGCGCTCTGAAGAGAACTGCTCAGCGCTCCAGTATTTAACGAGATATCGACCAATTGCTGTCCACACACGTGTCGTCCATGGGTTGGCAGCTGTGGCCCCTAGAGGACCTCAGTATAGTTCGTACTGCCAACCCATACAGCTGCTGCGCTACGTGTGTTTCTAGTGCAGCTTATCGATTGTGGTGTGGTAGTCTCTGGACTTGTGGGAACCGTCATCACATATTTAATACATGCGGTGTTCATTTTTCCCACATGCTGTTTGACACTGCAGTGCCTGATATGTCTGTGGGTAGCATACGAGTATACCTTCTGTCACTTGGGCAAACGAAAAGCCGAAAGTTAGAGAAAGATGGATAACACTTAACAAAATTTTAATACTTATGAACTAGACAAATGTGCGGAGCTAGTAGCATATGCGTCGGAGTCCACTGTCACTCACGTATGTGTCTCCCATACAGGATTCATTTACTGTCAAGTGAAGAGCCATCGACAGTGCACTCGGAAGAAAAACACGTTCGTGGAGTTTTGTGTCACAGATCCCTGTTCTGGCCTAGGTAGCACATTTAGAAATGTCTACTGTAGAATGTCTTTTCGTTACAAGAAACGAAATAAACCATTCGTATTTCATTATTTTTGAAACACTGCCAACCTGCCACTGACCTCTGTGCTCTTAAAAACAGTAATGACTCCATTCTTTTTTTAAAAAAGATTACTCTTTTTTAAAAAGAAAGAGAGTGATGCTGATTTGTTTTTTTGAAAAATGCATACCTCTGCCATTACTATGTAGTCCATATCTGAAAAATAAAAATGCGATTGGCGGTAGAAAAAGATATTTCATAAACAAACCCATTACTTACATTTCGTTCTGCAGGCGGAACTTCCGCTAACTGCTACCCGCGTGCTTGTTCCAGTCGCGAATGGAAATAATGTTGGTAAATATCCATATTAGCACTAATTCCTCCATTTTCTCGTTGTGGTCATTTCTAAAGTAGTATGTGGAGGAAGTTAATATGCCGCCCAACTCTTCCGTGCATGTACTTTCTCGGATTTTCTGCAGTAAATCTCTCTATGATGTATGACGCCTTGCTTATAGAGTTTACCACTGGCATTTGTGTAGTCTCTCCGTAACGAACGTAGAACACCTAAACGATTACCTAGGCGCCACAGGAAAATTTATTAGAGAGGTTGCATATGGTGCATACTCAGGAAGTTATTACTCACGTTCAAATCCAAGTTTGAAATCATACTATATTATTACACAGTTCTGAAAAGAACTTTGAGGAACTGGAGGTTAGTTATGAGAAGAAGATATTAGAAAGTAGGGAAGAATTTCGTAATTAGTTAAGGTTGATGACATAGTAACTTCTGTTGTACAGTTAACTGCTATAGCAAACAGAGTTCCAGTGGTACTTTACCTGATGGTGTTGGTGAATATGAAGAAGTGGGGTCATTAATTGAGATGTGAGGACGGTAAAACTGAAATTAATAGAAGAAGAAGGGATTTATGTTAGGAATTAAATTCAAGAGTGTCTAAGATTAGGAGTAAGGCGATGGTGTTGCTGTAGCCCATTCTTATAGCAGAGGTCATATATGTGATAATGTGGATTCAGGTAATGAAGACGAGCCATATCCTGTATCTCAACAAGAATGGAGGAGAACTCATTGTAGTCGTGATCAGTTCAGTCATGAGAATGTGAAACTTGAAGGTATCTTTGGTTTTGGCCTAAGTCATTTCTTGTCTGTGGCACTTGAGATTGTCGCGAAAGGAGAAAGGGGTCTTTATCAAAACTTACAACATTTTTAGAAAAGTCTTTTAATGCCTAGCCTGAATTTACCTGAAACAGCTAAAATAGGATGACTAGCATCTTCAGACAGATAAAGAAGCAAAAAAATACATAAAATTGCCTTAGGAAAACCTTGTAAAAAAACAAATTTACAAACATAAAAGCCGGCCGGTGTGGCCGTGCGGTTCTAGGCGCTTCAGTCTGGAACCGCGTGACCGCTACGGTCGCAGGTTCGAATCCTGCCTCGGGCATGGATGTGTGTGATGTCTTTAGGTTAGTTAGGTTTAAGTAGTTCTAAGTTCTAGGGGACTGATGACCACAGATGTTAAGTCCCATAGTGCTCAGAGCCATTTGAACCATACATAAAATGTATGAAGAAATACAAAGATATATCCTAATACTCCGATAGATGCCTGTTCTCTAAATTTTGCCAATAGTATTCCTCCAAAGAATGTCGCCTTTCCTCCACTGATTCCCATTCGACTTCTGAAAGCATCTTGTAGCGCCGCTTCCTTTGGACGAAAAATGAAGACTATAAAAATAGTACCCCAAAGCCCAAAAGTACCAAAAATCAAGTTCCAAATTTCATAAAAAAGCAAAGTCCTTTTGGAATAATGTTGCTTGAATAGCAGCACGTAGATAGAAAAGAAATCCCGTACCAAGTCATTCCACCAAGAACGAGGTAAACGGCTCGTATTGTTTGTAGTTCAATCATGCCTAGACGGTCAATACCGCGGTGCGATCGCGTCCGCATTGTTACTTTGTGCCAGGAAGGACTCTCATCAACGGAAGTGTCCAGGCGTCTCGGAGTGAACCGAAGCGATGAGAGACAGTAACTGTAGATGACATGCCTCGCTCAGGCCGCCCAAGGGCTACTACTGCAGTGGATGACCGCTACCTACGGATTATGGCTCGGAGGAACCCTGACAGCAACGCCATCATATTGAATAATGCTTTTCGTGCAGCCACAGGACGTCGTGTTACCAGGACGTCGTATTACTACTCAAACTCTGCGCAATAGGCTGCATGATGTGCATCTTCACTCCCGACAAACATGGCGAGGTCCATCTTTGCAACCACGACACCATGCAGCGCGGTACAGACGGGCCCAACAACATGCCGAATGGACCGCTCAGACTTGGCATCACGTTCTGTTCACCGATGACTGTCGCATATGCCTTCAACCAGACAATGGTCGGAGACGTGTTTCGAGGCAACTCGGTCAGGCCGAACGGCTTTGGAGGTTCTATGATGTTTTGGGGTGGCATTATGTGGGGCCGACGTATACCGCTGGTGATCATGGAAGGCGCCGTAACAGCTGCACGATATGTGAAAGCCATCCTCCGACCGATAGTGCAACCATATCGGCAGCATATTGGCGAGTCATTCGTCTTAATGGACATAACGACATCGCTAGACTAGAGTGGCCAGCATGTTCTCCAGACATGAACCCTATCGAACAAGCCTGAGATAGATTGAAAAGGGCTGAACCACCAACCACTCTGAGAGATCTACGCCGAATCGCCGTTGAGGAGTGGGACAATCTGGACCAACAGTGCCTTGATGAACTTGTGGATAGTGTGCCACGATGAATACAGGCATGCATCGATGCAAGACGACGTGCTACTGAGTATTGGAGGTACCGGTGTGTACAGCCATCTGGACAACCACCTCTGAGGGTCTCGCTGTATGTTCGTACAATATGCAATGTGTGGTTTTAATGAGCAATAAAAAGAGCGTTTATGTTGATCTCTATTCCAATTGTCTGTACAGGTTCCAGAACTCTAGGGCCTGAGGTGATGCAAAACCTTTTTCTATGTGGGTATCTAGAAAAAACATTCTGATTTAATTTTAGATTTACTTAAAATCTGTATGCTGCGTGTGGTGTGTCTCGTTTGCTGTTAAGTTTAGTAATGAGCATGAATGATTTCTATTTCTATTTTCAAACCTTAAACTCAAATTTTGTTTAGCGCATTATAGCTGAATTGCTTCTAAAATGATTTTATTTTAATGTTAGTCAGATTATTTTAAAGCCTATTATTCCTTAGTTGTCAAATTTAAGTCGCGTCTTACTATTTTTTTCTTCTTGTCAACTTAGTTACTGTTAAATTCATTAAATTTCCAAAATATGCTCATAGCTTAGCTTCTGCAATACGAGAACAGATGGTAATCAGTTCCATATTAGAATCAAGATTTTATTGTTTCTTATTAAATATCTTTATTTTTTTAGATGTATTAGGATGTTATGTAGCAGTTTCTAATGTCCTCTAGTACTCTCCTCCAGAGCACATTCCAAACCTGTTCAAATTACCAAGAAGCGAATGACGAAAGTTGCCTGTTCATTTCATTTTATTCACTACATTTTTACTCTTCACAAATCATGACATCATCTTTGCTGCACGTTTTGTGTTTCTGTTACGCTTAGCTATGACTGACCAAGATAAGCTTTTTGACGAATCTCTTTGTATGCCCAGGCAGGTAGCCGGCCGCTGTGGCCGAGACGCTCTAGGCGCTTCAGTCCAGAACCGCTCTGCTGCTTCGGTTGCAGGTTCGAATCCTGCCTCGGGCATGGATGTGTGTGATGTCCTTAGGTTAGTTAGGTTTAAGTAGTTCTAAGTTCTAGGGGACTGATAACCTCAGATGTTAAGTCCCATAGTGCTTAGAGCCATTTGAACCCACGCAGGCATTTTCACATCTCTGGGAGGTTCGTTTATATATTAGCCATTACAAAGCTTTACAGTTTGGAAGCCAGGAGGTGTTCCTCGTCTGAACCTACATCCGCCATTCTGTGTTCTGATTCAGAGAATTCTGGCGTTAATTTTCGTGGAATTCAGCTCTGTTTGAGTCAGAAGGAGGTTTGACTTTGTCTCGTAGGTGCAGAATGTATCAGAGTCTATAATGATATAGAAATTGTAGGAGATCATTTCAATTACTTGCCATAGTTTATATTAAGCGACTGGCTGGGTTAAATTGACAGTGTATCATCAATTTCTGCACTGTATGATTTACAATTACTCCACAATCACCCATGCAACAATATCCTTCCACACGGCAGAACGGAACCTCACAGGTTGCTCATTTTTGATTAAATGAATGTTGATTGTAGAAACAAATTTTACCTCTTCAGTCGATCACGCTGTGGATGAAATGTTATCATATTAAAGGGTTGTTGCATTGTTTAAAATTGTGTATTGAGGACATATTATTCCGAATATCCCTTGTAAGAGTCACTTGTGTATTTTCTGCTATGAGTATTGATGTAGGCTTGTAAATCAACTACATTCTTCAGATGCAGGAACGTAATTCGATGGGTTTTGTTGTGGATGAGCTCTACTTTCTCAACATACTGCACAGTGATCTCGCACTTTACTGAGATACTGGGTGAAAAAAGGTATTCATAACTTGTGTGTTGTCTTAATGATTCAGTTTGCAGGGTTTGGTACATGATGCCTATGGTGATAGGTAAATTTGGCCATTGGAATGGCAGAGTGAAGTACAGTTCAGCTGTAAGAATGCGATCTACAGTGGTGGCGATGACTGGAGTCGAATAGTGGACCGTCAGTAAAACATCCCTGGTTAAGAAAGTCTTTTATTCGTAACAGATAAAAAGACGGAATCATACCTCCAGAGGAGGTCGATGGACTCTGTGACGCAGTCGACTACAGTTGCTGGTGAGTGCCCCCGTTGTCGTTGTCCACCAGGAACGGGGTACATGCTGGTGGTGCCACGTGCTATTGTCAGCATAGCTATAGAGAGCTGACACATAACGGTACGTCATTGGCGACAGGTGACAGAAGGCAACCCTGACTGCTTGGCCACCTCCATATTGGCAGCATTCAACACATTGGATTAGGCTTGGCTAAATCGCAGCTTCTGGCATGACTGAAGGCTCCAAGTGACAGCAGTAAGACTGGCGAAGAGACGGTGTAGCTGGCAGGTAGCTGACCCAGGCTTTAACCTGCAACTCACTAGGGATGTTGTCGTCAGCAGGAAGAACTCACCCAGCAGGTGACCCAGTAGTACGACGTCTCCAAGTTGACTGCATACAGTCATAACTGAAGTGGAGGCCTGCAGCTGTTCACAGTGTAGTCTGTCGTCATCTTGGATTATGAGAGATCTCCTTCTCGTGGTGTTTGGCTGGTGTAGGCTGTGTCACTGAGCACAGTGTGCACACATGGATACTACTGAGCACAATGAGAATGAGGGTCTGAACCGAGTGGTAGGTCTGTGAGCTCGGCTGGCAAGTGTTTCTCTAATGGCAGCTCCGCCAGTCCAGAAACCGCAACAGGGTTGAGCGGCCGGTCGTCGCTGTATAGCAGAAACGACTCCATTTGGCCCAGTTTTCCTGTATAGTCAGCACCTTCAGGAGACCTATGGAGCTGCAAGATGTCGCAGCTTCGGTTATCAGAGTTGCTGGCTGGTGAATTTGTAGCGTCGGCCTAATGAACCAATGTTGTTGCGTCCTGAATATAGTCTACGGTCCATATCACCTGGTTAGGCTGAAGGGCACATCTTCCCTTGCCACATTATTCCACACAGAGTTCGGCAGTTCATCTCACCCCTGGTGAAGCCGTGGTCCATCAAGTTATTCCTTCATGCCTGAGGAGAAATCCTCATCTGCACTGCTGGAAGCCATAAATCGAAAGGAAACACATTATTATGTTTTTGGCCAGTTTGCTGATGTATCATTTGTCATTTAATGTCTGAACAGAAGCTAAGCAAAAATCATTTTCGTTGCGCTTAAATCGTGTAACCGCATGTGTGTCTGTGTTCATTCTGTTAAATATAAGGGATTAGATTGCGTTTCCAAATTAGTTTCTGGGGTATAAAGATTTTTACTTACTGCATAGCTGACAGGTTCAATGTTTTACTTTCATCGTTCATGGGAGTATAGCCGTTTTTTGGCAAAAGAGTGTGAACCATTAAATGTGAACACCAAACGGAAACCAAATACTATGGATCT
Organism: Schistocerca americana; assembly: GCF_021461395.2. Taxonomy (NCBI): domain Eukaryota; kingdom Metazoa; phylum Arthropoda; class Insecta; order Orthoptera; family Acrididae; genus Schistocerca; species Schistocerca americana. The sequence continues at coordinate 77,904,719 of NC_060120.1, forward strand.
TCTCAAACAATTAAGCAACATTTACTCTTCGTGTAATTTCCGAACTTGGTGATGAAATCATTAGAAACTTAGCCAACTCCTTACTCTTCTAGTCACTGATGTGATATGGAATAATTTTCCGGGTCGATTCCGCACTTAGACACAAAATATTCATTGTACAGAAACGTGAGCATTAAAGTCAGTGGTCCTTCTTTAAATGCAGGTGGGTAACGTTTTTTTTTTTAAAAAAGTAAGTACAATACTTGCCCCACAATATACTCTCTCATGAGGTTTGTTTTAGAGAATCAGACACAATTTGAAAACGATAGTAGGTTTCATAAACCTAGCACCAAGAACAAAAATTGCCTCCACTGTCCACAAATTGACCTTAGTACTGCACAGGGAATACCAATGTATGGATCCATAAAAACATATCGAGATCTTTCCTGTGATTTAAGAGTGACCGCAGATAATGGAACTTTCAAAAATAAATTGAAATCTTCTATGCTCGATAATTCGTTCTTCCTCACAGATTAATTTTTTAGCGCCGGCCGGTGTGGCCGAGCGGTTCTATGCGCTTCAGTCTGGAACCGCGTGACCACTACGCTAGCTGATTTGAATCCTGCCTCGGGCATAGATGTGTGTGATGTCCTTAGGTTAGTTAGGTTTAAGTAGTTGTAAGTTCTAGGGGACTGATGACCTCAGATGTTAAGTCCCATAGTGCTCAGAGCCATATCAATCATTTTTGAACCATTAATTTCTGACTGGATAATATGTATGTGGTAGGCGTCCATTTATCAAATTTTATTGTAAGATTTTTTAAAAAATCTAGTTGCGTCATTATCCAACATGTAGCCACGTTTTAAGAGAGAAAATATAACTTATTTGTAAATATATTGGCACGTGTAACATTATTTCGAGTTGTCTAGAATATGATCCACTGAATATCGAAAAAACTAAATAACTTTAATGTTCCTGTACATCGCGTAAAGGATGCTCCTGGCAAAGGCTATGTTGGATTTCATTTGCGAGCCCCAGAAGGTGTACTAAGCGCTTTGTGAAGGCAACAGGTGATCTTTATTCAGTACCAAACCTTTTCGTGTATAGGTTGTATTCCTTGGTAGTGTTTGAGCAGCACGATTTAATTTTCGAGTAGACTGGTATTTCCGTAAGTCCGCTTCGTGTAACAGTTTATCTCTGAAAATGTTGATGTCACCGTTAAGATCGGAGTTCTGTTCATCCAGTCGCAAGTTGTATGAAGGCACTTGAATTTGTTGTTCTACAATGCAATCGTCAATTTTTATCTCTGATAGGCACTTACGTACGCCTGAGAGTAGTATTCACGACGAAGAGTAAGGCTCACTACAAAAACTCTAAAGGTCATTTAAAATTTTCCAATTCAGTATTTGCTATTTATGGGTGTACGAAAGCAAATAGCCTACTCCGTGCAGTAGGTAACAGTCTGTACGGATCTTGCGCGTGATCAGTAGAAACTCTGCATTAGTAATAGCTTTCCTGCGCAGACATTACGTAATGTGAGTACTAAGTGTGCTTCAAAGACATTCCATTTTACGGTTACAAAACGTACTTAGACGCTGCAGACGTTTCGCTACTTATCTGCAGATGGGTGACTGGCGGCATCGCTCGCAACCACAGAGCATGCGCCAGCTTACTCTGGTGGCCGTCAGAAAACCAGAAGGAAGTGTAATAAATCAAAGGTTTGCGAGCCGTTCCCGGAATTGAAATCTGGTGGGACTCGGGACACGGGGCGGCGATTGAATCCAGAAGAGATCCATCACGTGCAGGGGGCAGGCTCTGTGAGGTATCGACATTTCTCGGCAACGTACGGTTCCCCAGTCCTCAGGAAGTTTGTCCTTAAATAAGAAGGCTGGGTTATTCCGTGCCAACACCAAAAAATTTTATTTTACGGGGTACAATTTGTTTTTTATACATATAATGGCGCGTGCACATGGTTATCAGTACTGGCACGGTGAAATGCAGCACTGCGTCACTGGATACTATATATCTTCCGCTGAAAATATACAAAAAATATTTTATCTAGTAGAATGCATCCAGCTAAACAATAGTTTGTTTCAGGCGAGCATGTCGAGGTTTGGATTTTTCTATATTTCCAGTTGAAGACCATGAAACGCAATATCCGTAGCTGTTCTAATATCTGAGAAGTACAGGTTTCAAACTTCGACAACATTATTTCACGTATATTGCCTACAAAAAGAGTGAAGAACCCAGAATGGAATTTCACCTGTTGAGAGACTACGAGGGGCGTTTGAGAAGTCCGTGCAAAAATAAAACTTCTTACGTGTTTGGGGTAAACCTTTTTTATTTTTCGACATAGTCTCCTTTTAGACTCATACACTTCGTCAAATGCTATTCTATTCTAATTTGTTGATCCCTTCCGAATAATAGGAATTGTCCAGGTCTGCAAAATAGCTGTTAGTTGCTGCAATCACCTCCTCGTTTAAATAAAATCTTTGTCCCGCCAGCCATTTCTTCAAATTGGGGAACAAATAGTAGTACAAGGGAGTTCTGGAGAATAGCGGGGATGTGAAACGAGTTGGAACCCTATTTCCACTAGTTTTGCGGCCACAACTGCTGAGGTGTGTGCTAGCGCATTGTCTTGATGGGAAAGGACTTTTTTGCGGTCCAATCGCCGGCGTTTTTCTTGCATCTCGGTTTTCAAACGGTCCAATAACGATGAATAATATGCACCTGCAATAGTTTTACCATTTTCCAGATAGTCGATGAGGATTATCCCTTGCGAATCCCAAAAGACAGTCGCATAACGTTTCCGGCCGAAGGAATGGTCTTCGCCTTTTTTGGTGCAGATCCTTGTAATGTTGTTGCTTTAATTTGTTATGAAAGCGGTGCTGATAGACAATGAAAGCGGGTCAAAAGCTGTGAGCTGTCTGGGGAAGGTAACCTTGCATTACTGCGCAATTGTTTCACCAGGTATTCAGTCTAGCTTACCACCAAATTCCCAACCAGACTAACATTAATTATAATCTTTTAATAGTCATACGACAACCGGTGATATATATATATACACTCCTGGAAATGGAAAAAGGAACACATTGACACCGGTGTGTCAGACCCACCATACTTGCTCCGGACACTGCGAGAGAGCTGTACAAGCAATGATCACACGCACGGCACAGCGGACACACCAGGAACCGCGGTGTTGGCCGTCGAATGGCGCTAGCTGCGCAGCATTTGTGCACCGCCGCCGTCAGTGTCAGCCAGTTTGCCGTGGCATACGGAGCTCCATCGCAGTCTTTAACACTGGTAGCATGCCGCGACAGCGTGGACGTGAACCGTATGTGCAGTTGACGGACTTTGAGCGAGGGCGCATAGTGGGCATGCGGGAGGCCGGGTGGACGTACCGCCGAATTGCTCAACACGTGGGGCGTGAGGTCTCCACAGTACATCGATGTTGTCGCCAGTGGTCGGCGGAAGGTGCACGTGCCCGTCGACCTGGGACCGGACCGCAGCGACGCACGGTTGCACGCCAAGACCGTAGGATCCTACGCAGTGCCGTAGGGGACCGCACCGCCACTTCCCAGCAAATTAGGGACACTGTTGCTCCTGGCGTATCGGCGAGGACCATTCGCAACCGTCTCCATGAAGCTGGGCTACGGTCCCGCACACCGTTAGGCTGTCTTCCGCTCTCGCCCCAACATCGTGCAGCCCGCCTCCAGTGGTGTCGCGACAGGCGTGAATGGAGGGACGAATGGAGACGTGTCGTCTTCAGCGATGAGAGTCGCTTCTGCCTTGGTGCCAATGATGGTCGTATGCGTGTTTGGCGCCGTGCAGGTGAGCGCCACAATCAGGACTGCATACGACCGAGGCACACAGGGCCAACACCCGGCATCATGGTGTGGGGAGCGATCTCCTACACTGGCCGTACACCACTGGTGATCGTCGAGGGGACACTGAATAGTGCACGGTACATCCAAACCGTCATCGAACCCATCGTTCTACCATTCCTAGACCGGCAAGGGAACTTGCTGTTCCAACAGGACAATGCACGTCCGCATGTATCCCGTGCCACCCAACGTGCTCTAGAAGGTGTAAGTCAACTACACTGGCCAGCAAGATCTCCGGATCTGTCCCCCATTGAGCATGTTTGGGACTGGATGAAGCGTCGTCTCACGCGGTCTGCACGTCCAGCACGAACGCTGGTCCAACTGAGGCGCCAGGTGGAAATGGCATGGCAAGCCGTTCCACAGGACTACATCCAGCATCTCTACGATCGTCTCCATGGGAGAATAGCAGCCTGCATTGCTGCGAAAGGTGGATATACACTGTACTAGTGCCGACATTGTGCATGCTCTGTTGCCTGTGTCTATGTGCCTGTGGTTCTGTCAGTGTGATCATGTGATGTATCTGACCCCAGGAATGTGTCAATAAAGTTTCACCTTCCTGGGACAATGAATTCACGGTGTTCTTATTTCAATTTCCAAGAGTATATATATATATATATATATATATATAAAAGAGAATTTAAATAAAAAGAAATAAATCAGTTTATATTTGAAAATTTATTTTAACATTGATCATTGAAATTTCAGCAAATTAAACTTGATTCATAACTAAACTGGTGCCTTATTTAGGATTGTGAAAATGTGAGATTGTAGTCTTACGGAACACATCAAATATGGAGCCAAGATTGGGATACTACATACAACACTGCATTCATAAAATAACACACGAAGAACGTTGAAAGATATGCAAGAGGATGTTAACCACAACCAACCGATTCAATTTTCACCCAAAGAAGTTACGTTCGTAGCACAATCCTGTCCGTCATGTAATTACCACACACTGGTATACTAAATTCATACTAACTGTCTGTGAAATCTTCCCGAAAAGAATAAAAAATGGTTCAAATGGCTCTGAGCACTATGGGACTTAACATCTATGGTCATCAGTCCCCTAGGACTTAGAACTACTTAAACCTAACTAACCTAAGGACAGCACACAACACCCAGCCATCACGAGGCAGAGAAAATCCCTGACCCCGCCGGGAATCGAACCCGGGAACCCGAGCGTGGGAAGCGAGAACGCTACCGCACGACCACGAGATGCGGGCCCGAAAAGAATAGTTGAGGGCTACTTCGATGATTACACCACATGCTTCACGTGGTCAACTTGGTTTACACAAAGAGTGTAACTCCACAATAATTTTGATAATTAAAATAAATTAGATCGAAAAGCAATTTACAACAGAAAAACCTCGAACTGGTTACTATCGTGTTACTATTAACCTGATGGGTCAAACAATTGTATAAGTACATGGTACTGGTCTCACAAAGTACACCCCACGTGGGTTTAACATAAAGAAAAGTTGCTATACTGAAAAATATTGTCAAGACGAGACGTTATAATCTCACGCACATTCGCATTGAAGATTGATGATGCTAGTTAGAGTTACTGATCAACACGTGGTTCCACTTTACTCATAAAGTAGTGACAAAGCAACTACCGGAAGATATTCTGCACTTCACACTCGAATTACACTGCGTTGCAATTTAAGATAACATTAGATATTTTAGAGCTAAACCTGAAATAAAGGTGATTAAATTTTCAGTTAGGCTGAACTTAAGAAATCCATTGTCCTACGGACTTAGCAGACACGCGCTTTGCCGGAGATCTTACCACTTCAGACGCTCGCCACGGACAGACTGCCTTGGTCCCTTCCTGAGGGTGGCCCACCAATACAGACGGAAGTGACCAGAGAGGCAGCTTCCTATACCAACATGACAAGGGACAGAGAGGACCAAACTAAGAATAGAAACCTCTCTGCTTTTAGAAAGCGTAGCTACCTGTTCCGACGTTGGTCCTACTGTTCTCTAGCAGACAGGCTTGTCTGCTACCATCGAGCATGCAACTACAAATACATTTGTTCATTCATTCTTTCACACAGAAGGGAAGGGGGATGACAGTATCTTATCATATACAGTATATAAAAGAAAGCGGATGTAGGTTCCGTATGAGACTGTGTGACATGAATTACGTATAAACTGTGTTTTAAAGTGTAGTAGTGTGACAGATCGTTCTTGTTTATGTGTAAAAGTAACACGTTTCACTGCTCAGTCTCCTCCCAGATAATCAGAAACACCACAGTAAATTTAGAAGAGGAATTTATGCCGTAAATGACAACAGATTTAAGAAATTAACGTGAAAGGAATCCAACAGAGACCTTTCATCCTCTCTTGGCAACCCATTGTTTAGATTGTTGTTTGGTCTCAGGAGTATAGTAATGTATCCATATTTCATCCACAGTGACGAAACGAAGCTTAAAGTCCAATTCTTCCTGAAGAGCTGCGAACTATCCTTGCAACACTTCACACGATTCCGTTTTTGGTCAAACGTGAGCAATCTCATAACTCATCTTGCGGATAGCTTTCTCATGTCCAAATGTTTAGGCAAAATATTATGTACCCGTTCATTCGAGACGCCCACAGCACTAGCAATCTCAAGCACCTTAACTCTTCTGTCATCCAACACCCTATCATGGATTTCATCAATGATTTCTGGAGTCTTAACCTCCACAGGACGTCAAGAACGGTCAGCATCACTAGTGACCATATGGCCACTCCGAAAATTTTGAAACCACTTGTAAACTGTTCTAATCGAAATTGCAAAGTCGCCGTAATGTTTATCAAGCTTCTCTTAGTCTCCTGAGGCGTTTTCCCTTTCATAAAGTAATGTTTAATCACGACACGAAATTCTTCTTCATCCATTTTTTGACAATCACTCGACTTCCTTGATTCACACGAATGCCAAACAGAAAGAAGTAGACCAATATGGCTGAAACTTGGTGTGCGTTCTTTACACAGATCCTACTAACTAAACATGACGTCGATACGCACCGGTGGTGCCATCTCTCTGACTTTGCACGGACTTTTCAAACGCCCCTCGTACGTGAAGTTAATTCAGCGATTATAGAATCGAGTCAAATTTACCAGGGAGGCAGTATAGTCCTATTATGAGTGTGAAATTCCACTTCTTCTGGTCTGGATGCATACACTGGTTCAGATGGGAAGGGCGTCCTCTCCCGAGGCAAGATGGGCCGCATTTGTTGTAACTCGTCCTTGATACTGATACTGAGATGCAGTTGACTATCGAACTAGTCCCACACAAGATTTTACCAGGGGCATATCCGGGAATCCTGCTGGCCACAAGAGAACGTCAACATCACCCAGATAGTTTATAGAGCCTTGTACCACGTGTGGAGGAGCATTGTCTTGTTGAAATGTAACACATATGGACGTACCGTTTCGTCGTTATATTTCCTTCAGTCTGTAATAGTTCTTTATTTACGTGACTATTACGGCACTCCAACCCCAGTTCTCGATACCAGTAATATCGTACTACTTTTCTGCGAAGTAACAGACATATTTTTGTGACAATATTCACATTTGGTTTTATTAATGTGTAGGTATTCCGATGTATCGATATATTTCAGTGATATGGTTCTTGTGTGTATTCATTTCTGTGAGACCGTCATTAACTTTGACTTACTTGTAACCTTTTTGGCGCGAATGCGGACAGAGCAGTCTTTGTTTCACTTTGCAGAAGTTAAGTTGTTATTTCGCTTTGTAAAAGAACAGTCAACTCTTGTGTTTGCTTAAAGTGGAAATTAAATATATGAAGATTGATACAAAATTGTTTTCTTGATGATGGCTCAAATGGCTCTGAGCACTATGGGACTTAACTTCTGTGGTCATCAGTCCCCTAGAACTTAGAATTACTTAAACCTAACTAACCTAAGGACATCACACACACCCATGCCCGAGGCAGGATTCGAACCTGCGACCGTAGCAGTCGCGCGGTTCCGGACTGAGCGCCTTAACCGCGAGACCACCGCGGCCTGCTCTTGATGATGTGACAATTAAGAGGAAGTATATGTGAATTTACAAGAAGTTTAATAAAAATGTGGATCGTGAACACCAAGTCAAAAATTATTTCTACCATACCTTTGTTATGATTTGGTATTGTTTGATCATTAAGAATTTCCTGAAAAACGCATTTGTTAGGTCTTCAAATATTGCTAAAATACAGATCTGGACCTTCTAGCAGTCAAAGTGGAATCACCCTAGAATCAACAAGATGAGTCAAAATAACTTCGACGAAATCTGCGTGGGAATCCATTCAAGATAAGTGCCAAAATTAATGATTTTTTTACAGTGACTTCATTATTTCCATTCTGACGATACCATCCACAGTCAATAACTTTGTTGTTGCCCGATAAAGCGAACATATGCTGCATGAGCAGCATTATTAATCTGATTTCTAACCTACTTTGCAAGTGGTGGTATTGTTAGAAGACTCTACCATCCGTGACCTGAATTAATACCAGATGACTCCTCACACCATGACAGCAGGAGTAAGATCGCTTCTCCCCTACAAAACACTGGCAGAATGGGATCACTCCCCAGGTCGCTTCCATACTTGCTGACGATGAACATTCAGAGTAGTGCAGAGGTGCGTTTCATTTCTGGACACAATACGATGCCATTCAACAGGCGTCCACCCCACCAGTCATGGCATAAAACGCAGTCGTTTTTGTTGTGCTGTTAATAGCACTCTACACATGGGGCGAATTCTTTACAGACGAATGGAAAAACTAGTAGAAGCCAACTTCGGGGAACATCAGTTTGTATTCCGTAGAAACACTGGAACACGTGAGGCAATACTGACCTTACGACTTATCTTAGAAGAAAGATTAAGGAAAGGCAAACCTACGTTTCTAGCATTTGTAGACTTAGGGAAAGCTTTTGACAATGTTGACTGGAATACTCTCTTTCAAATTCTAAAGGTGGCAGGGGTAAAATACGGGGAGCGAAAGGCTATTTACAATTTGTACAGAAACCAGATGGCAGTTATAAGAGTCGAGGGACATGAAAGGGAAGCAGTGGTTGGGAAGGGAGTAAGACAGGGTTGTAGCCTCTCCCCGATGTTATTCAATCTATATATTGAGCAAGCAGTAAAGGAAACAAAAGAAAAATTCAGAGTAGGTATTAAAATTCATGGAGAAGAAATAAAAACTTTGAGGTTCGCCGATGACATTGTAATTCTGTCAGAGACAGCAAAGGACTTGGAAGAGCAGTTGAATGGAATGGACAGTGTCTTGAAAGGAGGATATAAGATGAACATCAACAAAAGCAAAACAAAGATAATGGAATGTAGTCTAATTAAGTCGGGTGATGCTGAGGGAATTAGATTAGGAAATGAGGCACTTAAAGTAGTAAAGGAGTTTTGCTATTTGGGGAGCAAAATAACTGATGATGGTCGAAGTAGAGAGGATATAAAATGTAGGCTGGCAATGGCAAGGAAAGCGTTTCTGAAGAAGAGAAATTTGTTAACATCCAGTATTGATTTAAGTGTCAGGAAGTCATTTCTGAAAGTATTTGTATGGAGTGTAGCCATGTATGGAAGTGAAACATGGACGATAAATAGTTTGGACAAGAAAAGAATAGAAGCTTTCGAAATGTGGTGCTACAGAAGAATGCTGAAGATTAGATGGGTAGATCACATAACTAATGAGGAAGTAATGAGGAAGTATTGAATAGGATTGGGGAGAAGAGACGTTTGTGGCACAACTTGACCAGAAGAAGGGATCGGTTGGTAGGACTTGTTCTGAGGCATCAAGGGATCACCAATTTAGTATTGGAGGGCAGCGTGGAGGGTAAAAATCGTAGAGGGAGACCAAGAGATGAATACACTAAGCAGATTCAGAAGGATGTAGGTTGCAGTAGGTACTGGGAGATGAAAAAGCTTGCACAGGATAGAGTAGCATGGAGAGCTGCATCAAACCAGTCTCAGGACTGAAGACCACAACAACAACAACATGGGGCGAAATCCCCTAGCGTGGCTGCTGTTGGTTTTCGCCCAACGCAGAATGTTGGACGGAGAATTATTTGTTCTCGGACGCAGGCACAGATCTGAAGGAGTGAAACCTCCCCTTAGAAAAATTCATGAATTACTTTCCTGATAAACCTCTTACGTTATTTGATTTTCAAACAGCTGAGCAAAAGTGAATGTACTCAGACATTTCTCTCTTTACTTATTCTGATCAACACTAAACTGACACACAATATTTTTATTGCAACGCAGTCTGACTTTCAATAATCCCTACAAAAGAATGGTCCTGACTAACAATAACCTGTACCTTTCATGAATCACTTACCTCACAAAAATCTTGGTTACTCGAACTATTGCAATACAGCGAGCACCAATACTGCCAGCTAAATAAAGGATTCTAACTGCTCAAGGCACTAACTACTGATAAGCATAGTTAGCAAATGAAAAATTTTGATAGAGAACAAACAATGTATTTACCTTAATAGTGTTCAAAAGTCATCATATATATATGTATATATCAATTCATGATATACAGTCATACAAATTTATTGTTTCTTTTGGACACACGTCCAGATCGTCCGCTCTCAAAATTCTGCCATCTCTCTTCCCACATCATCCACTGCTGCCGGCTCACCTCCAACTACGCAACACTACAATAGCGAATATTCCAACAATGCCAACCAGCCAGAGACTGCACACAGCACAGCCGGTGATTTTCATACAGAGCGCTACATGACGTTACCAACATAAAAACCTAAACAGCCTACTTACAGGAGCTTGGATGTGAGTGAACAACGTGGGGGGGGGGGGGGCTTCGCTTGTGGTAGTCAGAAGTCGTCGATCGGAACGTTGACGTCGAGTGTACCTGTTCTCGTGTTTCCGTGCAGTCAAACGAGCCTCACTACCATATCAGAGTGCGCCACAAATCTGGATATTAACGATACAACCACTTAGCCAAATGGAGATACACAATGAGACCCATTTAAAACTCTGTCAGGTGCTAATAGAGCTGTACCAAGATTCTACTCCAGGCGAGTGTATGAATGTGCGCAACGGAAAAACTGAATGCGAAAATGAAGATTTTGGGCTTGTCTGAATACCTCCTGAAGCAGGTCTTAGAATCTCTTAATGGTGATATCTCCTCCTTCCTGCTATTTAACATATAAATTACAACATAAACATAAATGAATGATTAACTGAACTACACTACTGGCCATGACGTGCTACAGACGCGAAATGTAACCGACAGGAAGAAGACGCTGTGATATGCAAGTGATTATCTTTTCAGAGCATTCACACAACGTTGGCACCCGTGGCGACACCTACAACGTGCTGACATGAGGAAAGTTTCCAACCGATTTGTCATACACAAACAGCAGTTGACCGGCGCTGCCTGGTGAAACGTTGTTGTGATGCCGCGAGTAAGGAGGGGAAATGCGTACCATCACGTTTCCGACTTTGCTAAAGGTCGGATTTAGCCTATCGCGATTCCGGTTTATCGTATCGCGACAGTGCTGCTCGCGTTGGTCGAGATCCAATGACTCTTAGCAGACTATGGAATGGGTGGGTTCAGGAGGGTAATACAGAACGCAGTGCTGGATCCCAACGGCCTCGTATCAGTAGCAGTCGAGATGACAGGCATCTTATCCGCATGGCTGTAACGGATCGTGCGGATACGTCTCGATCCCTGAATCAACAGATGGGGACGTTTGCAAGACAACAACTATCTGCACGAACAGTTCGACGACGTTTGCAGCAGCATGGACTATCAGCTCGGAGACCATGGCTGCGGTTACGCTTGACACAGCATCACAGACAGGAGCGCCTGCCATGGTGTACTCAACGACGATCCTGGGTGCACGAATGGCAAAAGGTCATTTTTTCGGATGAATCCAGGTTCTGTTTACAGCATCGTGATGGTCGCATCCGTGTTTGGCGACATCGCGGTGAACGCACATTGGAAGCGTGTTTTCGTCATCGCCATACTGGCGTATAACTCGGCGTGATGGTATGGGGTGCCATTGGTTAAACGTGTGGGTCACCACCTCTTGTTCGCATTGACGGCACTTTGAACAGTGGACGTTACATTTCAGATGTGTTACAACCCGTGGCTCTAGCCTTCATTCGATCGCTGTGAAACCCTACATTTCAGCAGGATAATGCACGACCGCATGTTGTAGGTCCTGTACGGGCCTTTCTGGATACAGAGAATGTTCGACTGCTGTCCTGGCCAGCTCATTCTCCAGATCTCTCACCAACTGAAAACGTCTGATCAATGATGGCTGAGCAACTGACTCGTCACAATACGCCAGTTACTACTCTTGATGAACTGTGGTATGTTTTTGAAGCTGCATGGGCAGCTGTACCTGTACACGCCATCCAAGCACTGTTTGACTCAATGCCCAGGCGTATGAAGGCCGTTATTACAGTCAAAGGTGGTTGTTCCGGGTACTGATTTCTCCGGATCTATGCACCCAAATTGCGTGAAAATGTAATCACATGGAAGTTCTAGCATAATATATTTGTCCAATGAATACCCGTTTATCATCTGCATTTCTTCTTGGTGTAGCAATTTTAATGACCAGTAGTGTAGTATGCTGTTTCTGCTTGTACGTTTATTGTAGATTAAAACCCCTTTATGTATTATAAATGTTTATATATGAATGACCAATGGACATAAAGAGACACAAATGAATTTCCTAACTCATATCAGTGATCAGTTTCCCAAATCTGCCCCTTTTTACGGGTACGCGATCTAATATAAATAACGCGAGATGACTGACACCATCTACGTACCCAACACTAGAAGACACTACTTTCTAAGATGATCTACAGTGATGTGCTACCTCAGTGGAAATAAAACTTATGTGATCACAGCTTTTTAGCCTTATAGCGCTAATAAGCCGAAGCAGTTAGCAATATCACTGTATGTACTGCGTCCGGTGCGTCGGAGTGACGGTTCTTGTACACTTCTGCGACGATGGAAGAACTCCAGCCACAAAATGTTCTCTTTCATACACAAGGACGGCGGAAGACGGTCCTCTGAGTACCTCTAATACTGTCTTCTCCTCTCTGTGTTCTACAGACGAGAAACGAGAACTCCCAGCCACAAGGACGGAGTTCAGGTAGCGTCTCAACGTGTGTATAGGCAGAAGAAGTGCCCTCAATCACTGAACGCTGCGTACTCAACGACGACTCCCTACCCGGAGGCGAAGTCCAAAAACGTATAAGTTCGCAACGATACTGGGCCTAACAGTTCTAACCATAAAATCTCCTGAGAGCAAAGACAGTAAGTCCGTCTGTGCCAACAAAAGCTGATACTGAGTGACCGTCGAACTCGGGCGCTCAAAACGGAAGACCTCTCCACCTCCAGCTTCCCAGCAAAGCACGGCTCCCCTACCCCATAACTGCAGAAGGCGAATCATATTCTCGAAACCACGGAATATTCTCCGTTTCTACAGATTCTTCCGAACGCCGACCAACCACATTTTAGTCTTTTGTCGTCCATCGCGGAAAATTGGCGAGGGAATACCTACACTCATACAATGGTACGCTTCTGTGAGTAAAAATCCTCAGAAATAACCCAGCCTGCGATTTCCGAGGTAACGCTTCCTCGTTCCTCTCTACTGCCTCCAAAATTTTCAGTTTCCGAAGTATTATCCGGTTATCCTTCCGGCCCCATTACAATTTCGGCCGGCAGCCGCTGTATTGTGCTTCCGCGCTCAGGTGCCCAGACCGTCCGTCTTGGCACTTCCTATGTGAAGCAGGACCAACACACGTGTGCGGGCTTTTCCACCCAGGGCTTGAGTTACGCCTGCCGTTTCATTTCCACTGGCGTCCCAACCTCCATTAGTATAGGTAATCATTCATTACTCCGTTCTGATAATAAAGACACTCCGTCGCCTTTCATGCAATAAGCGTTAACAATTATTTACAAGAGGTACGTAACAATGTCAGTCTTCTTTAAATATTCATATATACGTTGTAAACCTACCAAATGATACCTAATTCCGGTTGTAAATCACGACAAAGTATGTAGATGGGTGAGTGTAAGGTGCGAAATTACAGCCATCCAGCACATATCTCAGCCTTGCTTTTGGCGCTAGATTACCTGGTTTCAGGACAAAGTGAGCCAATATTTGCAGCGTGCCTAAATGGAGAGGCAATGACAACACAACCAAAGCGTTTTGCATTTCACTTGTTATTCCGTTAAATAGTTTGAAGCATCTAACGCAAGCATTTCACTGATTCAACAGCAAGCGCATACGGTCGCGGCCTGAGGAAAAGACTTCTTCCCATAGACAGACGCTATGAAGACGGTGGGAAAATGAGTCCCGTACGGCGGGAAGCATATCTCTGATGTTCTGAATAAACATAAACTGATTATGAGTTCGGAATGAGATTTTCACTCTGCAGCGTAGTGTGCGCTGATGTGAAACTTTCTGGCAAATTAAAACTGTGTGCCGGACCGAGACTCGAACTCGGGACCTTTGCCTTTCGCGGGCAAGTGCTCTACATCTCTCTTTTTTAAATCTCATTTTGCTCGTTTTCGTTCGTTATATCTGCTCTGGCCGGACGGCGAAAGACACCCGTTTCACTTCGTTGATGATCCATTAACTCAGTTTTTTTTTTATTACAGAGGGCAGCTATCCCTCTGAGCGAACACGCTGAGCTACCGTGCCGGCGACATCTGAGCTACCCAAGCACGACTCACGCCCGGTCCTCACAGCTTTACTTCTTCCAGTACCTCGTCTCCTACCTTCCAAACTTTACAGAAGCTCTCCTGCTTGTGAGATTGCCAGTAGCAACATAAAATTTTTCGTTGATGATGCTGTTGTGTACGAGAAAAAATTCGTCGTTGGACGTTCAAAATGAATTGCAGAAATACTAGCAGAAAATTTTCATTTTTTCTAATGAGTGGCAGGCCTCTTTAAATATGGATAAATGTAAGGTGGTTCCCACGACAAAGAAAAAAGACCCGAAATTATCTAATTACAAAATTAGTAGCTAAGATCTTGAGGCCATGACGGCTTATTAGTATTTATGAAGTGAAAATATAAAGAAAAATCAGTATACAGGAAGGCAAAATCAAGACCTGAATTTGTTGAAATAGTTCTGAGAACATACGATGAATTTGTAAAAGAAATCGCATGCAAGACGTTACAGTATTGTTACAGTCTTTGAAATCTTTATGAAATTGGTGTGACGAATAACAAATATCGAACACGTTCAAGGACTTTACTATGGGTCTTAAGAGATCGATATAGTATATTAAAAAGTGTAACAGAAATGTTCGTGGAAATTACATGGAAATCCTGGGAGGAGAAACCATGTCACTCTCGCGAAACCTTGTAGAACAGGTTTACTGTCAAGAGTAACAATGTCACTCTCGCGAAACCTTGTAGAATAGGTTTACTGCCACCATCCTACGTCTCTGACACGCGTCATGAGAGTAAGGTAAATTATGGCACTCGCAAAAGCGTAAAGTCATTTCTGTTTCACTCAGTACCCGGAATGAACAGGAAAGAAAATTTATAATACGTCCATTAACAATAAAACTATAAAACGGTTGTGTCTATCTGTTTGTCTCTTTGATTACGGTAATCTACAACACTATAAGACGAATTTTCATGGCATTTTCGCAGGCAACTTGAGGGTAGGGCTTCATTTCATCAAAATCGGAACACGAGAAAGATACATATCGTAATTTAAAGTTTCATCTAAAACTTAGTAGTTAGGTTGCTTAATGATCACGGCGTAGTACACTAAAGAAACAATAGGTGGCTCTGTCAATTTCGTAGTACACCAAAGAATTAATAGATGGCGCTGTCTTTTTTTTTTTTTTTTTTTTTTTTTTTTTTTTTTTTTGGCTCAGTGGCAATTGTATGTTTGGAAGTTTTAACTCCGTGACAAAATAAAGAAGCGCTGCCTAAACTTTATGAATATAGCAGCGCATTTACTTGGATATCCATGATATATGGATTTGCTGATTTCGCTTTTTGTATTAAAAACTAACGAAATTGCTTTGGTTCTTTCGTTGGGTTTCATATACATTTCATTTCTTTCCTAGGAAAGTTTTGTTACTTCATTGGCAGAAGTGTTTCCGGAAGCTTACATCAGTGACACAAGAAAGTTCTGCGACCATATCTTTATGAATACAGACTGACATTGGATGTTCTTCGCTAGCATATAGGAATTTACTGATTTCGCTTCTTGTATTAAAAACTTAACCACATTACTTTGCTGCTTACGATAGGCTTTATTTATATTCTCTGCTAGGAAAAAAGAATTCATTAAGTTTGCTTGGTGAGTTGAGTTCCAACACATTACATTCTGATTTCGATTGGTTTACGAATAGAAAGCGAAGAAAACAGTCGAGTCTTTCTGAATACAACACGACGGTTGAAAGACTGGGGCTGTGGAGTCTCAAGAATCCAAGAAAGATCGTGAGGGGAGACTCGCTGTGGCTCAGCAGCATTAGCCTTCAAGTCGCTCTTTGAAAACTCCTTTCGAAGACGAGGCGTGACGTCACTGTGATCGAGAGCATTATGCTTCAGATCGCTTCTCACAACACTTAACTCGGCTTAAAATACCCTCCGTCCAGTTGCAATGTTGATGCATTAAGTTGTTCTAAAAGCGGTGCTGATATTAAAGACAAGGTCTCTGTTGGATTCCTTTCACAATGTAACATCGTAAGAGTCGAAATTAGTGGCGCAGGCGAGCGATTTTTACACCTCGAATCCCACTTATTCCTAACAAATTACCACTTCGTTTTAAACGTAGATACCGGGGAACTTACGTTGTGCAATGACCATAAAGAAGGCACAAGGACAGACGTTGCGCGTTTCATGCGTGAAAGTTAGCTTCAGTTGCCTTTCACATGGTTAGTTGTACCTGACTCTCTCGTATTAGTGAAGCAAACAAGTCCTTCACTCATGTCCCAAATCACACTACTTCGACCCTTGCTTACAAAGAAGATTTACAAGTCAAAAATAAAATCCATAACTACAAAGTCTCAGGCACTGCTGTAAATAAACCAGAATGAAAAGTGATCCTATCACAGCACAAAAATGTCGAATGTGCCCTGGGCAGAAATATGGTTGTCAAAGCGGGGAACTAGTTTTTCGAATGCTCTGGCAACTTCAAGGACATTTAATTGAAAACATGTTCACATATTCGCTCTTTCTTACTTTTTACCATTAGTACCCATGTCGTAATATAACGCATTACGCCAAATAAAGTAATATATGGCATGATGTCATGTCGTATAAGATGACACATGCATCATCTAGAGCCGGCCGGAGTAGCCGAGCGGTTCTAGGCGCTTCAGTCTGGAACCGCGCGACCGCTACGGTCGCAGGTTCGAATCCTGGCACGGGCATGGATGTGTGTGATGTCCTTAGGTAAGTTAGGTTTAAGTAGTTCTAAGTTCTAGGGGACTGATGACCTCAGATGTTAAGTCCCATAGTGCTCAGAGCCATTTGAACCATTTGAACCAGCATCATGTAGTCCAACGAGACATTTGTCATACCGATCAATAAGACACATTCACCCCCCGAAATTTGTTCCTCCTGGGAAGACTTTTTATCTTCTACATCCATACTCCCCCCCCATGAACCATGGCCCTTGCCGTTGGTGGAGAGGTTTGCGTGCCTCAGCGATACAGATAGCCGTACCGTAGGTGCAACCGCAACGGAGGGGTATCTGTTGAGAGGCCAGACAAATGCGTGGTTCCTGAAGAGGGGCAGCAGCTTTTTCAGTAGTTACGGGGGAACCAGTCTGCATTTTGGATGGTTGACTGATCCGGTCTTGTAACACTAACCAATATGGCCATGCTGTGCTGGTACTGCGAACGGCTGAAAGCAAGGGGAAACTACAGCCGTAATTTTTCCCGAGGGCATGCAGCTTTACTGTATGGTTAAATGATGATGGCTTCCTCTTGGGTAAAATATTCCGGAGGTTTCCCGAGGGCATGCAGCTTTACTGTATGATTAAATGTTGATGGCTTCCTCTTGGGTAAAATATTCCGGAGATAAAACAGTCCCCCATTCGGATCTCCGGGCAGGGACTTCTCAGGACAACGTCGTTATCAGGAGAAAGAAACCTGGCGTTCTACGGGTCGGAGCGTGGAATGTCAGATCCCTTAATCGGGCAGGTAGTTTAGTAAATTTATAAAGGAAAATGGATTGGTTAATGTTAGATATAGTGGGAACTAGTGAAGTTCGGTGGCAGGAGGAACAAGACTTTTGGTCAGGTGAATACAGGGTTATAAATACAAAATCATATAGGGGTAATGCAGGAGTAGGTATAACAATGAATAAAAAAATAGGAATGAGGGTAATGCAGGAGTAGGTATAATAAATAAAAAAAAATAGGAATGAGGGTAAGCTACTACAAACAGCATAGTGAACGCATTATTGTGGCCAAGATAGATACGTAGCCCACGCCTACCACAGTAGTACAAGTTTATATGCAAACTAGCTCCTCAGATGACGAAGATATTGATGAAATGTATGATGAGAGAAAATAAATTATTCAGATAGTGGAGAAAGACGAAAACTTAATAGTCATGGGTGACTGGAATTCGATGGAAAACTAAGAGAAGGAAACGTATTAGGTGAATATGGAATGGGGGTAAAGAATGGAAGGTGAAGCCGCCTTGTAGAATTTTACACAGACCATAACTTAACTATATCTAACACTTGGTTCAAGTATCATGAAAGAAGGTTGTATACTTGGAAGAGGCCTGGAGATACTGGAAGGTTTCAGATAGATTATATAATGGTAACCAGGTTTTAAATTGTAAGACTTTTCCACGGACAGATGTGGACTCTGACCACAATCTATTGGTTATGAACTGTAGATTACAGCTGAAGAAACTGCAAAAAGGTGGGAATTTAAGGAGATGGGACCTGGATGAACTGACAGAAATAGAGGTTGTAGAGAGTTTCAGCGAGAGCATTAGGGAACGATTGACAAGAATGGGGGAAAGAAATACAGTAGATGAACAATGGGTAGCTTTGAGAGATGAAATAGTGAAGGCAGCAGAGGATCAAGTAGGTAAAAAGACGAGGGCTAATAGAAATCCTTATGTAACAGAAGAGATATTGAATTTAATCGATGAAAGGAGAAAATACAAAAATGCAATAAACTCAATAAGGCAAAAAGGAGCACAAACGTATCAAAAATGAGATCGACAGGAAGTGGAAAATGGCTAAGCAGGGATGGCTATAGGACACATGTAAGGATGTAGAGGCGTATATCACTAGAGGTAAGATAGATACCGCCTACAGGATTATTAATGAGATCTTTGGAGAAAAGAGATCCACTTGCATGAATATCAAGAGCTCAGGTGGAAACCCAGTTCTAAGCAAAGAAGGGAAAGCAGAAAGGTAGAATGAGTATATAGAGAGTCTATACAATGGTGTGTTCTTGAGGACAATATTATGGAAATGGAAGAGGATGTAGATGAAGATGAAATGGGAGATATGATACTGCGTGAAGATTTTGACAGAGCATTGAAAGATCTAAGTCGAAACAAGGCCGCGGGAGTAGACAACATTCCATTAGAACTACTGACAGCCTTCGGAGAGCCAGTCCTGAACAAAATGTATGAGACAGGCGAAATACCCTCAGACTTCAAGAAAGATATAATAATTCCAATCCCAAAGAAAGCAGATGTTGACAGATGTGAAAATTGCCGAACTATCAGTTTAATAAGTCACGGCTGCAAAATACTGACACGAACTCTTTACAGACGAATGGAAAAACTGGTAGAGGTCGACCTCGGGGAAGATCAGTTTGGATTACGTGGAAATGTTGGTACACGTGAGGCAATAGTGACCCTACGAATTATCTTAGAAAATTGATTAAGGAAAGGCAAACCTACGTTTCTAGCATTTGTAGACTTAGAGAAAGCTTTTGACAATGTTGACTGGAATACTCTCTTTCAAATTCTGTAGGTGGCAGGTGTAAAATACAGGGAGCGAAAGGCTATTTACAATTTGTACAGCACCCAGATGACAGTTATAAGAATCGAGGGACATGAAAGGGAATCGTTGGCTGGGAAGGGAGTGAGACAGGGTTGTAGCCTCTCCACGATGTTATTCAATCTGTATATTGAGCAAGCAGTTAAGGAAACAAAAGAAAAATTCGGAGTAGGAATTAAACTCCATGGAGAAGAAATAAAAACTTTGAGGTTCGCCGATGACATTGTAATTCTGTCAGAGACAGCAAAGGACCTGGAAGAGCAGCTGAACGGAATGGACAGTGTCTTGAAAGGAGGATATCAGATGAACAACAACAAAAGCAAAACGAGAATAATGGAATGTAGTCGAATTAAATCGGGTGATGTTGAGAGAATTTGATTAGGAAATGAGACGCTTAAACTAGTAAATGAGTTTTGCTATTTAGGGAGAAAAATTACTGATGATGGTCGAAGTAGAGAGGATGTAAAACGTAGACTGGCAATGGCAATAAAAGCGTTTCTGAAGAAGAAAAATTTGTTAACATAGAGTATAGATTTAAATGTCAGGGAGTCGTTTCTGAAAGTATTTGTATGGAGTGTAGCCATGTATGGAAGTGAAACGTGGACGATAAATAGTTTAGGCAAGAAGAGAGTAGAAGCTTTTGAAATGTGGTGCTACAGAAGAAAGCTGAAGGTTAGATGGGTAGATCAAATAATTAAAGAGGAGGTATTGAATGGAATTGTGGAGAAGAGAAATTTGTGGCACAACTTGACTGGAAGAAGGGATCGGTTGGTAGGTCATATTCTGAGGCATCAAGGGATCACTAATTTAGTATTGGAGGGCAATGTGGAGGATAAAAATGGAATAGGGAGACCAAGAGATGAACACACTAAACAGATTCAGGAGGATGTAGCTTGCAGTACGTACCGGGAGATGAAGAAGCTTGCACAGGATAGAGTAGCATGGAGAGCTGCATCGAACCAGTCGCTGGACTGAAGACCACAACAACAACAGCAACACCCATACTCTTCAGCCACATGTGCCACCCGCAGTGACCGAGCGGTTCTTGGCGCTACAGTCTGGAACGGCGCGACCGCTACGGTCGCAGGTTCGAATCCTGCCTCGGGCGTGGATGTGTTTGATGTCCTTAGGTTAGTTAGGTTTAAGTAGTTTTAAGTTCTAGGGGCTGATGACCTTAGCAGTAAAGTCCCATAGTGTTCAGAGCCATTTGAACCATTTCTTTTTTTTCTTCAGCCACATGTTATTAGATATTGTTTATTAACGCTGGCGAATCTTCTTGATTGTGAGCACAGGATCAAGGATTTTACCGTATAAATTGCAGTCTAAAGTTTAAAGCATCGTTTCGCGACAACGGATAGAGATTATTGGATAAATAATTTAATTTTGACTTTATCCATTTATTTCTTTTCGTGCAAAGGTCTGAAGGGATTCGTAAAATTTTAAGGTATAGAAGAGGCGATCCGGCAGGAGTGGCCGAGCGGTTCTGGGCTCTTCAGTCTGGGGCCGCGCGACCGCTACGGTCGCAGGTTCAAATCCTGCCTCGTGCATGGATGTGTGTGATGCGCTTAGGTTAGTTAGGTTTAAGTAGTTCTAAGTTCTAGGGCACTGATGACCTCCGATGTTAAGTCCCATAGTGCTCAGAGCCATTTGAAGAAGAGGCGAGTTTCAAAAACCTCCCAGAAAAACATGCTCATGTAAAATCTATTGTAAAAGTAAGAAAGTTTTTTTTCAGACGGTTAAAACGTATCTTATAACAAGGTCCAATACACTAGTGGACTAAATTTGAACCATCAGTCCCCTTCCAATCGGGACTTGGCCTGAAGATGATTGTTTTTGCTCGTAAATTTCGAACGGTGAACATACAGTGGTGCTACTAGCTGAGCATTAATTTCATCCCAATAAGAATCTTTTGCAGAAGGAATTAATCGGTTCAAGCAATCAACGTGTGTGCCATCTCCAGTTTGTCGTTCCACCCCTGTTTCATAAACTGCAGTACAGATGTTTGGATGGACACACTAATGGCCACTGGTCCGGGCTAAACTAAAAAGGTTTTACCTCATGCTCCTAGCATAAATAGGAACCTAGCACCAAGCTTCCCCCCCCCCCCCCCCCCCCACCACCACCACCACCACGATTCTGCGCTCTGCCTTTTTCAGAGGCTGTAACCTTACTAGTTACAGAAATTGCTCCGATGCTCCGAGCAGAGTGG
The DNA here is from genome assembly GCF_021461395.2 of Schistocerca americana. NCBI lineage: Eukaryota > Metazoa > Arthropoda > Insecta > Orthoptera > Acrididae > Schistocerca > Schistocerca americana. The sequence continues at coordinate 77,926,784 of NC_060120.1, forward strand.
CACAGTGGTCATAGCGCACTGGACTCGCATTTGGTTGGACGACGGTGAAACCCACGTCCGGCCATCAAGGTTTAGTTTTTCCGCGATTTCCCTGGGTAAATAGCAGGATGAAACTTCCTGGCAGATTAAAACTATGTGCCGGACCGAGACTCGAACTCGGGACCTTTGCCTTTCGCGGGCAAGTGCTCTACCACCTGAGCTACCCAAGCACGAGTCACGCCCCGCCATCACAGCTTCACTTCCGCCAGTACCCTGTCTTTTCAAACTACACAGAAGCTCTCCTGCGAACCTGGCAGAACTAGCACTCCTGGAAGAAAGGTGGTAGAGCACTTGCCCGCGAAAGGCAAAGGTCCCGAGTTCGAGTCTCGGTCCGGCACACAGTTTCAATCTGCCAGGAAGTTTCATACCAGCGCACACTCCGCTGTAGCGTAAAAATCTCATTCTAAAATACCGGGATGTTTCCTGTGAAAGGACACGGCCGATTTCCTTTCCCATCCTTGACAAATTCCGAGCTTGTTCTCCGTCTCTAATGACCTCGATGTCGACAGAACGGTAAACCAAATCTTCCTTCCTTCCGTCCTTAGGAATTGCCTTTATATGAGGCAAAGTACTGACTGGTCGACTATGAATGAACCTCTAAGGTGTTGCTGCAGACTCACGACACGAAGTATGCAACCAACAGGAGGTCGTTCCTGGAGAACGCAGGAGCAAAAGATAATCTACTCGGCGTCCAGCAGCCGTGAAAGCGAGCGGAGCACTCCGGCCGTAATTTTTGGCACTCGCTCCGCGGAGAGTGGTACGGAGTAATTACAGCGAGGAGGCAGCCGCCCGCCCTCCGCCCATCGACTCGACGTATCGCGGCGTGAGCGTCGTAGAGCGGGCGTCAGCGGGCGCGAGCCGCGAGCCGCTGGCCGGTGCCGCCGCCTGTTGGTCAGGGGTCAATATTTAGTCATCGCGAGCAGCGCGCCACGCTGTTTGCCGCCGCGTCGCAGCCCACGTGCGCCGGCCGTGGCCGGGGCCGGACCGCTCTGTCAACGCCGCCCGGCGTCGCCCGCCGGCTCTTCCACTTCTCTGCGGCGCAGGTGCGCTCAGCTTCGCGACAGCGAAACTCGCCACCCCGCGCCTGCATGCTTGCAGCAGCAACAGCAGCAGGGGAACCTGGTGGGCGAGGGATGCAGAGAAGGGGAGGGGCTCCTCAGCAGAGAGCGTGCTGACATTCTTCTTATCGTGCCTCGAATCTGTAGTTTCTAAATCTGCTCTCATGCAGCACATTTTGGATTAAAGTTGACAGCTCTTTGCCGAGATGCCCTAAATCACCTCTCACAGATCCTAACACGTTTCTCTGAGCAAGGCTGCGATGTTAAGGGGGCTGATAAGAAATGAACTCTACCCCTCAGAAGCGGCCTGGGAATGAACAGGAAGGACAGGACGATAGTACATGTTTTAACACACGAGGGAGTAACTTCGAGAGAGCCGTAGAGGTCAAAAGCTGTAGCGAAAGAAAAGACACAGATTGGAATACATACCACAAATAATCGAGGGTGCTGAGTGTGACACTCAGATTTAGGGGTTTGTAAGGACGACCAATATTGAACTCAAACAGTCTAAATACTGCTGCGGCCACATGTAGTAAGCATTGCTTCACACAGTCGAGAATGGCAAAACAGAGGCACGCCGGCGACCGAGCCGTTGCGAAGTAGGCAGGCACATATAGCCTTGCTGACAGCAGCAGTCTACCAATAGGCTGACGCAAGGACGCACACAGACCGAGCGCCGAGCGAGGACTGGAGAGTGCTGAGTAAGGGGAAGTGAGGCCAGCACGCTAAGTTACGCTGCAATATACTGCAGGAGTAATAACAAAAAACTACCACCGAGGGTAAAAAACGTCCTCCTGCCGGATATAAATAGTGGAGTGCAGGCGGCAACAGACAGAAGCCATTAGGAAGCAGTTCGGAATTGAGGACGGACGTGGTCCTTGTCCGAATGTTCAGTCTTCGTAGGTGACGATTCCGGAAGTCTGTTCCAGCTCGCAGGAGTCATACGTTCGCCGCCAGATGTCAACTTCAGCTCTAGAGGTCGGCCCGAGTTCGGTCGGCACCATGGCTGACCGACTACAGCGAGAACTTCCAGCAGGACCGGCTGCAGCGCGGTCTCGGTCACAGGCGCCGCCGGGGACTGACGCCCGGGCTTCACGGCAACCTGTCCCCACGGCGCGTGGTCCATCCATGACGGGACCTCGCGGACATCGCGACTGACGGCTTCCCAGCCGCCGGTGCAGCAGGCGTCGGCAGCTGACCTCACGGCGCCGCGGCTCAGTGGGCGTGCCGTACTGGGGCGCCGAGCGGCGACGAGTTCATCTCAACCACAGGGCATCCTCGCTTCAGCAGAACACTGGTGGCCTGAGGCTCCCGAGTGCGATCAGCGGCGAGCGTTGCGCGCATTGTCGGAGAATCTACACAGCAGCAGTCGGGTGGAGGGAGCCGCAGGGCTGGGCAGCGACGACGAGGGAGAAATTGTGAAGAAAGTTCAATAAATAATTGTAGAACTCCACGCCGTCTCTGGCACAGCCACTGTGTCTGCTGCTAACAAGTGGTGCAAAAGCAGTAACAATACATTGTTATGCAAAACGTAACGATCGTCCTCACATGTAAATCAATACCCACTAACAGCTAAATGTCGTGTTAATGTATATGATCCCACTTCCGGTCACCAATGTTAATGTATTTGTTACATATGCCTCGTGACGACAGTATGCAGGAGGTCGAGCGGTCAGGATTTCAGAATGGGCATCCAGGGCTGCCGTTAAATGACAAAACAGGAAATTAGGTACAATAAAGAGGATATATTTCAACGTACAGTTTACAAGGCGCGCACCTAGGGTCGGAAGTTACCAGGTTTAGGCCAGTCCAGGAATATATACATGGTGGCAGCCAGTCAAGGAACATTTTAGGGAATTATTGTCATCACCATCACCTGACAAGCCACAGTCCCTTTCATCTCCCCCTCTCCAATCAGTCACAGTGTCATACTAAAATGAGGCAGCCAACCAGAATGTAGCTGTGAATTATGCAAGTTTCTGGAGCCAAGTTCAAAGATATCCATTATTTCCATAACCTCCACTTGAGCAGGCATCAAAGTCTAAGATAGTTCAGTAAAATAGCATCATGTTCAAACATATTTACCTCTGGAATGAGATTTTCACTCTGCAGCGGAATGTGCGCTGGAAGGTAGGATACGAGATACTGGCAGAAGTAAAGCTGTGAGGGCCAGGCGTGAGTCGTGCTTCGAGAGCTCAGATGGTAGGCAAAGGTCCCGAGTTTGAGTCTCGGTCGGGCACACAGTTTTAATCTGACAGGAAGTTTCATATTTGCCTCTGAACTGCGCACACACACACACACACACACACACATATATATATATATATATATATATATATACTCTTTAAAAATACGTAATCCCTGTATGAAATGTGTAAAATATCGTCATATTAAAAAAATGTTGTCAACTGTGTTTTCATTCCCCACTACAAACTATTGTTTGTGGACTGTATTGACAGTCACGTCTATACATCACATTACGAACTATATACCATTTATTCTGGAATATGAGAACAAGTGAAAATACTGTTGTGTAAAGCTTCAAAAACTGAAATAAAATCAATTAGTTTTGCTCTATGATCTTGTTGTTTGTTGCCACTAACAGCTAACAGACTTGTAAACGTCCATACTTCGATTACTGCACTACAACTGGTTTACTATGCACCTGAGCCTCAAATTAATTATTCCTTAGATCTGTGATGCTTGCCAAGTGTCATAGTGCTCTATCAGTCTGTAAGTCGTCTGAAAAAATACGCCAGCGATGCTAAAAAGTTCAATGTTGTGCGAATCTGGGCGGTGCAACAAATTCGCAATTCACCAAAAGTTAACGTGTTTTGTGCAATGTCACGGTTTAAAGTTTACGGCCACTTCTTCTTCTGCGAAAAAAACGTTACAGGACACGTGTATCTGGACATGCTGGAAAATTGGCTCATGCCACAACTGGAGACCGACAGCGCCGACTTCATCTTTCAACAGGATGGTGCTCCAACGCACTTCCATCATGATGTTCGGCATTTCTTAAACAGGAGATTGGAAAACCGATGGATCGGTCGTGGTGGAGATCATGATCAGCAATTCATGTCATGGCCTCCAGGCTCTCCCTACTTAACCCCATGCGATTTCTTTCTGTGGGGTTATGTGAAGAGATTCAGTGTTTAAACCTCCTCTACCAAGAAACGTGCCAGAACTGCGAGCTCGCATCAACGATGCTTTCGAACTCATTGATGGGGACATGCTGTGCCGAGTGTGGGAGGAACTTGATTATCGGCTTCATGTCTGCCGAATCACTAAAGGGGCACTTATCGAACACTTGTGAATGCCTAAAAAAACTTTTTGAGTTTTTGTATGTGTGTGCAAAGCATTGTGAAAATATCTCAAATAGTAAAGTTATTGTAGAGCTGTGAAATCGCTTCAGTCATTTGTAATAACCCTGTATATATAGGACAATCCCCCTCCGGCTCCTCCGTCAGGCGCTTCCTATGAGTCGGTGAGGTCCGCTCCCCGTGCGCTCATATACACAAATATCCATCAAGTTGTTGCCTGAAACATTATTGAGAACACAAAGTAGCTATCCCAACGTTATTTCCATGGCTAGATAGTTACAAATAACAGTTAAACACACAGCTGAAATTGTAAGTTTGCATGTAACTGCAGAAGATGCATTCTGGCTAAGCTCACAAACACATCAACAAATATTCCGCAGCTCGCGGTCGTGCGGTAGCGTTCTCGCTTCCCGGGCCCGGGTCCCCGGGTTCGATTCCCGGCGGGGTCAGGGATTTTCTCTGCCTCGTGATGACTGGGTGTTGTGTGATGTCCTTAGGTTAGTTAGGTTTAAGTAGTTCTAGGGGACTGATGATCATAGATGTTAAGTCCCATAGTTCTCAGAGCCATTTTTGGAACATCAACAAATAAACACTGTGAATTACTCGAAGACTGTAATTAATTAAGCTCTTGGTGTAAGTCACAACACACTCTCAAATTAAATACTTTCACATCTTAATTGTTCTGCAACACCATTTTAGAGGGGCAAAGAGAATGGATCATCCATAATCTATGTTACTAACAACCTAAAATTGCTTTTCAATTAGGCGTAGTAGAGGTTAAATACAAATCAGACTGCTGCAATATTTACCAATATGAACTGTGCAGTCAAGGCTCTGTAATACATTTACAGACAGTATTTCCTATAATCAAGTATTAAACAACAACATCAAATTAAAAAATGCAGTGTGAAAACACACATTGACTCACACAGCATAGCCAAAAGACAAACGAAACGATTTTAGGAAGGAAGGAGGGAAGTTGTGTTACTACGACATATCACTTAAACCGCAACTCAGTTTTAGAAAAGAAGGGAGAAGGTGTTTCTAAGATGATGCACCACTTGAACTGAAACCCACAAGCAGAGTGTCTGCTTTTCTTACGCACAATAGAAGCAAACACTATGACAAAGACGAAACATTGCCCTGGAAGATGGAGCAACGCGACATAGTTGACATCCCGAAAGTAAAGTCTTCCCTAAAATTATTCACGCTTTGTGGAGTGCCAAAAGCACGTGTAAGTTGTCATTGTAATATGTAAGTATAGGTACAGATCTCAAAGAAATCACCCTTTGCGCCAAAATAAAGTTGCACTATATGCAAGATACCGAAAACAAACAGAATTTCTATATCTATATTACTCATAAAAATATACACAGCAAGTTAATTAGCACTGCCGAAATAAATTACAGGTTAGCAGGGGAGCATACCTTGATCTTTGTGCCATATATTGAATTCATCCCAGGACATACATGGACACTGCTGCTAATCTAACTCATAGCCTAAAGCGCACTTCTCGATGAGAACTATAAAAGTAAATCATGTTATTCCAATTTCTAATTCATCTGCCACTCGTCATTCAGTGCTAGTAATATTACGAAGGTTTCAAATGTTGAACTTACTATAAAAAAAAGAGCAGGCAAAGGTTGACTACAAAATTATCACTGAATGGAGTTTTCTGTCTTGTGTTTTTGGTGCACACTGTTAAGGACGCTTGTGTCTTGACTGGAAACGTTTTGGAAAAAGATCTATTGCACCAACTTTCCAGATATTAGACACGTGGAAACATGCTCGAAACATTTTCGAGAAAAAAGATAAGCTGTAGAAAAACAGATCCGGCTATATCAAACTTTTTTTTTTTAATTCAAAATGTTTGAACTGGGATCGATTTTAATTAATTGTTAACTAGGATTCGGCATGGAGGTCAAAGAAAATATGCATAAGGTCACTTCCAGATACTTCAAGAGAACGCCGTCTGAAAACTTCCGGAATTACCTGAAGTGTATTTTCTTGAAGCATGGTTTCGAGCTCGGAGGGGGGGGGGGGGGGCTATCCATTATGCATGGCAAGTGGCTAAAACTTTTTAGTACTTGAAAATGTGTATATTCGGTGATAAATTTCAACGGTCGCAATAACCATATAATACAATTTGTGATATCTGTATTCTTCATATTTTCTGGGCGAGTTAATCCAGTTTTGGCGACTAGTTTGCGTATAGTTGGCCAAAGTTGATATAGTTTTGGGGCAAGTTTAACTTTTCTGTATTGCTGACGTATTTTTGCAGACGATTCAAACATTGAATTATCATTGTGACAATTGATAAACGTTATAGATTTTGAAAATAGTTAAGCTGAGACTATGTTTTATTTTAAACTAAGTGTGTTACATTATTAGAACTTTGGACATTCAGAAGTGGTGTTATCTGTTGGCTATGACAAGCAAGAGGAGTGTAAAGCACATTTAAACTTATTTTACATTTTGTAATTTTACAGAATAGCATTTAAAGTAAAACTCATCTACGTACTTTTAATTCCTTAATCACATTGCATAGGAGAAGGTTGGTGTTTATTTATTGAGAATATATTTCATACTCATGCTCATATTCTATAACTAATGTCGTACAAATTCATAGTAGCGACTGGTGAGAGGGACCAGAAACAAATTTTTGTAGTCATGGATGAAAACATAATTGGAATTTTTTTTAACATGACAGGGGTGGGGGGAGGGGGGGGGGGGAGCCGCGTGGACCGTCGCAAGGTGCCACAGAGCGCGGGGCTACCCCGCGCGGCTAATTTTTTTTTGAAACAGTGTGTGTGGGTGCGTGTGTTTGGGTGTGGGTGGGTGTTTTTAATAGGCAAATTTCTTTGGAAATGTTGCCACTTTACGTAAGTATCTTTGATAAAGCGTCTATAAACAACTTTGAACATAACACTGTTTTAAGCAAGTGACACGTATCTTTGAACGTGGTGCCAGAAACTTGCATAAACTCACACTTGCATTGTGAATTGTTGCCGCATCTTAATACCAATCTGTGATTGGATGGAGACGAGAGGGAGTGAGGTAGTGGGAGAGAGATGGGTAAATAGGTGAGATTTGTCACGTGATGATGATGATGATGATAATGATGTTTATTTCGTAGATGAAAGGTGAGTGGCTTCGTCACAAATGTACACAAACTGGATGAGAATGCCCAATGTAAACAAAGTGGATCAAAGAGTAGGGTGATACACTACTGAGATCCTACCATTCTTTCATGTAACACACGTACACATCCGAATTTACTTGCGTTTGTGTTCAAATTTCACCATTCAGTGTAATTTACACGTTTATATTAGTGAAAACCTCTTCAAAACAATCAAATATCTGTGAAGGTATCATTTTATCCTATTTTCAAAGGGCTATTTGGTAAATCGTTGAAACCCTTCACAGATTTTTTCCTTTAGAAGTATCTGCCAGTGTCCGGGTAGCTGTAACAACAGAACAAATGTTTAGCGATGCCATCAAGCCAATCCATCGTCTTCAGCAAAAACTACAACTTTTACATTTACAGTGAACCTGCAACGTTCTAACGTGTACATCTTATCCCAGCACTAACTATTTCTACAAATTCGATGCATAATTTCTGCGCACCCTGTACATTAGTATAGATGTGCAATGGTAAACATATGAAATGATAGGATTCGGATATGACCTACAATGAACTCCATTTCTTCCTAATATGACTTAATGTTGTTTTCCACTATTTATGTCAAACTTATTCCTTAGTATTATAGCCCGCAATAATCGTAAGTATTTTACAGCAGCTGTGACCTTATGTGAATATAACATAAAATATGTAGAACGCCTGGTTAGATGTAAGTCGCGGTCTGGTGGCCTTAATCTTGTCGGAATTACTGCAACATTAAATAACTATTGGTATAAACAAGATGTTAATATCATACACTTAGAAACATTGAAAATAGGTCATCAAGAAGGGGGCATCGGATGGAATTGAAGTTTACTGGCCACAGTTGTGCAGATGAGAGGTTCACCTGATCCAAAAATCAGGACAAGTAAACAAATACGGTGAGTTCAAGTAAAAGCTACATAGCAACATGAGTAACGCGTTGGAGCACCTGCTGCAGTAAGTGCTGTAAAACCATCTGGCATCGACCTGATTAAACATATGATGTGGTTCTGCGGCAGACTGGCTCACAAATCTACAACAGACACCTCCAGATCACGTACAGATTGACACGGCGGGATCTGACGTTCCAACTGGTCCCACACATGCTCTACAGGGGACAGGTCAGCGGAACCATAGTATGGACGGAACATGTAGGAAGTCTTGAACAACTCGAGCCGTATGTGGACGAACATTATCTTGCTGTAAAAGTGCCCTTGGTAGACTAAGTAAGAAAGGTCCCACACGAGGTCGAAGAATGTCATTGAGAGTTGGCAATACTCTCTTAGGATTTGAAGATTTGTTACAGCACATACACACAAGCTCTGGAATATAAGATATTGTTGTCGTACTTCGCAGCGCACGGATTGACCAGTGGCAGTTTGGAGGCCAGTGTAGGAGCCCGCCTGCTGTGGTGTGCACGTGTGTTGGGCGAGGGGTCGTCGCCGAGCTGCCGTACTGCCGTGTCCGCCAGCAGCGACACAGGGTTTGGTATTGAGTTGATATTTTTTATAATTTGCAGCGCGCTTATTAATTTAAAGAAAAGGGTTTGTGTATGTGCGTAGCAGCAGACAGTAATTTTGATAATGATAGGAGTTGAATTCTTAAGGGAGACCATTGTTAGGCGAATAGACTAACTATTGACTTTGTCATTGATTTCTTTTGTAATTGCCAGGGAATTGTTTCATTACGTATTTAATTGAGAAGTATTTCAGTCTGTCTCAAGAGTTTGATTAATTTGTAATATTGCTTTAATGCCACTGGAGGCAGATTTACATACGAAGCGATTGTTCAAAGAGCTTCTAGCGTTTTGTTAATTGAACGAGAAAGAATCGCTTTCAGAATATAGTTTTTGAAAAAAGGAATTACTTGTGTTGGGTTATCATTTATCGAGTTTAGATTTAAACAAACCCTTTCTCTTGAATTACATGTAGTTGTAGTAAGCAGCAGCAGCCGCAGCAACAGAAGGAGCCGGCATACAGAACATGCATTGCACTCAGCATGAATAATAGGTTTTTTATGTTTTTATTAAATAATGAAATGCAGGAGATCAAGCAGTGGCAGCAGAAAGACCAAGTAAGTTATTTGTTGCGCACAGGGCCAATAAAAAAAAATGTTTAGGCGATCGGTGTAATAGTAAAGTTACAAGAGTACAAGCACGAGATTTTCAGTAGAAAACACGAGATAAGAAGAAAGAGCTCCCAATTTTCATCATCACGATAACTCTGGCCCGTTAAGGTTAGAGGCGACCGGCTATCAGAGGATATGGCCCTCCCCGAACATTACGCTAGCTGTGCGGGTGGCGTGGCGAGCGTCGACGTGGGTGGGTTCCGTTCACGAGGTTGCCTCTACACGCTATGCGGTTATCATCCATCCCCATAATGAAACGGTTTCAGCACTAAACGCCACATTTCGTCAGTCTGTAGCAGTACACGTTCATGTGGCTGACACAGGTGTAGAAGGCGTCGCCGATGTCTCGGTGTTTACGTAACACATGACAGGGGTGCCTGGATTGCAAATTCGCATCCACAAGGCGTCTGGTATGGTTTGTGGAACAACTGGCAACTGTGCATCTGCTTGCGTCGTGGAGTGACTGCAGTATCCCATACCTCTTGTCGCACGATCCTGTGCTCCTCGCGCCTCGTCCTCTTCCTGATCGCTCCAGACCCGATACGTCGCGCGTGGCTGCCATCTGGTATCCACTGCTCCAAACACAGTATCATGGAACACTCCAACTATCTACCTGGCGAGCCACACGGCGTGCCGACCAGCTTGCGGTTTTCGCGCCGGCCATTAGGCCCCTCTCAAACTCACTTAACAGCAATAAATGCCGTCCAACAAGGCTACCTGGCACTCTGCGCCTACTTAAGTCCTCCTCGAGTCAGGATGTGATCGTCGAGTGTATGACTCTATAACACTATTGAGCCGTGTATCGACTCGTGCTACACCTTGTGTTTAAATTGCATTGGTTTTCATTTTGTTCCCCTGACATGTTTGTTTGATATGTTGTCTGGCATTAAGGGGCTGCTTGGTTGTCTTTTCCCTCTGTTATCGATATGTGCGTTCTTGCTTCCGGGAAACTGCTGTGGAGGAAGTGAGATCTTTGACTGGTGGTACCTTCGGGTGGTGGCGCGGAAGTAGGGGCGGTACGCTCAGGAAGTGTCTGGTGTACACGGGAGGGCAGTGTGGCTCGCCAGTGCGGCCCAGGCGTGGTCGGTTGTACCGAGTCGCCACGTGATGTATGTCGGTTGTGTCTAACGAGCGGATGGAGTTGACGGAAGAGCTCCCCCACGAGTTGGTTGTATACAGAATCGCCCCACGAGTAGTTGCTGTTCATTTCACCGTGATGGGACGTTAACAAGCTTCTTTAAGCCCTCAGTTTAAACACTGGAGTTTAAAAAGGAGACACCTGACATGAAGGAACGGTCACGACCCGTCAACGTTGCAGAGCGTGTTGTCGCGTGACCGTGGCGTGTTGGGTACGCTGGCGACGCGTGCGCGGTCGGATGTGTGGATCCTTGCCATCGCAGGTCGTGTACTGCCTGTTCGAGCATTATTGCAAGTTAAGTTAGTGGAAGGTTTAATCATTAAGTAATAAGTTGACGTAACCAGTGTCTCTTCTGCCTTGTGGCCTCCAGCGACCAGGTTTCCTATCCCCGACACCGGTGTAATTGAAGACAGTGATCTTTTCCTCTCGTTACTGCCCGATGGGAGGTGTAGTTTTGGCAGTTTGATTGTTTCGCTATTCTGTCGTGTGTTATGAGTACATTCATGCTTCTTGTTGGTTGATCATGTGGTCGCTCATTCATGACTGTGGCGTGTAATGTTTCCTTGCACGAGGTTAGCTCTAATTCTGTCAGCAAGTTAAGCCATCTTATTACAAGTTTTCGCTGGCTAAACGTCGGTGCAGCGACCAGCCTGAGAATGGCAATTGTGTTTACGGGCGTATTTAAATTGGTCAGTATTCTGTCTAGCCTGAGCATCCCTGAGTGGGTGATTTGTGGCCGCCTTACACGGGTCCGTTGTATCTGTTATGTTCTAATGATATTCCAGTACACTTTCGTTTAAAATCTTTTTTAAATTCCTCCATTCCTTTATTGCCATTAATCGTGTGTTTGCTGAGACCTTTGATTTTTTTAAATGGTGGTGTTGGTAGCTTCACTACCTCACCGTACTTTATTAACAAAGTTCTGTATTTACTTTAGTAGCCTGTTTACTAATGTTCTTTAAATTTTTTAAACTGTTGTATTGCTATAAATTACTTGATTGCCGTTAGCGGCGTGTTCAAAAGGCTGTTTATTGGGGGTACTGCTAGTTTCTATAAGATATGAACAAAACATTTGGGTGTGAAAATCTCAACTCGACAGTAAACTACTAGAAATTTGTCCCCGTTTCCCAACTTGTGGTGTGGCTTGGAGTAACCGTATCCACTGTGTGTGTCAACTATAGCTTAGACACTACATACCTTTTGCTGATTCATTTTGCCAAGCGTAACCACTGTGTGTGTCAACTATAGCTTAGACACTACATACCTTTTGCTGATTCATTTTGCTCTCTGTTTTGTTTAACATTCCATCATTAAGCTTCTGTAATTATTCTATGATTAATTCGGTACTGTATAAAAATGTGTACTTTTTTCTTTGTAGAAACTTTGATGTCCTGGTATAATCATATGTAATGTATTGTCTCTATTATTTAAATTCTCTGCCTCACTTGGAGGGAGACAAAACTTATTATATATAACTGAAAATTTGTTCAAATAATTTTATGTAGAATTGTCAGTATGTCTAACTGATCTATTTTATTTTATATGTTTGGTTGCTGTTATGTAATTGCTGACCCTCACTTAGAGTTTTTAGTTCTTTATATGTACAAAAGATGTTGTGGTTCCCCCCTGGAATGGAATCTTGCAGCGCGCGCAAAATGTGGTTGGCATGGATAGATAGCTGGAACGAAGGGTCAGTCGGAGACGAGCTACTGAGCCGCTAACAGGTCATGTAAAGGTTGTGATTTATGCTGGTGCCGAGAGGGGCTTTTAGTGCCGTTTCAATACGCGTTAAAGCCTCGGATGAATCGAGTAATATGCTGGCAATACTCTGAAATTGATATCCATCTTCGCCACCAAGAAATGACAGAGTCCAGCTTGTCTATCTGCATCTCCATCCAACAACATCCACTCGCCACCACATTGGGCAATCAGTGAAAAAGGACTAGGAAACAGTAGAATTCTACAGTGAAGGATCAGCTCATTGGATATTTCAGTGTTCTCAAATATAAGGTAATTTATACCCGAACTCTTGTACCTATACTGATTTTTTATCCTCACTCACTTACCCAATCAGTGTCCTTCCCGTGTTAAAGTGCTTACCGAGTATCCTAATTGAAAGAATATCAAAGCCCAGTGTGCTATATTTAAAGGCCTCTTTAAAACATTAAAAGTTTTGGTTAAAATTAATGTGGATAAAGAATGTGCCATGGTAAGTGTTTGTTGAAGTAAAATGTGCAATCAAAGTTGTTGCTTTGAAAATCTATGGGTTTTCAAAGAATTATCGACGATAAAGAAGTAGATAAATTTAATTAGGTCTTAAAACAATTTGCTGTTATTTCAAAGCTAATAGAATACTTACTCATATTGAGGCTAGAAAAATCTTGTTCAGTAAATGAATAATGCAGCTTGTTCTCCACTGTGCCAGGAGAGTCAATGCTTGATGTTTATGTTAACTTGTGTTTTACTGCAGTAACAGGTCAAATTACTGAAGAAAGTTTCATGGTTATGTTTGCTAAAATAAGGATCGCATGTGTATGGGAAAGTGCGTATCATTAGTGTAATAGGACCTACAGTTTGTTTATGGTGCTCACTAGTAGGAAACATTTGGTAGATAGTCCATTTGTTATGATTACAGTAACTGCTTCAGTCATAGATCAGTGAGAAAGTGTTTGTCAGTGCATGTCATTTAAATTTTATTTTAAGCATAAAGGTATTAGCTGAGAGAGACTTAACCTATGTCCAATTTATGATTCTATGGTGAATATTAATAGTAATATTGTCGAGACCATCTTGACTAAGCTCTGAAGACAATAGTGTGTGTCAGTATCTGTTGTACTTAGGCAAATAGTTTGTTCTGCTCTGAATATCAGCCCACACCTTAACGTTAACATAAGCTTCTGCTAGAGTTCATTGCCCTCTTGTGTGGCAAAGCATACGTTGTGTTTGTCCATTAAAGTTACTCATATCCATTTTCTTGAATAGGAATGTTACTCATTCTTATGCCTAATTAGGCTGGCGACCGTTTGCTTTATCATTTGCACAGTGTGGGTAGGCAAATTTTATTTGTTATCGTTTAAACATTTACGTAATTCTGACTTACCCTTCCGATAAGCCACTTCCATTAGGTACATCACAGTCAACATAACAAAATTCCAGAGGGTAATATTGCTCTTCTTCTTTATACTGTAATTTCCTCAATAAAAATAGTTTCATTATACGAACTGCCTCCAGCTTTGAGGTTATATTATAGCTGTGGTGTCACCGCCAGACACCACACTTGCTAGGTGGTAGCCTTTAAATCGGCCGCGGTCCGTTAGTATACGTCGGACCCACGTGTCGCCACTATCAGTGATTGCAGACCGAGCGCCGCCACACAGCAGGTCTAGTCTAGAGAGACTCCCTAGCACTCGCCCCAGTTGTACAGCTGACTTTGTTAGCGATGGTTCACTGCCTACATACGCTCTCATTTGCAGAGACGACAGTTTAGCATGGCCTTCAGCTACGTCATTTGCTACGACCTAGCAAGGCGCCATATTCAATTACTATGAATGTATTCTGAACAGATAATATTGTGCATCACGTACCGTCAAGAGCGACGTTCATCATTAATGGATTAAAGTTAAGTATCGAACTAATTACGTCCGCTTTCTGAATTCTAATTCCTTGTCGTGTTCCAGACCTCACGTCAGTATAGTCCTTCCCTCCTCACGCCAGCCTGCGTGAGCTAAAACGCGTCCATTTCGGCCTCCACTGGTAACACGATGTTGGCTATTCTGCCAACACAACAATAGCAGTAGCAGCAGTGGGAGTGTTATAACTACACGCCGTTGAAACAGGGTACCCTGCCCGATTGCAGTGCGACCACAAGGTGTCTGGGCATAAGCATTGGCACCACACTTGGATCATTTGCATGTTCTCTGTACTCTTCTGCAACGTTTCGTGTATGTGCCTTACTTCGCTCTGGGTGCGGTATTTTTAATGTTTCTGGGAGCAGTCTCCCGGTGCTTTATTTCTTTTCCATACTTTCTATCACCACCCAACATCGTATTTCTACGACAGACCGTGTCACCCTCCCTATAAACGAAGCTTTCTGTTGTATTGTTTAACTTCTCTAGTACCTGTCGATACAAATGAGCGTGTCTTCATGGGAAACGTAAGTCTTAATTTTCTCAAATGTTGCCTGTTGTTCTTAGTTACACATGATGGGTATTGCTCTAGTTCATCATCTTTTGGCTGAAAATCCTGCAGCAAACTTTTTACTTTTTTTTAAAATTATGGTTGCACATGTGGCGTATCTGATTTCTCCATTGTTCATAATCTGTGTTTAATAAACAGTAATCTACAATTTCTGTAATATATGAGCAATTGTAAGCGAAATAGGGAGGATATGGATGTGATAGCACATTGTTCGTTTGATTCTGTAAGCAGCGCGAGGTACCTAGCTGAACTCTACCGCTTCATCTCGGTATGGGCCCCCCCAAATGAATCTTTCATAAATGACACGGCCAGAAGAATGATGATAAATCAGAGGCGGTACTAAACAAACGGCAGCGGGTCCGAGAAGAAGCGTTTACTACTTGAAACATGCCGCCGTCCAGCGGGACGTGACGTTCCGCTACTTACTTGCATTGTCCGCCGACGCCAATAAATACCCGACGCTGGCAGTGAAACTGCCTCACAGCTTCCTGTCGGCGCGTAGCGTGTGCTGCATAAGCAGCAGGGGCAACGCCCTCCGATTCGGCGGAGCGCGTGGAGGCATCTTGCGCCCTCGACAACTGAAAAGAACAGGCTTTGCCGCGCGACTCGCGACCACTTCTCTCCTGAGGACACTCGTCCGCTGGAGAGCGTGCGAGGGTGCAGCGGTCACAGCACGCGCTCTGCTCGAGCGTGCAGCTCGCTCCTCGAAACCATTTCATTTTACCGTCGAGAAAAGATTTAGTTCCTTTGATCTTCTGTCCAGACACGGCGCAAAAGCCGAAAGATAAAAATGTAGCGTGAATACGTGATTTAGACGCTTACCCGTATTGTAGACGTGCAGCAGGAATAGGGAAAGACACTTTCCTTTCTCGTGGTCTTTCAAACTATGGTATATGGACTGTGATTTATTTTCAAAGAATATTTTTAAGAATTTATTTTATTTACTAGCGATTCATCAAGAACATTTACACATTTAATCACACTATCTAAGCATGGAAGTAGTTGCCAGGGAGTAACTGATGAAATCATTACCAAATTCCTTTTAACAAATGGGAATTTTACTCACTTTAATAGTGCCTAAAAGCATTTTTTAAAAGAAACAGATTTAAAATTATAATCAGAAAG
The DNA here is from genome assembly GCF_021461395.2 of Schistocerca americana. Classification (NCBI taxonomy): domain Eukaryota; kingdom Metazoa; phylum Arthropoda; class Insecta; order Orthoptera; family Acrididae; genus Schistocerca; species Schistocerca americana. The sequence goes on from NC_060120.1 coordinate 77,942,954, forward strand.
AACCCTCTAAATATCAAAGTTACAATTTATTCAGAGGCAGAAAGAAACAAGTTTTGACTGTACGAGTTTTCGGGCAGAGAACCTAGCCGCTCTCTTTTGACACGGCAGTAGTTACGACCGCTCACAACAGCCTCCGAAAGACTACACTTGTGCAAATCATCTAATAAACTGCGATTTCTCGAGAAGAACTGGCGCAGCACCCACAAATCGCTCTCCCGAACGGTCCGCTGCCAGCCGCTTCAACGGACGCAGGAAGGCGCGCTGATTTCCAGTCTCACGGCGTCGCAGCTCGCACCGGCCAGACTGATGTCGTGGGTTGACTCCTGTTGTTCTCTTGTCGACCGCGAAGTCACTACCCCTCGCTACACGCCGCGGCCCACTGGACTCACGTGGCGACCTCACCGACGCTCAAGACGGACCAGTCATCTTGTGTCTCAGAGCGCAACCGACCAACTGATCGATCCATCCGCCAATTACCATTGCCTGAGCAACTCGAGCAGACTGGCGGCCTAACGCGCAGACTCAGATACAGGAACTAAGCCCCGACCGGGCGACCACTTGCTGAGTTCTCTTACTGGCGGATTGGAAAGACTCTCATTTTGCCGGCTTTGAAGGTTGATCGGAACGACAGACATACTAGCACCCCGAACGACAGACAGACACTAACTGCCTAACGAATACGGACGAGAGACTGACCCAGACTGACGCACTAGCGAGCTCATAGCGCCCCTTAAATGCACGTGAACAGGCAACCTTTCCCCTTTCCCACCAGAGGGTGACACCAAAGCTGCGATTGCCACAGCGGCGCCACCGCCAGAAACGGAGGGCGACTGCTTCACACTACGCGCTGCGGCGCGCTCTTCAAAACAGAAATTTTTACCACGGCTCAGTATAGTGTACTGTAAACCAATTTTCTGTAGAGTAAATTATAACGTCCTAGTAAAAGCGCGTGTTGAAAAGTAATACCCCCGGATATTTTACGTGTAAACTCTCAGAGCCTTTTAAATAAGACGAACGCTGTTCCCATTCTACACCTTTATTCTTTGTGTCTTCACATTTATTTCTCAGCGTAGCCACCCTGGCGACGATTCCATAACATGTCTGACTTTGTTGGTGGAGTCACAACCTTGCCTCTGGTTGCACCGCTTTATCACTATTTAACTGGTTAACATGAAAATCGGATGGTGTCAAGTCGGGGCTGTATGTGGGACGATGGAAGACAGTGAATCCAAGGCGTAGGACTGTTGCAGACGCCGCAATGCTCGTGTGTGGTGTGGCATTGTTGTGCTGAAGCAGAAGGTGCTACATGTGTGGACGACCTCTTCGAACTCGAAACTCTGTTTCATCACGCTGTTTTCTCAAGCACCGACTAGGTGACGTTACACACTGAAACGTCCCCTTAGAAAAATTGTACATGACTGTGCTTAAACTGACACACAATATTTTTTTAGCGCAACGCAATCTGACTTTCAGTAATCCCTACAAGAGAATGGCCCTGACTAAATTAACCTATACGTTTCAAAAATCACTTACCTCGCAAAAATCTTCGTCACTCGAACTACTGCAATACAGCGAGCGCCACTACTGCCAGCTAAATAAAAGATTCAAACTACGGAAGGGACTAACTACTGATAGGCATTGTTAGCAAATGAAAGATTTTAATAGAGAACAAACAATGTATTTACCTTAATAGTCATAATATATATATAGCAGTTCATGACATCCATTCTTACAAATGTACTGTTTCTGATGGACAAACCTCCAGATTATCCATTCTCAAAAATCCGCCATCTCACTTCCCCACATCCACCACTGCTGGCAGCTCACCTCCAACTGCGCAACGCTACGCGCTGTTCACATCCAGCTGCCCATCACTACAATGGCAAACAACAATGCAAACTAGCCACAGACTGCACACACCACAGCCAGTGATTTTCATACAGAGTGCTACCTAACATTGCCAATATGAAAACATAAACAGCCTACTACCACAGCCAGTGATTTTCAGACAGAGCGCTACGTAACGTTGCCAATAAGAAAACATAAACAGCCTACTTACATAGCCCCTATGCTCCCCACAAAAAAATTTACAAATTGTTTTGGGCAGTGGCCAATAATAATTTGATAAAATTTTTCATAATTACAATAACAAAGATATCAAATGCACACACTTATTGATACAATGTTGGTCAAAAGCTAAAATTTTCTCACAGTCCATAAAGACAGTTCTGATCGTTCATCACAGTAAAATAGCAGTGTTCTTCTCAAAGTCTGAGCAGTAGAAGAAAATGCACACGGAAGTAGTGGATTTCCACGCAGTCTTCCAACGAAAAGACAGTGCTGACTCTTGACATGCAGACAGGTAATGGCCCACAACAGAGCAAACCCACAGCAGAGTCATTCGACGTTTTGAAGAATATTGGTAGGTAGGTCATCACAGAGTAGACCCACTGTAGTCCTGGTAGAGATTGTGGTATTGGTGGGCCACCAGAGGTGCAGACCCACTGCAGTCCTTATAGAAATAATGGTACTGGTGAGTCAGCAAAGGTGTAGACCCATTGTAGTCCTTGTAGAGATGGCCAGCAGCCATCTGCTGCGACTGTGCAGGTGCACAATCACCATCGAAGAGTCTTGCAGACAATATAGTAAGTCCATAACCACCACTTGTGCACTCACAAAGTTTTTGGAATTGTCCTTAGAACCAGCAATGCTGTTGTCCAGTCCCTTGCAGAATTATTAACACATGTGCAAACACTAACAGTCCCAACTTCTCACATATTGTGCATTACTATGACCAACAGAAACGTGTGCAGTGAAATGTAACTTAATTTGAAGAAATGGTGTCTATAATGTTATAAATTTACAACATAAGAATACAATTACAAAGGTACAAAAAACATCATTAAAGAACATAATAGTACAGGTAACATTTGTAGTAATACAGGCTTTACAAAAGAATAGAAATAAACATACACATCAGTGTTACAATGATTACAAGTACCTACATAAAAGATCAGAATAACTTTTGAAACATCAACTTCACACATGAGCAGCAAAACAGAACTGATAAATAATGTCTAAACATCTTTACAAAGTAAATAACATATTATTAATGCAAATCATATTTGAGATTAACAGTATTCCTCATCATAGTGAATGTAGCTGAGTATTAGAAAAATTCTACAACGTAAATCGTATCAGATAAACACATAAAGACAGGATGAACACAAATACACAAGGGTACACAAACATATAGCGGAATAATACACAAGGAAAGAACAGGGTTTGTTTTACTGCAATATTTTGCAGACAATACTTTCTTTGCTTCTTGGAGATCTCCCTTCATTTATCATTATTCCCAAAAAGTCCTATCTATACCTGCTTTCTGTATTCTATTCATATTTCTTTCAAAATAATTATTTCTCAGTGTTCAATACTCATTTTGGCCCAAATCTTTTTCGTATGACTTCTCAATGCATTGTTTCCCTATTGTTCATAGTCAGTTTTTTATATAGTCTGCCCCCTCTTAAGCTAACTTATATCTACTGAGCTCAGATGCATAAACTAAGGGACGAGGCAATGCAGCAGCACAAAACAATTAATACAAACAGCAGTGACAAAAAAAATGGAAATTGGCAAAGCAAGCAGCATATGGAAATTAGCAAAGCAAATGCAATATCATAACTAATATAAGGCAATGTGCAACAAACAATAAAAATAAATGAGTAGTAAAACTGGCTTAACAGAGTAATACAAAGTCAAATTCAGTAACATTATGCCTGGCAAAGAGCAGCAGCAAATGCAATAACTTATATCTAAACAAGACAAAGCTCAAGCAGAAAACATATTACAGTAAAGATGGCCATGTCTAATACCTATGTCACATCTTAATACTAGAGTGATGCATCACAATTTATTCTACAAAAGAAATTACCAAGTACTGGAAAAGAAAATTCTGTATGCAATTCCTGTGAAGGGAAATGTCTTTTTGTCCTCCTTCGTTTTTTTTAAGTACATCATAAAGTTATTCTTTACTGGGTCTGTAGGCATAAAATATTTATATTAGTACATCTATAAAATTTTATTTTAACCAATGCTGCAGGGCGGCTAGAAACTAGATATTAAACAAATTGAGCAATCTCTCAACTAGAAAGACAACAGATGTAAAAATGTTTCTCATTATTTCATTAGGCATTTTAGTAAAAAGGCTTCTTTTTTTTCTACCTGTGCCTCTGAAAAGGCACACTAATGGCTTTTTCTCCAGGTGTCTGACACAGCTGGCCGCTCAAGATGCATTATGTCAAGGTCACTTGGCTTTCTTACCGAAATATTTACGACACCAGTTTGCACTAAGTGACAGTCTCATATAAAAAAATTTCACAGGTCTAGAATTTGCGTTACGAATGTGTAGAAACAAAATCCTGTAAATATAACAGAGTCCAAAAAATTTTCGCCAGCATAGTGATACATTCACGCATATACACCCATTTCATAAGTCTTAAAGTACGATTCTTGGTTTACAACATCCTTTTTCACAAATCAGAGTCCCTAACCACTACTCATTATTCCTTACCTTATTACACATACACATATTCATTGACACGTCAATCTTGCATCGACACTTCAATATTTCATCATAAGAAATTCGTAGTATAATCAAATTCCTCATATACAGTAGCATCATCTTATTGATCGTAAACATACCTCAACAGCATAATACACATCGTCGTCATAATAATAACATCATAACACCTCAATCAAATCTCAAAAACGTCGTAGCTTTCTGCAATAATTTAAAGACCTTCAATAAACTCATCTACTTCAAACGTACTTCAAATATCATGATCCCATACCAAACACATCATTCAAAGCTCTCATAGTATCACAAAGTTTCCAAAAAATATATGAACAGTTCACAAAGTAGATACAAAATACAATTTCATAAGTGTGAAGTTATCCAACTGTGTAATTGCGTAAACATCTGTCACTGACGTAGTAAAAAAACGTTTGTTTCTCTGTTAAATAATCAGGTAGCTGTGTAAATCTGTGTTGGAGAAATATGGTACAGACGTGTAAAGTTGTATAAGCAAATACCATATTAGCTAGGGCTCCTTGTGCTTGCCAAACACATGGTACACAAAGTAGGCGTGTACCCCCTGAGGATTAATGTAATTATACCCTCAGGTGTTACAGATTACAGCAATGGAATGAAATGGATCACGGAAAACCTTAGTATCATTGTACTTCAAATATGGTTCAAATGGCTCTGAGCACTATGGGACTTAACAGCTCTGGTCATCAGTCCCCTAGAACTTAGAACTACTTAAACCTAACTAACCTAAGAACATCACACACATCCATGCCCGAGGCAGGATTAGAACCTGCGACAGTAGCAATTGCACGGTTCCGGACTGCGCGCCTAGAACCGCGAGACCACCGCGGCCGGCTGTACTTCAAATATCTTTAAAAATAAATGATTCAAGTGCAAAATTAATCACTCAAATACGTGTCCTGTAGCGCTAAATGTGCGTCTTGCTGTAAGATAATCTCTGTGGAAGTGTCGTAGTTATTGTCCTCCGAAAGTTAAGTTCTGCAGAAGTCAATGTACTTACCTCATGATAAACCAAAGTGAAATGCTTTGTGTATAGATATCTTAGTTATTACGCTTATTGCCGTGATGAAGAAAGTACTGTGCTGTAACGTATTGTTGTGCTATGGAAAAGGCTGTCTCCTTGTAGCTATACCACAAAAGTTACTACTAAAACATGTTTTACTTTCCAGAATAATGCAGAAAAACTGTGTAGATATAAAACAGAAACACCGCAAAAGCAACATTCTAAATTGTCACTCATTAGTAGCGTCGTGATAAAATCGTGTAGCTGTCACATAAACTAACCACTGTGTCACCTGGTGTCTCACAGAAAGTACTTTAAATCCAGAATGTATTCTCAAATAAACCAAAATGTTGCATTAAAATCTCATTAGCAGTATATGTTCTAAGTATGTGAGCCTTATAGTCGTTACATAATCGTGCAACTAACAAGCAAGAATGTACACACACAATAACACTGTGACGTCTGTTCACTATAACAATGCATTCCTAATTTCTGTTTAAATAAGTTCTCTTGGTTCTTAATTGGATATGTAACTTCAAACATTATTGCATGGTAACAGTTTCTAAGTCTGACAATGCATACTAGAAATGTGAAGTGAAAAGTTTTATGGCAAAGACAAAGTTAAAAAGCAGATTATCTTTCAATAAACGGTTGTACATGTGAAATGTGGTGTAACCCTTTGCTCTTCCTAGTACTCAGAGTTTCAACTTTAACACAATTATCATGTGGCATACGTCGGTAAAGAATACTGGAATTTTTCTCAAGGTTAGCGTCTATGTTATTTTTCTCTGAGCCAGCCGGCGCACGTGGCTGCCTGCAGTGCAAGTCATTGTCTGTTTCTTTGTTGGCTCGCGTCGTTATTGGGATTAGGAGACCTAACTTCTACAAATTTACCTTGTCGCGAGGGCCCTGCTCTGTTTGAATCCCGCCAGTTCTGATGCGATTCAGGTCTGTCGTTACGATCATATAGTCTGTCGTCATGTCGGTAGATTCCATAGTTTCTTTCTTGTCGGTCACGTGGTGGAGAGTTTCTCCATGAATCGTAACTGCGCGCTGGACCGTTGCGTCTAAAGTTATTCTTTCTCCCTTGATAATAATTATTTTGGTTCACATATTGTCTGTTTCTCTGATTGTCTCTGTGACAGTCATAACTGCGGAGAAGTGATCTTTCCCTGTAATTATTACTACTCTGTCAACGGTTGTCATACGGGTGGTGTCTGTTTTGGTCACGATTTACGTTGTAAGAATAGCCTTGTCGTGTATTATTTCTGTCATCGCGGAATTGTGACAGATGTGACCTGTAATTGTCGTGCTCCTGTTTTCGCGTTCCGCGATTGTCAGTGTCAATTTCCAGTTCTTGTAAGAGTCCCTAAAAAGCTTCAATGTCGTCTTTGCAACGTCCTGCCAAAATAATCTGTCGTAAATGTTCAGGCAATTTGATTAAGCAAATGCGGATGAGTTCTGAGGGGCTGCATGGGTTTGAAAGATACTGATTCTTATGCAACATGTCTTCAAAATATTTCATGAGACTGGAAAATTCAGATTGTTCGAAACGTTTCATCATTATGATGCTATGTTTTACTCGGTCTTGTGTAGCTTGAGACCAATACGCTGAGAGGAAGGCATGATAAAATTCTCCTTAACTGTAACAATCGTGAATGACCGATCGCATTCTTACAGCCGGTTATTTCTCCAAGTAGCCACACATAAATTCTAACCTGTGCTCCAATGACCAGTTGGGAGGAAAATAATGAGGGAATTGATGAAGCCATGCTTGTGGATGAATGTCGTTGTCAGAATTCTTAAAGGTTTTGAATTTACGTGTAGTAAAGAGCAGCTTATAGTCAAAATCATCGTGTCGGCGAGTCGCACATCGCTCATTGTTACTTCGTTTCGGAGGTTCCATCTCAAAATCCAATGCGCATTGCCAATTTCTTTCGTAATTTCCGAAGTGTCCTGTGTTATTATTTTGTGGTTGTTCCGTATTTCTATGTCCCTCTTCCCGTACTCGAGCGCGAGTGTCCTCTGAAATATGTAATTCTTGTATTGTTTGCCGGCTGCGGTGGTCTAGCGGTTCTAGGCGCTCAGTCCGGAACCGCGCGACTGCTACGGTCCCAGGTTCGAATCCTGCCTCGGGCATGGATGTGTGTGATGTCCTTAGGTTAGTTAGTTTTAAGTAGTTCTAAGTTCTAGGGGACTGAAGACCACAGATGTTAAGTCCCATAGTGCTCAGAGCCATTTGAACCATTTTTTTTTTGTATTATTTGTGCCAACTGATCTTGTACTTCCCAGATTTCTCTTTTGTACTGTGTATTGATTTGATTTTGATTTTGTTTGAATTTTCTAATTTGTTCATACTCTTCAGTGTCTGTGAAGGCTACAGGTCTTGTGTCATTCAGATCATGATCCACCTTTGTAGAAAAGTTAGTGAAATGATCTGAAAGTTCGGCTGCTTTATCCGATAGTGAAATTATTTCCTCTGTGTGTTTTTCTGAACCAAGTTTCAGAGTGTCCATTTGTGTTGAAATCGTATCTACTACGTCCTTTAAGTTTTCCTGAGTTATTGCAAGTTGCGTAATCGAATTGGTAGATGCAACTGAGTCAATTTTAGCTTGCAAGGTGTCGTGATTTTCATGAACAATAGTTTGCAGTTCTTTTATGGCTGCTTCGTGATTCTGTAATGCATTTTCACGACGCGAAAAAATAGGTTGAAAATGCTCACAAATTTGTGTTTTTACGTCATTGCAGACTTTTTGACATTTCGATTCGATTTTATGTAACTCAGTAGTTAAATCTTCACGTGTTTGTTCAAGCGTGGTGTGAAGATTTTGTTCCATTGCGTCTAACTGTTGCTGTGTTTGTCTCTGGTGTTGTTCCATTGTGTCTAACTTTTGAAGATTTTGTTCCATTGTGTCTAACTTTTGAAGATTTTGTCCAAATTGTTTCTGATTTTGTTCAAGCGTTGTGTCTAACTTTTGAAGATTTTGTTCCATTGTGTCTAACTTTTGTAGCCTTTGTCACATTTGTTGCATTAACTGTAATAACAATGCACTGGTGTTTGGAACATGTTCCTGAGTGCTTTTCGGCAGTGAATTTGCACCGGCGGACAAGCGGAAAATGTGTCTTGACTCATTTGAGAAAACAGTGAGAACTCAAAGTCTACAGTATTTGCAATATTGTGTTCTGTCATTCCCGATTCCTGAGGCGAGCTGTTGCCGACCGATCGATCGATAATGCTTCCCTGTTCACTACCTGTTTCACTGTCTACACCACTATTTGACGCCTGCTCCATTTCCCTATGCACAGTTACCAAATTACTACTTTGAATGTCTGTTAAATCATTACACAGTGGTGTTGGTAAGCTACGCTCGTCGTCACTATTATTTCTCAGTGTACTTTGGAGCGTAGTGTTACGTTTTTCACATGTCATTATTGTCACAATATTTCACACGATAACACAGAAAAGCACAATTTGAAGAGCAAAAATAAGAGAACACATTAATATAGCGCTGAAAATAATATCTAGTTAATTGCAAGCGCAGCTGCGAAATACTTGGTGCAAATCTACATGCATGCCACAACTGTTTTACTGTACAACAGTGAAAGACTGCAATTACAAAGGAGATTCTCTCTACAATTAAGCGCTAGCAATAAACAAAAGCTACACTAATTACACAAACTACAAGAAAAAATCAGAGGTTTCCAGTGAGGTATCCTCGGCTAAGGGTCGACATATGAAACGTCCCCTTAGAAAAATTATACATGACTGTGCTTAAACTGACACGCAATATTTTTTTAGCGCATCGCAATCTGACTTTCAGTAATCCCTACAAGAGAATGGCCCTGACTAAATTAACCTATACGTTTCAAAAATCACTTACCTCACAAAATCTTCGTTACTCGATCTACTGCAATACAGCGAGTGCAACTACTGCCAGCTAAATAAAAGATTCAAACTACAGAAGGCACTAACTACTGATAGGCATAGTTAGCAAATGAAAGATTTTAATAGAGAATAAACAATGTATTTACCTTAATAGTCATAATATATATAGCTGTTCATGACATCCATTCTTACAAATGTACTGTTTCTGATGGACACACCTCCAGATTATCCATTCTCAAAAATCCGCCATCTCACTTCCCCACATCCACCACTGCTGGTGGCTCACCTCCAACTGCGCAACGCTACGCGCTGTTCCCATCCAGCTGCCCAACACTACAATGGCGAGTATTACAACAATGCAAACTAGCCACAGACTGCACACAGCACAGCCAGTGGTTTTCATACAGAGCGCTACCTAACGTTGCCAATAAGAAAACATAAACAGCCTACTAGCACAGCCAGTGATTTTCATACAGAGCGCTACGTAACGTTGCCAATAAGAAAACATAAACAGCCTACTTACAACACAGCCATATTACATGCTACATTTCGGTGCCCTCAAGCAGTAGAGGGCTGCAAATACGTAGACATGAAGAATAAAGATGTAGAATGTTAATAACGTTTAATTTATTTAAAAATCTTTAAGAGCTTTAACACTAAAAATTCTGGGTCATTACTTTTCAATATGCCCTCGTACAATAAAAAAAATGAATACAAAATTTTTAAGGCTTTGGTGGCCACTTGTTAACAAACTGCCTATTGGCTTCTGTCTCTGGATATTCGACCTACGTTCATCTAATGACTTTACTGACGTTTCGCCAAAACGAGTGACTGGCATTGTCAAAGCTTCAACCTCCATCACCAGCAATAGAGGGTGAAGCTTTGACAATGCCAGCCACTCGTGCTGGCGAACGTCAGTAAAGTCATTAGATGAATGTCGGCCGAAGAACCCGAGACGGAAGCTAATAGACAGTTTGCCAAAAAAAAAAATCATCTCATATATAAAAGCTTTCCAGCAGTTACTGAAAAGTAACGTGCTCCCATAACGACGAAAAATTGTTATACACCGCAGCTGCAGGTCGAAATTATTTATTCAAGTAATAGAAACGATTTTCTGGCAAGTAACTACATGCAATCCGAGGATAGAGACTTCTAGCGGAGTAAATAATTTTTAATTGAAGCTGCGTTGACACCTCCCCATTATATTTGTTTAGTTTGATTCTTGATTGGGTAAGAGTGTATGAATCTGAAGGTTCGGTGTTCAATTTTCAGTCACCGCTTTCCTGTCTCTTTTCGATTATTCCAACTCTGGAATTTACTGAAATACACGAACAATGCTAAGTTGCGGTTCAGAGTCCTTGTGTCCTGAGTCCTTGTGACTCTTTAGGTCCTTTTAAAAATGGCTGGGTAATTCAGTTCACTGTGCATTGACGACTTAGTTTGCTTAGAGCGGGGAAGATCTGTGATGCCAAAGCTGCACAAATCATTCGACCTGTCTATGAACATAACGATATTGCCGCAGTGGGTACACCGGTTCCCGTGAGATCACCGAAGTTAAGCGTTGTCGGGCGTGGCCGGCACTTGGATGGGTAACCATCCGGCCGCCGTGTGCTGTTGCCATTTTTCGGGGTGCACTCAGCCTCGTGATGCCAATTGAGGAGCTACTCGACCGAACAGTAGCGGCTCCGGTCAAAGAAAACCATCATAACGACTGGGAGACCGGTGTGCTGACCACACGCCCCTCCTATCCGCATCCTCAACTGAGAATGACACGGCGGTCGGATGGTCCCGATGGGCCACTTGTGGCCTGAAGACCGATTGCTGTCTATGAATATCCCCCAATGCCTTTGATCACATTAACTTTTTTCACTAAGAATCCTACAAAAATTATAAAATGGTCATATTCGCAACATAAATGAAGTAAATAGAATTACATACATGCGATCCAATAGAGAAGCTGAGTAAAAAAGTTTACTGAATTGACGGTGACGCACTAACAATATCTGCGAATACACGCCCTTGAACAGACTTGTCCAAAGGTTCCACCGCCGGCCGCGGTGGCCGTGCGGTTCTGGGCGCTTCAGTCCGGAACCGCGGGACTGCTACGGTTGCAGGTTCGAATCCTGCCTCGGGCATGGATGTGTGTGATGTCCTTAGGTTAGTTAGGTTTAAGTAGTTCTAAGTTCTAGGGGACTGATGACCTAAGATGTTAAGTCCCATAGTGCTCAGAGCCATTTGAACCATTTTTTGAAAGGTTCCACCAAAAATAAACTGATCGAAGTGGATTTGCCTTTTGCTACTCGCGCATGCTAATAGCAATGATTTTTGTTCACAACTGTCTTAATCAAATTTGTTGGATGTCTAATACTCCTCCGGATTGATCTCTTATGAGTAATTATCAGAACTAAAAATCCAGTAAAGACAAAAATGAAAAATTAGTATCAAACATGAAAAACAACAAAAATAATTATGTAACAAAGCGCAAGACAAAGAGAAAAAGTAAAATATGTACGCAGTATCTTGATAAGAAAGTACTTCGTCAAGTAGTCGTCTAGCTCCTATCGTGGTCACTTAAAATCAAATGCTGAACCTGCGCATGCGTTTTACTTAGGAAGTGAACAGTTATGTTCGTAGAGGTTATATGTGCGAGAGTTACAATTTAAAAATTATTTATCTTCAAAAAACTACCATGTAATCATTATTTTTAATTTTTTGAAATACAGTTAACCCAAATTTAGACTGTTTCAAGAAACCTAGATTAATTTGGATTTCGCCTCCAATAAAACTAAACGAATATGTTTGGCAGCATACAGAATTATAAAAGCAAAGGAACCAACCATAACTGGAGCATATTTGTTAAAAATACACAATTTTGCAAGCTAAGGTCTACAAAATGGAAGCGTAGAGTGGGATGACAAATGTTCAACGCATCCGCCAAAGTTCACGATCTGCAGCAGTGCTCATATTTTCTTTTTATCCTTTCAGTTGGATTTGTGGGAAGGCATTGCAGAGACGGGCCAGGAGAAACGGCACTGCTATGCCCTGCGTACCAAGAACAGGCGTGTCAGCCCTTGTCCACCAGCGAAGGCAGATGATAAACAACCAGCGTCTTAAGAGACACGGCACCAGAAGATCCGGCGAACACACTCAGCACAAGATACCATCACAAAATCAACGCTTCAAAAATAAGGAAATAAAAGATCGGTAAAATCTGCTATGTTCAGTTAAGACACTTGTTTCTTGCTACTAAATATCTGTAGTTCCTCTTCCTTTCGGTATATCGTGTAATATTTAAATATTTTGTGCAGTGGTCGCTACTGAGTGATTTTGAGGCATCATATGGTCACCAAAGGCCGCAAATAATGCCGTTAAACATCGGTCCGGAAACCAATTGTTTTTCCGATACGACGTATTTGTAGGCGCATTCATGACAGTTTTAACGTCCAAGGATACCTTTTTCTTTTTTCTGAAACTCTGAGAGTGAGTATTAAATGAAGATAAGATTAGAGATGTTCGAGTTCATATGGGGGCTTACTGGCAATCGTTTTCGCGCGAACTATTGGCGACTGGAACAAGAATGGGGAAGTGACTGTGGTACACAAAGTATCCTCCGCCATACACCCCAAGACAGTTTGCACAGTGTAGATGTAGATGTAGAATTACAAAGTGATAATCCGCCTCGTTAGATTTGATCATCATTCTAGGTATCCAAGTACTGGTAAACAAATTTTCGATAACAAGTGTATCAGCTGTGGCTCGCCGATACCATCACATCCCAAGTTCTCCGATTTGAAGTCGTTGGATGTTTTGATGTGGGAATATTTGAAACCTTTGGCGTATAACAGCCCTGTTGATGAATTCCGGGATGGCTGTCAAACCATTCGGCGCAGGTCTGGTACTTTTGAACGTGTATGGTATCGATGAGGAGACGTTTTGAATCCTGGCTTTACATGAGCGGCGGCCATGTGATCTACATCTACATTGATACTCCGCAAGCCACCCAACGGTGTGTGGCGGGGGGCACTTTACGTGCCACTGTCATTACCTCCCTTTCCTGTTCCAGTCGCGTATGGTTCGCGGGAAGAACGACTGTCTGAAAGCCTCCGTGCGCGCTCTAATCTCTCTAATTTTACATTCGTGATCTCCTCGGGAAGTATAAGTAGGGGGAAGCAATATATTCGATACCTCATCCAGAAACGCACCCTCTCGAAACCTGGCGAGCAAGCTACACCGCGATGCAGAGCGCCTCTCTTGCAGAGTCTGCCACTTGAGTTTATTAAACATCTCCGTAACGCTATCACGGTTACCAAATAACCCAGTGACGAAACGCGCCGCTCTTCTTTGGATCTTCTCTATCTCCTCCGTCAACCCGACCTGGTACGGATCCCACACTGATGAGCAATACTCAAGTATAGGTCGAACGAGTGTTTTGTAAGCCACCTCCTTTGTTGATGGACTACATTTTCTAAGCACTCTCCCAATGAATCTCAACCTGGTACCCGCCTTACCAACAATTAGTTTTATATGATCATTCCACTTCAAATCGTTCCGTACGCATACTCCCAGATATTTTACAGAAGTAACTGCTACCAGTGTTTATTCCGCTATCATATAATCATACAATAAAGGATCCTTCTTTCTATGTATTCGCAATACATTACATTTGTCTATGTTAAGGGTCAGTTGCCACTCCCTGCACCAAGTGCCTATCCGCTGCAGATCTTCCTGTATTTCGCAACAATTCTCTAATGCAGCAACTTCTCTGTATACTACAGCATCATCCGCGAAAAGCCGCATGGAACTTCCGACACTATCTACTAAGTCATTTATATATATTGTGAAAAGCAATGGTCCCATAACACTCCCCTGTGGCACGCCAGAGGTTACTTTAACGTCTGTAGACGTCTCTCCATTGATAACAACATGCTGTGTTCTGTTTGCCAAAAACTCCTCAATCCAGCCACACAGCTGGTCTGATATTCCGTAGGCTCTTACTTTGCTTATCAGGCGACAGTGCGGAACTGTATCGAACGCCTTCCGGAAGTCAAGAAAAATAGCATCTACCTGGGAGCCTGTATCTAATATTTTCTGGGTCTCATGAACAAATAAGGCGAGTTGGGTCTCACACGATCGCTGTTTCCGGAATCCATGTTGATTCCTACATAGTAGATTCTGGGTTTCCAGAAATGACATGATACGCGAGCAAAAAACATGTTCTAAAATTCTACAAGAGATCGACGTAAGAGATATAGGTCTATAGTTTTGCGCATCTGCTCGACGACCCTTCTTGAAGACTGGGACTATCTGTGCTCTTTTCCAATCATTTGGAACCCTCCGTTCCTCTAGAGACTTGCGGTACAGGGCTGTTAGAAGGGGGGCAAGTTCTTTCGCGTACTCTGTGTAGAATCGAATTGGTATCCCGTCAGGTCCAGTGGACTTTCCTCTATTGAGTGATTCCAGTTGCTTTTCTATTCCTTGGACACTTCATCTGTAGTCACGCATTTGTACTTAAGAGCATATCTGCAGTTATCAGCCTCATACACTCTTTTATGCACTGAGGTGCCACAAGCGTGGTTAGAGACTCCACATGTACAGACGGCGGTAGTATCGTGTTCACCGGGTGTAAATGGGCAGTGCATCTGCGGAGGTGTCATCTGCACTCAGGTGATTGATGTGAAAAGGTTTCCGTCATGATTATGACCGCAAGACGGGCATTAACAGACGCTGAACGCCGAATGATAGTTGGAGTTAGAAGCATGGGACCATCCATTTCGGAAATTATTAGAGAATTCAGTATTCCGAGATCCAGAATGTCAAGAGCGTGCCGAGAAAATCAAATTTCAGGCATTACCTCTCACCACGGACAACGCAGTGGCCGACGGTCTTCACTTAACGAGAAATAGTGCCTGACATTTAGTATTCTCGGCACACTCTTGACACTTGCACCTCGGAATATTGAAATCCCTAACGATGGAATGTCCCCAGCGTGAGCGAGAAAGAGACTGGGATACTATCACAACAGCTCCCAGGATATATGGCACATTTCCCAACCTCAAGCAGCGGCTGCTTATGACCCATGTAAATGCATCTGGAGGCTTGAATCAATGCCTGACCGGTCGTTTATTAAAACACCAATATTTTTACGGGATAAAGAAACGTCTGACAATTACGCGTGCATTTGGTGATTTTGGCACACCAGACCATATTGTACTAGTGTGTCAACCTACGAAGATTTGCAGACTAAAATAACTGGCACTGGTACACTACGTGACGTCATCAGAGACAAGATGACGTCTGATGAACGAAGTATCAAATAAGATATATGAGAGGAAACTTAGAAGTTATTTAGAGTTCAAGAGAAAAACGGTTGTAAAGATAATCCTGAAGCAAATACTGTCAGTGGGCTAATGAATGACACCGAGGATTCGCCGACGCCAAAATTAATTTCTACACAGCGGACGACCAGAAGCAGAGGATACGTGACCAATAACGTGGCAGATATGGCGGAACTGCAGAATCAATGGGAACTTATACCAGGGCGTACTGAAGATTAATGTCTCCGAAATTTTCATTCTGTTCTCAGTATAGGTTGAAGCATTAAATGTCCTGCACATTAGTCGGTCGACTTTTCCGTTTCGCTGAAGAAAGTTGCAAACTTCTGGTGCAAGAGGGCTCCGAACTGTAGCATATACTCGTAACATAACAGTGCAGTTGTAACTGTGCTGGTGCATGAGAAACAGCGTGCTGCAATCGAATTTCGAATTCGAAGAGTTCGTCCACACATGGAGCACACTCTCCTTCAGCACGACAATGCTAGACTACACACGAATGCTGCGACATCTGCAACAATCCGACACCTTGGATTCACTTTCACTGACCATCCTCCTTACTGTACCGTCGCTACCTATTGTTCAGTAAAACTTGTGGGAATTTGTAAATAAGCTGCCATGAAATGTTCAGAGCTATCACTGGCACTATGCACAGTGTGAAGACGTGTAGGTCATAGCAGTATGCATCCAGAAGTATTGCGAAAGGGGCAAGCCATGCTCAGTAAAACCCGTAGCAAGCAGCAGTAATAGCCAGAGCGGGCAGGGCGGTGTCACCACTCCAGAGACAGAACCAGGTTGAGAGCTACGTGATTGGGTGCTACGCAATAGCTCAACAAATGCGCCGCAGAGCCATATAAATAACTGTGCATATTGAGGCAGATTGATTCAGAGTCCAGCAGCATAACTATGATGACAGCTTTATGCTAGACGGCGGGATGACTGTGCACTACCATCTGCAGCCAAGGGTTCGAGACTGGCCACCTCGTGCACGTAGACTTAGCCCACAATTTGGGGCTTGGTGCCACAGTGCCACCGACCTGCCGTCGTGTCTGCTTTCGGCATGGCAGAATCCTGCCATGGGACGGTGGGTCATGTACAATGGTCGCCACCCTTCCCTCGTTATCACAGCGACAGGAAGCTGGGTCTGAGTCGCCTGGGCGTGGGCATTCTACAGCGAAACACAGTCGCAACACAAGAAGAAGAGCGCCGCTGACATTTGGGCTTTGGTCTACTGTCAAGATGCTGATGCTGATACGTGTGTCTCTTCGCCAGGGCGGTAGCCAGCCGCCCGCTGGGCAAAGTGGGGCATTTCTGACTCATGCTGACAACAACGATGTGTGCGACAGAAACGTAATAAAATATTTAACTCGATCTACAGACTGTCACTGGACCACGCCAGCATGTCACTCAACCATTCATCCTACAGGCCGGCTTCAACAGCCGGTGCCCCGGAACAGATAGTGGCAGAAGAGCTGGTGTTTTTACTGCAAGTGTCATGCCAAATCAGGGGTTTTGCCAAGGGTTGAGTTCTGCTTATAAGCTAGGTCCGGTATTTTTGAGTAGGTGTAAATATAAGGGGTAGTTTTATCTGGTTGATATGGGCAATGTGAGCTTCACAAGGAAGAGGTGTGGCTCATTGTGTAGTAGTATACAGGGTGATTCACGAAGATATGTAAATATTTTGAGATGTTATTCTACAGGTAAAACTTAAGAAAGAAGTTCATATAAACATAGGTCCGCAAATGGTTAGTTGCGGAGTTACGGTTCAAATGGTTCAAATAGCTCTGAGCACTATGGGACTTAACGCCTGAGGTCATCAGTCCCCTAGAACTTAGAACTACTTAAACCTACCTAACCTCATCACATCACACACATCCATGCCCAAGGCAGGATTCGAACCTGCGACCGTAGTGGTCGCGCGGTTCCCGACTGAAGCGCCTAGAACCGCTCGGCCACCCCGGCCGGTGCGGAGTTACGGCTAATAAAAGATTTTGCCTGAAATTTAGCAACTTCGCTAACATGAAGCTATCGCAAAACTTTGGGAGGTTAAAGTAAGGCACGATTTCCTTTTATTTTGTTGTTATTGATCTGGTGAATCTAATAAAACATGTCCCAGACTTGTATCTGCATTAGTTTTCCAGAACATCCAGAGAAGCAAAGAAGTACTTTCGTAAAATTTGTAATTTATTAACTACTTGGCCAAATTTGTTTCTAAAACTCCAGACAATTGCACAAAGTTTTCGACAGAACTTGTAGAGAATTTAATTCTGAAAAATGGAAAAATATTATGTTAACTGAAACTGTATGAAAGTGTCAGATAGCCTGCTTTTATTAACACCATAACACATGTGAATTCATGTTAAATCGGAGAAACAAAGCTCGGTGTTAAGGAAAGTATACAGTGTACATACAATTTCACAGTACATTCACAATAATTGTTCAAAAATGTCTCCACCGAGTTCAGTGCATTTAGCTGCACGTGTATGAACAGATTTTATTGCTCGTTTCAGTTTCATAATGCTGTCCTTATTTTCGTCTACTGCATTCATAATGCGAGCAAGTAACGCCTCACGTGTATTGACATTGTCCTCATAAACTATGTCTTTCATCCATCCTCATACACAAAAATCCATGGGTATTAAATCGGGTGATCTGGTTGGCCACAGACGCGTAGCACCACGACCAGTCAATTTCTGGGGAAAATGTTCATTTACATGTGTAGTAACGCCGTTGGTGAAATATGGAGGTGCGCCGTCATGTTGAAAATACATTTGCAATCGTGTAGCAAGCGGAACATTTTCGAGCAAGCGAAGCATTTTTTCTTGAAGGAATTGCAAGTACGTCTCGTCAGTTGGACATCCTGAGAAAATGAATGATCTAATAAAGTGTATGTTGCTTATACCACATCACACATTTATGCTAAATCGCTGCTGGAAACTACTTTGCACTGTTGCATGTGGGCTTGCTTCAGACCCAACGTGCTCGTTATGTAAGTTGTTTATACCGTCTCGAGTAAATTGTGCCTCATCTGTAAATAAAATGTATTTGTGGCACTGCCGATTACTATTTAACATGTTGCACAACTCCTTCCGAAGGTCAGGATCTCCCGGATGTAATTGGTGCCTTTTTTGTTCATGGTAAGGATACAGATTATTGTACTTCAGTGTACGCCATACATTAGATTGTGAAATGCCTAATCGTTGAGAGATACGTCGTGTACTGGTACCTGGTCACCCTCGAACAGCATCCATACTATTCTCATCATCGTCTTCACTTATCGAGCGCTCGTACTGTTTGTGAACGCTAGGTAGGGAACCTCTCTCCCGTAACATTCGAAATACTCCACTAATGGTTCGTGCATTCGGAATCCTCCAAGTTGGATAACGTACGCGATATTTGTCAACTGCAAGCGTAGCATTACCATCACATTTGCCGTAAATAAACACCATATCGGCATATTCCTGTGTCGTTAATTTAAAATGCATCCCTATTTCATAAATAATCTACAAACTACAACAGTTAGTGTGTGGTTTCACTTAATTGCACTATTGATATTATGTTCTTTCACTGACCAATACAGAATACTCATTGTTTGAAAGTTAGGAAACGACTGTAACAACTCACTAAAAGATGTGAACAACGACATAAACGTTTCTACATTAATGGAAAGTAAACAAATTTACTTGTATAATAATCTTTGCGTTTCTGGATGTTCTGAAAAACTACTGCAGGCACACGTCTGGGACATATTTTAATAGGTTCGGCAGGCCAATGAGAACAAAATAAATGGAAATCGTGCTTTACTTTAACCTCCTAAAGTTTTACGATGGCTTCATATTGGCGAAGTTTCTAAATTTCAGGCAAAATCTTTTATTAACCGCAACTGCGTAACTAAACATTTGAAGACCTATGTTTATATGAAGTTTTATCTTTAGTTTTACTTGTAGAATAACTTATTAAAATATTAGCATAAGCTGTTGTGCATCGTTCAAAATGGTTCAAATGGCTCTGAGCACTATGGCACTTGACTTCTAAGGTCATCAGTCCCCTAGAACATAGAACTACTTAAACCTAACTAACCTGCGGACATCACACACATCCCTGGCGAAGCAGGATTCGTACCTGCGACCGTAGCGGTCGCGCGGTTCCAGACTGTAGCCCGTAGAACCGCTCGGCCACCCCGGCCGGCTGTTGTGAACGAGCAACAATTCAGGACGAGAAGCTATTTTAGTCATTGTTTCGGTGTGTAATGGTGTTTACACTACAGGCCATTAAAATTGCTACACCAAGAAGAAACGCAAATGATAAACGGATATTCATTGGACAAATATATTATACTAGAACTGACATGTGTTTACATTTTCACACAGTTTGGGTGCATAGATCCTGAGAGATCAGTACCCAGAACAACCACCTCTGGCCGTAATAACGGCCTTGATACGCCTGGGCATTGAGTCAAACAGAGCTTGGATGGCGTGTACAGGTACAGCTGCCCAAGCAGCTTCAACACGATACCACAGTTCAGCAAGAGTAGTGACTGGCGTATTGTGATGAGCCAGTTGCTCGGCTACCATTGACCGCACGTTTTCAATTGTTGAGAGATCTGGAGAATGTGCTGACCAGGGCAGCAGTCGAACATTTTCTGTATCCAGAAAGGCCCGTACAGGACCTGCAACATACGGTCGTGCATTATCCTGCTGAAATGTAGGGTTTCGCAGGGATCGAATGAAGGGTAGAGCCACGGGTCGTAACACATCTGAAATGTAACGTCCACTGTTC
Organism: Schistocerca americana; assembly: GCF_021461395.2. Lineage (NCBI taxonomy): Eukaryota > Metazoa > Arthropoda > Insecta > Orthoptera > Acrididae > Schistocerca > Schistocerca americana. The sequence goes on from NC_060120.1 coordinate 77,963,563, forward strand.
AAAGTGCCGCAGTGTGAGTAAGAGGTGACCGAGACGCGTAACCAATGGCACCCTGTACCATCACGCCGGGTGATAAGCCAGTACGGCGATGACGAATACACGACTCCAATGTGCGTTCACGGCGATGTCGCCAAACACGGATGCGACCATCATGATGCTGTAAACAGAACCTGTACCCATCCCAAAAATTGACGTTTGCCATTTGTGCACCCAAATTCGTCGTTGAGTACCCCATCGCAGGTGCTCCTGTCTGTGATGCAGCGTCAAGGGTAATCGCAGCCAAGGTCTCCGAGCTGATAGTCCATGCTGCTGCAAACGTCGTCGAAGTGTTCGTGGAGATGGCTGTAGTATTGCAAATATCCCCATCTGTTGACGCAGGGATCGAGACGTAGCTGCATGATCAGTGACAGGCATGCGGATAAGATGCCTGTCATCTCGACTGCTAGTGATACGAGGCCGTTGAACACGGCGTTCCGTATTACCCTCCTGAACCCACCGATTCCATATTCTGCTAACAGTCATTGGATCTCTACCAACGGGAGCAGCAAACGTCGCGATACGATAAACCGCAATCGCGACAGGCTACAATCCGACCTTTATCAATGTCGGAAACGTGATGGTACGCATTTCTCCTCCTTACAGGAGGCATCACAGCAACGTTTCACCAGACATCGGCGGTCAACTGCTGTTTGTGTATGAGAAATCGGTTGAAAACTTTCCTCATGTCAGCACGTTGCAGGTGTCGCCACCGGCGCCAACCTTGTGTGAATGCTCTGAAAAGCTAATCATTTGCATATGACTGCATCTTCTTCCTGTCGGTTAAATTTCGCGTCTGTAGCACGTATTCTTTGTAGTGTAGCAGTTTTAATGGTCAGTAGTGTATAAGCAGCCACTGACGCAGAAGTAGATTAGTTACAGTAAGAACCAATACACTGCAGGAAAAAATTCGAAATACCAAAAAATAATTAATGCAGAATAACTCAATTTCGACTGGAATACTAATAACCACCAGAATCTCGAACGTGCATGCATCGTGTTGTACTGGTGCCGGATGTTAGTTTGTGGGATGGAGTTCCATGCCCGTTGTGCGTGGTCGGTCAATACAAGGACGGTTAATACTGGTTGCAGATGATGCTATAACTCTGTGTAGCATATTGGGTTACAACAGCAGTAGGTAGGCGAGCGTTATCCATGTGAAAAATCCCTGACGGAATGTTACTCTATGAATGTCAGAACAACAGGTCCAAGCACTAGACTGACGTACAAATTTCTAGTCAGGGTGCGTGTAATTGAGACCTCCCCTATTGTCGCACGAAATAGCACCCCCAGCCCTTAACTCGAGTGCTGCTCTAGTGTGTCTAGCACGCAGACAGGATGGTTGCAGGCCCTCAACTGGGCTCCTTCTAACCGACACACGGCCACCATTGGCACCGGGACAGAACTAGCTTTCATCAGAAAACACCACAAATGTGTATGTGTGTGTGTGTGTGTATTCCTAAGGGACCAAACTGCTGAGGTCATCGGTCCCTAGACTTACACACTGCTTAAACTAACTTGTGTAAGTAGGCTGTTTATGTTTTCTTATTGGCAACGTTACGTAGCGCTCTGTATGAAAATCACTGGCTGTGCTGTGTGCAGTCTGTGGCTAGTTTGCATTGTTGTCTGGCATTGTAGTGTTGGGCAGCGGCAGCTGAATGTGAACAGCGCGTAGCGTTGCGCAGTTGGAGGTGAGCCGCCAGCAGTGGTGGATGTGGGGAGAGAGATGGCGGAGTTTTGAAATTTGTAATACTGGATATCATGAACTGCTATATACATTATGACTTTTGGACACTATTGAGGTAAATACATTGTTTGTTCTCTATTAAAATCTTTCATTTGCTAACTATGCCTATCAGTAGTTAGTGCCTTCCGTAGTTTGAATCTGTTATTTAGCTGGCAGTAGTGGCGCTCGCTGTATTGCTGTAGCATGAGTAACGAAGATTTTTGTGAGGTAAGTGATTTGTGAAAGGTATAGGTTAATGTCAGTCAGGGCCATTCTTTTGTAGGGATTATTGAAAGTCAGACTGCGTTGCGCTAAAAAAAATATTGTGTGTCAGTTTAAGCACAGTCACGTATATAATTTTTCTAAAGGGACGTTTCATATGGAAATTATATACGTGACTGTGCTTAAACTGACACACAATATTTTTTTTAGCGCAACGCTATCTGACTTTCAATAATCCCTACAAAAGAATGGCCCTGACTAACATTAACCTATACCTTTCACAAATCACTTACCTCACAAAAATCTTCGTTACTCATGCTACAGCAATACAGCGAGCGCCACTACTGCCTGCTAAATAACAGATTCAAACTACGGAAGGCACTAACTACTGATAGGCATAGTTAGCAAATGAAAGATTTTAATAGAGAACAAACAATGTATTTACCTCAATAGTGTCCAAAAGTCATAATGTATATAGCAGTTCATGATATCCAGTATTACAAATTTCAAAACTCCGCCATCTCTCTCCCCACATCCACCACTGCTGGCGGCTCACCTCCAACTGCGCAACGCTACGCGCTGTTCACATCCAGCTGCCGCTGCCCAACACTACAATGGCAGACAACAATGCAAACTAGCCACAGACTGCACACAGCACAGCCAGTGATTTTCATACAGAGCGCTACGTAACGTTGCCAATAAGAAAACATAAACAGCCTACTTACACTTGTGCTAAGAACAACGCACACACCCATACCCGAGCGTGGACTCGAACCCCCGGCGGGAGGGGCTGCGCAATCCGTGAAATGGGGCCTAAAACCGCGCGGCTACTCCGCGCGGCAAAACACAACAGATCTCTACCATGCCCTCGAATGGAATCTCGTTTGACACCACCAAAGACACAAATGGTGGTTGTTTGGGGTCTCCTTGGAGCAACAGGTTTGTACCAGTTCGTAGTGTCACTGCGTTTCCAACAGCTCCAGATGCAGTGTGATGCGCCAGAGCCATACGCCGAACGCGATGGTCTTCCTCCTCGGTAGTGCGACGTGGCCGTCCGGAGCCCGGTCTTCTTGCGACCGTACTTTCCCGTGACCACTGGTGCCCGCAGCCACAAACTGTGGCTAAATTCCTGCCATGTATTTCTGCAATATCGCAGATGGAACATCCAGTTTTTCGTAGCCTTATTACACGATCTCGTGCAATCTCGGTGAGTTGATGAAAATAGTGTCTTTGTCGACTTAAAGGCATTCTTGTTAACATCAACTCGCCACGTCCAATCTCAAAGGTAACTAAAGCTCACGACCGTTACAGAGTGGTGTATCTAAAGTAAAATCGATTTCCACCCTTACACTGGCTGTACTAGCGCCAATCTTACGCGACTGACATGAAATCTGAACAGGCATTATCTTCCAGATGTAGAAACTAGCCTATCAATTTTCGTTTATGACGCACAGCTCCATCTTGGTGTTCGACTTTTTTTTTCTTTTTCGTCGGTGTATGATAGTGCCATTATTGAGTTTCCTTGTAATTTGAATTTATTTTATGCGGAGCAAGGAATATGGCTCGGTATTTAAGCATGCAAAGTAGTGGTAAACGTTGTGTTAGTGGTGTGTTTAAGTGTTTTTCCCATTTGTGTTTGTGTAATTGATAACAGGTATTCATGTCGTGGTAAGTACTGCAATTAACGCGGTTGTGAGTACTGAAAGGAGCTACAGCAGGGGAGGTGTTTCAGATTTTGAGAGACAAAGTAGGTAAGTTGCGAGCGGAGAAGATGGAGCTGTTCTAAGAAATTAGGAGCACTTGATGCTGAGCAGAAGGAAGTTACTCATCGCAAAACTCCGGAGTATAAGGAGACATTGTAGAGGAAGCACAAATACTGGTTGGCCGAAAACGGGTTTCAAGATGTGAGTAATGTGTTGATCCTGGAGACAACGAAAAAACGGAAAGAAAGTAAGCAGAGAGCAAGAAGAAAGAGTGAGCTGAAAAGGACGACAGCAACCTTGTAGATAGCTTATCTATTACAGCAGGATGTCTGACTATCATTAACGTATTTAAACCTGTCGATCCTGTGTAGGATAAATAAAAACGTCACTGATGGGTTATTTTAGGGACTGCAAACCTGTAAAGTCAAGATAACATGCATAAAATTCTTCATTTTGGGAGAGATTTTAACGATAAGTGAAACCCGTAAAATTACCAACAGTAATCAATAATGCATTATGATATGAAGTTGGCTAGATAGTTAGATGAAACTAGTAATCCATACAAATAAAGAAGATTTCATGTACGATCTTGACTTCATGGATTTTCAATCAGTAACATATATATTTTTTAATGTAACTTTTAACATTCCCTTTCTAAATCCTTCCTCCCTACAATAGTTAAGGCAAGCCAATTCCTAATTTATTTACACTACTGGCCATTAAAATTGCTACACCACGAAGATGACGTGCTACAGACACGAAATTTAACCGACAGGAAGAAGATGCTGCGATATGCAACTGATTAGCTTTTCAGAGCATTCACACAAGGTTGGCGCCGGTGGCGACACCTACAACGTGCTGACATGAGGAAAGTTTCCAACCGATTTCTCATACACAAACAGTAGCTGACCGGCGTTGCCTGTGAAACGTTGTTATGATGCCTCGTGTAAGGACGAGAAATGCGTACCATCATGTTTCCGACTTTGATAAAGGTCGGAATCTAGCCTATCGCGATTGCGGTTTACCGAATCACTTCATTGGTGCTCGCGTTGGTCGACATCCAATGACTGTTAGCAGAATGTGGAATCGGTGGGTTCAGGAGGGTAATACGGAACGCGGTGCTGGATCACAACGGCCTCGTATCATGGGCAGTCGAGATGACAGGTATCTTATCCCCATGGCTGTAACAGATCGTGCAGCCACGTGTCGATCCCTGAGTCAACAGATGGGGACGTTTACAGGACAACAACCATCTCCATGAACTGTTCGACGACGTTTGCAGCAGCATGGACTACCAGCTCGGAGACCATGACTGCGGTAACCCATGACGCTGCATCACAGACAGGAACACCTGCGATGGTGTACTCAACGACGAACCTGTGTGCACGAATGGCAAAACGTCATTTTTAGGATGAATCCAGGTTCTGTTTACAGCATCATGATGGTCGCATCCGTGTTTGTCGACATCGCGGTGGACGCACATTGGAAACGTGTATTCGTCATCGCCATACTGGCGCATCACCCGGCGTGATGATATGGGGTGTCATTGGTTACACGTCTCGGTCACCTATTGTTCGCATTGACCGTACTCTGAACAGTGGACGTTACATTTCAGACGTGTTACGACCCGTGGCTCTACCCTTCATTCGATCCCTGAGAAACCCTACATTTCAGCAGGATAAAGCACGACCGCGTGTTGCAGGTCCTGTACGGGCCTTTCTGGATAAAGAAAATGTTCGACTGCTGCCCTGGCCAACACATTCTCCAGATCTCTCACCTATTGGAAACGTCTGGTCAGCGGTGGCCGAGCAACTGACTCGTCACAATACGCCAGTCACTTCTCTTGATGAACTGTGGTATCGTGTTGAAGCTGCATGGGCAAGCTGTACCTGTACACGCCATGCAAGCTCTGTTTGACTCAATGCCCAGGCGTATCAAGGCCGTTATTACGGCCAGAGTTGGTTGTTGTGGGTACTGATTTCTCAGGATCTATGCACCCAAATTGCGTGAGAATGTAATCAGATATCAGTTCTAGTATAATATATTTGTCCAATGAATACCCGTTTATCATCTGCATTTCTTCTTGGTGTAGCAACTTTGATGTCCAGTAGTGTAGTTTGTCTACGAGAATAGCTCCATCATAACACACAGAACAACTAATGAACGCTGTTCCCTAGCACTGCTGGACACCTCACGCTTAACGTAGAACTCCTAGTGCCTAGTGAACCACTTTAGTGTACAGCATTACGCATTGGGCTTTCTACTCGCCATTGCAACCGCAACCCATCAATTCATTTCTCGAGCACAATTTGGATAGTTTGGTGCGCCTGAAGATAGATATATTGCACAACAGGTTAGCATAATAGCTCTTAGTTTTTCATAGGTGTCCTTATGCTAGAAAACTAATAAGTATACCAGCCCAAGAGATTGTGGAGCTTGCGGCGTGGCGGGGTTTTGAAATTCCATGTGGTGTGCAGACTGCAAATTAGAGATTCACCTACCTGAGAAGGGCGTCTTCTCGATGTCCCTTCACTCAGCAACGTAGATACTTACAACGTGATGTGAAAGCAGTGTTGATAAAAAACGCCACCTGATATCTACAATTACTGAGGCCGCGCAACTGTAGTAATGAAATAAAGTTCTGTAGAAAAACTGTCAATAAAATAGTTTGTCGAGCTGTTGGATAATGGATTGGCTTCTGGAAAACATTGTCCGAAATTTCCAAACAAAAATATTTATTTGTTCTTATAACCAAAGAAATGATACTATTCAGTCCACATTTAAACTAGTGCTTATTTTCGTCAAGTTTACAATTCATAGACTTATTTTGCACGCACAGCAGCCAGGAGTCTGTCCAAATCTGGCCCAAGTTAAACCACGTTTCCACAGTGATTAATTCTACCACTAACATGAGTTATTACATTCGGTCCTTCTGGTGGATTTCAAAAAATAAATTGCTCTCCAAAAATGCTCAGTGGGTGAATACTGAAACTTGCCACGTGGATACTACGAAGGCCAAATTTTCACACGCGAATATCATTCCAACCACACAGTTCTAAAACTTCCAAACTTCACAAAAGTGTCCGTAACTACATCAGCGTTAGCCACGATACGTATCAAACGCGAGGAACTCAATATTCCTTCATTTTACACATTATTTTGACTCGCACTAGTAACATGACCGTCTGCGTTCAAAGCTAGCGAGCCATTCCCTTCTTGCGGCCTCACTCCCAGTATAACTATCAGGTAACGAGCTGGAACCGTCTCAATTCTGATTGGATAAACCACACTGGCAGCCAATCAGAATGCTCGCTCATGATCATACTCGCGCCAAAACTGGCCTGCACCAGTGCTTACACACACGTATCTACGTCATTCTGACACAAATATTAAAGTAATGTCTAATAAAAGAAAACGAAAAGGCAATAAATCTGGAAATATCCTTTAGATACAGATAATACTCCAGCTGACTTTCTGGCTGCTCTGTTACAATAGTAATCACATCTAGACATACGTCATCAGCATAGTGGGTAAATTCCCTATGAACATTTTCCCACGACAGGTTTGCGTAACTCTTGCAGTTTACTTAACACGGTATATAATGCAACATTAAAATTTGACGAACGTCCCACATACGTACTCTTATTCACTCACATATACTCCCACAACAATTGTAGACACCAATAATAATTTTGTCTGGTTTTTATATAACGGAAATGAAAAAGAATTAAAGTTTTAATATGAAAATCTCAATTAATTAATTCTTCACCCTGCGAGTTCTGCTTATGTTTTTAGGTAATACCAAATGATAAACCATTATATATCCTAACTGAATTTAATTTACTAAGTGTTGGTTTTTGACTTTTTAGCAATTTATTTATCTCTGAAACTATGATAGTTATAAAGCTGAAATTTGGATACAAATGTCAAAATGTAGTGTTCAAATGGTTCAAATGGCTCTGAGCACTACGGGACTTAACATCTTAGGTCATCAGTCCCCTAGAACTTAGAACTACTTAAATCTAACTAACCTAAGGACATCACACACATCCATGCCCGAGGTAGGATTCGAACCTGCGACCGTAGCGGTCGCGCGGTTCCAGACTGAAGCGCCTAGAACCGCTCGGCAACTTCGGCCGGCCAAAATGTAGTGTACCGCTTTTCAAAATGATTGAATAATATTTAATATCATTTATTTAGGTTCTTATAGGTGGTGAATGTACGCGTCCAGTAAGAGGCATTGGATAGCTTTCCCAAGGCAGGTAGTGACAGGTGCTCTTGTGTCTCCTGGTTAGGCCGGCAGATGTCAGCTCCCGAAGTTACATACAGCTATCCTAAAACAATCGTTTGCTCGGAATACATTTTCGACGCTACAAGCACCACATCTAAACTTAAAAATTAGGGACTGTTCTATTGAGGCAAAAGGAAATTCTTATACTAGTGCTTGTAATTAAATCAAAAACACCGCTGACTGTGATGTTGAGGCGTCACACCGAGGGCTGGTCTTTGAACTTCCGCCGGAACCAACAGCTGAGAAGAGGACACTGCCGGAAAACAGCGGTTGTCCGCCAGCGGCGAAAAAGGGCGCTGTGATGGGTGACGCGAGGCAGTTCGGCACTCGGCAAGCAGGAGCTGACTGGGATTCTGTTCGTCGTCCAAGAAGGAATAAACAGTCCCTACACACTGACGTGAGGCGAACGGAGGACTCTTGTGGGCATTATCTGTGAGGCTCCAGGTCGTGAACATGTGATGGCAAGTGGTCGGTACGGAGGATAGTACGGAATGACATTGGAGTTAGCTGGACTGACAAGTATCATTTCCTGTAAACAGTCTTCTGCTCGCTTGGAATGGGACATTGTGTCTGCTGTAAGCACTCTGCTTTGGTACTAAATTTCTAACTGCGCCTGTACATCTTGTCCTCAGTCCTGAGGATTTTGGGAACTCAGCGTATATTCACGAACTGGTCGTCCGTGGTAGTTCAAGTCTTCAGAACTTGTAGAGATTTCTTGTCGCTGGTATCGCTCAGTACGTCTGTCTCTCCATGTGTGGAAAAAGGAACCTTGCATTGCACTGAAGATGAAAGTGAAGCCTTTACGATACTTGTCAGTTGTGCAGCAACGGATGTGTTACCTGGCTAGGTTGTTATTCTAATTCAGCTACCAAGTTAAGTTAAAGAGCGGTTGTGGTCTTTTTATGTGTCAGATACTGACTATTTATTGTTGTTCATCCATTGGCGTATGGTACATAAGACGTTGTACAAGTCTTTGTGTCCTTGGTGGTTGGGTGAGTTAAACACGTTAATCTGAGTTACTACTATTGTAGAATTTCCCCAGTGGAGAGATCTGATCAAAGGGATTGTGATTTTGAGTGCTCCTAGCATATATTAGTCTGTAATTACAAACATCGGCTCAGGTGGCTGTGTTGGCGACATATGAAATTCTGACCAAATCAAAATCGCCGGCTTGTCATTTATAAAATTTTTCCCTGTTGGTTTTGGTAACTGTGCAAAAGCTGAAAATCTGAACTGTCGAATGTGTATCTACATCCATACTCCGCAAGCCACCTGACGGTGTGTGGCGGAGGGTACCTTGAGTACCTATATCGGTTCTCCCTTTTATTCCAGTCTCGTACTGTTCGTGGAAAGAAACATTGTCGGTATGCCTCTGTGTGGGCTCTAATCTCTTTGATTTTATCCTATGGTC